>NC_073733.1:5305100-5930100 GCF_023634155.1 Falco peregrinus | reverse complement strand
ATCCACATAGGTGGAAGAAATGCTACTGCGGCCACAGAAACATTTTCATCCTATTCTCTCTAAGTTTTAGGTCCTGGAGAAAAGGAGAGCAGGAGTTCAACAGTGAATTCAGAAAATGCTAATATTTCTAATTATACGATCCTATTGTATAGTTTGACACGTGGAATCATATAAACACGTTCTCTCTAACCTACATCCTGTAGGTCTCAATAGCATATTCTGGACTCAGTAGTAAATTACCATAATGTCATTGGGTGAATTGCACAGAGACCAGGCAAAGAATCTATAGCAGATGGAAATAAAGTGGAATAGACTGCCTGTCACTGGGGACTCCAGCATTTACTCGCAAGGATCAACTTGACTCAAAGCAGTGCTGCAAAAAAAGGTTGCCTTAATGAAGCTGAAGTCTTACTCGGGTTGTAAGAAATTATATTTTCTGTGTTTCAGATGCTTTGGAAAGATCTCTGAAGACCATTTGGTGCTTAATAGAGGTGTTTGTTCTTAGTTCCCACATATATTTTTGTTCTGATTTCATTGTAATTGATTCATAGTGTCTCTGAGCATTATGAACCAGTTTTTCACTACACAGTGTGCCACAATCTCTCACTAATATCAATGAGATATATGTAAGCTTCAAAAACCACTCAGAATTTGACAGGATTAGGACAACTTGACAAAATAAGCATTGCAGTAGCCTTTCAGAAAAGACCTGTAACACTTAGCACTGCACTTGCATGTTATGTGTTGTTTGCATGCCTTGCTGAATCTTAACTCCAAACTTCATTAAATAGAATTCCCTACAGAGGAGAATGAGTATGCATCTTACCTGCATACATTATGATTTTGAGGCTAGCTGAGGATGTACATTTTCTGAAGAAGCAAGGGACATAACTCCAGCTGGGTTGAGAAAGTAAAGGAAAATCGAGAGAGACAGAAGCAAAGTACTGCATCACTAATGCAGTGACATCTCCTGAACAGATTGAAATGGGCTAGAAAAACAAATGAAAGTCTGAAAGCACAGTGTGGAGCTATGGATCCAGGCCCTTACATAAGAGTTATATCATACAAAAGATATAAAACATCATTTGACTTACATTACTCACCGTCTCATCCATCACAGTGGTGTTGACAGACAAGAGTTAGGACAGATTTAGCCCCGTGCAAGTTGTCTTCCAAATGTGAGTACATAAATTATGATATTCTGTCCCTATTTGAACACTCAAGTGGCACTGAAGCGATATTTGTGCCTCACAGTCTCACTCTTCCACCAATATGCAGAAATGGGAAACCTCAGGCACACACATTTACAAATTAAGCAAACATTATTCTGTAACAAATGACTACATACTTGGAAATTATTTTAAAGCAATCTGAAAAAAAAGCCTACAGGGACTCTACAGATTTATTGCAAAACAAAAACAACATTAAGCCACAAAACAATGAGAAAAAATAACATCATTTCCCATATGTTCTATGAGCAAAATGGATATACAGCCCTTTAGGTAGCAATAGTAATAAAGAAAAGTCATCTGGGTCAAATGGCATATTTCTATTTATTATTAACATTATTTAAACCAGACTTAAGGTGTACACAGTGCCTTAAAAACAAATACAAATCTGACAGATCCCTTCCCTGAAAAACATACAATCTGAAGTAGGAGAATCAATGCATAATAACTTTTAAGTTTTTGCAGTGAGGAAAAGTGTCACAACAAAAAACACATTTCAAAGTTTTTAGCTATGAAGTAAAAGGCTAATTTAATTTTTTTTTTTTTCATTTTATTACAAAGCAAGCAGCAGTCTGGGTTCAGATGGGCTCCTCCACTAACACAGCTGAAGCTACAAACAGGAATATCTCTAACTCTCCCAAGCAAACATAAAACAAAAAGAAGCCCCATACAATAAAAGAAACCTCAGATCTCATTTTTTGGGTGCCAACAGTGCACTATATACATTTCAGAGGAGCTCACGTGGAGTGAGCCAGGGTTTCAAAGGCAAGCCAAATCTCAGATGATCCCCTATCATCAAACTAACACAGAGTATTTTATTAACCATGTCAGCTATTGCTACAAAAAGTGCCAAATCCTGCCTGGGTTCTTCTCAGGGTATTGGGTGGCTCATACCTCTCAGCAAGACCTGTCTCCCCTGTCCTTGGCCCTGGGTCGGCAACCAAGCCACCAGGCTCATGCTCTCAGGGAGTTTCTAATCAAAATTTGAAGCTGCTTCTCATCACAAGCCCAGTAGGACCAGGCCTAAGAGGGTGCTCCTGTGCCTCGTGCACCCCCTAAGGAGCCCTGGTTCTCAAGGGGCTCACAGCAAGGCACAGAGCCTCTTGGACATGGAGGGACCAGGCAACAGCAGTGGGTTAGGGGACTGGAGACCTCTGCAAATGTCACGTGTTGAAACTAGAAAAGTATATGCAAGGGCACTTACCTGCTCAAAGGTCAGGTAAGACTTCACTCAGTGAGCCCGACACAATAAAGCCAGTCTTCTTGCCTGTCTGTGTTGCAAGCAGATTCTGTTGCAGGCAGATGAATCATAAACTCTTAAAAAAAAAAAAAAGTTTTAAAAAGATGCAAAAAGCCAAAATCTCCATCTGTCATGGGAAATATCTGATGATCTTCCAAATATACAAAAACTAATTTCTGATACCCCCGGGCAGAGCAAGATGTAAAGGAAATCCAGAATGGACAGAAGTGTTACAGTTTTACTGTAAAAAACAGGGGAGATGGCCTGTTAGGGAGACAGTTTGGTGGAATTGCAAACACCGCATACCTTTTTAGATGTGTGACATATATATATATAGTACAAAGCTGCACACACATGCATAAATACATAAAACAAAAAATGACACAGTAAAACATTCCTCTTCTGTATGCATTCATTTTTTCAATATTTTTCCAACTGCAAACCCTGACACCTCCTAGGTGAGATAAGATAATGCACTCATCAAACTTACAAGACCAAACAAACTAGAAAATAAACTTAATAGCATACAACAATGGCAGTTAATGTTTTGTCTTTGATGACAGAGAATGGATACATAGTGACTATTTAATTGAGCATTTCATAGAAACTTCCACAGAACAGCTGAATGCAACCACCCAATATTATGCTCCCATGTCAAATCCAAAAACCTTCCCCCCACCTGAGGTTTGTTATGGAGTATTCTTACTACAATTCAGAAAACTCACTTCTCTCTTTCACTGGCTTTGCTAAAGCTGAATGAAAGGACACCGAGGAAGGAATTTGCCTCAGGTTATTTTATGCAGCCTTTTTGAATGCTAAGGGCAGAAATACAAGCAAACCTATAAAGAATTCTCAATAAAGCTCACTTCCACAGTTAAAGAAATGTGGAAGTGTTCACCTAATGAACAGTCTGTACAACTGCTAAAAGTTGGACCGTCAGCCCAAAATGTGCACGTACACTTGGCAGGTAAATGAGCAAGACACATCTCTGTTGGGATCCCTCCTCTTCTGATTGTAGTGACTCTGAAGCACTCAGATTGAAGTCTGTTTTCCTCAGTGATTTTTATACATAGAAAGTTACTTTACTGAAAGACTCCTTCCATCAGCAGCAGCCACCATATCAGTTTTTACTTGGGTGCACAGCTACAGGAGCCAAAGTGAGTTTTGATTTTCCCCTCGAGCTGGGCAGCCCCAGGTGTAACACAGGCTCCTTGGACAGATGCTGTAAATCTGCATGTTCCCTTAATGTCCCACTCCACAGACTTACACCAGCAGAGGAGCTCATCCCATGTACCTATTTTTCCTACACCTTAGTTTTAAAACACAATGCACAAAAAAATTATTTATGTTTACAGAAGTGCAATACATAAAAAATAATTAAAACATTAAATCTTTCCAAATGAGTGTGATATACACAAAGTCAGCATTTAGTGTAGGGGAAAAAAATCTCCTCCAACTAAGCTTATCGATATGGAGAAGACCAGTTCTCAGGAATTCTGATTTTTACGGTATCATCATACTTATGTCCACCTCAATATGATCCTCTCTCCAGCAGCCTGCATTAACTAGTCCATGCTACTGGAAACTACCTCCAGCTGTGCTTATGGGTGTTGATTTTATTTCTCAGTAATTTCTTTAATGTTGTGTGTGCATACGGTATCCAGCATTTCAGCTCAGATTTACACAACACCTCTGCTATTTCCTATATGCAAGTGTATTTCTCTGAATTGGATTTCTGAATATAATGCAAGAACATTTTGCTTACAAAAAAGTTTGTTTATTAGCAACATAAAATTGTCAGTTGTTGACGCCCCACTTGTAAATACCAGGCCACATTAACATAAACTTACCAAATGGAGGGCAGGGGGGAAGAGTGGGCTATTTTCCTTGCGATCCTTCAACAGGAGACCAAAAGAATAAATAAAAAACGAGCATGGTGGGAAGAGTTACTATTCGTTCTTGTAATTCACCCTTGGCTCCAAAGAGGTGACACATGGCCTGGAGGACACGAGCGTGCACAGCTGTGGCCACAGTCCCCTTATTTACTGCCTTGAGTCCCAGCCATGTTTGCCAGCTTGACTTCACAGGAGAATGTGTTGGCTCATCCTGTGAAAATATATTGTCAGGCTATATATTTTAAATGCTGTCTACTCTCCTTGTAAGATTCAAGACCTAATCAATCCTTTATGTTATAACCAGGTGTAAGTCATAAAGGGGTTGTTATTACACAGTTTCATAGAGTGAGGCGCTTAGATACTGATGCAGCAGAGAGGTATATAAACAGCCCACTGCACCCTCATGTTTTCAGGTACCAGTGTCAAGATTTCTACCTACAGGTCAATTTAAAATATTTTCAGTTACTCTCAACCCACTAGTTTCAAATTCTAGAGTTACGCCTGCTGCTCGGCTATAAAAGCAAAATTCTCCAGCCACAGAAAGATCCAAATAAGACTCACCAGGATATTTCAGCTTGGAGGCCAAAGCTCGCTGTTGGCATGCCGTAGCACTGAATTTGACTTTGCAACCCTGTTTTGGAGAAACAAGAGTAAAAATTAGAATAGAATGATGAAGAAACCTTTACAGACTGTGCAATGTGTAAAAGGTCAGACTATAAAGACAGTAACTACTCTTAAAATGAAAATCTGAAGCAACAAAATACAGCGGTTCAAAACATAGGTATAGATCTCATTGTTACGTTACCAAATGTCAAGGCAACAACAAATGAATCCTAACTAAATTTGAATACACCCTCCTGAATTCATACTTACTTCAGTAAGACCACTTTTTTTCATTTAGCTTGAATCACTGGAGTATAATTTAAAATAAGAAGGTCCATATAGATTTACCTAAACTCATTTCATTACCAAAAAAAGTTAAACAAATACAGTAAGTTACTGCAAAGAGTTAAACTTTGAGACTTTAATGTAATTTTATTTAGTTTAATCCATGATTTGCCTTCCCATCCACTCCCTGCACTGCAGAATCCCACCTAAGCATGCTTCAGCTTTGGTTGGAAATGGGTGCCCCACATATTTCTTGTAACAGTTGGCTTTTTGAAAGTCCTTCTCAGTTGGGTTGCTGAAGAGGCCCATGACCTCTGCCTAGCAGGGAGAAGATGCAAGCTCATGGTGGCTGTCAGGGAGTAACGCTTGCACAGTGCAGCAGTGCTCATCTAACTTGTGCTGCATGCCCACTGAACCACACATCCTAAGGAACAACCCCAGCTACTTCCCTGGCTAAACAGCAATATCATCTGAAGTCTCTAGGTTTAAAACCTGTGTGGATGCCTTAATAAGTGGAATTTATATGCACATTTTGCATCTGTAGTTAGCGTTCAAGCTGCCTGCTCGCAAATTTCCTGCAGTAACCTGTGCTCCTCTCACCAAATTCCAGCAAGTGACTATATTAAGTCCCGCACAGCAAGCCCAACCTTTGGTGGTGTCTCACTCTGCTGTTTTTGTCCTAGGTGATTCTGCCTCCTATGTAACTTGTCAAAGCAGTTGTAACTCAAAGGATCCAGTTCCCACCCACATACGTTGAAAAAAATTTAGGGCAAGACAAGATACCAGGTATCCACAGTGCTATTACTATTATCTTGATAAAATAGCAGGGACACACATTCTGCCTGTCACAATTAAGGTGATAAATGCCTGTTTCTTTGAGGCTTGTTTGAAAGTCAATTATGCAGATTATTTCTAGAATAGAGACAGATGGTGTTTTCCCCCATATGAGACAATCAAGTTGAACTTTGATATGTGCATAAAAATACTGTAATTTGTCAAGCTCCAATGGGGCCATTTTATCACAGATAACCAAAAGACTATATGGATTTTTGTATTTGCCTCTTTTCGATTAACACAGCCTATGTTCCTTTTTATTCAGAATTTTTTTTTTTTAATGGAAGCTTTGCTATGTTTCATCTTGAAGCCAAATATTGATCTTTCAGTTTAGTCTTCAGGTTTTGATTAACGCAGAAGGTTGCCAAGTGAGCGGCTTTTTGTTTGTTTTCTGTTAATTCTTTTTTTATTATTCACTTGCTGCAGTAAATCTTGCTTTTATTGTCCAACCACTGAAAAGAAAAAATGGATTGATTTGAGCACCTAAATAATTTACAGTGCAGAGCTTTTTGGAAAGACTGATGCAATGTTGACCTTCATTTTTCCCCCTTCTTTTCTTGACAATAGAACATTTTTGATTGACTTGAAAGGAAAAAAAGGAAGATGATTGATTTTGACATGTTAATCATGGTTTAATGCAATGAAAGCTTTAGAAAATGAGTGTTTAGTAAGACATGCTTTTTAACAAAAGAAAAATAAGCTGTTGTAAGCAGGAGAATTATTATAAATATTTTTCTCGTCATTTTCAATCTCTATCAGTCCAAATTTCATGCTCCTATTTAAAAACTGAGTTATATTCATTTTTTATTCACAAATGTTCTGACCGCCTGAATTCTTCTTCATCAACTCCATAATAGTTTTGCTAAGCAATAAGAATAAATGGAAAAGCTCTGACAAATGTAGGAAAGGATAGTCTGAAACATACTGCAGCAGACAAAGATCCTGTTTCTTGTAGAGACTTTTTATCTCATTATAGGTGAATTACTTGGGCTCCCAGCAAAACACAACCAAGTCAGAGACCTAGCTCCAGTTCAGTCCAGTCCAGGGATGCCTTAGGCCTGCTTCCAGAGCAATACAAGACCTCATCAAGGGCATATATACTAACTAACATTGTAAGTTCGTAACAACTGGAGTCAATAACAGATGCTGTCTTATCTCTGTGGGGCTGTGTTAAACGAAGTAAGGTAAATAACACCTGCTTAATCAAGGAACATTTTTAGGTCTCCAGGTGAGAAGTACATTGGAAAGACAAAGTAGTATTAAGATAGCTTTTTAGATACTGGAAGTCTTCCTTGGCAGTGCTACCTAAAGTATATAGCACAAATATAGGGTTAGATACAGCCAGACATGAAGTCACCAGATATTTAGGCACAACATTTTACCTACTTTAGCTGTCAGAGGTGTAAGGTTGATTATCAAGGTTCACAAGGAGGCGTGGATATCAGAGTCACCAAAACGCACATTTCTGCAGAATACATGAAAACACACTTCAGACAACTGCCCTCCTCAATCTACCTGCCAAGGTACTTGCATTACCTAAAAGCATCTGTTCAGCACTTCTCAATAAGCACACGCTGACTTTTGAAACAGTGCTTTAAACAACTTCAGTTTTGCCAAGTCAGAAAGTTGCTCTCACAACATTATTGTTGCCAGCTCTGACCTCATTCCACCTTCCAAACAGCAAAACGCTTCACCATAACCTACCAGCCATGCTGGGCTGGGGCAGTTACTACTGAATGTGTCAATGATTTTTAACATCTTTTCTGTTACGGTGACTGTTTAATGTCTCTGGATACATAGTACCTTCATTGAAGACAACGCAGTTACTCCAGATTTTCACTGGCATCACAAAGAAAAAAATTGGTTCCATATCAGTAAAATGCTATGTAAAAACCAGCAGTAAATATCAGGTTTTCTCTTGTGAATGCACTACCTCGTTTTGCCTCCAATGGAAAATAATACCAGCAAGTACTCAGGGGTCCAATAATTCACGTTACTATACACCTGCCAGATACACATATGTACTAACTTCATAAACTAAAGATTATTTTATATTCTCTTAGAATATAAATTAAATTAGACTGTTATCTCAGTAAGATTCTGATCCCCCAAATACTCAGTATCACCATAGAAGTAGTGAAAGCTGAAGATATGCTTAACTGTTCTGGACTGGAGCCTAAATTAGATTTCCAAATACAAAAACATATGTCTTAAATACCAAGCAATACCCAAAGTCAACACTGTCCTTATGGATCACTTTGTTTCAGGCAGTTGTATTTTTTTAATTAAATCATAATTTTAACACAACACAATCTTTCTTTTAGTCATCACTTACAATCCAAAAAGAAAAATGCCCACATAAATGAGCAAGACTTGTGTCTTTCAGTTATTAACTCTTATTATCTCCATTCCATCCAGATGTTACTGAGACTAATAATTCTCAGTATATGAATAATAATATGTATGCATAGTAAGCAGAACTATATTCTAGGACTGCTATTTTCCATTATTTTTTGCTGCTCACAAAAAATTTGCACATGTGGTGAGGTCTCTGTAAAGATCGAGATGGCTGAACAATAACAGGTTATACCAAACTTGGACAGTTTACATGCAGAAAGAATGTGAAACCTGAGAATCTTAGATGATCTGTAAATCTATAAAAGGAAAAGCACCACATTTTAATTAAACTCTATTCATAGCAACTAATTGCAAGTCCAGGGTTATAAAGGGGACACCTCAGTGGCCTTAACTTCTCCAGGGAATGTGTTCATATAACAGGATCATCTTTATAATTGGTTGTGTCTACTTTGTTTTCCATAAGTGTCTGGCATGAGTAGAGGTTCATTTACGCTATTGGATTTTGGATCAAACCTCACAAATATTCTCAGGTGCTTTCCTTCTCTGCTTTGTCTGAGAAGAAGAGTTTGCCAGTGTCCTAAGATAAAAATGGAACTTCATGTAACTGGTTCTTCACCCAGGCTGTTAGCGCCTTGCAGGCCAGCAAGCCTAACTGAGGGCATTCAAACACACGTACATAGCTGCATTCTCTGCTTTAACATGCCAAACAGCAAATATTCAAAAAAGAAATTTGTTGATAGAAATGTGGAGGGTGAGAAAGACCACTGACTCCAAGGCAAAACCCAAGGCAATGGCAATGTGACACTGCCTCAGTTTGTGAGCCCAGCTCTCTCTCCTCCTCTAACCCACTCTCCTTCTCTGGCCAAATGCTCATCAGGCACTGAGCCACAATCCTTTCACAGAAGCCCACAGTAACTGCAATTTTCAGATCATCTGGCTGGTAGACCTGAGCTGCTTAATTTCCAAGCTCACCCAAGATCAAACTTACTCCCTACAGCTGTACTCATACACGAACTATTGAATTTAACAATGCAGGATGCAACTTCATAGCGTGAAATGTATTATATACGATGAGACCAAGGGTCAATTTGTACAAATCAATAGATCTCAGTAATGAACTTACTAGGTCAACAGCATGTGAGTAAACTCTAACTCTTCCACTGCCTGCTTTCATAAATTTGGCTGTGTATCATGCATAAGCATATTTTAATGTGACCCCCTTGCATCCACTGTTTGACACAACATTACACCATGCCACTGCATGCAAAATGCTAGGAGAGCGAATGCAACAACAGCATTCAGTGCATACTTGGAAAAGTACATTGTAGTGCTTTAGTATTTTTGGGAGAGAAAGAATGGAACGTGAAAGGATGAGCATACACTAACATAGAAAGAGTATACAAGATGACAAATTAAAGTTTTTCAACTTCTTTTTAAAAGCACATTGTAGGTGGGAGAAGATGTTAAGACAAGTGTTTTCAATAAACCAAATTCATTAGCATCAAGCAAAAGAATCAAAAAATTGTTGAACCTTGACATCCTTAAAGCTACTTGTTGTGCTGTTTTCAATTGTGTTTAAGTTTACAAGGACAAATCAGACCTTTGAAACTAACAATTTTGTTTTTAAGGGTGTCCTTGAAAGACTGCAGTCATATACAAATAAGTTACAGGATACAAAAGCAAGCCACATAAATAATAAAAAAACTCGGGGTGAATGTCAGCAATTGAAAACATACATGCAACAGCTGCAAAATAAATTACTATAGTCAAAGCTGCTCCTCAGACTCAAGAGCTCATATGGCAGTCTTTTAAAGGTCAACACTGGAGTCAGTCACATTGGAAAAGGAGTCCAAGAACATGAAATCCAGCATTCAAATGATTTCTTTGCCCAAGGGTCCTTATTAGAAATGTAATCTCTTTTCTATCACTGTTTAATAACATATCATTAATTTCTGAAGTGTTTTAAAATACCTGGAGAACAAAAGATGAAATTTAAAACAAATTCATTTATTCCACCCCAAACAATACATAAAAAACTGGAAAGAACAAGATAAAGACGTTAATTTTACTGACAATTTTGTAACACTCCTTGAGAGAGAGAAAACAGCCATAACTCCAAAATTAGATTGTAACCACAGGCCATTTTATCACGTGAAAAGTACCAAGTAATGATAATTTTTCCACTGACTTTAATTAAGCTTCTTGGAGACTCTCTTACACACTCTCCTTCCCGCTTTCTTTGTTATTAAAAAAAGTGAAGTTACCCCCCAGGTGAATTTTGCCAAATGCTCATAGTTCCAGTGTCAGAACCATGCCTTACATAATGGAAAGTTTACATGAAAAGTCAAGGTTTTGATGAATGTCACACTTGAAAGCCAATTAAGTGGGCTGAAAGGAAGACACAATTTCCCATTGTCTAATTGCCTCACAGCACCTTCAAGGTAATAAATTTGTCACATTGAATTAATAATGAGAAACGAATATTTGACTTGCAGCCTTGAATAGAAAGTAGTTCATTATCAGTTGACATTGTTCCTTCCAAATAAAGAGAGGGGCACAACAGGAGTTAAGGAAAAGATGTCAGAGAAAGCTTTTCCTCACGTCACTGTCTCACACACTGAATGCACATTTTCGTTTAATATCCTGTAAAAAATTCCAGTAAGGGGGAAAAATTATGGTGCGTCTAATTCCTAATTCTCTTTGGCCTTTGCAGCCTGACAAATAAAATTCCATCTGGATTTCCCCAAACCACACTCTTTCACCATATCACTTCAAACACAAAGGTTGTAAAATTTTTTAAATTGGCTACATAAAAGTACAAGGAGCCCAATAAAGCAGGGGCCAGCTTTAGGTTTATGTGGCTCTTAAAGGCTTTCTGCCTTATCTCCTCTGCAAAGCATTGTTTGTACACGTGGTGGGAGACAGGTAGGTCAGTATATTTCTTACTCCACAGTTGCCAAAGGAAAGGTAACGTGCTTGTAAAGCATTCGTTTTGGCACAGGAGACCTTTATAATGGCGAAGGATTCTCATCTACACAACCTATGCACAATGAAAGAAGTCAAAAGGAAATCTAGGTCCTTGGTTTGGTATTAGATTTGCATCTGCAAAAGGCATTATGAAATAGAGCTCATCTGGGTATATCTTAGCCTTTCCAACAGCCCAGACTCTGGCCTTATAACACCTGGGAGCTGGGGATGGGCACATCAAGACAGACCTAGAGGTAAGGAAACAGAAGCGTATTTTAGGTTGCATCACTATCAGTCAGTAAGGCTCCACGTCCTTCCCCTCCCACATAGCGTTACAATGCCTTTGGCATGCCAACACCTGAGAAGCATCTGTGCAAGTAGCTTGCAAGCACCACAGCTCACGCTGCACGAGGTGGTTAACAGCAGTGACATTCTCTTGCATTCTTTAAATGGGAAAACAGAAAAAAGGGAAGGGGCAAAATCATGGACCACCAAAAATGACTGATAAAGAAAATTAGAATAGTGCAAAGTGATGTTTAGTCATGGAAGTAATTATGAGAATAAAAATGAAAACAGGACCCATAAGATTGAAAATTTTAAAGAATAGCCAGAACAACATAAAACACCCAAAACTGCTTCTTCAAGAAAAATTTGGATCCTGTTTACTCTGTGGACACTACCATTTGATAAAGTCTGCTGCAGGTTAGTGCACCCCACATTTACTGCTTTGTCTTTTTGAAAGATGTTATTAGCTGGAAGGAGAATTCCTTGAATTCAGAAGGTACTTGGGGCAAAAAGGGGAGAGGGAAGAGGTAATCTGTCTGTATTCTTATCAGAAAGAACTAGAAAAAAACACAAGCCCTGCTAACACATGGAGACTGAGCACTTACATATATTCAGCCACCACCTGAACAGACATTTTCTGGAATAGTTTTAATTTCTACAGAAAGAACCTAAAATCAGCAATTTGAACCACAGGGCTCCAGTTCACAAATTCAGGAGGATTTGCTCATAACTCCAAGACATAAAGCCCTTTCCCTTCTGATCTCAAGATCAATAAAATCAGCTTCTTTGGTACCTGACCATTGCAGAACACAATGCACTTTTTGGTCCACCAGAAGCATCTTTAGAACATTCTCATCCAGGCTTTACACTAGGATTCTCCCAGTGTTATTTAAAAGCAAGATTAACACATGCTTAACAGCTGTTTCCATAAACAGGTAATCACAGCCAGTGATTATAATCTCTCCCAGAGTGCAGAGGGTCAATAGGCTGCTTCTCACCTAAATGATAACCACTCACTCCCAAAAGAAATCGTAGTAACCATTCAGAGCTCTTATCGCTCCAGTCTGAACACAGCTTCTGTGATTTGGGGAATGAAAGCAGAGAGGAGGGAGGACAGATGGCTCAGCAAGACCCCTGGGGGTGGGGAAGCAGGGTGGCCATCAGGTGGTGGATGGGACAGGACTGAGCTCAGCTGCTATGATGTTACAGCACCGCACACTGTGCTCCTGCTGCTGCAGCGCATTCAGCGTGGTGCACAGAAGAGCAATGGAGAAACCAAATGGTCATTACAGAAACTGCAGTGAAGCAGCTTTGGACATTAATACTTCTGTTGGTGTGGGGCTTGGCTGCAGTCATGTGTAAAGATCAGATCTTGTTCTCCCTGGCCAGAAGCTAAAGTGTTAAGACTTTTTTTAGATGCAACATTGTGCTGGTTTCAGCTGGGATAGAGTTAATTTCCTTCACAGCAGCTGGTGCGGGGCTGCGGGTTGGATCGGTGCTGGGAACAGCACTGCTCACCCAGGGATGTCTCCTTATTGCTGAGCAGGGCTTGCGGGCACCACGGCCTCTGCTGCTCCTGACCCCTCCACCCGCGAGTGGGCTGGGGGGGCACGAGGAGCTGGGAGGGGGCACAGCCGGGACAGCCGAGCCCACTGGCCCAGGGGATGTCCCACACCGTATGGACCCTGCTCAGCAATAAACCTGGGGGAAGGAGGAGGAAGGGGGATGTTCAGAGCGATGGCGTTTGTCTCCCAGAGTACCCATCACGTGTGATGGAGCCCCGCTGTCCTGGGGATGGGCGAACGCCTGCCTGCCCCTGGGAAGCAGGGAACGAACGCCTTGCTTGGCTTTGCTTTTGCACATGGCCTTGGCTTTACCTATTGAACTGTCCTTATCTCAACCTGTGAGTTTTCTCACTTTTCCAGTTTTCTCCCCTATCCCAGCCAGGGAGAGGGACTGAGTGAGCAGCTGCATAGGTCTTAAGTTATCAGTGGGGGTTAAACCATGACAAACATTTGCTGGAGAGTTTTGTTGATCTAAAGAGGTGCTTGAAGGGGGCCTATTCTAAATACTAGTGTGAGCAGTTAAACCACAACAAGCCCTTAGCAAGAAATCTCTCAGATGCTGGCATTTCTGGCACTTTTTCAGAACTCTGTAGAGATGAGAATGCCTTGGGGCTTCAGCAGCTTTAATTTTGCAATGAATTTGACTTGGTGCCTTTCATGTATGTACCAATAAGACCTGTAGTAGAAACCTTAGAAGTTAATGAATAAGACAGGGAGATTTAGAGATTTGGGCATATAATTACTATAGCAACATGTGCTCTTTCTTGCACTACACCATGAGATCTTCCATTAGGCATGCTGCAGTAAACCAAATACATTACAGGTCACAAAACACAGCAATAAATCCTGCCCATATTAAATTGCAAAGTAATTAAAACTGGTATGGTATTTACATTTCAAATTCACTAATAATATCAGAAAAAATTCTGATTACAAGTACATCCAAATCAGCCTCTGTAGTGTTTCTTCAATTACTCCTAACATGAAGCCCTGCTTTTTCCAGCAGAACCAGGCATACAAAGGTTTTTATGTACATAAATGTGCAGCAGACTTTTCCTAAGGCTTTATAAAAGTTCCTTGCTTGGTTATATCCCTAATTCCACTGATATCTGTTAGTGAAATAATCATACATTTAAAGTCCACTCTGCAAAAGCCCACCAAAATGGGCAGCTTCACCTGATTCAGTTTTTGTAGAACACTAAACAGTACTATTTAAACTGCTTATTGGCAACTTGATTTTTTCATCTCTCTGTCCTACCTCCCTCCAGGGTCAATCCAAGAAACAATAAAAAGAAAACCTGGTGTAGCTCTTACTGCTACTGTACATGTATTTTTCAAGGGCCTGAGTAGTGCCAGACCTCATACTTCCACTGTGCTTTGCAAATAGAAAACCTCAATCCCCCAGAATCTTCCAGGTCAGAATCTTCCATTAGTGCTAAAACAACAACCAAAAGTAATGAATGCACTCCTATAAAACCTGACAAGACAATAGTGAAATACTCATTATTATCCCTGACTTACAGGGCAACCCAAGCCTTTAGTCATCCTTGTCTTAATATACTCTTACTCCAGCTAGTGAACAGTTTTCATTCTGTTTCTGAGTAAAGCCTCTACTACAGCTGATACACTGAAATTAAACTCAAGCTTTCATTACACATGTGGTAGATTTTATTATTCCATTGCTTTTCACATTGGTCACCTGGCAGCAGTTATGTATCCTCCTCAGAAACTGGGATGCAGCAATTAGATATCCTATGTTAGACAATGATATTGCTCAAAACCTGTGCTTGCACTCAGTGCAGCGACTCCCCAGTACATCACCAAGCCACTTTTAAAGAGCAGCCGACACCTCCCGGCAACCTATGAAAAATGTCCTATTTTGAAACAATTTTGCCTCTGCGTGATGTATGTTCTGTTTTTTGTTTCCCCTCGCTCTTCATTACTAACCACATTTGCATGAAAAATAGCATCTTCCTTCTTCAAAAAGTTCATCCACTCCTGCTGCTGCTTTTTTTTTTTCTCTGCACTTGAACTCATAATCCTCTCTTTGTGTAGCTACAGCAGGATGCTGTGAAAATGACTGTGGTAACAGCAAAGAGAAGAAAATGTATCTGCTGATGAGTTCTCAGGAGGAAGGCTGGGTGCCAGCGTTGCCCTTGGTAATCAGCGCAGAAAACAAATGGGCAGCTGCCAACATCTAAAATTTTGCCACCCTCAGTAGCGGTTCTCTGACTGTCAGCCGGGCTGGAGTTCCTGCAGGCGTGCAGCGCATCCATCTCCACAGCATCACACGCAAACCAAAGTAAGATAACCCCGGCCCCTTCTCCCAGGTGCTTCACTCAGAGGAATGATACAGATCACCAGGGTCTCTGGAGATGCCACCCCCAAGTCAAATACAAGTAGGCACCCTCACAGGTGTGCGAGACTACCAATGCAACACCTTTTCATCAGCATCCTCGCTCAAATGCTTTCAGAGACTGCTGCAGCAAGCATTTTTCTAACCCATCGCTTTTTATTCTGCAGACGTGGCTGACTGTTGCCTCTGACCCCTTTCCCCTCTGTGCCACGAGCCACCTGGTACCTGTGCAAACACCATTCTCCCATGCTGAGCCTCACCCTCTGAAGTGACCACCTGTAAAACCATCACACAGCCTCAGTCACTCTTCCCAGCTCCCTTTTTTAATTCCTCAGTGACTACAAAGAGGTACACAACAAGCAAGTCGCTACTGCTGGCTGATGCCACCCTGTGTTTCCCCTGTGCTGTTAGGACTGCATCCTTCAGTTGCTTCCTGCCCTAGGCTGTATCTTCTTTTGGGCAACCACCATTTTTTTGTCCACTGGGATTTTGGAGCATGAGTAATGCTCCAGCTCATTCTGGCACCAGAAAGAACACACAGAAATAGTAAGCAGGGATGAAACATGAAAAGCACAGGCATATGCTCATTTCACTCATCTCCCACTGTTTTTGCTGGTCTTTAATCCCTAAACATCAAGCCAAACAATGAAATTACGTTTACGGTGAAAAAAGATCTATGGGACTCAGTCCAGTCATTTTTCCTTGTGTAAAACTAATACACAAAAATGCTTCTATCACGGAGCCAGAGCACTCAACTTCCCAGGGAGAATGTTATTTCTGCTAGAATGTGGCCAAGGAAATTTACCCCAGCATAGAGGGAGCAAGAACCACCTACATGTGGGAAAAAATTAGCCCAGAGTAATGTAAGTGGTGCACAGACCTTGTGCTGGCCCTCAGCAGGGGCTGAATTTCTCCCAGCACGCCCATTCCCACGCAAAGATACAAAGCACATTTCTATGAAAGTGCCTGCCCCAGAGCATCACTACAGCCATCAAATTGCTATTCTCTGCTTTCCTTTTCCAGGATGCAATTACTCAGATTGCATTATGGCTCCAGAACAAAGTGTGGGGGGGGAAGTCAACAGGAACTACCGCATGCTGTAAATCTTCAAAAGACGCCTTTGTCAGTCACGCTGTGCTTTTTCCTGTCTTAGGAGGAGCTAGCTGCCGACTACCATGTTTTCCATGCCTCCCACCTTCTTATCAGAATTACTATAATCATTTGATTATTCCTTTCCATGCAGTGGACAAAAACATCAATCATTTTAACCAAATGTTTTAGGAAGTTAAGTTTAGCTTTCAAAAGGTGGCTATTTCCATGAAATATGTTATTACTCATAATGGCTTTAAACAGAAAATGTTTTCCCCAAATGCCTGAACGCAAGTTGAGAGCTCTTTCATCTTCTGGTGTTCACCCATTTTATTTTTTATACACATGGTGGGCTGTATTCATCCAAGCAGCTCTGCAAAATAGGAGGGATCCACATACAATGAACCTGATTTACTGAGCAAGCGTAGGCTCCTCAGATCCAATACAGCAGAGATGGAGGGGAGAGGGGAGCAGTGGCTGAAGTCCAGCCACCAGAAAAAGATAAAATACTGCAAATGGAGAGAGAAGAAACAAGGAAAGCCATACGTCCAAACATCTCTTTGTGAAATAATTACATCTGTGAATTAACAAAGCCATAAAGCAATCACGTCCCTAAGAGCTGAACTGTGTCTTTGTTCCTTCAGGTGAGGTGTGATTTCTGTAGCCGTAAAGTGGCCAGTGACACAGCGCTGGTGGATGCGAACGCGTCCTGTGCCACGGGGCTCCATCCAGCTCAGCCAAGCCACTTCATCTGGCTCAGCACAACCATTTTGCGGCTGGAAGGACTGAGGCCATGACGCAGGACAGGTCCCTGAGCAGGCTGGACATGAGCATAAAGCCAGGCATGCGAAGAAGCATGCCAGCAGGCAGAGATCCAGCACGCCGTCAGCCTAGCGAGCGTGGTCGCCTCCTGCGAATTTATAGAACTCCACTTGCTTTACCAAGGCCAGCTTAGGTGGTGGAAGTTGAGACTCCAGCTCTGCCCATGCCTTCCCACTAAAGTTTTCCTCTCACTGGTTATTACAGCAATAAACACAAAGGCAGAAAAGATACTTTAAGGAAAATCAATGTTTTTAAGATAAAACATGAATGTAATTCAAACAGCCTGAGTCAACTGCCTATAGTAAATTAAGTTTAAAATTTTAACAAACTGTCATGTAAAACTGGTGGTGTCTGACAAATCGAATTACGATAGTAATACATCACTCACAAAAGTATTATTGATAGTGACAGGAAGATATTGAATTTAAATTATTCATTTTTATTGATTAAACAGTATGTCTTCACCAGGAATGGGGCAAAACATCTGACAAACATTCGAGATTCATATTTTAGCTCCTGGAATAAAGAGCTGTCAATCCACCCATGCTGGGCTTTTGCATATTCCCCTGCAGTGGATCAAGTCAGCGTTAAAACTTCACACGTGAAGAACTATTCACCCACATTTTTTGCAGCAAAGACCGAGCTGGAAAACACACTTTCCCCTTCCAGGGACCATTTTAAAAGCTGTTTCTGGGAAGGTGCACAGGCCAGTGTCTACCTACGAGCAGCTGCCTTCCCCCACCCTGCAACTCAGGGCAGGCATCTGACACAGGTGGGGCACCTCGGCTCAGCATCAGCAACAAGATGCCACCCCCTACTGCTAATTCCCCTGGTCCAGTGTAGTTAGAAGATTTCAGCTGGAGACTGGACCTTCAAGTCATTCGACAAAGCCAGCCTGAACTTCATTCTCTGCCAGCAGCAGAGATATCCCAAAGAAAATGAAAGGAGTAATTGCTTTCCAAGCTGAAAGCCTGATCCAAGCCACACAGAGAACAGTGACCCTAAACAGCTCTAACACGTGTACCGAGAAGAAAAATAATCAGGGAACAGAAAATCAAGTTGGCTTCAATAACCAACATGCACTTCTTCCCCTCTTAGCCATTACCTGTAAAAGTCCTGGGGACTGTTAATTCATTTAAGCTCCCTAGTTTCCTTGGCCAACTTCTGTCCTTTGAGGTTTTCAGTACGATGGCACTGAACATCACGTGTATAATGGGAAAAGAGACCTATACCTGCAAAAAGGGTGTAAGCAACAGCATAAATTTTAAAACTTCACCCAGCCCAAAACCAAGCAACAATCTCCTAAGAGAAGGAGGCTTCTTACATCCAAACGTCTGCTTTTTATACATTTTACAGACTTTCAGCCATGGTAGCTTTCACATGCCCATAAAATCCCAAGCCTTCCCCTACTACAAGAGAGGGAATGTCAGGCTGAGAGTTTGGATATGTTTGTGCTGTTAACATTTTTGCTTATCTGCACAGTCTTAGGGGCTGAAAGAAAACAAATCAACATACATATACATCTGGGTGATCTTCATGCATGATGAAGGATTGCAGAGCTGGTGGGTAGAGTCTTCAGCTTCCTGTAGGAACTCACCCTCACATCAGTGCATGGGGAATGAAGCCATCTTTCCATATGTAGATACTGGATACTGAGTAACCTACTCATGGACTGTGCACATCATTAACATGTACGTGGATAAATGTCAAATAAACCTTTCATCATCACAACGTATTTTCAGTGAATCTGTACAATTTGAAGTTCTATTGCTTTTGTCTATGTCACAATGTAATAACACAATGCTACAATGCCACACTTTGGGCTGAATAATCTTACTTAGCTATATGTGACTAGTTTTCCCTTAAAACGTTCAATTTGAGTCCTCATAGCTTGAGCACACATTGTTAGCAACAATACTATCATAAGATTAGCCAGTCATTAAAAAGAAATTCTATTATTATTCCAGACTGGCAAAATTTGCATGCAGGTGCCAATGAAGAGAAGGGTTTGCGTTTCCACACATTTAGGATCTCAAGCCCTGATCAGTATTAGCTTTTGGCAAGCCGACAGAGCAGACTGCTCGCTGCATGTGGTGGAGCCCAAGGCACAAGCAATTCAGTAGCTGGTCCCAGGACACACAGCCCAACATGTCCAAAACAAGTCTGGGAAATCAGTCTTACCATTAGCCAGTGGTTCTTCTCATGTTTAATGTTAATGTTTAATTTCATCTTCCAAAGGAAGGTATTCATTCCTGTCCTGAATTGTCAAGAGGGAATGGAAATGTAGTGCAACAGCTATGTGTCAATGAAATGTTGCACTGGAGCATTAATACAGCAGCAGCACACTTTATTCTTTTCCCTGGTCTGCAGAACAAGATAGATATAAAGAAGATTATATTAAAGAAAAGTTCTACAAAGTTAAGTCAAACTTGTTTAGATGCTAGGCTGATGTATGGGTCTTTTTCAGGAAAGAAACTCTTCACCTGCCTCCCATTGACATTTTTATTTCTTTTGCATGAAGAAAAAGTGTCTTTGGGTACAAGAAAGTTCAGACTACTACCTGGATTATTTCCGTCTACTTGAAATAAAAAGGGATTTGTTTTATATACTTGACCTTTGATAAACTACTGTATAATAAATCCTTTTCATTTTCCTCTCCCTGCTGAATGTGTATTTGGGCCAGTGTAAATACAGCACCTTTCAGCAGCTCTGAGAAACTTCAACAAGAGACCATGCCAAATTAGTTTGTTCCTGGCATTACTGTGCCCTTGTTTAAAAGCCCTCTGTGATCCATCAGAGAAATACATCAAATAAAGAACCTCAATGTTTAAATTATTCAAGCCACTCTACCAAAAAGCAATGAATCCAAGATGTTTCAATACTTCCTAACACCTTAACATCTACTTTAAATGTCCACTTATTAAAAGACCTGGTTTTGACACGTTACAGCTATTCAACGGAAAAATTCTGAACCGTGAAATCAAGTGGAGCTTCTCAGTCCCAAACTCCTACCACACAACTCATTCTCTTCAAACCAAATACACAGTGGCAACCTATAGGAAAGGCTTTGGATCAATCCCCAAAGTCTACAACATTGGAATAAAAACTGGGACAAGATTTCTGGGTACCTATTTAAATCCAGAGGCTAGACCCTCTGTTTTTCAGGGAACACTGAATGAAATCTGGGTCCCTCGACTTCCAGTCACTGCAGGCTCCCACTAGCAAGAACTTATCACATACACGGCTGAGTTACACCATCACGTTGGTCATGGCAGAAGACATTGCTCAGGAAGCTTAAGAAAGGACAGGTAAGATGTTTTTCTGCTAACAGGTGGATAAGAGAGTCTGTAACTGCCAAGAGGGCTGATCAAAAAAGATGGGATTTGGGAAGACAGCAAAGAAGTTGCATCCTATTCCTCCAGCTGAGAGAAATCTCTTTATTTCCATGGTGACAAATTTCCAGGCATTTCTGAATGTCTGATTTTCAGCAAATATGAAAAAGAATCTAATCATGTTGATAATCCCCCTTTTATCTTCTACCTAACCCATAACTGCCTTGTGTTGTCTCCCACACCATCTTGTAAGAGAACACCAGCAAGCCCTTCCTCTGCAAGATTGTTCTGCTACCTGCTAGTTACTATTTCCTGAATCTTTATATTTCTGTGAAAAACAATGAATTTCAGGGAAGAGACTATAGGAAAACAATTATAGATCATTTTCTTAATTATTCAATGAACTCAGCTTCTATTGGTTCTATGGTTCTGCACATCTGTCCTATTTTTCAATGATCAATGCTAAAAATAAAAGCAGCTCTCCAGACCCTCAGGAAGTAAGTCCTATGCAGATAACCACAATTAAAATGCCATAAACCTGCTGGGTGCAGCTCTCAGATGCAGAACTGTCCAGCTGAAAACATTCATATAGTCCAGCTATGTCAGTGTGCCTCTAATTACATCATTTTATACAAAATTTCTGAAAAGATCAACTTTATCTTAAGTTCAGGCGAGTGAATAAGGCAACCTGAAAACATTGAACATTATTACTTCCGTACTGCTCCTCTTAAGCAGTACATGCTGTCCAGCCTCTGTAATAAGCTCATAGCCACACAGTTTGGGCTCTAAACTGCTCTAAATCAAGGCAGAAAAAAATGCAGTAGATGACTTCAGAATGCAAATACCTGGAAGGACCAAGGCTGTATAGTCCTACCACCAACTTTCTGTTTTGCTTTAATCGCTGCACGTTACCACTTCCAGTTTCCTTAGTGTCATCTGCTATTTCTACCGTTTTTATTTTTTCCCAGCGATAAGAGACTTTCCATCACACAGAACTATTTCCTAGACAGCAGCAGCTGCTCTGTCTTGCACTATGTGCTCTCTACAGCCACTGAGAGCTGCAGGTCTCTGCGCCAGTTGGGGCTTTACCTTCACTGCCAAAACCCAGCACTGCTTTAATGCAGTATAACTCCACTCTGGTGGAGACTCGGTTCTGTCATTTTATCAGGAGGAAAACTGCAGGGAGGCGAATACAGCACTGACCTCTCCCAGTGAAGACCAGCCCCGCCATGTCTCCATTAGGATTTTACAGCAGAACAGCTGATGCATGCAGAGCTTGTGCAGGGCACAGGTGAAGGAGGCAGCTGCCAGGATGCTGCCTGTAGGAAGGGGCAGCCTGTTTGCTTTGCATTTGCCAGAAGAGCCTGAGATGGACTGTTTCAAACCTGCATAGCCTACTGCTCTGTGAGAAGAGGCAGAGACACACAGGGTCGGCACAGGGGACAGCTCAGCCCCGCTACAGCCACCACATCCTACCCCCAGCCCTTGGGACCCTTCTCACTAGTGTCTGATTCCACTTCTCTGTGCCAGCCCTATACCACCTGTTTTCCTTCCCTCCTCCTTTGGAAGCTGGGGTCCCTTCTCCAGCAAGCTGGAAAACAAGAAGAGAATAGTGAAGAATGCTGCTTCTGCTGGAGCTGGAGGGCTGGAGATAGGGGAACATAAAAAGCAGGGTTTCTGCAAGTCCCAGCACAAGATGGAGGGAGAAAGGGGACCCCAAATGTGGAAAGAAGGGAAGTGAGACTCCCTACCCAAGCCCTGCAAAAACCCAGTCCCCCCTAGCACCCTGTTCTTAGGGGGAACCTGTCTATTGCCACTGCAAAACACAGTCCCTCTGGCCAGGGAGCCATGAGACAGCTGTGCTCGCACTGCGCTGACAGCAAGCACAAGCCACGTAAACACCTTTTCTGACAGTGAAAGTATAGCTAACGCTATTCTTATTTAGAAGCATAAGTGTAAGCGTTGTGATTGGAAAGCACCAGCAGTAAATGACTTGCCAGCCTTCCCTGCGCGTGGCAGCAGCAGTGCTGGAACGTGACTTCAGGAGCCCCGAGCGCTGGCTACAGGCTTTAGCAAGCAGAGTGGCTCCCTTGTGCCTGCAGCAGGGCTAGCACTAGCCACGTTTGCACCTGGGGAGGCTGGATTTGCCAGTGCACAAAACAGGGGAACAGGGTTTGCTTTACTTTCATCTCTGACACCTGTGCTGCAAACAATATACCTCACCTCTAAGGTAAAAGCAATGTGAAATTCAAGCTGCCATAAGCAGCCCGAGCCGATGAAGCTGCAAGGGCCGTCGTGCCAAACTGAGGATGAGAGAGAGAAACCCCTGGTCTCCCCCTGCCCGTGCTGACCCTACAGCAAACCCTTACAGCAATTGCAATGCTCAGGTCCGAGGCTGGTGCAGAAGAGTGGAGAAGACCGAGCCACTCCCCCACGGAGGCTGGAACAGCAGCACTTGAGTCTCACCATTGGGGCTTCGGATTCAACTTCGCACAAAACCATCGAGAAAATCTTGAATTGAGGTAAATAGAAAAGTGGCTTTGCCTGAGTACAGACAAAACAATATTCTCTACTGTTGTGGCCACATGCTGAGTTTTGGCAATTATTAGCTGGGAAAAGGCAGTAAATTGTTTTGGAAGATAAAATTTCTGGAGATTCCACCATTCTTTCAAATGGATCACATGAAATTGCTTTTGAATCCACATGACACTAAAGACAAGGGAATAGCAAGCACTGCTAAGAAAACTAAATGACAGCTCATCCACTTCTAACAAATTCTTGTTGCTGATGGAGATACACATGAATTTAGCCGAAAGTTATTTGCAAATAATGTCTATTTCTGAGGTTGTTTTGTTCACCATCATTTCTCTTAATTATTTCTGACACATTCCATATCATTTATGGCCCCCAATGACACTGGGAAATTAACTCTGAGTCTTCTTTAAAGAAAACGTGACAAGCAACAGAATTAAATGCTGCACATTTGTATTAGAGCACCCAGGCATCTGAGGCAATCAACCAGTGCATGCAGTGACATGGTGGGAACAATATACAAACACCTCTGAGGGACAAGGGCATCCTTAACCAGAATTTGCTCATTCGGTCTCCCCAATATCCTTGTCTAAAAAAACAAGGGAGCTCCTGAACTTCCAAGAAATTTCTATCAGCCCATGCTGATAGAAAGCCAGTCCTAGCACAGCTTGCGCAAGGGTCTTACAGAAGGGAACAGAAACAAACGTCCCTTCTTAAGGAACTCTCACCCAAAATATCTGTCAGCCTGGAAGTGTATGAAAGGTCCAGGTGGCCCAGAACGGGAACAAAATGCCAGCCCTCACCCACCCTTTCCCCCAGCATTTGCCCACGCTCCCTACAACACAACAACTACATACGGTATTTTTTGAGCCGTGCAGGAATTCTCTTAATACAATCAGTAGCTTCAGATAGGAGCATCCATGACGTACTTTGGAAAGTTAATGAAATCTGCCCAGCAGAAAAGCTGCGAAATTGTTGTCCTTCAGCTGTGTCATATTTATTCTCCAGGGCTATTTCCTTTTCAAAGCAGTGTGTGGGCAGGAATAGCTTTCCTTCTTGTGGCAGGTGCAGGTAAACTTACAATCCAGGGGCAAGTTTATAACAGGGATTTGGTACTAAAAGATAGGAAGTGGAAATTAACTCTTACTGGCTTCAAATCCACCTAAGTTCCTTTAGGTCTCTAAATCTTCTAATTATGTGCACCTGCAGGCCAGCCTGGGTGGGACACCAAGGTCTCTGCTGGGAAAAAAAAAATAATAAAAAGCTGCTTCTTAAGCAGGCTTTCTTCAAAGGCACCACTACTGTCCTGAACAGGTCTCACATTTCACTAGATCTTAACACCAGCTGGGCAGCTTCTTTTAAAGTCCATCTCTTCCCACAGAGAGTGGTGGAAAGATCACCGGACAGAGGGCAAGACACCAAAATATGCTCTCTCTTCACATTCATTTGAAGTTGACTGGCTTAACTCCCTGTTTTATCTGCAAGCTGCAAACGTTTCCGCAAGCAGATTGGTATGCGCATAGGTGTCTGGAGAATAGTTGTTCTTCAGACACATTTGAACAAAAACAAGGCAGTATTATGCACAGATCAGAGACTCTGCAGCTCATCAGCACCTATTATCACCAAGTAAGAAACTGCAGACAGACAGACAAACAGATGTAGCTAGCCAGGTACCATGTGCTTCACACCACATGGTGACACTTGACGAGTGGTTGGAGCAGATCAAGGGGGGGTCCACAACAGAAATGCAACCATTATATCCGTAGCGACAGACAGCTGCCATGGAGAAACAGCTGTTTCATGAGCATCATGGCATAGCCTCATTACAAATTTTTCCCCTTAAAAATTCTTTTTTTTTTTTTTTTCTGTAAAATTTCTATCTTGCTGAAGCAGCAAATCTCATGCTACCAGGCAGAGCAGTCTAGTGGTCTGCTAACAAGATTTCAGTACCAGTACTAACGTGTTACGAATAGTAGAAGGAAATTCTCTGTTCATCAAATCACAGCCTTAGATAGGTTTCTACAAATAACCTCGTCAACTACTGAATGATTTGTAAAGGGGTTATAACTAATAAAAGTTACAAGGACTAAATTCACAGAATGTTATGAATTGGTCTGATAGCACTTGATGACACTCAACAAGCAAACTGGCCACATTAAAAATGGATGAAGCCACTGTCATAGAAGAAGAATAGTTTAGGTTGGAAAAGACCTTTAAGATCTTCGAGTCCAATTATTAACCCAGCACTGCCAAGGCCACCACTAAACCACGTGCCTAAGTGCCACATCTACATACCTTTTTAAAACCTCCAGGGATGGTGGCTCAACCACGTCCCTGGCCAGCCTGTTCCAATGCTGGGACCCACCCAGTGAGCCAGGGCTGCTGGCAAGTGATGGAGAGCGGCTCAGTGAGTGCCTCCACCAGCTCCCTCAGTGCCCTCGGGTGGATCCCACCCAGCCCCAGAGACTGTGTGTGTCTGTGTGGTGTAGCAGGTCACTGACCATTTCCCCTTGGATTATGGGGGCCTCAGCCTGCTCCCTGCCCCTGGCTTCCAGCACAGGGTGCCGGGCACCCCGAGAACAGGGGCTCTTACTATTAAAGACTGAGGCAGAGATGGCATGAAGTACCTCAGCCTTTGTCACTGTGTTTCCCCCCACATCCAATAAAGGTTGGAAGTTCTCCTTAGCCCTCCTTTTCTTGCTAAGTATTTATAGAAACATTTTTTAATTGTCTTTTATGGCAGTACCTAGTTGGGCTTTGGCTCTTCTGATCTTCTCCCTGCAAAATCTCACAACGCCCTTGTGGTCCTCCTGAGCTGCCTGCCCCTTCCTCCACAGGTCATACACTCTGTTTTTGCCAAGTTCCAGCCAAAGCTCTGTTGAGCCAGGCCGCTCTTCTTCCCCACTGGCTGTCAGCACAGGGGACACCCCACTCCTGCACCTTGAAGATCTCCTTGAAGAACGACCGACCATCCTGGACCCCTTGGCCCTTCAGGGCTGCCCCCGCCAGGCTCCTCAACAGGCCAAAGTCTGAGTCATCCCACCATATTTTCCTGTTGAAGCAAAAGAACGGGCAAACGAATAAATGTTGAGAACTCTTCCACTTTTTATGATTAACTTGATCATTTGATAGCCAGATCAGACCCATAAATGGGAGCCCTGATATGATTAAAATGGCCACTAAAAGGTTAAGGGCTGCTTAATTGTCTTACAAGTCAGCATAAGATTTAAAAGCGTCACAATATGAAGGATGAGCATTAGGAGATACATGGAATAGGAGTTAGGCTGGCCTTTCAAGCAGCATATCAGGCCCTGAAGACAAGGACTTGGCACAGGCATGGATGCGACACACTAGCTTTCTGAGAAGACACGATCTGTAAGGACCCTCCATACCCACATTATATTAACATCTATCTTTTCCATCCGGTTCTACGTCTGCAATATTAAGGAGACAATTACTTATCTACCTTTGCAATGCACTGGGAGAATTATTAAATGCAAACCACCATGCAGTCTTCAGGTAGGAGATGGCAACAAACATCTCCGAAGTACAGGCAACAGGCAGAAGAAAAGCAGAGGTTTTAGCATTTTTAATTTATTGACTAGCAGGGAGAGATATTATGGGTGTCTGAGTGCAGATGGAATAGCTGCTTCAATCCATTGGTATAACTGTCAGCACTGAATCCAAGCAAAGCGAAAAATGTGACACCTCTCAGCCAAACTTAATAGGAATATAAATGGGTTGAAACAGAATTGCAATCAGGTCTACAATTGAAATGTCTAGATGCTTAGAAAAAAATTACTTATTGTGATAACACAATAAGTGTGATATGAACCAATAAGTCACCAAAGTTGTCACTGTTTAAGAGATAATTTAAAAATATATAGCTTTGCAGTTGTTTGGAAGTATGTCATGAATTGGTTTTTTTATTACTCCTGACAGCCAGTATTTTGTGTAGGCTCAGAGAAATTTCACGTTTATTTCAGATTCATTATCCTAAATAAATCATAAACTTTCATGCTGCTTAGTTATCTAATGAGCAAGTGTACATATAAAACAAAAGGCCAGACTGGCCCTTCAATGCACCAGCAATTGTTTTTGTCCCCATTTTAAGTAAAAGTTTAAATCTACTTACGTAAATCATTAGAAACATACCTGAAAATCAAAGCAATACTTTTTTCTTTCTGCAGAAAATCTGGCACAAAGAAGTTGCTTCAAATCAGGAGGGACACAAGCTGCAGTAAGGCTGGAAGTACACACAAGAAATCAGTCATGTGTAATTCCCCATCCTTAACACAGAACCCACTAGAACATAATCGTTCCTGACTCATCTTTGCCTAATCTAATGTCCTAAAAAAATCCTTCATCATGTAGATTCCTTACCTAGATGAGCTATTCCAATGCTGCGGCAACATCTCCGCCTCAGCTTGCCAAATTGAAACACTTAGTCTTGTGTCGGGCTCTAAAATTACTAGCTTTAAAAAAAAATAAAATAGTTTTTTGAGTTCTTTCACTTTCAAATTTAGTTTTTCAACCCTGAAGGTTTCTATTTCCCAGCCTTTCTGAAATATTACTCCTTTTTTAACAGAAATTGATCGCTTTTCATAATCATCTGAGTCTAGATGCTGGCACTTAGGAAGCAAAAATATATACCGCTTCCAAGGGTTGGCATTATTAATGTAATTTCTTGCAACCAGGGTGGAGGAAATAATAGTCCCTTGCCCTTTAACCTCCCGGTGCCCAAAAACTTGTGCAAATGCTGCCCTTTGCATAGCGTTCAGCTGGAGCCGGCCAAGGTGCCCCTCCCCAGCCTGCAGCCCCCCTCAGCTCCCTGCTCCTCCACAGCACCCTGCTCCCGGTTCACTGTGCCCTTTGCTACTGGGTTCCGTGCTGCTGCTGGTTTACTTTTCTCTTTCCCTCCCGACCTTCCACCTCCTTTAAACACATTGATCCAGCAAGTATTTATCTGGTCCTTTGCTCCATCTGCTGCTCAAATATTAAACATGAAAAAAAGCCAGAGCCCCTGGGCTAAAGGAAAAATGCTATTTAGGGTGTGCTGCTACTGCTCAGTTCACCTGCATTACCAACCTAAAAAGAAAAAAAAAAAAAAAAAAAAAAGATGCTTTGCAGAGGATTTCAGGTATTCGAGATTTAACTTTACTTTCATTTGGACAAAAAAGGAAAAAAAGGCGGGGGGGGGGGGGGGGGGGAGGGAGAAAAAGCCAAAATTCTTCATGGGAAAGGGGGAATTGGGAAAGGGGGAATGTATTGTGGTTTGGGGGGTTTATTCCACATACGCATGGGCAGGATAGCTATTGCCTTGGTACGAGCAGAACCCTCCCACGCTGGTTCTGTGCCACAGCAGCTGGTGGAGACGGGTACCCACACAGGGCCCAGTGCTGGCTGAGCGGCATCAGCCCCTTCCTCCTCCTCCTCCTCCTGAGCCCTGCACTTCAGGAGCTGCCCAGCCCCAGCTGTTGTTACCTCTCCAGCAGCAAGCACACAGCCACAGCCACCCCACGAACACGAGCTGACACTTGGCACAGCCACCTGCATCACAAAACCCACAGACTGCCCCGCGGGGCCGCAGGGACCATGTCCCCATGCCCACGCCTGTGCTTGGATGGTTTCTGCCATGGGCAATGGGACCGCCTGGTATTTGCCAAACTCTTTATCCCTTGCCCAACCCTGCAAAACCCCGTTCTGCATTAAAATCAGCAAGACACCAGCCTATGCAGCAACCGCTGAGGAGTGAGCCTTGCTCGAAAGAAGCCTGTCTTTTAGATTTCAGGTGTGTGCTGGTGGCAACAGAAGCATGAAGGACTCGCTGCTGGGAGCAGGAAAGTGAGCTTCCAGTAAAAGGGGCAATGGAAGGGGCCCAGGGCCGCTGCTCAGGGCTGTGTCTCCTGAAATTACCATGATACTGACTTTTTGCTAATATTTTTTTCCATTCTCTGTCAGGCAGACTGGCATATATTTTATTTCCCATTCATTTGACCCAAACAGAAATACACCTGCTCGTGGTGACAGCCATCAGCACTTTGCTCTGGGCCAGTTCAGGACCAGCCCCAGGCTCCCATGGCCTCGGTGACACTGTCCCTGGCCCAGCAGGATGGTGCCCCCCCGATGGACACACAGCAGCTGCTGCCTTGCACAGCAGCCTCACACGGGCTCAGCCCATGAAAGAGTAAAGATTTCAGGCATCCAAATCATGCAGCACCAGGTCATCTAATGGAAACGTAGTTTAGGTAGAATTAAATATCTGAGGTCAGTTCAGCAAGATAAAAATGTACTTGGAAACCTGCAAATACTTCCTTTTGCCATCTCCCAGTTTTCCAGAACTTCTTTGATCCTATGCCAGATTACATTTTACAAAGATTATTTTTTTTCCTCCAGTTTGTACATTTTTGTTTTCTTTATTGATTCAGGAAATGAAGCAGGGGAACAGAGCAGGACAGAGATTTGCCTTTTCTGTCCCAGATTGTGGCCCCAGCACTCCCCAGTTTTTGGTTCACAGAGATTTATGCAAAGCAACTTCATTCTTCCTGAAGAAAACCTTGGTAAGAGATGTTGCTTTGGTCTTCAGGGGAAGAAGCAGCTCTATATATTTACCACTTCACCAGGATCGCACACCACAGGTGAATTTTAGCCACCCTTTGTGCACATATGCTTCTCCTGCACGAAAGGCTGTGAAAGTTTAGTCTCAGCCTCATGCATCACTGGTCTGACCCACCGTGCGCTGAAACCAGTGGGCATGCCTCCACAACACCGAACCCCGACACCCAACTGTCCTCCTCTAACCAGGCTAAAAACAACAGAGCTCTGGGATGAAGCAAGATATAAATGGATACCAGGCAATAAATCACTGTAACAAATAATAACAAGAGAAGAAAATGGGGATTTCAAGTCAAGCTCCAGATTTATCAACTATAGAGGTAAAAGATCTAGCAGCTGTGCAGAAACAAATGGGTATGATTGACTGCTTTGTTCCATTTGCAGATAAACTTTGCAATTGTAGCTCCAGCTAAATAATCATGCAGGAACAATGAAACAGCAAAACACCAAAGTTACGACACACAATAGAAGATGGAAGTTGATGCAGCAGGGCTTTGCCTCCTCCTTTTGGCAGTACTGTCAAAGTTGCATAATGATTTAGAAAATAATGAATACATAACTAAAACTGTGTCAGAATAAGCAAGAAGGGAAAAACCATGGGTTTGTTACCAGTCTCTCTCTCTTCTAATTGCTGAATTTGATAGCTTTGCATTTCTTAGCGGGCAACACAGGGGAAGGGGAGGGGAAAAATGTTTTATTCAGCACTCAGTAAACGCACTGCAGCTTTGTACTGACGTGGCTCTCAGGACAAAAGCACTCCACCGTGCCATCAAGCAACTGAACCTCCAGTCCTGCCTTGTTTAAAAAAACAAACCAAGTGAGATGCCCCTTCTCCCAGTCAAATGACACATTAGTTGCTGTCACTGTTGTCAAGTTTGAGTCATAATGATAGCATTACAGCTAGTACAGCCTGCAGCCAAACCAAACAGCATCAGAAAGGGAGGCTGCCAGAAAGGTGCAGTCACAACCTGATCTGCCTCGTGAGAGGAATAATGTTTTTTGCAAGAGATACTTCCCAATGAGCTATGATCTTAGAAAATTGCCCTGAGAAACACCAGTCCCTTTCTGACCAGTCTCCCCTTTATTCTATGGATACAATAAATCAACCTTCACATCCGTGGCTGATAACAGTATTTTTCTTCGTCAAGCTGAGACCATACCAGGCTTTTTCTGTCATTCTCAGCCCGTAAGAGGCCGTACTCTTCGTGCTGGTTTGACACAGTCTCTTGTGGGAGGTTTCCAACTTCCCATGCTGCCATCCAGCTTTCACCTTGTAGCTGAAATGCGTAACAGCTGCAATACAGAAACAAGGACATGGCACACAACATCAACCTTCACAGGGCTTCTTTTCGCCCAGATAAAATCAGGGATATGTCCCGATAGGATTACTGTCCTGCCACGCAATCATTGTTGTGAACAGTTTCATTTAAAATTCATTTCATAAATTTTCATCTGCTTCCCTGAGCTCTTTCTTCCAGCATTTTCGATTCCATCAGACTGTTTCAACTCACATTAACAGGCAAATTCTTTCCTTTCTGACAGGTGAAGCACTTGTGTTATGTTTGTTTGCTGACAAACCAGAGCTTACACTCAGGTTTCCATGCCCCCGGCAAACAGCTGCCCAAGTCCTGTCCCACCACTAACGAGCCCGCGGGTCCATGGAACTGGCAGGGACCAGCCTCATGTCTCAGCATCGTAACAAGCTGCAGCAGCAACAGTACCTCGTCAGAGAATCTGTCCCACCAAAGCTCATTAAGGGAAAATAAGCAAGGAGTGCTGGGGAAGGATCTTGTCATTGTTAATAATGTCAGACCCATTTCTGCCTTGTCTTTTCATGTTAACATTTTCAGGAGAACATGGAGGAGTCACACTTGACAGGTCCTAGAGTACCTTTGATATCCTGATCAAACTCGGCACCTACTACTTCATCTCTGGAGTAAATGATCTTTGGAGCTCACATAAAATCTACATACACTAATATGTGATGTGTTTTTGTATCTATTTGATATGTATGATTCTGTTCAGTTGTATATGGACACACAGCTACCTATTCCCCAGCCTGTTTTGATATCCAAGGGGATTTTCAGGCAAATTCCTACTAGGCTGGCTTCAAGGGCAGCACTTCCCTGCACTATACCGAGCCACAGCAGCTATTCTGAACAGCTGATCGGTCTGTCAAAGCACTGGGGTGACCCTTGCTAGCCAGTTACACAGACTGGCTCTTTTCCTTTTTCCTTTCTGACAGATAAATTAACGAACATATAAAACACAGAAGTTTTCCTTTGAAGTCATGGGTAGACCATCCACGCACCACAGCAAGCTCTTCTATTTGGATACCTTTCTCTCGTGAGCCTCGAGACTACTTCTCTCTCTCAAAAACCAGGTTCCCAGTGGATACATGGTTATGGTGATACACAATCCACTCCTAAACACAGCTCCCTGCGTTATTTCCCCAGCTCACGTCTCCTGGGCAGCATGAGAAGTACCAGCTCTGTAAGGTTTGCCAGCTCACTGATGATGGCCTTCCCCCTAATTTAAGATTTTTATCCCAGACTCCGTGAGCCACACTGAGTTCCCTGTGGTTTGAAATGACGCCTGTCTGGCCCCACCGCCTCCACCACACCAAGGGGATGCAGCAGGGCGGTGACCCGCAGCATGCACCGCAGCATGCACCGCAGCAGCTGCAGCCGCTCAGCTGGATGGATGGCTGGGAGCACGCCTGCGCCAGCCTGCAGTGTGTTTCTGACAGAACGCACAGAGAGAATTCTTCAGTGAAAATACTGCCACACCAGTGTTAGCATTTCTAGCAGGTGCCACTAGCCCCGGGTATAACAGCCTCCTTCCCTCACAAGGATGCCTGAACACACCCGGACATGCTGCTGTGCATCCCGCTGCGCTCAGTAAACAGGCTTCAGCTACTGCGCAGACTATAAAAGATTTTTGTTGTCAATCTCCCGTTATTTTTGCTGCAGATGTAAGGAAAGGTGGAAATGGGCCTTGTTTATTTAACGAGCACATCCAGCAGTCTCAAAAGGTGCCAGTCCTACAGCCTGCAGCCCCCATGCCTCCACAGCTCGAGTACTTGCAACATGCCTTTCCAGGCACCCCACCTCCCCCCCCCACCAGCTCCAGTAGGCAGGACACAGGAGAAGGTGCCTGCTCCCACAGGCACTGCGAGAGCTGTACCTACCTACTGATTTCTGGTGCATTCAGCGACCTGACTTAGAGGAGGTCTCCCTAAGTTACTCCAAGTCATGTATTTCCTAAGCTTTGCCACCGGAGCTCCAGAGGGTGATGTTTTCCCTTGATGCGGTGATTTGCCCACAGGGAACTCATCTGAAATCTCCTCCCAGACCCAAGACAGCACCAAGCACACTAACTAGATTTAATCCAAAACCTGAGGTCTGCCTATGGGGTTCCTCAGGGGTGGCAGCTCCAGCTTCCCCACGCACTCCCTGCCTCCAGCCATCTCACCTCCGTTGTTCTTTAGCTACCAAGAAGCCCGGATTTCTGATGCCAGCTGCCCAGAAGTCTCAAATATAGTGGAACCATCTCCCCATCCTGCTTATATTACAAAACAAATTAGAGATATTGAAGTGAAGTGTGTTAATCCTGTAATTATCATGGTAATAATGAGGCAGTTTAATGATCTTGCTAATTGTCTGTTCAGCGAGACTGGATTGGAAAACATTCCATACCCCATCCACCCTTTTAATTCTGCTTAAATCAGATGTTCCCTGTAAGTGAAAAGTTCTGACTATGTGTATGCTACCCCATCACCAAACAAGCATTTTAAAATCGCTGCAGGTCTACTCAAAGGTCAAGTATTATATTGTAAACAATGTCTACGTGGCCACAGTCAGTAGCTATTCAGCTATATATTAATTCAGACAAGATTGCCAGAGGAAGTAAGAACAGAAATAAAACATCTCCATCAGGACTAAAATTTTGCTTATGGATTGCCTGTTAAGGGTCTTGAAATTATCATTGGAAATAAACTGCCTGAAAGTTGTATCTGCCTAATCAACTCCCTCTCCCGTTTATTCTGCAGCAAAGCAGCATCCTCAGCGTGTCAGCGTGCAGCTCAATACAGGTGCTGGCCCAGAAACCACCTGCCATGCCCCAGGAAACTTCCAGCGCCAGCTCATGCTCCTCTTGGGAGTAAGGCAGGAGCCCCTACGTGAGTTGTCAGACACTCATTAAAAATGATCTTTCAAAATGAAAATAACCAAGAACAGGTACAGAGAAAAGTTGTTAGCTACTGCAAAGCACATACTTCCAGTACATCAGCTTCCCTGCAGGAGTTGTCATGCATATGCTAATCCTGGAGTAAACTGAGAGTAATTTAAAGCACTGAAGCAGTAATTTACCCCACGTTTACCATAATGCAGCAGATACAGCCATGTTCTCCCTGCCAGTGCTTGTCCAAACACCCACACCTCATCTTTGCAGCACTCTGTTATAAAAACAGGTGAACTAGGTGTACCTGCAATAGGTAAGATTTACCAAGCATCTCAATGTGGAAATCCCATTTGGAGGTTGACACCTGTGTTTCCCCAGGCAAACGATTGCATGAGAAGTAAAAAAAGAATGAAGTGTGGTCGGTCCATTTATCCAAACACACGTCTCTGATCTGACCTGAGGCACCTGGTGGAATGTCCTCCTGCTACCAGCCATCTCTCCCTGCGGAGGGGGACTCCCTACCCCTTAGCCTGCCACTCCAAAGCAAAGGTGACTTGTCACCACACCTGCTAATAACAGTGCTATGAGCAGCCATCCAAAACTCAGAGGCCAGATTGAAATTGAGATTAAACCAGCAAAGTTCTACCATTCAGAAAACACAGTGATTTACCAGCCGTTGAGGACCCAGCAAACCTTGCATCACGTTGCACAGGCAAACATCCTGACGCACAGAGGCTAAAATGCCCACCACTGCACGGAACAGACAAAAATCTTTTCCTGTAACTGCATCTTGGTGCTTAGCACCTACCAGATATTGTTTCTAGTACATTTGACACGCTACAGAAATAATGAATAGTAATTAGAATTAATCATTGCAAGTTCCAGTGCAATTAACAGCAGTGTTTAGCATGCCAATTATTTATGAACACAGAAGTGACATACTGGATCAGCCCAAAGATTTAACTAACCTACTGTCCCATTTCCAATAATTGCCAGCAGCAAATGCCTGGAAAGATGGATGCGAGAGCAAGGCAGGCATCAAGCAGTGCTTTCCCTAAACACTCCTCCAGCCTCCACTGACTTGCAGCTCAGGAGTCTCCCGAGCCAGGTACGTCTCCAGATGTTCCATAAGCCACAGTGGGTCTCACACCAGAACCTTTGAACCTGCATAAGCTGAGACTGCTGTGGGAAGGTGCCCCAGGGCTCCGCACAGCACTGGGGGGTCCTGCACAGCCCAGCAGCTGTCACCCCGCAGCACCCACCCGCTCCCCCTTGTTCTGCAGAACGTCGCTGTCTGTGCCTCAAAGGCCAGACCCCAGAGGGTACAAGTACTGCACCCAGCACTATTTCTTCACTCAAGATAGGATCCTTCCCTCAGCATCACTGCATGATCTCAAAACCACACAGGGCTGGAACGCTCCACTAGCCAAGTGCTGAGTGGGGACAGTTTGCTGGGAAAAAAAGGGCTCACAAATGACACAGCTTTCGCAATAACCAGGTAGTAAACACACTGTACTGTAATGATTTTCCACAGCTTTAAAAAATACTGTCACTGCCGCATTTGGCCGTGATAGCCAAAGGATGCAATCAAGAGGAGGCTTGTAGATAAGCATTGGATCTCATTAAAACAACCAACAGATATTAAAAATAAAGACAAGACAAGCTAATCAGGACACTAGTCCTCTTCCCAGTTCTATCAGCTCTTCTATTAAACTGTATCATCTCTCCCCAGAGACCTTCCCTCCCTGAGCAGCCGAGAGCAACGAGGGTCGGTGCCTCCTGCTTTGCCCACAGCAGCCAGATAATGACGGGCCCCAGGAGGCAAGCAACACCCAGGAATGAAAGTACTAGCAACGGGGAAAATATTCCCTTGGTGGATAGAGGAAGGGTCAAGCCATAGTGCAAGCTATTACACGAGCCTGCATGTCTCACCAGGGTTCAGACAATAGAGTCGAAACAGCAGAGAGAAAAGACGGTAGGTGGAATCGTTGGCAGGATGAGAACTGAGCGCAGGTCCTCTGTAGGGAGATGGGTAAAAACAAAAAATAAATCCAAGGGGATCAGGCTGAACTCATTTCCCTCATGGCTACAACAGATATTTTTATTCTGTACACCACAGCCCTGCTAGCCCAGACACAGCCATTTGCAGGGGGCGAACCGCAGTGCACTCAAGTCAAAGAAAAGTTATTCCATAACTTCAGACACGTTTTGGTTTAAACTCCAACAGCCCTGCCTACTCACCTGTGCCGTAGCCACTTGCAAATCAGCTGTTGTACCTGAAGAAGGTACCCTACTGCCAACTAGTAAATAAAATATGTATTGATTTCCAGGCATACGTTACAGCAAGGAAACCACTGGAGATAATGGAGAGCCTCATTTTGTTGTTTGGGGGTTTTGTTTTCGTTTGGTTTTTTAAACAGTTTTACAAGAAGTACCACTCCAAGACAAGCTGCCATGCATCAAGTGGCAGACTCGGTATTACATTTTTAGATAAAATAGTTATTTTTTTCTCATTGTGCCTTCAAAATTATAAGCTTCTTGATTACAAACCCCCAGTCTCAGCAAACCTCAAATTAAGAGGTAAGTCGCTGCCAGCCGGAGAAGAGCAGCAGCTGGATTTTTATCAGCATCATAAGATCCTCATCAATATATCAACGCTGCAAATGAATTTGCATACCACAGATATCTGGGGCCAAATACAGCAGAAACTGCGAGCTAATCCTGAGCTGCAACGTGCCTCAAAACTCTACCCAACATTTGGATATCTGTGGCTCTATCCAACATTTATTGGTGCACATTCAATATGGCAACTGGTGGAAAGTTTAAGGTAAAAACTTTGCAAAGATGAATTTAAATCAGAACCAATATTTATTCCAAGATTGTTCTGCAGTTCCCTACATCTACTCTCTGGCTCTCCACAATAAATCACTTGGGCTCCCCATATACTGCACCACGTCAGATCTCAACAGCATAGATCAGAATACACAGCTGTGTTTATATGAAAGAGAAACTAATAAATGAAAAATTATGAGTGGAAATTGAATCTGCTAGACGAATGCTCAGCAATAGATTAACATATGCTGCATTTGCAAAAAAAAAATAAAAATACTTTAACTCCAGCTTATATTAAATATTGAAATTGCTGAGTTTTCTTCAGTGTTCTGCATGTCTTGATATATTGTAAGCAAGCATATTTCATTAGCTGCATATATCCATATCTCTCTAATAACTTTCAAACTCCTGGACTCCTGTCATTTGGACTTATATTAGAAGAGACACTTGAGACCTATAAAAGAAAGGGAAAAAAACCCCAAAAACCAATACTAAAAGCACTGTGCTTTCACTGCTTTTGTCAGTGGAAACTTTCCTTTGAGCTGTATAATTGAAAAGCAATGCAGTAGCGCAAAATATTACACGAGATGAGGAACATTTCGGTGACAGGCTCGCAGCCCTCAAACCAAAGCATAATGCATTGTTTATCACAGATAATTGCAGGCTTTCCATCCCATTTTAATCCTTTTGTTACCTTTTAAACAAACTCGCTGTCCCAATTTTAGAGACAGGAAATAAGAAAAAACATTTGCATTCTCTTCTGAAGAATATTCAATATCCAGGGTAACAGAGAGAATAAACTGGCTCTTCTGCAGAACATACTGCCCTGCTCATGGTAGCTCCCCTTCACAAGATAAGATACAAGCCAACGAACCATTGTAATGCATTTTCTTTATTTAACTTTTAGGAAGCTGTAATTAAGCTGTAAGCTTCTCTGTTTATATCCCTTTGCTTTGAATTCATTTCCTTCCTTATTTTAATTTTCTTTTTTACAATTTGGAAATAAAGTCAAACCTTTTTTTGTGCAAATCAGGATGCTAGGAGGTAATTCAGTTGCAGATTTATCCTTTAGAACAGGAACCAAATTTAAAAGGCGCATCTCCATTTTTAATCATTTTTTACAGACTAAGAGGGAGCATTTTCTGGTGAGATATTTTTCCTCCTGCCTGGACTGCTCTGAAGAGCAGTCACAGTCTATAGAACACCTGAACTGCTGAAAAACCCATGAGAAGGTCACAAATGTAACTCTGACACCAATCTTAAAGCCTAATTCAGCCAAAGTCATTCAAGGCAGGGGAAAAAAGGAAAAAAAAAATAAAGAAAAAAGAAAAAAAATAGCCAACAATTTAGTGGTCAATAGCCAGAGAGAACTTTAGCTGCACCCCTGCCTTTGGGTTACTAGTTTCATGGACATCAATGCTGATGACTATTCTTATTTTCATTTTTACTGGAGCAATAGGTATCCATAAAAATTACAAAGGACTAAGAATTTAGCATTTAAGCACAGCAGCGGAGACACAAGCAAATAAGGGAGGTGAAGGCAAGCTGGGTGATACGGTTAGTCACCTGAGAGTCGCTGAGGGGGCTGCTGGTGCCAGAGCCATGGTGAGGCTTGAGGAGGGAACCGCCAGAAAAGCCGTATTAACAGCTATCGATAAGGAGCTGTCCAAGCAGGCAACCAAGCCCTTATTTTTGGCAAGCAGACAAGCAAGCGACCCCTCGGCCATGTGGACAATAGCCAGGTCTCGCCGAGGCGGCAGCAGTGGTGGGGTGCCAAGGGGTGCTCGGCCCCGGGGCATGCCCTGAGGTGATGCTGCAGGACCTGGCTGGAGGGGGTGGGATGCCTGCCACCAGCTGCCCCGCTCCATACGCCCCCCCTGCTCTCCAGGAGCTGGAAGGATTGCTCTAGTAGTAAGCAGCTGTTCCCGTCAATGCTTGTGAGCTGCTAGTTATAGTTTTCAGTTAGGATAAAAGCCCAAAGGTCTGGGGCCCTCGTGACAGAATCCGTCACAAACCCAAAGTTGTTTGTGATGTAGCCAGGATAAGCGCACGGTCAGACACCAGCCTGTGGATTCTGGTCACTTCGTGGTCTTACACGAGCTTTATCTCCTGTGAGATCCCCCCAACAGGTATCATAGATAATCCACAGACATATGTGATTTCTCTTAAAAAGGTGGAAATTAATGCCCGAAACCTGGTTCCTTACGCATACATCCATACCCTGAGTGTTTACCTGTATGACTGACAACTCATCTCATGAAATTCAGTGGGACTGATCCTCACCTGCTATGGCTGGACTACAGCTGACTCTTTACCACCATTTGACATCAGCTTCTTTCTCAGGGTGACCCAGTTTGGACTTTATACATCTATTTAACAAAAACTCAGCTTCCCTCCAGCAAGATACGGGTGTGCTGGTTAAATTGCATTCCGCAGACACAAGGGCTAGCTAAGCCAGAAACACTTGCACAAAGTCAGCTCGGTTTTCTGACACAACTCGGATTTTGTTCTTGCAAGGAAGCTGTTATAACATGATTTGCAATGCATTTTTTAGAAGAAAAACCACTCAGTTAAATTAGTAGCTGCTAACTACAATGCAACACATGCATAATACAGTGTAGCAGCTCGGACGATTTTTAGTAAGACGATACAGATAAGCATCCATAGTGTTGAATGAAAAAAATAAAGGTTTTCCAAATACAAACCTTATATCTCAAGACACCTGTTATTTACCAGAATAACTGGTTTGCCAGAAATAAGAATAGGCATTCTCATTAGGTTGTTTTTAATTTATTACTCTGCTTTGTGCCATCGGCAAAGCAGAGCACTCTGGCTGTGCTAGGACTGTTGCTGTCCCAGATTCAGACAGGGAGAAAATGTGGCAGCACAGCAAAAGCGGATCCAGTCTTAACTTGTCCACTTGTAGGGATGCTTGAAAGACAGCTCGGGAGACGATAAAGGACATTAAGTGTCTCAGTCACTGATGTGACACTAAGTAGGGCAGTGTGAGGTCTACAGAAGGAAATGGTAACAGTCTTGGTCTCTAAAGAAATTGCATAAGTAGGAGAATAAAACTCAAACCCTCGTGCCTCAAAGGCATGAAACTCCTGCTGCTGAATGAAGAAGGGAAAGTCCTGGAGTTCTTAGTAACATCTGATCCAGCAGATTTTTCAAAAGCCAGAAAAGCACAGAAAATAGTGATGCAGAAACACAACAGGGTTTGAAGTTGCAGCTTTATAGAATTCAATATTAATCAAGTTAAGGTAGAGCTTGCTATTAGAGACTATCGCTTTCAAGTTGCTTCTGTTGGTGTACTTATTATTTGGGGGGTTTTGAAACTTCTGTACAAAACAAGAGATTGATTTTAGATTTTGGACTATACTCCGTCCTACTTTACCCACTATTTCCACTGAGCTGCATGTAAGCTAAACTTGGGAGCGCTCCAGACCGAAGCTGTCTGCACAAAATGCCAAGCGTGCTCTTGGCAAACAGGACCATTAACAACACACCAAGGACTCTGCATTTGTAACTAAAAGATGTTATGTACTTCTAACTTGCATCCTTCTGCCCGGGACCCCGAAGGAACAGCCCTGCCACCGGTAATGCCACAGAGCAGCCCAGCCATCCCCTTTCCCTATGGCTGCGGTAGAGACAGGTGAGGATTGTCCCCTCACACGAGTGACAATTCCCAAAAGAGGAGCCTTTGAATTATCAACCAGGCGTTTGTATGGCTGAAATACCGAGAAGCCAAGACCGGGGTCACGAACCAAGCTTTCCAACTTATTTCTTATTATAAATCAGCTGCAAACATTTCTACTAGCTCTAGCAGTACGAGTTGGAAGTCAGAACAGAGCAGAGCAATTCCCACTGCAGCTGGGTGAACCCTCCTTTCCCAATCTGTTACAGCTGTAACAAGATATACGTGGAAAAATAATGTTGATCAAGGTGGAATAATATTTAGAGCAGAATGTCAGGTTCAGACACAAATAGATTTGCTTCTGGTAGCAGCTGCTCCATCCATTAGAATTTTCTAATAAACTGTTATGAAGATTGACACCTTGGAAGTAATTAAGGATTAGGTATTTTTAGGTAATTACTGCAGCAATAACACAAGACGTGCTCATTTTCAGAATGAGGAATTATCGTTGGCTCCCGTTGCTGTGCTCCTTTTAATAATTCATAATAGTTTTGACACCAATGATTATTTTTGATTACTCCAGCTTTTTAACTTTCCAAACAAACTAATAAAAGAAACTGTTTACAGTCTGGGGGAAATCCCACCAGTTAAACTTCAGCAGGTTATACGGGACTTCTTGGGGAAAGGAGCACACAGAAGGCAGGATGACAATGTGCTGAGGAGCGGCAAGAGAGCCATATGAAAAGCAAATACCTCTAAGTCAAGATCTCGTGCAGAAGGGCAGGAAAAAAGCATACAGCCACAAAAATAGCCATCAGAAGATAATTTCTTGTTATGGTGGCATGCTCCCACCTTTCTTAGGATGCTCAGGCATGGACTCTAATGCAGACGGCACGTCTTCATAGAGTTAGCACTTAACAGCTCTTGGACACCACCCAAAGTAAGCTCCCCACCTTCTCCCTTCCACTGACTCCTCAACTCAGAGCTCAGACTTGGTCTCCAAGTCTCTTGAAGGGCACAAGGTCCATCCTGGATGTCCACCCACCAAGGCTATGTGTGCACAGTGAGCCATCAGGTGAACCCACCTTGACCCACGCTTCTCTGCACCGACAGAAATCAGCCACCATCTCATTTGGAGCCACATGATTGCACACAGAGCCAGACTCAGACTCACACTACTTCCAAACACCTTTTCTTTTAACCTGGGAATTGCAAAAGAATACAAACCCAAAACTTCACACAGATATGCTTGTTATTTTTGCCATAAACTGCCCAGCTGGACAGCAGGCGGGCTGTGCGGTAGGTGCAATAGGATCTCAACAAGCAGTCAGGGGTTTCAGTTTGGGAAAGCTTACCTGCGGTCACTCTGCAGGGAAGCGTGCCTATCCCAAAGCTATTTTTAAGAGAGGAGAGCCCAGGCAAGATCCAAGTGCTGTCCCCATCCTGCACAGTGGCAGCAGGGTCCTGTGCCTGCCGCTTGGAGGGACGCAGCAGTGCCGGCAGGATGGGGCGCGCTGCCCATCCAACCCTGCTGCGACAAGAGCAGCTGTATGCAAAGAAACCACTCTGCCATTTCAAAAGAAATTTTGAGAATTAAAAAGTAAATTTACAGAAAAATCAATGCTCAATTAGACCAGAGGTCCAAAGTCTAAAATATGCTGCTGAATAAGAAAAAAAGAAAGAAATGTTTTTATGGAAAAAAGTTACTTCAGTGGTTTTAAAACTACCTTAGAATGACTTTGGCCTTTTTATTTTCAGTAAAATCTGAAGGTTTGGCTTGTATTATAACTTCAATGTCAAGTCATAAAGGCACTTTGAACTGAAAATACATTTTAAAATACCTTTTCATAATGGGAAATTGAAACTAACTATCTTCCCAGCAACAGGCTTGGCCTTGATGAAAAACACCAGTGTAAAACATGCCCATCAATTCCATCCCAAACTGTGGGGCCCCCTAATGACAAGGCCTCCCAGAAGGTGGCTGTGGTGCCCACCCACCCAGGGACCCTTTCCCAGCAGCACAGCCTGTCTGTCGGCGATGCTTAGCTGCCCATCGGGAAAGCTCTGGCTCCTCTACAGGGATGGGAGGATTTGTGCTTGGGATGGACCGACAGAAGGGGACTAATTCCCCCTTTGTCTGTGCCGGCTCCATCGCACCGAAGGCAGGAACATCTTGCCTGCACCCAGCCTCTGCCCAACCCCATCAACATTTGGTCACAATAGGCACCAAAGGAGAAAATAACGGTTCCTCATTTATTTTAAAGCATTTCCTGGTTTGTTTTTAAAACGCACCATCTGTGTTTCCACCATGATTCGTTAATGAAATGCCGCTCTTGGTTTTTTGAAGGCACGAGAGCAATTTTAAACGCACCCGTAGCCAGGACGCCGAGCCCAGCAGTCACCGCTGCAAGCGAACGTTGGCTCAGGGAAGCTGGAGTAGCACGAGGCGATGGCGTATCCAACCGGCACCTTCCGCGGGGCACAGCTTGGCTCCACAGCTGCCGGCAGCTTTCCCGAGGAGGCTGTGCAAAACGCACCGGTGACAGCCAGCCTCTTTTACAATTAAGACGTAATGAGGCGAAGGAGATTTTAGTATCCATAGATTTCAAGTAATGGTTGGCTTCAAACAGTTGGAATCGAGACGCACTTTCACAGATGGTTCCGATGTTTGTTTTAACCAGCAGACTTCGGAATAAACATTTCTTCAGGATCCCAGGGCTCTAATAAAGTTGCATCCCCCCTCAGCTCTATTTTTACTTGCATTGCTACATGAGGTACCGTGGCATCTGCAAGACAAGACCAGCAAGGCTTACAAAGTGGATCAAAGCGTAGGATTAGGGCACAAGTTGACTCTGCAGATAAATATACAAAACCTGCAACTTAACTGTGCTTTGGAGAGGAATTTGAAATTTTATTAAATCTGTTTGGTGCTCTCTGCCAGCGTGTATTCTAGACAGAAACCCACGATTTTTATCCCATTTAAGCAAGCAGCAAAGGTAGTTGCATTCCAGAAAAATTCTTTCAGATCAAAGTCTCACAAGTGCATCTCCACAGGAGATAACCCAGATTATGCTAAAACAAAGCGCTGGATTAGCTTATTTTTTCCTCAAATGACAATATGGTTAGGAATAACAGCATTTAAAAACACAAAGCCAAATGACTCTGTCTTGGCTAACAAAAGCCCACAAGTGTTGTGCAAAGATTAGTCTTATTAAGTAGGAGTATCTCTGTCCACTCAGAAATTATTGTCTTCTGGGGGAGCCAGAGAAGGAAGGAAAGGAGGAGGAGGAAGAGAGAGTGGGAAAGAGGATTTAGGATCTGCCTTTAAAGGCATTGTTCTGTCCAGCTGAAGTGACAGTTGTGTCTCTAAAGAGATGAAAATCTGAACCTAATGTCAGCAGTCTGCCTTCTCCTGAGGAACAGTGAAACAAATTCCAATTTTTTTTTCCATAGGGTACCAGCTATCATACAAGAAAGGTAAAAACCAATGTTTCATGCCCAAATCCAAAATTAAAAGAACTCTGAAAAAGCAAACTATTTGATGCTGCATGCAAAGTTCTATTCCACACAAAGTTTTATTTCCACATTAAACATGAAACAAACCTACTATAAACAGGAAAGGAAAAAAAGCTTGAATTATGCCTGAAGATGCTTTGGCCATATGTGGTGCAGTATTCAGAAATTTCTTCTTAGACTGCTATGGCACTGTTCCATTTGTTAAATTATTTTATGTTAGTGAGAATGATTAGGTTTCTTTTGCAGTTATTGGGACCTGAAATGCACCTTTATTTACCTCATTTATCATGTACAGCAGCATTCAGCTGAAGTGTAGAGGTAAACAATTTTAAATAGCAATCCTCTTGCGAGAACACAGTCATCTTGACCACAGGAGCTTTGGAAAAATGCAGATTTAAACTGTTCACGTTACTGTTTTATCTGCATTTCAGTCTGAATTGCCTTATTCTTGACTTATTTAACTTATTAACTTATTATTCTTAACTTATCACCAAGCTCAGCAATAAAGAAACAAGGAGGGAAGATATTAAATATTTATGCCTACAGTGCCTGACAAGTTTTCTTCAAAATATTAATGGGAAAACAAAAATACAACTGTTCTGGGTACCAGGTAAGGGGATGGCAATACTTCAAGCCAACTGAGGGTGCCACAGCTGATCTGGTTTGGAGTGCTTAAAGAATCTTCAGCTCAAGTTAAATCTGGGGAAGAAAATACTTTGAAAACATAGTTTGAAAATACTTGTGGGTTGCTCTAAAATCAGAGCTCCCTGGAACTGTTAAATTGTTTGCATGTTACAGGATATAAATAAACCAGGGACGTATCTCCCTACCTTGGCTCCCCAGCACTACGCTGAATTACCGTCACCGGTGGCCTCAGGACTAAGCCCCAGCGATGCCCCTGGGTGCACCGGGGGCCAGCTGCCCCCCCCCCCCCCCCCCCCCCCAGGGCCTGGGCACACAGCATGCAGTGCAAGGGCAAGGGCACCCAACACGGACCCCCACTCGCTCTCTTGGTAGATGCTGCTGGCAGCAGTGAGGTCCACGGGGCTGGGGAGCTCGGCAGCAGCACAACCAGCAGCCCCCACTGACGGTCATCCCTACGGATGAATTAAAGAAAAAAAAAAAAAAAAAAGTCAGTAAAAATGACCAGAACCCAACATCCCCTTGCATTTCATCTCTCTGACCATCACAGTTAGCGCTTACACTGTGCTGGGGCAAATCTCCGCTTGCTTCCCCATCCCTCCTGCCATGCTTTGTGCTCTCCCCCGGGCACATCTGGCTCCCCTCCTCTCTCTTTTCTGCACCTTTTGATATCTTGGGCCCGAACCAGAAACTACTGGAGATCTGCTCACTCCTGTGCCAGGACGGACCAAAAGCACGCTTAGCATAAGGGGCCTGGGAAGGGGGAATGTTTTTTAGAAACATTTTAGAAACATTTTAGAAATATTAAGTCTGAGACCTACAACCCCTGTAACTCACAGTGTTACAGCTCACAGCTCTCAGAACTTCCCTTGCTGGCACCCTGCCGTACTCTACCAGTGTTACTGCATTTACCTTCAGTTTACGCAGTAGAGTAAAATGGGCCTGAAACCTCCATTTCCTCGGGCACCGACAAGGGACACAACTCACCAGAAGCCACACCTGAGTACGAGGTCTGTCACCCTCAAACCCCAACCCATGCCCATGGCAGCCACCCCCCTTTCACGGTGCCCGGCTCGGCTGCGATCACTCCCTGGATTTGGGGAAAACAGCCCGTCGCCAGCCATGGCAGCTTCTGGTTCACCACAGCTGAAACAAGGCACCCATGTACCTCCTAAACAGTGTCTCATCGATGGAAAAAATCCTTCCCCAACGCACCAACATCCTCACACCAGCCAGGGGAAGGTTGATGGGGTGACCATACTGAGGACCCCGCTGAGCCAGCACAAGCACAGCTCAGCCCTGTTCCTCAGTCAGAGAGCCATCCCAGCCTCCTGTCCCTATGAGATACATCCAGCTGGCACTTCCCCCAGGTGTAAACACAACCGGCTCTGGAGGGAAACTGCAGGGGGATCACAGACCTCCAGGACACCTCTTTTTCCCATGGTGCTGCAGCAGGCACAGCTAAAGGACACACACCGAGCCATTAGCAAAACACCACTCAGACCCTTTGAAATGTCAGCAACGCTTAGCATTGAAAACACATTTCTTGGTTACTAATGAGTGAGCGTTACAGAAAATGCTAAAAAAAACCCCAAACTTAAATAACCTTTACCATTATATTAGCTGGAAATAGATGTATTACAACACATTTGGGGCATGTATTAGAGAGAGAATTCTGTGACAAGGAACGTTTCTTAACTCTGGGGTGCTGGGTCATTCTTCAGAAATTATTATGTACAGATTTAGGCACCCGAAACAACAGTAATGCTCCAGAGAGGAACCGAAAGTCACACACAAAGCCCATGTAGCCAGAGAGGATTTTGTTAGCTATGGCTTTATAATGACTTGTGTGCCCAAGAGAGAGAGCACAGAGACCACGGTAGTGAGGGGAAAGCACAAGGAAACCTGGATCCATCCTGAACAAACACCAACAGCTGCTTAGAGGTTTTTTTCGGATTTGCTAAAAAGCACTTAAAAAATGAAAAGGCGAGAGAGAAAATGTCTGTTTCCCACTGTTCATCTCCTGCCATGCCTAATAAAATGGAACTTTATGCGTTCTTTTTAAATAAAAAAGGGGGCACCAAAAATAAGTCCTTTCATTAAATTCTCCTAATGGAAACAACCCACACAACCCCGTATTTGACCAGCTGCTCACATCAGAAAGGGCAGCAGCGAACTGCCAGGCACTCCGTGTTATTCCCTGCTTTTGGCCGCTGACAGCAGTAAAACCTTCAACATTCCCACCGCTTCCACACAGGGAACAGAAGAGACCCAAAGGCCATGGGTGCAATTTGGGAGCCATCGGCCACCAGCCATCACGGCTCTCCTGCACCAAGAGCCTGAAAGGGTCCGCAGGGCTGCTCTTGTCACAACAAGATTTTCATAAACCCCGTCCTCCGCTGCCAAAACCAGCAGCGGTGGAAATCCAGAAAAGTGACCGCCAAAAACCAGTGATCCAAACGGTTTTAAGATTGCCTACAATTGCTCTGATCAAAAAACACCTGCAGAAGGGAGGAAGGGATTTTCTTTGTAGATACACTTTTTCAGTACTTTGGAATGAGATTTCTTTATGATTACTTTATAATCATATGAACATTCTGAACGATTAGTCCTATTTAATCATTCTGTATGTCTTCCTGTTTATTCTCTACTAAGTTTTGACCCCCGCTGTCCAGTTTCGTTCAAATAACGCAAAGGGTTTGAGCCCAAGTGGCTGGGAAGAGCCAGACTCTGACAGATTCATCAAGAAAAAGGGGGTACCCATGGACTTTGCCTCTCAGACACCAGAAAACTCATACAAGGGAGGCATTAGAGATACCCAAACTGCAGGAAAAAAAAGTCTTCAAAATTACATATACACAGAAGAAACTCAACCACAAAACACAAATTCACAGAAAACAAGGCTTCATGAACACTGCTCTTTATGGGAAATACAGGTTATGGCACTGAAAGCCCCTTTTAGACTCAGTTTAAAAAATCCCCAAGTGCTTTTCTGATGTGTTTTATCATGGTTTGGTGCAGAACTAGGCAAGCTATGCCACCAGAGAGACTTCGCCCAGCATCAGGACATTGATGTACTGCAATGGGTCAGCACACATGGGGGCACAGGCAAGTGCCTTCCAGTGCCAAGCCAGGTCCCAGGCTTTGTGGCAGGCTGGAAAGCAGGGAGCAGAAGCAAAGAGCAGGTTAATTCTCTGTGACTCTTTGCAGCTTCACACGCATGCACAGACATCCTGACACAGCCGCCCAGGTCCCCACAGCCTGGCCTGGGAAGGGTGGTTATAGCAAAGCAGGTACCACATCGCAGCAGCCACCGCAGGGACTGCAGCTCTTCATCATGCCGTTTTCTTAAAGGTGGTCTGCTCATTCAGAGAATGTCTTTTACAGTAAGTTGCAATTATTTTTTTTAAAAGAAATAAAAAGCTTAGTGCAATCTGAAAGAAATAAAGCTGGTCTTTGCTGAAAGAGCTTATTATAAAGGCAACCTGTGTGGGCGAGGAGGGGAGAAAAGGAGAGGTGCCAGCTAAAACAGGTTGAAGAGACAAATCAAAGAATAGTCGGGATAAATGAAGTGCAAACCTCTACTTCACAGGGTTTAAATTATTAATTACTCCTGAAGAAAGCCCTGTGTTTACCTCACATATGTTCTCAGCGCCTTAACAGCCACCCCCAGCGCCGCATTACACCAGCACAGCGCACACTTAGCTGGAGCTCAGGCTTATTGCATTACAGTGGGTTTTAAATACTGCTGCTCCTCAAAGGCAATGATATGGGGTCAAGAACATAATACCCATTGCAGAGAAATCTAATTCCAAAGCTGGGAAAGTCTCTTCCCACCCCCCAAAAAATGGCTTTAGGTATTGAAATGAATCCTGTATTACAGCTCAGCTTTGGTCAAAGTAGAAATTCTGACAGATTTATTACTACCTTATCAAGTGACTTCATGGTTTTCAAAAAATACATATATTCTTCTAAAATCCATTTATCCAGACAGAATTCAATAGTTACATGAAGTATGCTCATTTAATTGAAATTTGCTCCTAGCATGTGACTCTAGGGCTCTCTCCATCTGCAGCACCCCACTGATGTGTGTGTCCTTTTATTCCTGCCACCTATCTTCCACATTCACAGGCCCACTTAAAATCATGTTCAGGCACTTTCCTTTATGCCTTTACATTCTCAGAAAATTGCTTTTTAACTTGGGTCGGCTTCAATTTTAACTTTATTTTTTAGGAAATGTTTTTAATCTGCAGCAGCCCAGCATTTATATACCTCATTTTACAGTGCTGCTCTTGAAGAAATGAAGGCAAGTGGCTGAGGCTCCATCACCCCAGAGCATCCTGCTACATTCACTGAATGCACTGTGAGGCTCTGGGGGGGGGTGACAGGGCAAATAGGCTGTAATTTCAGCTCAGGTCGTCCTCAGCCTGCAGCATGAGGTAAAAATACCGCTTGGTAACCAGGATTTTGGGATGTGCTCTCCAGCACGGCCACGAGCCCATCGCACCAGTTCCTATCGCAGAGCATTTTACTGATACAAACTTGCTGATGAAGAAAGCTAAAAGCCCTTCCAGGAGCTAAGGACAGCCCCGGAGAAGGGGAAGCAGAAATCATCACTCAGCTAAAAGCTTTCAGTCGCACTCGCACACATCTGAAATAGCTCGTTCGGTTCAGGTCACCTCAAAACAAGCTGATGAGATGCCGCAGCAGGTTCGGGGGAGGGGGGAGCCGGCCAGGCACCTCTACATCCTCCAGCCACAGGCGAGGTGACATGGGGGCTCTGCCAGCCCTCACAGGCAGCACAGGGCGAAGAGAAGGCTCCGGCAGAAGGGAAACCAGAAAGGAAAGCTTAAAAGAGGTCTGGGCTGCAGTTTTGAGTCACTGTAACTACTGCACAGCTCAGCCCATCACCTTACTTCAAAGGTTGGCTGCAAGACGTGTTAGTATTTACAACACACTGCTTGGCAACGGGTGTAACAGGACCATTACAGGCGGAATAACGCTCGATTTGGAGTAGCTACCCACCGTCCCCGCCCCTCTTAGCGCAATACCCCAGCAGAGACTATGTCCACCTTTTAGCAGACCGTATTGAACGTGGCTTGCTCTGTGCTAGAAGCAGAGAAGAAAGGAGCCCAGGAGCGGGAACAGCAGAGCAGCTGTCGTTCCCAGTCACCTACTCTAAGATACTTCCAATAAACATTTCATATCAGGATCCAACAGACAGTGCTCCTCTGTTTCAAATTCGTAACAAGCAGGTATTTATTGCAAAGAAATAATACAGAATAAGTACGGGTACTAGGAAATCAGTGTTGCATATAAAAGAAGGAAGACCCCAAACATAAAACAAAGCTCTGGCTGAAAGAGCATTACAAAAGAAAATCTTGACAGTTGTATAAATGATTGAACATAACCAATTCAAGAATGTAGGCTACAGACTGAAATCCTAAAAGTTAACTAAGAAGCTTTTAAAATACATATTGTACTGTTTTCAGTTCCTGTAATACATTATTAATGTAAAGGAGCTGATGCTTCATATTTCTTTTTGTCCACTTCCAATCACAGTGCCAAGTGCACTTATCTGAAGGACATTATTTTAATGAAGTCATTTATGCCCTTAAAATTAATATGTCAGAGCAGTTAAAGTCTAGTGACTGTAACCAAACCAAATAATGTATAATGGAGAAATGCAATGAGAAAAAAATACAGCCTGAAGTCAAGGTTAAGTAGTTAACCTTAGGAAAAAAGTGAGAGGGAGAAGAAAAGCTGATACCAATTGTACGTCCCCTGGCCATGCCATGAAGGATGCCATCACATTGTCAGCACCCCATTGCATACAGCTGTGAATTGAGATTTTTAACCAAGCTGTGAATTGAGATTTTTAACCAACACTGTACGGTGCACTGGAGGCACCAGGAGGTTTATCTTCATTAGAGGAGATAAAAATGAACCTCTTGTGCTCTAGAAACACTTGACCTAAGAGAAGCCCCTTTAGCAGCGCAGTACCAGAGCTTCTCAAAGAGCCATCACTAAAACCGTCCTTTTTGTAGTAGCCTCATGCAAGCTCGATACACTGCAAAAATATGACAGAGTATTCATTCTTCCTGTTCTTTAAGATAAGTCATACAGAAACTGCTCTGTAATTCCATCAGCGCATGAAAATATTTCATTCCTCATTTGCATAAAGCCATAACAGACTGTTCCTGCAGCAGCTCCTTCCATCAGAGCAGCTCCAAGCTGGGGCTTCCGGACTTTGAATTATTCACCTTTTCCCACATTGAGGTAAAACTGAACCCAGTACAGCCCTCCTGTCCTAAAATGCCAACAACATGAGTATCAAGAATATAAAGTGCATACGTTGATATGCTACTACATCATCCCCCCCCTTTCTTGCCATGAAATTTTCACCATTGAATGCCATCATTTGAATAGTTATTAACAGAATGTATGGGGTCTGGCTGAGCCCCCCGGCAGCCCTCACAGCCTGTGCATTGGTAGCTACAGAGGTGTTGACAACACAGCAGTGTTTTGGCTGCTGCTGAGCAGTGCTCCACAGCATCAAGGCATCTCTCCAGCCTCCCCCCCTCACCCCTGGGCTGGGGTGGGCGAGATCTCGGGAGGGGACACAGCCAGGACAGTTGACCTAAGGTGACCAAAGGGATATTCCATACCATATGATGTCTGCTCAGCAATAAAAGCTAAGAAAAAGGAGCAGGGGGAGAGCATTCCTCATTATGACATTTGTCTTTCAGAGCAACCGCCACACATACCAAAGCCCCGCTTCTGGGAGGTGGCCGAACACCACCTGCTGATGGGAAGTAGAGAATCAAATCTCTTGTTTTCTTTTGCTTCCGCACACACTATTTGTTTCATTAAACCACCTTTAACTTGGCCCACAAGTTTGTTTTTTCCATCTTATTTTCTCCCTGCCTGTTCTGCTAAGGAGGGGAGTGACAGAGCAGCTTGGTGGGCACCTGGTGACCAGCCAAGGTCACCCCACTGCACAGAGGTAAGAGTCAGTCCCCTGCGAAACAAAAGGAGGTGCTCACACCCACAGCTCCCATTCCTCCCTGGAAACTTGAGCAGATGGGCCACTCACACCTTCTCTGCCCTCCTTTGGGAAGGGGAACCCCAGCTAAACATGCAGGAAGTCTAAATATGAGGAATTACTCCTCTGTCCCGATTCTGATAGCCAACATCCCCCGCCCCACTACCAACAAAGGGACGATACTTTGCTCTCCTGCAGAGAAAAATGCTGCCCACCAGAACCCACGCATCAGTCAGCAGTCTAATACCATGGCAGCTCACGTACAATACCGCGCACACGGGGGGTTGATCTCTTCGTTCTTCGTTATTAGCTGCAAATGTTTCCAGAAGAGGAAAGCACAGCCATATTTGCAGAGCCCACCACAGATATTTATGTGTTCTTCTTCTTGGCCCATGGAATTTACTGCTTTCATCAGCTCCCTTCCCCTTTCAAAGCAGCTTATCAGTCTCAGAGGCGCGTCTCCAAACTGGGTTAATGTACCTCCAGAACATTCATAAGGTAAAGAAATGTAATTTAATTTGCGATTGCATAAACCAGTCACGGAAGCCTCCCAAGAAGCCTGAGTTTTCATTTCTTTCATAGTAGACATTTAATTACATGATAATTACTTACAGCTTGCAGCTCAGCTTCTACTTTTATGAAATATAAATTGCACTTCACTCAAAAGTGCAGGATGAGCATTTAAAAGGCTTCATTAAGTAGGTTTTAAGATTTTCCTGACGACTTTCTTTAAGCTGTGGAATGGAAAGCAGATGTACCTGTAAACTGAAACTAGCTTCACAGAAGAACAAAGTAGAATTGCTAATGTAATACCAGAATGAATGAGCCTTTACAAGAAAAAAATACTAACTTTTAAGAAATACTTTTTTTTTTTAAACAACAAACAAAATATTTCTGTCAAGCTGCAGGATAAAAGGGACCAGGAGGGAAGCAGCAGTATTGCCAGCTCTCAGATATGAACAACAAGGCTCTTTATTCCCAGTTTCCAGTACTGGGAAACCTGAGGCTTTGTCAGAGCCACACTGTCATTACAGCAGAAGGACCCCAAAAATTCCACTCATTTGTAGCTTCCTAAAAGCCTAGAACGCAGGAATTCTGACCGCAGAAAGTTGAAGACAAGAAAAACAACTTCACCTGAATTCGCATGTTGTAATTCTGTGACTGTTTTGACCTCCCTCTTGCTTTGAGATCATTAGGAGATAACCATGCTGGTACTCCTGCTCTGTCACATCTTCACAGTACTGCAAGCTCAGACCTAGAAAAAAGGTACAAAATGGCCAAGGGCAGGGGTCCTGGCCACTACGAGACGTCGTGCAGGTGTTACTGGTATCTGGTGGCCATACCAATACCACACAGTGATGGCAGAAAGGTGCCATTTGCTGCAAATCCTGATGGAAAGCATTACTTAGGCAGGCAGAATAGACTTCAACAGCAGGGTTGTGGCTCCTTCCATCCCAGGCAGGAGCGGTGAGCTGAGAAAGGTGCTGAGATGTGAACTCCATCTTCTGAGCCTCCAACAGGAAAGTGTTTCTTATTTAAGTTCAGCAGTGGGGCATGTCCATAGTATTAGCTACATCTGGATTCCTTAAACATCAACATACAAGATGAGATAACACTACTAACACACACAACCTGTCTGAATTTGGGGGTGGCGGGGACAGAACGGACTTGTTGCTGGAGAAAAGAGAATGCACAGAACCACCCAAGTCCTTTCTGAAATTGCATCCAGGGTGCCGTAGGAAAAGCAATCAAGTACAATCATTAAAATTTAAATTTGCCTGTTGTTTCCAAAGACTGGGAGGAAAAAAAAAAAAAAAAAAAAAAAAGAGGATTGAAAACCCAGAAGTCTAAGCCACCTTTTGAAGGAAAGACAATAAAACATTTGTTAGAAACAGAAGTTAATCCAAAACGAAAACCCATGAATCGGTGAAATCCACTAGCAAGCCCTGCCCAGCAGCCACTGAAGGGCAGCCTTGGCAGCCTCCTGCAGTGACGTGAGTGCCGGGTGACCTGCACTGGCACCAGCACGCTGCAGGTCAGAACCTGCCCCACACCTTCTCCCCACTCAAGACAAAGATAGCAGGGTGAGAAGTCCTTCCTAGCAGCTTGCAACGGTTTCCACCAGCTAAAACAATCAATCCCACATAGACCGAGCTCCTGGCTTAACTGAAATAAATCACGTTCTGGCATTAAATGTCACTGGTAGCTGTTAATGGCATTAGGCACAGGAAAAGAAATTTGCATAGGGGTTAATATACGGTGCATCCCCCTCCCTATAATCATGATTGTCTCCCAGTGATTTTTGCAGGAGCTTTTAATTGATTTATTTGGAAGTAGATCTAGCTAGTGCAATTGTTCAACCGAGACAGAGTGAAAACAGGCTGCTGGCTTCAGCTGGCTTGGGAGATCTATAAATACGTACACTATTTCATAGCAGCTACGTGTGTTAAGTAGTTCTGATATGTTAAACTTCACATGTACTATACCATCAAAGCAGTTCTGCGCTTTTGGGTATTCTATATTTAAGACTGAACAACTGCTTAAACATTGCCAGGCATCTTACCCTCTCCAGCAAACCAAGGCTGAGCCCAAGCGACAGGCGGCTGCTGGGGTGAACAGTGCGGCTGCCTCCTGCCAAATCCCTGCCGCAGTGGAGAAGAAAAATTTTCCTAAAATGGAGGAACATCAAACTGGGGACTCGCCTGGACTCTTAAGGAAGCTAATCAGATTGAAAAAACACAAATTGAAAGGTTCCGTTAAGCTGCATGAAGTCCTTGTATGTACGCTCCCACTCAGAATTAAAGTAACCTTAGTTCAACTGAGGTTTATTAATTTCCAAGGCAAAACGAAGCTTACCAAAATTTTAGTCACTTAAATCCTGGAGAAACAAGTCTACTATGGTCATTCAGTTTAAAAACTAGTTTGAAATAATTTTCTTAAGGGCTCCCATCCAGAGCAGCATTTGCAGACTGCGGTGTCTTTACAGGGACTGCAGCACTGAGCACTCACATTACCCCAGAGCCACCTCTGGGCACTAAGTGAATTCATTTTACTGTGTTTTTTACCTTCCTCTGGAGATGACAGACCCCAAGGAGACACTTTTAAGGGTGACCACGGACAAGCAGCCCCACAGACCTTGATCTCTATGCAGAGATGCTGCTCCTAACTCACTGCCGTCCAAAGCCAGCCATGATCCAGCGGAAAATACCAGAGCCGACACCCCACAGCAAGGTGCGCCTTGTCTGGAACAAGCAGAGAAGTTCATCTTTATTTTATATAGTTTACAAAAGGGCATAAAATGCCACGCCATTTCATTCTGAACAGCTTCTTCCATTATCTACTGCAGCAGGTAGCACTTAGCAGCTAAATAACAGCAAAGGAAGGAAATTAAGAAGTATAGAGGAGCAAAAGGAGTTGTATTTCCAGCTGAGACGTGAAGTGAATCGAGACAGTGGAAGGCTGCTTTATGTAGGATTGAACATATCTTCTGTACCCTTAATCACACTGACACAGTCTGCTGGGGTCAGGCTCCCATACCCCTTCATATTGATCAGTAACGTCTCAACCCGTGGAAATCAGTTGAAGGCTGGAACAAAAGCTGGGCTGCAGCATATAAGTTTTTTTAAAATATTTTGTGAGCACAAAAGCTGTGCTGAAGGGTGGTGGGTGGCCCAGCAGCTTGGAACGGCCCTTCCCACAGGCAAAGGGCCACCGAGAGCTACGGTGGGACCCGACGCGCTTTCGGCAGCACACGTTGCCTTGAAAAGGGACATAGACTTGGAAGGATGGGCATCCTTCCAAGAGCCTCAGATCTCTGGAAACTCTCTGGGCACGGCAGCAAGGTCAAGGAGGTCCTGAGGAAGGAGCTCACAGCCCAGGGCGAGAGCTAAAGCCTAAGCAAACACACGCATCAGGGGCAAGCACCCCTCCAAAACCACACCTCGCTTCTCTGCTGAAGCAAACACCCATATGGGTACTTTGTCCTGTAGACCATATTGTCCTCCCAGTAGTGTTGCATCCCCCCTCTCTAACACCTTCCACAGCTGCTTTTCTGGACCTTGTCCCATGTCCAGAGAGGGAAGAGGTGGGTCAGGGGACAGGGGGAACATCACTGCCTCCTCTGCCCTGGTCTTATCACTGTCTCCTCTGCCCTGGTCTCTCCGCACCGCTCCTGTTTCCATCACAGCCTGTGAGTGTACAACAAAACTGATCCTTCACCGGAAAGATCAATCAGCGAAACACTTTGAAGCCAGTGGGGAGGTAAGGAGAAGGTCTGATCACACATCTCCATAAAGATACAAGTTTTCTCTTGATCTCAGCTGCCACAGCTCCATTAAATCCAGCTGGAATTTTGCATCTGCAACAACCGCACAATTAAGAGTACGAGAGATAAAGCCGTAATTTAAATCTATAATTACAGCAAAACTTCTAAAAGGCAATTTTTATTCTTCCCAATCTGTGCTTCAAACTTTTCATCAGTTGGAGGCATTTTTAGAGCCCATTGCAAGCCCTACCGCCACACCGTTCACAGGCAGCTCGGTGGTGGGGTCTCAGACAACATCTGCCACCAGGCAGGTGCACCCTGTGCTCCCCTTGAAGAACATCCCATTTTTCATAGCTGGATACTGCTGGGGAACCTCATTAGAAACCAAATTACTACCTGCATCAGGTTTACACTAATGTATTGACATCTACAGCACTTGTTAAATGAACCGTAAATCCAATACACGAAAGTCATTTTCAACTGAATCAAATCAGGTTTCAGTCAAAAGAATTACAATTGTTATATACTTAATGCTTGGCACTTTCCTGGTGTCTCCAGCTAGAATATTTCAGACACAGAGTGAAAGTTGTAAGCCTATGAAACAGTGCAAGCTAAATTGGACACACTGCAAGCATACTAAACACGGTGCTAGGAGTTTAAGGATGATAATTGGCTCTAATTGACTAGTTGGTAAAGCTATCCAGGCATCCGCAGGCACGCTCCTTACTAATCTGTTTTCAGCATGTTATTTTCTTCTCTTTAGTTAATTTATACTTTCTTATTATAAACCACATTGTTTGCATTTCCTAGAATCTTTGCCTTTTAAATCTTTAACTCTTAGTCCCGCTCAGAATAATGGCTTTACGGGAACCTGGAGCCAGCCACAGTGCATAAGGGAAAGGCAGCGCAGCAGCCCCATGTGCAGCCTTCCAGGAATCACAACGCCTTCCAGACCTCGGGAAGCAAACTCACGCTCACGTAATTGTCTTTTAATACAGATTTAGAAAACCTTGACCTGTATGTGAGGGTGGCATTAACCCTTTTTTCCCTTTCACCCGGAATAGATGATCTCCCAGCAAAGCCAGCACCACCATCCAGTGCCTGGCTGTGGCCACACGCACAATACAAACGGGGACAGCAGCAGAGCAGACCAAGCCAGGTTCCCCTGGCTCTCCTCCTCCAGTCCACAGTTTGAACAGCTCGTTTGAACCGAGGCATTTCCAAGACCCCATTCAAATTCAGTACCACTACGGATTTGAACTAGTGGGCTTGGCCAGGCAGATTTTTCCCCCAGCCTCATACAGACACCTTCCCTAAGTAGCCTCAGTTTGCTTCATTCGTCTCCTGGAGATACAAAACGGCAAAATGGAAATTAAAAAGGAAATACATGTCAGCCAGCTCCCCTATCAGCATAAATCCATCCTGGAACCAGTGAATTACACTGAAACTTGGCATCTGAAGAACCAGCGCCCAATCGAGAGTTTATAGAGGTTAGCCAGGATCTAAGCAACCTTCTCTGGTCTCCTGCTATCTAATACCCAGGCAGATTATCTGCGCATGTGCTACTCCTCCCCTTGCTTGGAGCAGCGCTGTCTCCATGGCATTTCCCAGCAAGGAAAAGGTGCCCCTTGGAAGAAATAGCCACACAAAAGAATAAAAGGCCATGTTAAATTTATGCAGCCTGGAAGCAGCTCTGCTGAGCAGCCAGAAATCAACTGGTGACCTTCTATTATGCCAAAAACCAACCTCAGCAGAAAGGCTGGAAGCTCCGTGCAAGGAGCTGGGCTGGGGCTGCTCCCACCCCTGGCCACTTCACATCCCCACCTACCATTTTCCACAGCGCCTGCATTGGATTTGGCAGCCCACCGCGCTGTTCCCAGGGGACTAACAGAAAGTAATCCTGCCAGCGTATTCAAGGACACTTTTTCAATATGTCGTTATTCATCTGACACGTTTATAGGCTGGTAGTACAAGTGCAGAGCACCACCAGAGTGCATCCCCATCCCCGGTCATTGCTTGGATGGTGGATCAGCCCCTAGAGCGGGGGTCCTGAGCACCCCGAGCCAGCCGGCAAGCAGGTACTTGACTTGTCCCCTGAACCGACCAACACCAACACCAGGGACAGGCCTTCAGCCAACAAGAGCCGATACAGCTCAGCAGAAGGCGGGGGGCCAATTGCTCAGTATGTTTGCTATGAAGCGTAGGGTCAGCAACGCGTTGTGGAAAAGCACAGAAAATGCTGGTAAACTGAGGTAAAAGCAGCCTGAAGCAGAATGAAGGTGGTTAGAGTGGAAGATCACGCTCGCCTTGGAACAGATTCGTTTTCAACCGCTTCTTCCCTCCAACTGTCAAATCCTTTTTTCTCCCACCCTGTTCTCCAGCATATCATTAGTTCCTTCCCCCCCTGCAAACACACGCCTTGCACCCAAATTTCACAGAGGTGTAACTCCTTTAAGTTTCCCCCCCAGACCACTCACTCCTGGCAGCTATGTCCATCAGGAGGCAGGTGAGACCGACACAACACGATGCTGCGCAAGTGGCACCAACTCACCACAGCATCCCTCCAGAGAGGCAGCACGTGGGGGGCTGCACCTCCTCGCCACACCGGAGCTCCCGATAAACCAAGGGCATCGGTCTACAGACAACACTCCTACGCTTTAGCTATGGTGATTTTATCTGCCACCCTGCAAAATGAGAGAGTAGGTGCTGATTTACCAGCTGTAAGGCTGCTTGGCCCCTGACAGATTCGGGTGCCGTGGGGTACCCGCATGGGATGCTCAACAGGCAAGCAAAACATTAGTGGGGCAACCCACACTGTAGCTAATGCAGGAGTTACGGAGATCTCCGTTACTAAATACATAAGCTGCTATAGCACGAGAAAGAATCAAGTCTGGGGTTTCACTGTCGCCGAGTCTACAGCGCACATCATCTGTGAACCCCACCCCATCCCACACGTTCTCCAGAGGATTAAGGGGACCACATGACTGCATCAGGCTTCACTTTACAGATGGCAAACAAGCTGCAGGGCAAGCAGGGAACAGAGTTCAAAGAAAGCCTGGCCCGTTGGGTAAGGGGAAAGTTTCAAACTACATACCGACAAGAGGGCAATACCAAGAAATTGAGGTTAGTTCTGAGCCAGCTGCAAGCTCGAAACAAGGAGCAGCTATATGAGGCTTTAAAAAACCAGTAGCAGATCCAAAAATCGAAGCCAGTCTTAATGTCAGTTGTAAAGGAAACGCACGAAATCCCCAACATAGTAACAGGTCAGAAGGATTGTGTCAGTGTAGAGCTCTCCAAATATAACACACCAAACAAGCTGGTAAATGCTGTCCTGGAAGAGTCAGGACAGTTTTCTTGTAGCAGTGGCTGTACCCAGACGTGGTGCAAACCAGCCGGAGCCAACACGTAAGTCACATCATCAGTGCAGAAGTGTCAAAACACCTTTCTCAAACATCTTTGATGGAGTCTTCTGCCTGTTGAATTAGCTGCTATGCTTCAATTTATTATTTTTTATGATGGTCTTCTGTTTTCATCCAAACTAATTACACTCAAAGCAATGGTAATGGTAGATTTGGCATTGATTATCCCTGTAGATGCTTTCAACTTAAAATATCCTTTAGCATACAGATAATTCCCTTGGCTACCTCCTGCCAGAGCATCAACACCTGAGTATTTAACTAATTATTTTTATGCACGTCATCACTGGCATTTGATACAAACTACAGGAATACAAACAGCTTCACCCTCCTACAGTGCCCAGAGACACCAGAACACGGGCTCCCTTAGCAGCGAGCCACTGTCTAATATTCCGGTCAGAAACATGCGTTGAAACTGGGCTGTGCTCCCAGCATCAGGTTCCTCAGCCACAGCCCCTGTACCACACAACATGTCCAAGCAGATCATTTGTGGATGCTTACCAATATAAACCCAAATCTACGGAAGTAATAAACCAACACATCTACATTTACCTTACTGAAGTGCCAACAATTCAAAAAAGCTGGAACCTGTCAGGCTTTCTGGCATAATAAAAAGACTCGCAGTTTTGCAGCTGCCTTTCTAAGTGTCCACCTCTCCAAGTCTTCCCTGGCCCGAAAAGGGATACTGCATCCTGAAAGATCAGCAAAACCCACAGTGAATGGGATGGCAGCTGCTGGCATAACTACCAGAAACTTCAGAAACGTAAAGGGGTATGTGGCATGTATGGGCACCACTGTTTTCAGTCTGTTCCACCTCTAAATTAGGAAAAAAAGAAAAAAAAAAAAGTTGCTTATTGGAAGCTAAAGGCACCTGCGTTATCAGAGGGAATTACTGTTGCCCACCTTTCCACTCTTAGAAAAGCCACCTAGGTCAAAGGCACCCGCTTGACTTCTCATAGAGAAAAGCATAACCAAATAGATGCAAAAATCTTTTTCCAACATTTGAAACTTAGAATGTAAAAATAGTCTCAAATAGCCCCTCTACATTTGAAAATTGTGTTTACTTCTAAAGACAAACAGGATTAGTCTCAGTAACAGATTAATTTGCTTTTTGATACAGCAAAAGCACTCAGCAGGGTGAGCACAAACACTCTGCGGGCTCCAGAGGATTGCAGCAGCACATTCTACCTCCAGGTTGCTGGTTCAAATTCTGCCTGGGGGTAGGGGCTGGAATTTTTTTTCTTGTCTAATGGTTGTTCAGTGGTCCATGCGAAATGAGCTTTGCAGTCCTGCCTTCACTCTAAGTAACAATACTGAGTGTCTTCACAGTGAGGCCAAGGACTGGGCATGTGTAGTGAGCAGCAAACCCTCAAGCCTCCCGAGAGCTGCTTTTCCATAAGGGAAAAGCTGCTCTTGCACTGGCTGTAATGCAGCTGGTCAGTAACAAACAGAGGATTTCATGGCATTGGGGCTTATCAGCTCATTACTTGTCGCCAGAATTGAATTCGCTCTAAGTGAACATTCAAGGCAGCAGTTATAACCCAACAGCACCATCTAAAAACTGAGGTCTGGTTTGGTGGTGAATAGGTTATTCCCCTCTCAAAGTTTCTCCTTTTTTCTTATTTGCAGATATTTGGGGTTCTCTACAGAAATACGTACAGTCCCGCAGCCTGGGAGCCTGCAGGTCTGGAGCATTCCCAGATGCACCAGACGAAACACTTTGCACCTGGAAAGGTCAGCCGTGGGCAGATGGAAATAAGCAATAAGCCATTTTCCCTTTATGTAGTCCCACACCACCAATAACACTGCCCAGAGGCCTCATTCCGTACCTGATATGCATATTAAGTTCCTTTCACTCCTACGAGATAACACACTTGCTGTATTTTAAAGGCAGAAGGCTACTTGAGATTTTCCAAATTGGAAAACTGCTTTTAACGCCTTGAGAACTTGAGACACTTCGTCTTTGGGAGAAGACCAGCGCTCTTGCACAGGCTGTTCCGAGGACCTTCGCAAAATCACAGCAGCAATAAAAGCACTGGAGGCAGACAGTGAGAGGTGCTGTGCCGAGCTGCGGGGAAGGGAAGGTGCTGGAGAGGGAGAGCATCTTCTCCAAAGCGCAGCCTTTCAGATGTCTCCAGCCATACCTCTTCCCCCAGTGTACACACACCACGTGAGAGAGGGGAAGAAAAAGGCAATGTTGCACTTTGCCTACAATGAGCAGAAGAAGCAAAAACAAAAAAAAAAAAGGCAGCTCTTGCCATAACACTATAGAAAACAAACAGCAGATGGGGAAAAGATTCTTGCCCCAGCTACCTACCCATAACAATTTATGGCAGCTGATTTGGGGGCATTAACCTGTACAGGTGAAACGTGTCAGTTCTTATTATTCACCATAAGCATGTCATAAGCATGGAAATATGCTCAACAAGGCTCCTGAGGCTGGTACTGAAATTGTAAACAGCCCATTAAATAGAAGCAGTAAATACTCCAAAGCACTATAGATCTTGGTCAGTTAAAAAGCACTAGACAGGCTTTAAACTTGAAAAAATACTCGGCTCCATCTAAATCCCCTTGCAATCCCACCTAACTGCACTGCAAGAAATCGAGGGGAAAAAAACCCCTGGGTACCATCCACAGACGGGCAGCAAGTGCCCCAGCGCTTCAGTGCTGCTGGCTTTGGAGGGAACACCCACAGCCTGGAAACAGGCTCCACGGTGGGACAACAGCAGGATGAAGCACAGGCGGGGGTAGCTACGAGCACACGTCCTGGTTCAGAACAAGGATGCATCCAGGCCGGTTCCAGGAGTAGACACCAAACAGGAGGGTCCACTGATGGTAACTGGTGATTTTGCATTGGAGCACAGGACTATGTAAGAGGCAGAAACACAGACAAGCCAGTGAGATGGTGAGAAAAGAGGAAGAAAGCCCAGCATACACAGCAATATCATCAGATGGCCCTGAGCACAGGGTCAGAAAGAGAGGCAGAGCTTTTGGAGAGCTGGGCTGCCAGGAGGACCCTCAGCGCAGCTCTCCAAAACTCTGCCTTCCTCCTCCCAACACCCCTTTCCCATTTCAATGGATATAAACCCATAAAACCTGGATTTCTTTGGCTATCAAAAGGAGTAAGAAGCTTGCTCCTGTCTCAGAGGTGCTGTGCTCAGGAAAGGTGCGAGACAAAGCTGGAGCCCAGCTGTGAATGTAAACAGCGCAGCCCATCCCCCCCCCGTACGTGTGGGCAGCGCCAGCAAGGGCGCCGGCCGCCAGCTCCGGATTCGGACCTCCAAACAGCCAGCACAGCCACACAAAGCGCCGTCAAAAAATAGATAGGAATCTTCAATCAGGACATACCTGCACCCCACATTACGCCAAGTGCTTCAGACCTACATTTAGCTTTACGTGACTCTATTAAGAGCTGATACCCTCAGGCTCTTCCTCCTCTTCATTAACCCCATGTGTTTTCCAGTCCCAGAAAAGCCACATTGCCTTACAGTTTCTTTCTTTAGAACAATTCTTTCACTATCACAGAAGCAACATCGAAGCGAGTCCAGAGGCCTTGACAGCCCATCAAATCAAGCCCAGCAGGCAGGGATGCTCGGAGCAGGGAAAGCTGTACCACTGCGCAGCCCCGCACCAGCACGCAGCCGGCACCGCCGCGGCATCCTGGGCCACCGGTGCTGGTGCAAGTACCGCTGTTGCCAGACCAAAACCAACTCTTCCCATCAACACCAGGCTCATACTAACAGGGACACTGGAGAATCTAAGACTTTCTAGATGCACGCACTGCTTTTAACTCCTGCATAACCAGTGAACAGTTAGTTTACCTGGGGTTTAAGTCGCCTAATTGGTTTTGGCCCCAGCCTAGGAGTGTGACCTCCGGCTGAGCAACCGAGACATCTTACCCTCCGTGCCATTTTAGCCTGACTTGAACACACTTGTGGTTTTGTGACGTTGGGATGTACGGCAGATCTGCCACATGGAACCAAGAAGTAAATTTTTCATTGCAGGGCTCCCTGTCTGATATAAATAGCTTCTCTAAGGATTTGGTATCTAGTTCACAGGAATATTTTTGCTAACAGGAAGGCATAAACGCATAATACAGCTGCCCCTGTGTAACCCAGTCCGTGGTCCAGTGCAGACACTGGGACAGGGTGGGGAGCTGTGTCTACCCCCACAGAGGGAACCCCTCCGCTGGTTTTTGTAGGGCTGAAACTCAGCTGTGCCTCGTGGTAATTTACACTGCTTTCAAGGATAGGAACCACATGCTTCTTCCTTTATCAAAGACCACAAAACCTCATTTACTCCCCTGATTGCATTAGCCAATATGAAACAAAGTAATTTTTAATAAAGTGTGCCATGGCAGAGAAAAATTGATACAATCACAGAGCTGGTATAATAGGATTTAATTCTGCTTCAGATGTGCTAGTTTTAATAAAAAAGGATTGCACAAATCTAAAATAAATTACACTGAAAGGTCAGGCTTATTGCTTGTACAGTTATGTTAACTCTTCCACAGACATTTTTACAGACTGTATTTATGAGACCTTTTGATTTTCAGAAGAGGCATAAAATACATCTGCAATTTTCCCATTATTTGCAGCAGTGTTTCTTCCACAAGTGTCATTTCTTAGTACTTCAATACAGATTTCTTTAACCAACGTTTATAAAAAATGATGAGTTATTTATGGGGTGGTTTTGTTAAATTAGAGAAACTAATTCCCAATGGAAAGTTAAACCCAACTAGAAAAAAATTTGTTAAGGGAATGATGATTCCCATTTGTGTGCCGGTGACACTTGTGATTTCTTATTCATTAATCATCGCACTGGCATGTCATTTATTCAATAGGAAGCAAATCAATTACTTATTTTTATATGTAGCTGAGGCCATGATACTACTCAGAACTACTCAGAACAGACATGAATTGGAATGAACTGTAAACACTGCGTCTTATTACAAGGCTCTTATTAATATTACAGCAGCACCTAGAGACCCCAGCCAGGACGGTAGCCCACTTTGCTTGGCGCTACCGTAACAGAGAGGAGTAGCCACGCCAACCTTAAAGGAAGCACACATGTAACCAGGTGGTAGTAGAGGAGAGGAGGAGCAGAGAGCCCACAAAGGCAGGCACTTGCTGTGGTCCCAGGGGTGAGCCAGATGCAGTGTCCTGGCCAGCAACCCAGCCCCACGCAGCTGCTTGCTCACTGCCCCTCACCCAGAGGGATGGGGAGGAGGATTGGAAAGGAATGTAAAACTCAAGGGTTTAAATAAGAACAGTTTAATAAGTAAAGCAAAAGCCGCGCACACAAGCAAAGCAAAGCAAAGCAAGGTGTTCATTCCCCACTTCCCACGGGCAGGCGGGGGCTCAGCCATCCCCAGGGCAGCCGGGCTCCATCACGCATAACGGCTACTCGGGAAGACAAACGCCATCATGCCAAGTGTCCCCCCTTCCTCCTTCTTCCCCCGGTTTATATACTCAGCGTGACGCCATACGGTATGGAATACCTCTTTGGCTAGCTTGGGTCACCTGTCCTGGCTGTGTCCCCTCCCAATTCCCTGTGCCCCCGCAGCCCTCTGGCTGGCAGGGCACAAGGAACCAAAGGGTCCTTGATCTAGTGTAAACAAACCCAGCAACAACTAAAACCATCACTGTGCTGTCAACACTGTTCTTGCGCCAAATCCAAAACACAGCCCTGCACCGGCTACTAAGAAGAAAATTAACCCTGTCCCAGCCACCACCGGGGCAGTGCTCCAAGGGCCACACCGCTGCGCTCCAGCCTGGGGCACCCAGAGCCACCAGTCCTGCTGGCACCGCCAGGGACCCCGCAAGCACTTGACAAGCTGCCACGACACCAACTCCGCTCTTACCGAGTTTCTTGCCATTGCCATGACCGAACCAGCCCATCATGTGTGAACACAGATGTTCTCAGCCGTTTCTATGGGGTTTTACCCAACTCGGGTGTACGTGAGACTTCACAGGTGGAAAAGGAGCTACCAGTTTGACATCAATGTTGAGATAATACCTACACACAACAAGCTCAAATCCCTACAGCCACCACCACAGACATACTGCTGAATTCAATCAAAGGAACTATTGGAAAGAACCAAAAATCCAGCCCACTGTTGGTATCTGGCTGTATCCACGCTTTCAGAGAACTGAGATACAAGTCCATCAGCAGAGAGCATAGGCAAAGTAGATTTGACTATCATCATATTTCAAAGTAAATTTAAGTCTTGGGTTTACTGCAGATATCTACTCAAGCCTCTTGAGTCCGTCCAGAGTATTTCCAGCAGCAGGAGACTGCGCACGGCCACCACTGGCAGCCGTGGGGTAATGAAGACCTTGCACAGTGGCCAAGGACTTCAGGGGGCTTGGCTTTTAAGAACCACTTTAATTCCAAAACACCGATTTTAATTTCATTCTGATGAAATGAACAAGAAGTGATTGACAGTCGTTACTACCGAGGAGCAGAGGTGATACCCACTTTTTGCATGGCACGGAGAATGCGAGCAGAAAGCTGACTGCCCTGTAACCAGGAACATAAGCAGCTACCGTTTGAGATGAGAAAGCCGCAGCTTTGTGCTGTGGGCTACAATAATTCAACTTCTGTGAGGAGATTCTGCAAAACACACATATCAAAGAGCTACACAGGCATACACATTAGCTTCTTTGCATAGTCAAGAGTTATATGAATATGCAAAACAAAGGCATCCTGGGAACACCTGCGAAGCCCCTTGACAAACTCTGCTTAATTTTATCAACATTTCTGCCTTTGACAGTGAAAAAATTGTTGAGGTAGAGTGGTACCCGGAGTACTAAATTCTGCATTCAACAAATACAAGTGACAGACAGAACTTGTCATTAAAGCAGCTGCACCTGCAATACGTAAGAGCTGTTTAGCTCTTGGGGGTTTCTGAAATACTGTCAAGGAACCACCCCAGTCCCTGGCCAAGGGCAGTAGGCACTGCACAGCAGGAGCAAGACAATTCCAGCCACAAAAGAGTCCAGTGTAGGAGGTGAAGGAGGTCACGCAGTACCAAAAGCCTTCCAGAGAAGGCCAGCAGTCCCTTCAGAGTGAGCATCAAATGGCTCTGAGAGAGCAGATAAACGCCAGCTGCGCTGCAGCCAAACTGCAGGGGAATAAAAACGTGCGAGAAACGTTAAGTGTGGTCTTTTCCTTTTGATGGCTATCAGGTGGCTAGTAAACTGGAAGAGGATGTTGTCTTCACTTTTCCATTTGAAAAATACAGCAAACCTTAGAGATACCTCCTCAGCTTTGCTTCAACAGCTAACACATCTGCCAAGCTTTTATAGATCAGTTCACATACACTTTTTCTTCTTATAGCACTGACTCCTTGACAAGATATCTGTATCTATTTCTATCTATCTAAGATAGAGACACAAACTACAGTCTTTGTGCAGGCCCTGATAAGTACAACCTGCAGTTACTGCTGCTGTGACTGATGTGAATCCTCTCGTCTCCAACAGGAACGTGGTCCCCATCTGACAAAACTGACTATCTTATTTTGTCATTTATTTTAATAGGTTTCCTGCCAGCTGGGCTCTGCCTCCACTTGATCAAGTGCACTATGTCCTCAATCAAAACTCTTCTCTCTGGTTTTGTTTTGGTGCTTTTCCCCCTCCCTTTTTAAAAGCAGTGCCCCAAATCCATGAAAGCAGTAAAAATATTGCATTTTCTCAACTTTTATTTACTATAGCTAATTCCCAAACAAGAACAATTTCTACAGCAACCCTCAAATGAAAGTCTTAAAGCTCCTTAAATCAAAAATAAGGTATGCACGCAGACAATCTGGCAATGCTGCTGCTGATCTCAGGCTGTAGGCACCCTCCTTCATCCAAACACAGTACAGAAGAAACAGGTAGGTAACCCACCAACAGTCTTAGCAAAGCTGTACTTAACACAAACGCGTCCTGCTGCAGAAATTACCACTCGAACTGTGCTCAGCCCTCCCATGCCTCGGCACACACTGGCAGTGGCTCACCTTGCTTCATCTAGCCTAGACCATAAACATCTAGCTTTGAGCAAGGAATACCACAGCCACTCAAAAAAACTCTTGAAATAACTTGAGTGCAATGGTTTCATTCCAAGCCAGGAAAAAGAGGACTAATTTTTATGTGGTGCTTTAATAGGTGTTATTAGCTCCGTATTAATTTCCTCCACTGATGAAGACTACCTGACCATGTTAAGCACTGCACCGAGACCTTTGTGCAGAAAAGATGCCGATTTCTGAAGGCTGATGCAGTCTGCCTACGTTCAATATTCAAAAGGTAGATATATGGAGTGAACTGAAGGTAGATACTTAGGTAGGCCAGGTGGACTTTAGGCCACTTGAATACCACCATACATAACTTTCCAAAGTGTTTTGGAACAGAAAATAGCCACACAGAAGATATTATTTACTAATTTTTTTTTTTCCCCACATACTACAACTCGGTAGCATTGTGCTCCTGTTTGCGGTGAATTACTGCTCATAATCCTCGTTTTGTGCCTCTGCAGCTATGACTAAGGCAAGCCTCAAGCACTCCTTACCCAGCACACAAAGCACACACCTGCTCGTGGGGCTCTGCAAATGGCCAAAACGGAACGGTGGGCAACGAGCAGCAAAGCACATGCTGCAGAACTACAGGGATCAGGGTGAACACAGTCAACACCACCCTCCTTCAGGTAGCATTTGCCCCTACAGAGTCCTTTGACACATTTAGCAGACGTATTATCAGACAAGTAGAATCAACATCGTTAGTTTTAAACACAAAGCGACTGTGGCAATGGGTCAACACAGAAAGACCATTAGGGTGGGAGGTAGCTCTGCAGCAGGAAAATAAAAAAATAACCCTTGCACAGAATACCATAAACCACCTTATAGCAATCACATTGTGTGTGTTCCATCTCCTGCCGGAGATTCTGTCTCCTCATAAAACCATTATACTTGCCTTTCCAACACCAGCCAGCTCCGTTATTTAAATGAAACACCACCTGAAGAGAAAAAGCTCTGCCACAGCATGCAGGACTTAGTGTTTTTAATATCAGAAAAAATCATTATGCAGCCACGTTCTGGTCTTCAGTTGGTTTTAGCTGATGTCTTAACTCAACCATCAAGCCACAGTGTGTAAGGATGCATGGAAAAAAATAGCCATGCTCACCTGTCAGCACATGAAGGTCAATGCTATGCCTGGCAGGAGCCCTGGGTGATGGGAAGGATGCCCTTGCCCTCCCCGGGAAGGAAGGATGCCCTCGCCCCCTCCTGACGGGCAGCTGACTGCTCGCCAGCCCCACGGGCAGGGAGGTATCTGTGCTTTGGAGTGAGCTCAGAGCCTTACCTCCAACAGTCTCCACCACTATTGACTTTCCCAGTCTCAATCTACAGCATTTTGAGGGATTGTGGAAATCACCATCTCCTTCAGGCAGTCCCAAGGCACGGCACCATTGTCCATAGAGCGAGCAAGAGCCTGAAACTGGCCCAGAACTACTGAACGGGCACAGCATGGGCACAGCTCTACTGGCACCTGCAACCACAAGGCACAAAACCACAATGAAAGGCCTGCACCAAGGCAGCCTCCCGCTTTTCAACCAGTCCCGCAGAAGATCGGATGGGCATCACAACCAGCAGTCAGTCAGCATACCCTTACGCCCCAGGCATCTCCATCAGCTTCTGAAATGGGATGCCTGCCTGCCAGCATTTTCAGAAAATCCCATTAGCATCCAAGAAACAGGCAGCCAAACATTATTCTTCTGTTTCCGAGTTCTCCTCAGGTTCACTACAAAGTAACCTGCAGCTCAATAAACTTTGACATGTTTTCATGTTATAAAAACAAAGACAAAAACTTATTTATCTGCCTTTTACCTCATACATCCCAAATCAATAATTACACCTATTGATCGATGACATAAATTCAAAACATTAATTTACATTGAGTACTGTAACCTAATAAGGTGGCAACAACTGAATTTGTGGAAATTGATTTTCCTTTTGTTTCCAACAGGAAATCTTCAGGCCTGTTGAATAAGACTTTGCACGGTATAGAGCAGCTAATTATTAATGAGTATCACAAAAAGCTAAAATTAAATTTCTTTTTGAATACGGGAAAAAAAAAAAAATGTTGAGTCTCCAGGGCTGATGTTTAAGCAAAAAAAAAATTCTTGTACCTCTTCCACATGTGCATTCAAGCAACATGACTCACAGAAAGGTGTATTTCAGCGCTTACTAAAAGCACTTTGTAACGTAAGTAAGTAAAATTATTTCAGAGATATGTAACTATAGAAGCTATAAAGCAATGCCAAAACATTTTGTTTTGAAAGGGTGGTATTCATTTATTTTAAACTCCAGCAATGTGATTTTAACAGTAAGCCACTAAAGAAACCCCTGCGGCACAGAGGGATGCTGCTCCCTGGGGAGCGGAGGTGCCCACCTTCACGGGGCAGCTGGACACGGGTGCACCTGCAGCCCGGGCAGCCTGGCCCCGAGCTGCCCTCCAGCCTGCACCCAGTGCAGCTTCAGCTTTGCTGGAGGCCTTTCAAATTGAACACTAAGCAATTTTTGGACAGGAAGATCTGCTCCATCACCTCTCGCATGGTAACTAGCCAGCCAGCCAAGCCCCGGGCAGTGTGCTGGGAAAGGAGCGGCAAACCCCGAGGAGGCAGCTGGACTACCGCCCCATCCCGACAAAAATCTAAGACTCAGCACAGCACTGCCCCCATCCACATGCAAAGGGAGCAGCTCCACCCTCAGATGTGCTCCATCCAGACCCAGCATGGACACCTGGGGTCTGAGCAGCGAGAGCAGGAGCACGATGCAGACAGGGTAAGCAGGAGGCAAAGAGCATCCCGCTGCTGCCCTGTGCTGTCCCGAGGCACACGCACCGCTCCTTTGCTGCAAACTCCACTCACTCGGCAGCACGCCACCGTGCATTTGCTTTAAGTTTTGCTTTACTACTAATAAAAATAGGTAAGATTTAGCCATCAGTCTCCAGTTAATTACACACAGAGTTTCGCAACCCAGCTCTCACCCCAGCCTGGCACGGACAATAGTTTCCAAGATTCAACCTCCTCCTGCATTTCCAAAGTCAGAAGCGGAGCCGCTGCGAGAGCGGGGCTTGCACAGTAACTGGGAACTGCGCCAAGTCACCCAATCTGTTAGTTTGGACAGGTTTCCAAGGAGCCTCCTCATGAAAATATCCATGATGTCAACTGACCCAGCAGGACCTGAAATAAAGCCCAGAAGCAAAGGCTTCCTCTCACACCAAGCACCTCACAGACACCTGTGCATCCTCACCCTCCTTACAGGGACTTGCCGACCCCTCGATCCAAACACCAACCCATGTTTAAAGCAAGTCACAGCAGTAACTTGCAACTTCTCGCTGCTTCTCCATTTTCCAGCCTCATAAGCACAGGTCAGCGTGCCACAGCACGGCTCGGCATTGGGCTCCCAGGACTGTCCCGAGTGTGTCCAGAGACAACCTCCTTCAGGCCAGGGTACAAGGTACCCAATGAAAATACTAATCCACATACTTGAAATCCTACAGGGCACTCAAGGTTTCCAAGACCACGAATGGCCTTGTCCAGCCCCAGGACCAGGCACAAGTGTCACCTCAAGAGGGAGGAGGCAGCCACCCGCTCCAAGGGCTTCTCCTACCACCCAGAGCTGAAACTGGGCAGGCACAAGCCACGTCAGGTTGGGCTTTTTGAGCGGAGCTGCCGGCTGAAAGAGAGGGGAGCTGGTGCAGAGCAGGCAGGGGAAAATACACATGCTCATAGCCCGCGCTCAGGTTACCCCAGGCCCAGCTGGAACAGCCCTCCCAGTCAAACACAAACACTCGGAAACCAGCTGGAAATACCTAACTGCGCAGTGGCATCGCCTTAGATCAGGTCATCAGTGCTGTGGTTTGATACTGCTGAATCAAAACATGAATACATTTACCAGCGCATCAAGTTAGGCTTCAAATTAATTGATACTAAATTACTCAACTAGGAAAGTGCTCGCCTACAAAAGGTGTCTCAAAATCTCTAATGAGCAGCTATTCTTTTCAGAAGAGGACAAGAGCATTTCACTCATAGTATCTATTCAGGTATTTTGAAAAAAAATAAAAGCTAAGACTCAGTATCAGTGAAGAGCTGAAAATCAATGTCTATTTTTATATGCTGTTATCACGCTTACTACCATGGAATATGAGTTCATTTAACAAAGCATTACTCAATGAAAACATATTTCAGGCGGGGGGAGGGGGGAAGGAAAAAAGTAATTAGCAAAGCTGTCAACATTTTATCCATATGTACATAAAGGAAAATTATTGATACAGATGAATAGGAAAAGGAAGTCTACAGTTTACAAATATGGCTGTTTACTATATTGTTGACTTTACTGTATGTGCTGGTTTCAGCTGGGATAGAGTTAATTTCCTTCACAGCAGCTGGTGCGGGGCTGCGGGTTGGATCGGTGCTGGGAACAGCACTGCTCACCCAGGGATGTCTCCTTATTGCTGAGCAGGGCTTGCGGGCACCACGGCCTCTGCTGCTCCTCACCCCTCCACCCGCGAGTGGGCTGGGGGGGCACGAGGAGCTGGGAGGGGGCACAGCCGGGACAGCCGAGCCCACTGGCCCAGGGGATGTCCCACACCGTATGGACCCTGCTCAGCAATAAACCTGGGGGAAGGAGGAGGAAGGGGGATGTTCAGAGCGATGGCGTTTGTCTCCCAGAGTACCCATCACGTGTGATGGAGCCCTGCTGTCCTGGGGACGGTCCCCATCCCAACCGGAGGGAGCGAGCAAGCAGCTGCACAGGGCTTAGCTGCCGGCCAGGGTTAAACCACGGCACTAGAAGATGACAGTATTTTTTATAGGCAGTTCCTCAAGGTGAACGATGATTAAAAATTTGTAAGTCAATTTCTTCAAGAACCTTAAAACGTCATGAGTTAGTACTTGAACAAAATGCGGTATTTTATCCATTTAGAAGTGAGGACTGACTGCTAACAGCATGGATCTATCCTCAGAATTTTGTAAAAGTTCCATGAAATTCATAAACCACCAGCGTGCAACACAGTTTGCAATATCTTCACAAAATCTCAGCTACACTTTTATGAGTCTGAGGACTACCAACCTCGGGATTATTTTAATAATTTGAAATACCTAGAAGTCAATGCACTATTTTCTTTTCCTAAGCAGAAATAACAATATAAAAGGCAAAACACAAACAAACCCCCCCCCAAAAAACCCAAATAAAAACCACAAAAAAAAACCCTGAAGGAATAAAGGCATGAGAATCAAAGCATCTAGAAATTCAGAAGGCCTTCTTGAGAAAGCACGAAAGCAATAGTTCTAAGGAAAAAGAAGTAACAGAAGCCTTACTGGACTCTAAACCCTCCTGTGAAGTGGTCTCCTGAGGAATATCTACCTGTTAGGCTGGAGAAAGAGACACATAATAAATGCCCTTTACCAAACAGCTGAGTGCAATTTAAGATTTTGTGGCCCTCAGCAGCACCCACCTTATTAACAAACAAGAACATAAAGATGCCTTTTCAGCCTGTTTACTTATGACAACAAACTGCCCCGTAGAAATTAGAAGGTCGGTTCCCTGAAAAAGGTGTCTATAGCCCAGCCTTCCCAAAACACTGAACTCCTGCAGGGAGAGCCATCACCACGTGACACCACCAAACCCCACTGCAAACTCCACAGCTACTGGGCAGCTCTGCAGACAGAAGCACTGTTCCCATGAGTTCTGATGTTTGAACATCATCTTCTCCAGAAGAGTTGGCAGGTGCTCCTTCCAAGAAAATCTTGGAAAAGTGGACCTTAGTGCTGCTAGACCACCACAGATGATGGAAGCAGGAACTAGCTATAGTTCATGCTCAGCCTGGCACTAAGCAAAGCTGCCTGGAAGAACTATAGTTCTTGTGGTGAACCCAACAATGGTTTAGCCTGCTACTGCGGACAAGGTGAGGTGATCCACCTCTCTATTCCCAGCTCCTTATTCCTGGTCTAGGTGCCCCACCTCGAAGAATGAGGTCTATCAAAAGTCATTATGAAGCAGACAGAATTGCTACCAGCCAACGCCAGGATAAACTGGTCTTCCAGAGCTCCTTACTGTCTCTCCCTTTTTTCTAGGGAGTCATCCTGAGAAAAAAAAAAAAAAAAAAGGGGCAAATGAGCATTCACTTAGGGCACACACCTCTACAAGCAGAATATCTAGCATGTCTACTAGTGATCAACAGCTGCAATGACAAAATTACTGGTCCTTACCACCCTTACCATCGACTTGAACTCCAAATTATTTTATTTTAGTAACACACCAGAGGTACGGAATAACAGAAAAACAGTAATATACTTTAATACATTATCAACATACATTGTATCATACCATACTAAGAGACAACACAGGCAAGGCTGTCACAAAAATACAGGCACTGATAGTATTTTATTTCACAGAAAATTAGGAAGTCTGAAAGCAGATGTGGAACAGCCACACACCCACACCCCTTACATTCAGCTACTGCAGCCTGAAGGTTATGAGAGGTACAAGAGCAATGAAAACAAATCAAACTATTTTGAACAGTATCCAACTGCTGGGGCCACCTGTACCGGAAGGATAACTACCAGAAGACATCAGGCTCATATTAATTTTTATTTTTGTATGTGTACAACTTAAGAAATTAATCTCAATTTGAAAAAGTTCAAAGTTATCGTTCAACAACACAATGTAGACATACCTTTGAGGCAGCAATTACTACTCCTGTTAAGGCTCTTACGAAAGGATGGATATCATGCAAATGCAATTAAAGAGTACATTACATTTCAAAATATGCAAAACAAGTTCAACTTTGACTCTTTCAGAAAAAGAACATATCAAACATTTTAACTGCAACCCACCAAAGCATTTACATACATGCTTAAAGCTAAGTACATGAACTAAACTTAAGTAAAACGTAACAACTCTAGCTATCTTACCCAGATCAAAACCACAGGCAGCGACCAGCCCCTTCCAACGCCGTAACTGCCCATGTCTGCACCAAGCGTGGCACTTTACATTCGCATAAACCGCTGCCGACTGCAGAATTCCGTATGCTTTTTCAACCTGTAAGGCCCACATTTTTCAGCTTTGGCATCAGTTTGTGACCACTGAAAGGACCTAATCCCTCCACTGAACCTGGGGAGGAGCACGTGCAGGGAGTGCCTGTACTGTAGCAGTGCACTGCAGGTGCTGCGCAATGGAAGTTGCTTCCATCAGGCATTTAGAAAGATTCTGACCACCCCTTGCTTACGGTCTCAAAGAGTGAAAGCTGGATTTTTCTCAAACCATAACCATCATTAGCACTGAATCAAACAAGCAATGCTAGCCTACCAAGAAAAAATTCTTACTTAATATTTTAGTATAGGAATGCTACTTGTGCAAACAGTATCTAAAGATGGTCCAGTATTACCAGCAGGGAGAAAGCATCATTCCTGCTCTATGTCATTATAATAAACTGAAGTTAAATATAATTCAGATGGTCAGCTGCGTGACTTTTTCATTGTCAGCATTAACATAACTCAAAAATAAAAGGACTGATAATTTGAAAGCGATGAAAAAGGACACAACTTTTGTGACCTCTCCCAGGGTGTCACATGCGCTGCCTGATGTGTGAAAGGTGCTAGGTGACTACTTTTTCTTTCTTCAAGCCTAATGCTAACACAATCAAACTTTTGTTGCCTACTCAAAAGGCGGCAATAAATTATTTTCAAAATGTTGTATCATATATAAATTTTTTGGCAACTATCAAATTGCCTAAACGCCCAGACTTTTCAGAAGTTTTGTATTATGTTACATTCAGTGTTTACAAATTTACAAAAAGTATTCCTCACCTAAGAAAACAGTAGTTATAAGTAGGAAGATTTCTTTATTTTAGTCCATCTAATTTTGAGTCACAGCAGCGTATCATTTAGATACTGCTAGGCACATTCTCTGTGTGTATCCACAACTACAAGAACGGAAAAAGGAGAAGAAAGATCCATTTTACTTTAATCCTGACCAGCAGCTGTTAGCAATTTTCTTTAGTTATCACTGTGGGACATGATGGATGGGAAGACTCAATATGCTGAGGAACTAGTATAGAGTGTACAAGTCCTCTCAAGGACTGTTGTTCAACAGCACATTTAGTTTAACTAGGAACTACAGACTGTAAGAGATAACAGATAGTTCCTGGGAGCATCTATCATTCTTCAGAGAAGCTGTCTGATCAAGAGGATAATACCTGGAAGAACAACTGCATGATCTTTTGCTATATAGCTAGTATATCATGGTGTTGAAGGAGGAGAAAAGTGAACATTAACTCAAGTGGTAACTCAAACCCAAGAAATCTGCATAAAAGAACATGTTGAGATATTTTAAGACTTTCTATACACTTTGCAGCAGAGAAACCAGATACACAAAAACATGCAAGTCAAACAAAGCTAATCTACAATAAACAAAACCAGAATACACTTATTTCAAGACTTAAAACATTAAAATATTCACCCAATGCTAAACAGGAGCAATGGAATAAGGTCTATACTTAGCCACGTTATTCAATAAAAATTCAATTGGCTCTTCCAGCCTTTATTTTCCTCTTGCTTTTACTTGGTTTTATAATTTTGGGCCATAAACTTAGTGAGTGACATGGGAGTCAAAAAGCAAATGTAAATAAGGCATCTTCCCCCTCTCTATTAATAGCGATGCTCCAGGGATTTGTGATTATATATGTATGTAGCTGCACAGCCTTTTTCCAGCCCATAATTACACAGAATGCCCTTCTCCCAAGGATAAAACGGGATAAATAAAAATATTCTTTGAAAAGACATCCTTCTTTTCTGAGCAGACCTATCCCATCTGGGTTGCATACTCATTTAAAAGCCTGCATTGGCACCAATGACTAACTTCCTGTCTGAAAGTTGTGCCCCATCGTTATTAGATGTAACTCTCAACTCAGATGAATCTCAACAGATGAATACCCTTTTTTACACTACAAATCTTACAAATAAAAGCCCAGTGAAGTAATTAATAACTTGGTCACCCCCCCCAAAAAAAAAAATCTCCATTCCAAAATACGAAACCAAATTATTAATCTTTCAAAATGCTCAACCCAAGCCATCACTTGCCATCACAACCATTTTGCCCCAAATCTTGAACACAGACTGTTATGAAAGGCTGGAAATTTTTCATCAAGCTTACGGAGATTAATCCCAGAAAGCTGCAAAGACATTCCAATATATTTTAAATGACATAAAAGAACATGGGCAGAACTCTCACCTAAGAGTCAGGAACTTTATAAAAAGGCCTGAATTTTACAACTACAGAAGAAGGTAGACAGTGCAAAGCATGAAATACAAAGAGTTTAAAGAGGTTTTTTCATCTCAAAACACCTCAAAAACCACAGAAGGAAGCAAACTGCACTAGAAGAAATTTACAAGTAGTCTTCAAGGGAAGTACCATGTAAAGCACACTGCATTAATTTAGACTTGACATTATGAGGGCATGTCTCACTGTAGCAAGGTCCATACTAAACACCAGATCAGAGACAGAAGATTAAAGTAAAACATGAGATGCCACAGTCACTGTTCTACTGATCCACCTCTACTGCAGAGACTCTAAGGTGAGCAGAAACTATGAACCTGCCTAATAAAGGCCATTCTTGCAAAGTCAAAAAAATCATACATCCAATACTTTCATCCCTTCACTAAAATAGAAATACTAAAAAGGAGCACTCCATAACATATCCCCATTGCTTCTGACTGACATGTTGAATCAAAGGCAAAAGCAGAAATTTAGCAGAGATAATTAGAGCAACAAAGATCTTTTAGCACAAGGCAGCATAGCTGAGCAGCCTCCAACCAGGAGATGAATTGTTTGTTACTTAAAAAAGAAGCTGTTAGGCGACTACTTCCATTTATTGGGCATAGAAAAGTTTTCATCTAGAAGTTAGTCTGAAAAACACATCACCCAGTGTTTAAGCATGTATGAAGCCCAGCAGAAACGAGTGATAAAAAAAAAAAAAAAAGTATTTGCTGGCTTTCCTTCCAAATATTTCAGAAAAAAACTTCAATTTAATGCTGACAGCAAAGAAGGATGTCAGTCTAATTAGATTTTTTTTTTTTTTTTGTTCTGTCATGCTCCTGATTCTGTTTAAGTACTCCTCTGGAAAAAAAAGTTCTGATCAATGATGAAGGCACAATTATACAAACCTTAACACATTCACTCTAAATGTAGCTATGCAAAAAAGGGAGAAAAGGTAGGGAAAACAAAGGTGAAGTATATTTCTCTTCAAATAATTAAGTCCGTTTATTTTCCAACAGCCATATAAATTTAAAATATGAAACAACAATAATACAGCTATAGAATCTAGGTTTTCTTTCAAAGCAGCAGCATATAAAACATATAAAAGCTAAAACCTCAGCACAAGCTTCAAAAAAACAAGGACTGAGTGAATTTTGCTGAAGACATGAAACTCACAAAACACAGTACACAAAAATACTGGAATGCAAAGATATAAAGCTACACATTTTAGGTAAAGAAAGACATTGTAAAGTATACAAAATTTGCAAAATTAAACCATGGGATTTGGGGGAGAGTACCATGAATACAAAGAAGTTGGCAATTAATACTTGTATATGGAGAGATGAAAGTGGCAGTTTTACATTTAGCATTCAGTTTTCAGGTTCACGACTTCACTTTCTTAGCATCTTTTTTTCCAGAGTTCTCAGTAGCCAAATCTGCTTTTCTCTTCTGGGACTAGAAAGGGGGGGGGAAAAAAATAATTTTACAAATTCTAGGAAATGGTAGCATTCTAAAGAAAAAAAAAATTAATACATGGCTGACTATTTAAAAAGAAAGTAAGCGACCTTAATGTGTTATATATTTAAATTCAGCTTTTTAGGATCTAATGGAAGGGCAAACAAAAATCCTAGATTTAGACACTTAATCCTGCTACCCTTTCTATCGTCTTGAAATCATTACACAGGCTCAATGCTACAGGTACCACACATACTATGAATTGGATTAAAAGATCAAGACCTTGACTTTTACACAATTCTGTTCTAAAGACGACAATTCTTCAAAAGAAAAGGAGTACTTCTTATCATTCTTCCAGGAACTACTGTGTAGGGGAGGAATAACAATATGAGATTAAATTAAAGCAAGCATATGATGCAGATATGTAGGTACAAAGAGGGCAGTGCTATGTTTTCTTAAAAAGTTTTCCTCTGCTACTTAAACAGAAGACTCAAATAAGAGCCCCAAAATATTATGAATTGGGAACACCTACTTAAAAACTAGGAGAGCTGTGAACAGAGAAATATTACAGTTTAATCTCTCAACTAATGGTTTATACTAAAACAATCAGAAGCTACAATTATCTTTTTCACTTTATAACAATATAATTGAATCTGTCCCACTAGAAGTGCTGTTAAACATACTGCTGTCACTTTTGCTCCTCTTTTCTTCTTTTCAGCTCGCTCTTTTTCCTCAATTTCCATATTTTCTTTTTCTATTAATGATATGAGAGTATTGCAGCGTCTCTGAAACTCCTAAGGGAACAGAAAACATCAAATCTGCTAAATAAATTATATATATTCTCTCATTTACATAAACCTGTTCAAAATTCTTGAATTCCAAAATACTTAATATTTTCCTAAAACATTCACTATTCCTGAACTAGTAAAATTAGCTTAGTTATTGTTCATCTGTCTTTACTTTTGTGCTACCTTTTTTTATAAAGAAAGGGAGATTTACTGAAATAGTCAAATTCCTAACAAGGAGTTTTCAGGATTGTCTGTATCTTCCAAATGGACACTCCAAAAGACTAATCTGATCTTCTATCTTTTTCAGATTCAGCAAGTTATAGCCTGCCAACATACCATGCCAGATTTTAGGAAAAGAGTTCTTCAAGTATACCTTTAAATCAGAGAAAAAAATAATCAAAGCTATCTTCAGCAATACTGTCCTGTGGCACACAGGCTGGTTTTTTTGTGACAAGACACTGCAGAGCTTTAAGCTGGTTAAAATCTATCCAGCCTTAAATCATGAACTCACTGTTGTATTTTTAGTTAAACAGCACCAAAAAGCTAGGAGGCCCTAAATGCTTTTAGCATCAAGACAACTTTCAAGCCATCTGAAAGTGATCAAGATTCAAGGCCATAATGTCATGTATACATTAAAAAAATATTTCCAGTACAACTCAAAGTATCTAAATGGCTGTTAATAACAGTTGGCTTGGTTAATAGAACTCATTTGACTTGGCCAGTTTCTTGTACCCCACCTCAAAAAAAAAAATCTCTGACCAAATATAAAACTACTCATTTTCATCATACTTGTTCCATATGTTCTATGTACTTTGAGAACAGCCATTCCATGAGTTTTTCTAACTGAAAGCAAGAAATTTTCTTTTGAGGGGGAAAAAAAAAAAAAAAAAAAAAAAAAAAAAAGAGAGAGACATGAAAATATGTCTTATCTCTATTAAACTCGATGAAGCAAGTTTTGAACCACAAGCTATCCTAGTATTGCATAGTAACATAAATCTTTACAACTAGTCTATTTGCAATGCAGTGAACAGGTGACCTTTTTGCCCAGGAATTAGTCTCTATTTTCTCAGCATCTGTAGCCTGTATATTGCCTCAGCCATCATGTCACATGATGGATAACGATGCAGCCTACACACTTTCTTGATCCTGAACGTTCTGAAACATTCAAGTATATGACTCATCTTTGAGACGTTAATACCCTCAAGTTTAACCACATTCCTTAAGTTCTATAGTTTCCACAGCTTCCTCTACAAAGGGTGCTCCATGGCCTTGCGTGAAGGTAGCGTAATTCAGAATAAACATAGAGAATCCTGCCTACCATGTGAAATGGGTCTTTTTTTTTTTAAACCAAAAAGAAAAAAAATCGGTACATTTTTCTTGACAGCTCTCTACTGGAAGTGTTCCAATCTCATGCGTGTAGTTTTGCAGAGTATTATCAGTCATTTCTACCACATCCATGTAAAAGTAACCCCACACACTCTGATTCAACCATAAATTAGGGCGCCATGCTTGCACCCTGGAATGCAATAGTCCTGCTGGACCTAAAATACTTTCACTTAAACCAATTAAAAAAACCAAATTCCACTCACACAATTTTTAGATAAACAGGTAGTAAGTCTGAGAAAACTCCAGTGCAAGCCATCCCAACCACATACTGTGTCCCTAAACACAGAACAAAAAAGTGTCTGCCCCAAAAACCTACACAATCAACAAACAAGAGCAGATAAAAAGTAAAAGACAGAAGTGGCAAGATAATTGTCAACGTCAGAAGCATTTTACATGATTTGCATTTGTGTGCATTGCACTCAAACTCTTAGGAACTGTAGGTGAAGACCAATGCCAAGCTGCTCTGTAACAATAATCAGACAGATCTTTTTTACTAAGAGAGAAGCTGGGTTCTGTTGAATCCAAGACAAGCAGTTAAGCAGAAAGGACTAAGAAATAACCTTGATCCATTTGCCTAAGGCACTGAGAAAAATCCTCTGCCTTCCTGGAGAAAGATGTTTGCATAAATACATACATTTATTAAAGGGTACAGGTTCATGGTTAGACTTCCCAGATGGACTACTACCCCTGAACATCTGCTGTGGACAGAGGATGGACTCAAAACCAATTTTCTCTGGAGAATCACAGAAGCAGTTGACAGTAAGATGTGACATGCACACAGGTTTCTTCTACACCTACCATCAGAAAGAATCTGCACGATAAATCCTGCTACTGAAATTTCAATATGGACTGATCCATTCCATTTTATACTAGAAAAATACAGTTAGAGTTTAAAATGCCTTGCACTTTAGAGATGAGATTTTATTCAGTGTGGCCTGATACTTTTCTCTTTAGGATGGAAAGAGATAAGATGTGCTTTGCTCACCCCTTCATAGCTATAAAGACCCGTATTGCAATAAATAAGATGGGAGCACTGAACCATCACCTTCTGCATGACTGAAGGCAGAGATGCTGACTTGGGAATGAAACTAGTCCTAAGATTTGTCAACAGGCCTGTATATTCCTGTATTTACAAAGGAGCCATTTGTCTTATACTAGCTAGGGTGTGTAGAAAGGTAAAAGAGAATATGCACAATTTACGACTTCAGAAGAGAGATACATGATTCACTACTGCCATGATATTTTGCATTCTCCCTGCATGGACAGAACTAAAAGAACAGTAACAACTAAGCTTAAAAAATGTAAGCCTCTGTGCCTAGTTAAAAAAAAAAAAAGCTACAATTTTAGGCACTCTCAATCTCTTTGAAAACTTACATTTTGGATAAACCATCTGGTTTTGGAATAAATAAGTGAAGCAGAATTATTGTTTTCCAAAGAGAAATCCTTCAAGAAGAAGAAACCGAAACAAGAAGATGGAAGGTAAATCAGCTATTTATATGGAATTCGAGAGACATCTAGTGGTTAGCAGAACACAAAGTCTTCTCAAAGAGCCTAGTCCTTTCCAGAATTATGCTGCCCTTTCTATCTTGTTCCACATCAGTTTGAATGATCACATGCGCATTTCACTATTCTAAGTTTTATCCACTTTCACTGAACTTACTGTTTACCCCTTATTAAACATTTTGATTTATACTTGGTTCATTACTCTTGGTGTCAAGTGACTTTCCAGCACATTTCTCCATAAAAACTACCAAGCTGGTGCAAAATGGACCCATAGAAATTAACACTTCCACAAACGTCAGGATATCTGAATACCTAAAATATATCAGTGACTGGTCACTATAAACTATTAAACCATACATATCATGACAGTTTAACACATTTAAGAAAATTAAATGCACATTGAAAGTGAAAGATTACTTTAGCTTTGTATTTTCATACTATTCTTTTTCAATTGTGTAATAGCAGAAAACCAAGAAATAAACAGATAGATTTTTTTAGAATGTAGGCCAGAAGATTGACTGTATTCCCAGTGCCTCAATTTCAGCATTAGACACCACAGAACGTATTTTCACATTTTAGCAAATGATTCCTATCCTCTTTGAAAAGAAAATTATGCTGAACATAAGGATTTGCACTAAGATTTCAACTGAGTATTTAACTCTACCCCTGACTTAACTATATGACAACGAATAGTAAATGTTGAGCTACATTTTTAATTTCTAGTACCCACTTCTATGATTTACTTAAACAGATTCCTCCAGAGAAAACTTTAAAGAAACTTCACAATAGACTAAATATTGGAGGTTTCTCTTTTATGGACATAATTTTTAAGTCCAGTATTTCTTCAAACAGACATTTTAGAAAGAAAAGCTTGTAATTCTTTTCAATTAAGGGTTAACAGCTGCACTATTCACAAACACTTTAATCGCTAAAATATCAAGTAGAAATTGTATTGCATAGTTATAAGTAGCACTAGGAAAAGCAAATATCCCCACCTGTTCAAATACACATTTTAAATATTTAATCTTATGTTTTATTTATTCTTAGTACGGTACCCAGAACTCTGAAAGAACATTTTATAAACAAATGCTGAGGCCAGGAAATGAAGGCAGTAAACAATAACACACAGTGGTTCCACAATTGCTAGGCTAATCTACTAAAAAAATCCAGATTTGTATATGAAATGACATTTAAGTTACAAGACTGCAGCATAACATTTAATTAGAAATTTTCTTTGAAGACAACAGGGAGAATCTATGACACCTGTATAAAGGACACTGTGCTCTACTCTCGTATCAGCCATGACCAACATGGTTTTGTATCCAACCAGACAAAAAAAAAAAAAAAACCAACACGTTCCAGCTCTCACTCATTGCAAGCGAGTAAGATGAAGTTATTTCCGGTATTATGAAAAAGTCTGGAAGTACATTTTCACTATGTAAGTATGTTCACATGGAAATGCACACCTGGGTTTTTTTAGAACTTACAAATTTTACTCCTAAGGAAAAGGAACTGAATCAGGGGAGATATCAGCAAAAATTCCAGGGCAGAGCTAACAGCTTTTTACCATCAAGAGAGTCCCATATTCAGAGATCGGTACCTACACAGCTTATTATTTGTAACTGCCAAAGCTTCTGTTAGTGTTATGACTTCCCACTTAATGATTAAAAAAAGAATGCCTCTGCTTTTCAAACAAAGGAGAGAAAAAAAATACAGCTAAAACTCAGAGTACTAGTTTACTTGCTATCAAACTTGTATTATATTCTCCAGGTATGAATAAAAGCTTCAGAAAAGTATAATTAAAAAAATTAAGTACTTCCATGTGACAATATTCACAACTACAACGTGCATTTTAAACCAACTGCTTTAATGATTCTTACATGGATCACTACATCTCTTCGTGCATTTAGAAATTAAGTTCCAATATTAAGAAAAGATCTTTTTTTCTAGTATACAACTCAGATGTTTTCAGTCTTTATATTGCCCAATAATTCTGAAAAGCAGTTGTATCTTAAGAGACTTTTTTTGGTAAAACTTTCAATTTGCAATAAAAGTAACAAGGGTATTTGTAAGGATAGTCTACCTCTACATTAATCCCTTTGGGTAACATGGGACTTCCGCTTGGCAGGTTTTCTAATCTGTTTCAATTTATTACGTTATTTGCTGTACTAAGGAAAAAGGTTATTTTATGAATGAGAAATGAGAATAAAAACTAAAGTTATTTTTTCAGCACTTGTTTCTTAGATTCCAGTATTCTGGCACAAATCCAAATTTTATGTGGCGGTGCTTAAAAAGGCAGAACAAGATACTTCACAATGACTTAGTCCATGTAACTGATACCTACCATTGCAGTTCTAGATTTGATAAACCAGTCAAATCTGAACTGAGGAGCATTGCGCACACACTGCCTTAGTTCCTCATACACATTTTCTTTGTCAAAGCCCATCTTGTGCAACATGCATATCAAAAACCTGTCTTCCTCTTCTGTGTAATTCTTTCCTTTGTTTGTTCCATACTGAATACGCAACTGGTGAAAAGGTGCTTTATACCTTGCAATCTGAATGCAGAACAAAAATAAGGGCTATTAAACATACAATCTTACATCAAGGACTTATTACATATTAGTGTACATTACCAATACATGATATCCTACATATGCTATATAAAAAGCTAGAACTCCCATCCCCAACTATTTCTTTTCTGAAGGAATTTGGAAGAAGTCTGCTGAAGAAAACAAAAACTCGGCAATAATTACTTTGGCATCGAGGGCTTTCTTGATACTGATCCTCCGCTGAATTCTTGCCTCTCCTCGTTCAATTTGAGCCATAATCCTCTCAATGTCCTGTAGTTCATTACAACGTTCCCAGAAAACAGCTAAAACCAAAAAACATAATTTGTAAAGTCAAGCCTTTTCCTCTACTCTTACTACTTCACTCAGCTGAGGAACCCCAGCAAAGAAAAAAAACTGCAGTTTGTGGTTCCATTAAGTCTTAAAAGATTTGCTAATACTCTTCCTTCTACTATGCTAGCCAAGAAATAAACTTGCATAGAACCTTTATTCAATGTTTTTAAAAGTTAACTATAAACAAAGGTTTAATAACAACTGTAGTTATGTAAAACTCTGAAAAAATTACTTTTGTAACAATGGTGAAACAGGTCAGAAGTGCTAGTCTAGCAGCGAAACATTCATATTTCAGCAGCTATCTCTAAGGTCAGAGACTACTTGGTCTGTTAAAAAAGCTAGTAATGTGTGGCTCCTCCAGTGACATCTTTTAGTCATCCCAAAGTTAGTTCAACATTTTGAAGGAAACTCTTGTGGAGCTTTTCCTTTTAAGCTACAGAAAGCACACTGCAAAGTTAAATTTTATGAAGGTGTTTAGTAAAATTAAATTCAAGGATGAAAGAGGAAGAATTCCGTGCAAATTAAGATGCAATGAGAAAATACAAGACACAAAGATACGGCATACTAGCCAAAATAGCACATATACTTACAGCATAAAGAATCATGTTGCCACTGTAAGGCAGCTTCACGATTCCACAAGACCATGTGTTCAACGTAAATTAACTCTGCCAAGTTGTAAATTTTTTTTATAAAGGCAGCTGAAAGTGTATTTATATGCTGCAAATTCAACCTTTTTAAAAGAAGTCTTCTGAAAAGAACCATCATGTGCTTTTTTAAAAAATTATTCTTATACACATCCAAATTCTGTATCTTGTAATTTTAAAAGAACACTTAGCAAAAATTACGGTGATACCACGTGATTAAGAAATATGCTTCAAAATACCACAAACCTGAATACTCAATGACCTCCTCAGGTGACTTTCCCTCCACCTCACGGGCAATATTGTCTATATCGTCACGACCATATTTCTCATTAGCTTTAATAAACTGATTAAAATCTCTTTTATTCCAGTTCGTAAAACCCTGTAAGTAGCAAGAGATCAAGAAGGCATTACTAGGTAGAAGGAAAACATTTTGCTAAACTTTGCAGAGGCATTGCCAATTGGAGCAAATGATACATACACAAGACAATGTCACATAATTACAGCGGTTAACGGTCTTTCAGGATTTCCGTAAGCTTGTATTATCCAGGCTTTATTACTGAATCATTAAAAGTCTAATGAGTTATTTTTGTGCATGACTCCACATGCATTAGTAAGAACTTTTTACTCTTCTTTCTTCTTAAAACTTTATGTGGTGTTTCTCCAAAGAAAACAAGCTCAATGGTAAGTCACTGCAATTTCATGTAAGCCACCCCTCAGCAGATACAAGCAACAGAAGTCTTAAGAGTAGAGGGGGCACCAATGCAAGTGTCATTACATGTTCTTAGAGTAGGACCAGTATCTAAAGCAAGAGCTCCTACTTCAGACATTTACAAACCTTGAACCAGACACCGGATGGAAGCGTAAGTAAGTATGTCAAGAAACGATCTCTAGTCCAAAAAGATGCAATCAAATGGAAACTCTATAGCGCTGTCAAACAAAATTTGTTGTTATGTACCAAAGAAATTAATCCAAAACTGAACAACAGTTAAGTGAGATACAATGCACAAAAAAATCATCCAAGAATGAGACATTACAGTTTAAAGAGAAGGAAAGAAGAAAACATCAAGAACACACAAGAAAAAAATCATATGCCTGAACAGCAATTTAGTGCATTGAGTTTCTTTCATCACAGACATAAATTTAAAAGGCACTCTTGTCAGTTCTCCAGCTAAGCTCAATTCCACAATTAGATAGCATCTTCCAAGAAGTCTAATATACACAATACAAATATTTCTTTTTAATCATTAACAACAGACTAACATGCATATCAGCACCAGCTTGAGTACTTCCTCTGCTACAAACAGGTGAAATTAATAGTCACATTGTGACCTTGCAAATTCCTTCTCAAAGTACACCACACCCAATTATTTTACACAAAAATTTCTGAATCCTGTTCATTTTTGAGGCATATCCCTCTTAAATAATTAGCTTCCAATAAGCCTACTCAGCAGGATAATAGTCCAAAAAGTCAAGAAACTAGCCAGTGACAGGGATTCAGTCCCAGTATAAAGGAACATGCCTAAGAACCCAACTAGGACAAAATGAAGGGATGCGACAGGTCTTACACTGTGTCAATAGCATATATGTTAATAGAGGCTTGTCCTCTCTATATACAAAGCCTTACTGATAAAACATGCAAGGCAGATGCATATACAAGAAACCTACTGACTGGATTCTGCATGTATTGCATCTACTACACAAGTCCTCGCCTCAGAAACATTGCAGACATTCAAGGGAATAGTAGGTGACTAAGACATCAACTTGTTCAAGGACAGGAAAGGTCCCTCAAAGCAAACCAAGCAAAATCATCACATATATTGTGCTTTCTTCTTCCTGTAAGATCAGTGCAGCTTTCCTGTGCATGTTTATCATTATTAGTATTTATATCTCATACTAATAACAAAAAAAAGTGTGATTAAATACTTCAGCTGTTTTCATTTTACCTGTGTTAGAAGCTTTTCTTTCTCTTCAGTTTCCTCACTATTCAGAGGCATAGACTCGTCTATCTTCTTTTGTTCTTCTTTTTGTACCTGAGCTGCATTTGGGAGCTCAGGATTCCTGGGGACCTAAAAATCAGGGGTATCAATAAGCAGCAGTACAGCAGTGTTATTAAAAAAAGACTGTACACTTTTCTATCAACCTTGGTTTACAATTTATAAGCATGTTAGATCTCACAGGACTGATGCAGTCCACACCCACTAATCATTTGTTGTCACAGAAGTAAAAAAAAAAAAAAAAGCCCAAACAAAAAACCCACACCACCACACATTGGCTACCCTGAAGAAACCAACCACAATAAAAATATTTTAAAGATAACTACCAGAACATTTTCATTAGTATCTACAAAACTGTTGCAAAATTGAAAATATTATCTTCCAAGACAAGGTGATGTATCAAACACTGTCATTTAACTATGCTCATTCCTTCTTGTTTCACAAGCTCTGAATGTAAAGTTTATCTTCACTTATAAGTACCAAAAGGGTCCTATTCACTGTTTCTTTACGAAACTTCAGTGAGAAACACAGTAGAATAAATGGTAAAACACATTTTTTCCAACTAATATTAAAGCAGTGATCTGCACAAGTTAACAAATGTGTTTTACCTAGATCTGAATCTTACTGCTTAAACCCTTCCTCTCCAAAATAGGACCAGACTTTGTCAAACGTAATTTTGTTATGCCCTGTACCCACGACTTCTACACACAACGACTTAGGGATATCGTGAGAGGCAGAGCCTCACACGTAACGTAAGCTGTCGCAGTTCACCGATTTCAGTGGCATTTTTCATTTTCTCTTACATCCAATGGTTTATGTTTCATAATTACAGCAAAACACTAAGCTTTGCCAGGTTTACTATAAAACCTGCACTTGTGACCTTCAAACCTGCACACTGCCAAAGTAAGGATGAGACAGACAACATCATGTAAAAAGGCCTAACAACATTTTGTCTGTCCCTCTCCACATTAACACCAATTTGTGACCTTTAAACTGCTTATGGCAATACCATATCACAACAGCAAACAAGTCAGAAACCAGTATCCAGTAAAGACTGTGTAGACCTTATATATTTCTGCAGCAAGAGGGGAAGGAAGTTAAGAGCTGTTTTTAACACCTGACTAAGAAATGTCCTTGGCTTTGGTGGCTGAAGAACTGACACCAAGCTTGGTCTCTACCTATATGATACCTTTTCATATTGTTTATGAGTCTGTAGTTTGATAAATAAACTCTCTTCAGATGGAAAGTTAACACTTTCATTTCAAAGCAGAACCATCACATTTATCACTTTCATTACCAGTAAACAGTCATACTAAGTTTTTAGTATAACAAGTATTCATGTTCGACCTATCCAGTCTGACACACTTCATTAACAGGACTGAAACACCTCTCTTAACATGCATACCTTCAACATTAGCAATCCTCTCATCCTCATTTGTTGGAGTATTAACTGAATAATTTTTTCCTCCTAAACTAATTACATTTCCTTTAATTCTTCTCTTAATTCTATCCTGTCATCCACAAATTTCTTTCTGCTTCAAAGTAGATTCTAAGACACCTTCTGTTTTTTCTCAAAAATGTATTTTGCTCTTTTGCAACACAAATTTCCTACCCATTGCTTTGTACGGCAAGTTTACATTCTCCAACACATTTTATACGTGGTTTCCTTGCTGCAACCTGCCATGAAACATGGGGCTTTTTGAAGTTAGTTACATGTCTGGAAGTAGGGAATCAGTTTGATTTACTCAGCCAATACTGGCACAAGTAATGAAAAACAACATCAAAACAGTATCAGTGTTCACCACTTGTCCAGTAGCGTCAGCAGGGAGGAGGGAGAAATTCAGCTAAGGCATAGCAGGGGGAAAAAAAAAAAAAAAAGTCTGTTGTCTGGTTTTCTTTTTGTAGTAGTAATACATTCAGACTTCTTCACACCTTTAAACATTTTATATCCCAGCAAAATGCAAGGAAAATTGATGTCACTTTACTTACCTTCATATCAACACAAAGTCAACTACAATATTACCTTAAGTTACTTTCTGCACAAGATAGAAAAAAAGCTGTAACAAAAAAAAAAAATCATTCCCTGGAAGGTGATCTAATATTAACTAAAAATTATTTTCTCACTTCATGTAATACCCAAAAATGAAAGTGTAGTGTGTGGTCTAAGGTATCAGAACTGCCTTTCTTTTTTACACTCTTATTTTATTGCCAGGAATCCCCCACAAAACACAAAGCTACACAGATAGGAAATTTTAAAATGAAGGAAGGTATTACTTTTTCTACTTTTTCTGTTCCACAGTGGAACAGAAACAGGGGAATAGAGACTGTAAGCCATTTCCTTCACAATGAGAAGCACTTTGCAAAAAAACTAAGACCAGAATGGTAAGTTTTTTAGTTGCCTTCTCATTTACTTCATTTAGCTATTATTGTCAAGGTTGCGGTAAATCTGCAGAGGGGAAATAAAAAACATTACCTTATATCCAATAGTCTTACGATAATACAGAATTTCTTTTTCCAGAAGTTCAAATAACCGTGGTGGGAAAAACTGGAAATCCTGAATATTTGGTTGTTTTGGAGGTCTTGGAGCCTTCAAAAACACAAAGGTATATTAACATTGTGTAAGCTTGATTTCTGTGCCATTAAACTGCCATAATTCAGCAGCGGTGGCAAACTATCACTGTATAAATAAATTTCATTACCAGTATAGGGTGAGAGCAGGGGTTGCAACATGGGAGAGAAGAGCAAAAGAACATAAGAGACCCTCCATATTTGCCAGCTTCTTTCTTACCTTTGGGACTTTTGGTTCACTGACACGTAGGGCTTCTCTGAAATAAGCATCAACTGCATAATTAGCTTTGCGTTCTCGTTTCGGAGGCTCTATCCATTCCATCATGCTCAACTACACGCACAACAGGATAAAGAGATATTAAAGGAACTGTATGCTTTCCTAAAGTTGCAAAAATAATGACTAATGTGGCACTGCAGAACAGGAATGTATTTTTGCAGAGCAGATTGAATGGTTCTGTTCAACAATATGAATACTCCAACAGAGCTCAAAAACAAGCTATAAATTATAGCTGATTATAACATGTATTTAAACACATAAAAGATAATACATAAGTAAAGCAGCGCAGTGGTACAGACAGATCCTTTTACCGTATTCTACTTACTTCAGACACCTGAGTAAGGTTACGATTCCATCTACCAAAACACAATGGAAGGACTGCGAACTTGGATTCTGAATTCTCTAATATCTTGTGATACGTAACGAATTGTTCTCCTCTAAATATCACAATGAATAACCTCTAAAGAGGCTAAAACACTGGCAAAAAACAATCCATTAGTAGCAAATTAATCTTAGCTAAACTACTGGAATTAAGAAGTTACTAGAGCATATTTCAAGACTATGGGGTATTTAGCTGGCTTCTTGTAAAGAAATTATCAGCACGGAAAAATAATCTTATGCATATATGCACATACCCCACTATTCTCATTAAGTATTTTATTTTTCAAAATGTTTCTACAAAAATGATAAGAGACCTGGGTTAGAAGGGCATTCAGTTAACAAAGAGTTTACATATCTGATTCTGGGTAAGATCTTAGGGATATCTTGACTATAGTCCCATACACACCAGATACAATGTTACTTCTGTGTAAAGACCCTGAGTAATACCTCTTTGCTTGGATGATCCTTCTGTAATTAGGTAAATCAATCTACCAACAGTTCACATTTTTGCAGTGGAAGTTCTAGTCGTGAGGATTAAAGACTTAAGTCCAAGTTCCATATATAAAATCATTATCAGGCCTGTTTTTTCCTGCCAGTTATGCGGCAGTAAAATAATACTGATGGTGGGACTGAAAGCTAATTTTAAAAAAATTCAGAGTATTTATGCTTCTGCAGTTCTACGTGAGTTTTTCAGTAGCTCCTTACTTCTGTAGACTAACCTTGACAGCCACAACTTTTAGTATGGCCTTTATGCTTGCACCTCTAAACTAAAGTCTTAAAGACCAAGAAAAATTACCTTTTGTTTTTCTCTGTAATCTTCACCTTCAAAGTTGTATAAGCTCATCTCTGTGTCCATAGTGAAATTTCTTAAGGAGCTCTCCCCCATTTTCTGCAATCGTTCATTCATTTCAGCTGTCTAAAAAAAACAGGAAGATACTTTCAGGCTCACTCAATCTGTTTTATCTTTTCTGAAAAAAATCAGCTGTCCTCAGTATTAAAGCACTCTCAATGTCTCTTTCTGCTTTAAACCTTTACTTATATTTTTCTTGTAAGAAAAGATGCCCACAGTGCTTTCCAATTTTGAACAGTCCGAATCCATAACTTTTCATTAAACTAAAGTTATTACGTTGGGATGTAGCCCGACAACTGTATGATTTATCTTTTAAATTTAAATTAAATTTATGCCCAACTCTTTAAAGCTGAAATGGTAGTTCATTTTTCAGAGCTACCTATTCCCTAATGAAGTTCCATAAAAGTTTTGTATCTATTAGACTTATTAGCATAAAAATTACATCTTTTTAAAAGCCCACAAAATAAACAATGCCTAAGATATTGTGCACACAGTCTGAACTTTGAAAATAAATATAATTCACTAATTCTACCCCTTCAAAACTTATGAAAGTTTTGAAATATTTACAAATAGTTAAGTAATAATTGGGCATAAAAATATTTACATAATCAGATTTAATTTCTATTTTGTGCATACATGTTTAACATTTGACACTTTGAATTCCATATGAAACTTTATCTAACCTTCTTTTCGCCTCTTTCTAAAATAGTGGTTATATCTTCTTCTGTCAGCTCACTATCTTTGGAAGCAAAAACATGTGTGGCTCCATGCCGGATCATCTGCAGCATTTCATCTTTTGCCAGTTTATTAGACTGCTGGTCTATGAGCCTTCCTAAAATTAGAAAAAACACACTGAAAGTTATAATACAAGAGTTCTAGCAGGGACATGCAAACAGTGGATTTTTTTAGTTCACTGGCAGAACATGAAAAGAAAAACAGAACCATACAAAAAAAATTACTTTTCACTTGAGCTGAAAATAAACAGAAATCAGGAACTTCAGGGAAAATAAAAAAAGCTTTGGGTCAAGCCATAAACAAAGAATGTTTCACATTCAAATGCTTCAAATCCAAATTTTATGTTTAACATCTTATTCTTACAGTTAGTTGAACTTTTCAAGATCAAAATCTTATTTCAAGATGAAAAATGACAAAGTGTTCTATAATAACCATCAAGAAGTACTTAAGATTTTTAACACTCACCACTAATTCCAACCCAAATCTCTGGATATTTTTCCCAAAATTCTAATTTCTGTCCCAAAATTTCACTTGTCCTATCTTATCTCTTCACAGATCATCAAAATTTTGACCACTGACCTTTCAGTAGCCCACCCTTTTGGAAATACAAACAACCCTCAAAACTTAGCTTGAGAGCCTTAGGTTTGGACTAACTATTCTTCCAAGAGCTTCTACAGAAAGACACACAAAGCAGTTTTAATGTTGAGTAAATTCATATACAGTAAGAAGCACATCTATATAATTGTTTTTAATCTGTCATGGAACATGTATTTTTTATTTTTTCCCTTTCTAACATATCACAAAACCCAAGTAACATCTATTCAGCTATAGTTTTCTTTCCTCATTTAAAGTCTTAGTGTAAGTCCATGCCCACATTATTTAGGAAATCAAAAATTTTTCAAAGATTTTCAGCTGAACAAGTGAATAACTTATACATTATAGTTTCTTAGGCTGGTTTAGTGTACTGCTATTACATACAAGGCCTGCTTTCTCTCATACTGGACATTTGTAAAGTTATTTAACCCATAGTTTAAGGGACTGAACAATTCTGTTGCAGACAAACATATATAGCAGTTGATACCTTGTTGTATAACTATAGAGTCCAGTCTCAGTTTTATTTCAGCTCTTTCTACAATCCTCTCTTCAACAGTATTATCAGTGATTAGTCGAAACACCCGTACTGGTTTCTTTTGACCAATACGATGCGCACGATCCTAACAAACATAAATCAATGAGTGTTCAGCAACAAAAACTCACAAGCAATAGACAGTTAGCTTGTAGAAACAGCAGACCGAAACTAGCATATATTTCTTGGTTCCTCGCTTATTCAAGAGTATACAAAGATGTTCAACTATTATGGTAATATTTACTTCTATCTGGCTATTACACCTTTTTAAGTTTGGGTCGTTCTACAGTAATAAATGCATCTACCTCATTGTAAATGAAGATATCAATGTCTGTCTAGACTGCAACTGGGAAGTGGAGATACACCAGTACATAGACACATCTGCACTGCTTTCAAAATAATTCTGTCTTTTGACGTAAGTATTGAAACTCTGGCATCCCTGGCTTGAGCATACTAATTCCATGGGCAAAGTCCATGCAGCCACAACTTCAATGCTGTAGTTGTCCCACGCTAGCTATATTAAAGCATCAAGACGCAGCACACACAGTACAGGCACAATACACAGCAAATAAGGTTACATGACTAACATACTACACTTATCTGTAATAAAACTTGCCTTTATTCTCTCTGGAAAGCATGAGTAACACTCTTATTTTGTCCTCTTAAATAAAAAAAGTTTAAACAACTAGCCTTCAAACTGTTGGTACCAGGATTTTCTGACTGTCCTTTAAACATGTGTCAATAAATCTTTTTCTCTCCTGCATAATCCTAGTTTCTTCCTGAAAAATCCTACTAAAGCTCACAAATCACACATCAGTTTCCAGGAACTCAATCTACCATTGGTAGTCAGCATGCATATTGAAAGGTAAATATTCGCAGTAAATACCTGATGTGTTTAAGTACATGAAAAAACACCAACAAAAAACACCACAACCCACAGAACAAAGACCCAACCGCCCAATCATGCAAGAAGGATCATGCGATTTCTATTCCATATGAAATAAATTATAGACTTAATTTTGTGATATTCAGCACTCAAAGATTTTAATATGTTTAACCCAAGATAAGGGTTTTTTCCCATCCTCACGACAGCACCAAATAAAGCAGAAACAAGGTGGGCTGCAAAATAAGTTCCCCAAACGGGAGGAACACAAACTGTATGCTTTTAATTCTTTGCTATTATTTTGGAAACAACCCTCTGTTATTCCTTTACAGTTATTCCAGAAAGGACAGAATTGACAATAATTATATGGATAAACAACATTGATACAGTATTTTGGCAGAAGCAATTTTAGTCAACTGCGAATATAATTAAAACAGATATTCACAGAGAAAAATCTACAATTTCTCCCACAACTTCGTTCATGTTCTTTTTATTCAATTCCTTAGTTTCTTGGTATTTAATACAAAAAGTAAAGACAACCAACAAAAATGCAAGTTCTGCAAACACTTATACAACGACAACTATAACAAACTAATGTGTATTAGGGAGTTAGCTCACCATGGCTTGCAGATCTACTTGAGGATTCCAATCTGAATCATAGAGAATAACCACATCGGCAGTTGCCAAATTAATTCCAAGACCTCCAGCTCTGGTACTCAGCATGAAAATGAATTTACTGCTATTAGGAGCATTAAATGTGTCTATTGCTTCCTAAGAGAAAAAAGTGTCATTAAAGTATCAGAATTTTCAACAAGCTTCCAATATGTTGGTGGCTTTTCAACAAAATTTCTTTGTAGTTTACAGAATTTTTATACCAAAACCTATTTTCCTATACAAGTAAGAAACTGTAGGTTTGCACAGGTGTGAACACTCATTCCGAGTCCACAAAAATATTAATTTTTCATTTAGTTGAGGAACAAATGAAACCTACTTCACCGTGGACTTTGGTTAAGAAAAGCATATACCCATAGCAGCCTTTCTAACGTGTGACATTTTTGCTTTACTCTATACAATTATGTAACTGCTTTTGTATACATGTAAATAATAACTTAATCTAGTATGTAAAACAAAGACGTTTCTTGTTTATACACAACTTTCTCACCTCTCTTTCTTCATGTGGTGTCTGTCCATCAAGTCGGCAGTACTCATATCCACGCCACATGCAATAGTCTTCCAAAATATCCAGTAAGCGAGTCATCTGACTAAAAAGTAGAACTCTGGAACCTGATAGATCAGCACAGAAGGTTTTGTCGTTGGCTTTATGTTTTCACATTAATCTTATCACAGAACCTACCATAGAGCATGAGTAAGAATTCATGTGAAATATCCTGTACTATGCCTAACTTGCTCAGATAAGTCTTCTGAAGTGGCTTTTCTAGTATTAATTTATTCCTCAAGACAAGTTATTCGACAATTTATACAGAAGAAAAACAGCTGTAAAAACAGGACACTTAAAACCATAGTAAGTTAATTAGCTGATGACTGATGTGCACAGACAAACTAATCCTCTCATTAGAAATTTTCTTAAGGACAGTAGGAAGGGGGGCTCTGCTCTTCCTTTCTTTCTACTTCTCCATATTACTAGTCTTCCTCATCATTCCTGTAAGACTTCCTTCCCTCCATGTGTTCAGATCTACAGAAAAATGATTTTCAAGAAAAGCCTCGCTCAAAGCAACGAACGCATTCACTACTGGAGGAAAGACAAGAATGAATCTATGCAACATTTGAAAGGTAGTTTTACTGGTAACGGGCATTCAGATCACTACTGTTCGTCAAGGGTACTCACCTTGCTCTCTGAGCTTTGCTAGCAGTTTATCCAGAACTAACATTTTACCACTGTTAGTGATGAGATGCGTGTCAGTGGTGTAGGGAGGGCCTGGCTCAGCACCATCAAATAAGTACGGATGGTTACAGCATTTCCGAAGCTGCATCAGAATATTCAGCAGACGCATCTTATCCATTTTCCCAGCTGAATTCAGGATATCGATATCTTTCATCAGGATCCTTGTATACCTGAAGTTTTACAGGCAATTTTGAACAACTCTGGTTTTATTTTATACTTAACATGAATGAAAACCTGCAACATCCTTATTACTTATTTCTGGATGTAGGAGTTTGCTTTGTTTACATAATAATAAACTATATTACTCCGAAATTTGGCAAAAATGTCTGACTGTTAATAAGGATTTACAAATCTATTCCAGAACATGGAAGACAATTTGCCCGTGAGTAACAATGATCTATCATTTACTGAGTTATCTTACACTGCCATTTTAAGACTACAAAGTGGATTAAAGATATCATTTATTTTACTGAATCTGCTACACTGGCCTGGCTCCCTTTCTCACATCTCTTCTGGGCATGTGGCTCCTGAAGGTTTTATTCTAAATTTCAGCTCAGACTTTTACTGATGCATACATACTTGGATCAAAGGAGGAAACTTCGCAGACATTTGTTCTTTCAGATAGAATTAAGGAAGGAAAAGAAGTTTCTGCTTTCTTCCTCTCAACCCTTTCCATGACCCTGGCTGAGCTCTAACTTGCGTATCTTTAAAAAAGCCCCAAAGACAGCTATAAATAGGCTAACAGGTTTCTCCATCTGACTGTCTTAACATGCAACTACCAAGGCCTGGGGTGGGGGCTTAAGAAAAATCAGTGTGAAGAGCTGAGGTGTTCTTTATCAGAAAAGAATCTTACTTTGATGTAAAGAACTCACCATTCCCTCTGCATTTTGCTGAGCCCAAGATAAATTTTTACTTCCTTCTTTGGAGGCAAACTCTTTTCTACTTCAGCTTTTATGCGACGTAATAAAAATGGCTTCAAAACCTAAACAAATGTAAGTTTTTCCACAGATAAATTTATAGAATTGATTCCCTCAAATCCAAAATTAACTGATTAAATTATCAATTATTTATTCAGAACTAATCAATATCTACTGCTGTCACGGTGACTCGTCAGGACAAATTAAGTTGTCCACTAACAGGCTAAGTTCACACATAAATACTACATAAATATTTCCATATTCATCCCAGTTGTCATCCTAAGCAAAGGGCAAACCCATAAGCTTATAAATCTATTTATTGTCTTTTAACATAAAGTCCATTTCATTTCCACTAGTAGCATGTACAAAACACACCACCATTTCATAGATTAAGCAATGTATGCTGTGCTTCCTTCTGATTTGTTTTGTTAAGTGTATGATGAAAAATGGCTTCTATCTCATGAACACTAAAGCAAAGGTAAAGGCACAACTTCATTCAGATTAGCATGACCAGTCTATCAGTATACCATTCACGGTAATAGATTGTTTCAAAAAGATTTCCCAACTCTTCGTTTTCACATTTTAGGTAAATATTTTGTCCACTTCCAACAGTAGTGTTACAAAAAGCATTATCTGTAACAGTAAGTTCCAATATATAATTCATGAAAATTCTGCTAAGCTTTTCTGTAACTAAATACCTTCACATTCATCTTCTCAGCTATGAGATGAACGGGGAAATAATCTGTTTTCCCTTTTTACACTGTGTATGCTAACGATGATACGTGATTACAGATTTAATTACTTACAGCATGAAGTCTTTCTACAAGTTTCTGATCACCAAGACAATTTTTAGTGTCGAACCATGAGTCAAAATCCTGTGGTGAGAAACAGCACAATTGGTACAAACAGTTTATCATCTGTAGTTTTAACAGACACATATTGACTCTGTTTCACTCCAGCTGAGAGTGGCATAAATCTCGAGACAAATTACTCTTACAAGTGAAAGAAAAATCTTCCTGCAATTCTGTGCCAGCTTCCCACCACATTATAAGATTCAAGTCACTAATTGCACAGACAAAATACTATTACTCTGCTTAATTCACAATGTTTTTTCATGCTCATCACTGCAGTGTCCAAGTTCTTCCCCTTAGTGTTTGTGTAATGATAGGGCAAGAAGGTAAAAAAAACCCAAATCCTTAAGTAATTGACAGGCACAACAGAACAAAAACAACAGAAGAAAGCAACACAAGTACAAGGAAACATTAACAGTGCAAGAGGAGAAAGATGACTCAAATTCTAAATGAAAAAAGGTTTACACCTATTTAGAAGTCTCATTCAGCACTGCTTTCCAAATTTTGTTCCTCTTTGCATAATTCTCGAACCATTTAAAGTATTACATTTGCTATTACTGGCCTGAGGCTTTATCTGCACTAAAAGAATGCACAGTTTTAGCTAAGTAGAGCAAAAAAAGTAGTCTACAGTTAGGTAAGCCAAAGAGCTTCTACTGAATCCAGGTCTTCCACATCATACATTTATTAGGCTCATCATTCTTCTCTTCTGCAGATAGAAGCCTGGAAATCAAAGTAAGAAGAACAAAACTGTACCTCCAAACCTCAACTTACATCCGCAGAATTGAAGACATCTGGTAAAAGAAAATTGAGTAATGCCCACAGTTCATGGAGGTTATTCTGTAAAGGAGTTCCCGTAAGCAGCAATCGATTTGTTGTCTTGAACTCACGTACAATCTCTGACAGCTAGAAATACAACAAAGAGTTATCATCATCATGTACATTTAAACATAATGAATTTTCATCTGTTTCTGAAACTTCAAACAATGTTAGCTAAATTTCAAGACAGTGAGCTACTTATGAAATTTGTATTTACCACCCAAAAGCTTATGGCTTATATTTAATAAAAACACCACACCTAACACTTAAAATCTGCTAAAAATCAGATGGAATCTTTTGTGTCAAACTACCTTCAAAGTATCAAGTAATTTTGAGTTTACCTTAGACTTCTCATTCTTTATTCTGTGGGCTTCATCAATTACCAGGTACCTCCAGTTAAATTTTTTGAAGACTGATTTCTCTTTGATTACCATTTCATATGAAGTAACACAAACATCCCATTCACCAGGCATCATAACATCACGGATAAAAGCAGCCTAAAGCAGAACAACTGCGTTAATAAACATTTGTTAAGTATGAAAAATTTACATGGAATTCAGTGAAACCTATTTCCACCAACATTAGTGATGCACTAAGCTTGCACACACAAAAGATGACTCAAACATCTTTTCCATAACTGAAAGTTACTGTAACAAAAGCCTTCATTCCTTTTTTCTTTAGGCACAGGCAGATTATCAGCTGCAGTTAAGCAAAACACAAATTTTCTCCTGTTCAAACTTAACTACTTATTCTTCAGCATAGATTTTCTGTAATTTAGATACAGTACATACTACCAATAGGGCAAAAAACTCTCCAAACTAATACCAAGACACAATCCACAAAAAAGTGTTTCAAAACAACTCACATAGTCCACTCCCATCTTCTCTCTTTCCTGAAGGTCTTGCTCCTCTGTCCCATCTCTATTTTGTAAGTGATATATATCTACATTTATAAAACCTTTCACATGAAAGCATATCACCACATGGAAAAGCTGCACATGCAGATCTCCAAGAACTGACTTAGTAGGGTACACAGATCACCCCAACACTAGAACTGATAGAAGAGCTACCTAATAAAGGAGCCTTCTGTACAATACTGATTCACAAATGCAATTGTAAGCTCAGAGGCGCTTTAGCCACCACAGAACGGAGAGATTAATTAGAAAATGAGGAAATGAAGTTATGATAATACAAACCTAAGACTCTGACAGCCAAGAAAGTACAAAGTGAAGGTGCATGCTTCCTTTCATCACAATCTTAATTTCATTTAATTGAGCTAGCAATAAACACATTGGGGTATAAATACTATCAGACTTTAAATGAAAACAATCTGCAAAGAGCTGTACGGTAGAATCCAACACTACAGCACTGGAAGGAACTGTCAACTCGCTGGCAGAAGCAGCAGTTTGTCTCAGAATCACAGAGCCATTTCGGCTGGACAAGACCCTCAAGATCAAGTCCAACCATTAACATAACACTGCCAAGTCCACCACTAAACCATGTCCCTATGCACCGTGTCTACACATCTTTCAAATACCTCCAAGGACAGTGACTCAACCACTTTCCTGGGCAGCCTGTTTCAATGCTCGACAATCCTTCCAGTGAAGGATTTTTTCCTAGTATCCAATCTAAACCTCCCCTGGCACAACTTGAGGCCATTTTCTCTTATCCTATATCACCTGTGAAAACACTCCCAGTTATCCCAGCCACTCCTCCTTATGACTTGTGCTCCAGACCCATCACCAGCTCCATTGCCCATCCCAACACACTCCAGCATTCGCCACATCCCTCTTGTGGCGAGGGGCTCAAAACAGAACACAGGATTCAAGGTGCAGCCTCATTGGTGCTGAGGACAGGAGGATAATCGCTGCCCTGGTCCTGCTGGCCACACTATTTCAGATACCAGCCAGACTGCTGTTGGTCCCCTTGGCCACCTGGGCACAGGGCTGGCTCCTGCCCAGCCGGCCCAGCCAGCCCCCCCAGCCCCTTTCCCGCCGGGCACCTTCCCAGCCCCCTGCCCCAGCCTGCAGCGCTGCCTGGGGCTGTTGTGCCCCACGGGCCGGAGCCCAGTTGAACCTCACACAACTGGCCTTGGCAACCCATTGATCCAGCCTGTCCAAATCCCTCTGTAGAGCCCTCCCTTCCCTGAAGCAACAACAGGCAGCCATGCAATCCATACAAGAAACCACAGAATTCACAGAAATGTCCAGCCCACTGATCCCTTTCAAGTTAGGAAAACACCCTGTACCTATTTTAAGGCCTTCACTACAAAAGATTAAAAGCTCTACAACAGAATCCTAGTTAGAAGGCAAGGCATGGACATGAGACACAAATAAAGAGTAGAAGTCACCTAAAAAAGCTGAAGAAAGAGATAACAAACTGAGAGCAATAAAGGAAAAGGAATAAACACTGTCACAATGCAAATACAGAAGAGAAAAAAAAAAAATCAAAGAGGAAGACAACAGAAAAAAGGTCAGACAGATGTACTTTGATCACCTACTGATTTGCATTCTGTCCTCAGTTATAACCATAATATTTTGCATTTTTCAATGCCAATATAGTTAAAGATTACCAAAAAATACTATAATTAAGGAAGCAGGTTAGGGTGAATTCCACATACCCAAATGCTAGTTTTTGGCAAATAACATGTACATCTTTGAAACGTAGAGCACTTACTCTCGCATCTTTATCTCCAATAAGGCAAACAGCACGTAACGATGGAACCCAGCGTTTGAATTCATTCATCCAATTGTGCAAAGTTGATTTTGGAACCAGGACCATGTGCGGTCCGGGAATGTTTCGGTAATGCTTCAGATAGCCTAATAACGCTATTGTTTGCAGAGTCTTACCAAGACCCTGCATTGACAGAGAGGGGAGGGAAAGAAACCTGCTGAAATGAAGTACCATACAGAAATAGTTTCAATTTTCCTACTGTATCATTCTATCACTTAAGTTGTTTAAAGCAGACTACACTACAAATGTTTGCAATACAATTTCTTCCCTTGCATTACAATCCCAGTTGCAAAAAATCTAACTGTTGTAGAATGATGCACATTACTGCATCCACATTAAATATTATAGGCACTTTAATGTTGATTTTACTCAATAATTACCACAAAAATTCCAAAAGATTACAGCTTACCATTTCATCTGCCAGAATGCCATTAACACCATTTTCATACAATGAGATCATCCAGTTCAAACCTCTAACCTGATAATCTCTTAGTGTTCCTCCTTTCACATCTGTAAATGTAAGATTCCTCTAAGTAGAAAAATACTAATTCTAAGTAGAAAAATTTTAATTGCAATCTGCTCAGATTTTCATTTTATCAAAGCAATCTGAAAACTGTCAACACAATACTTACATGAAGGAGATTCCTCAAATCGAATACACACATTAGATGTTTTTCGACTCTCTGACAACAGCTCTTCATCTTCTTCTTGTTCTGTGCGCCTGTGACGATAACTAAAGAAAAAAAAAAAAGTCATGTTTATATGGAGTCATTTCAAAACACTGACTATAAAATCAAAAGAGACAAATTATAAAGAAACAATCATTGATCTACAATGTATGTGTTCTAGCACCCTGATCAAAATGATATCCTGTTAACAAGTTATACCTTACGGTTCATTCCAGCTTTAATTAGAAAGACTGATATGAAGCCCTCTCCTCCAGAGCCGTAACTATACTCTAACAAGTATCATGAATTCTCTAAGGTACTTTAATGAGCAACACAGAAATACAACACACACATCAGTGGTAGCCTTAGAATCAATTACTTGGAAACTATACCACTGAGAAAAATCACTTCTCAATTTTAAAAATAATTTAATTTTATAAATTAAATAGAAAACATTATTTTGTAAATGTTCCAAAAACTAGTTTCTTGCTATTACAAGATCAGAAACAACATGAATACTGCACCTGCATTACTAATATAGAGAGATTGGTAGAGAGAAACAACTGGTGCCAAGTATCCAGCACCCACACTACATGCACGTTGCCCTGTTGTAACTTTGTCTAGCACCACTCTGGTCCCACTGACATGGCCACTAGCAGCTGGGGCACATCAGGTGTATTTGTGGAGTGCATCTTTAGTTCAGCATCATGCAACAGGAATTCAATTCATGTGCTCCAAAATCACTCCACCATACGGACAAGAGCATGGTAAGTGGCAAGAATAGGGGAATTTACTTTAAAAGCACATTAGTGATCCCAGGTCAGTTGATGGATCAGCATAATACACCATTAATAGGAAAAATTCTGGACTTAAAGTACAATCTCTATCCTACTAACTAAACAGGTATGTTAAAATGCATAATTTGTTTGAAAGTACAAAAAGTTGGAAATAAAACATACTCCCCAGCTGAAATCAAACTCTGTTTTTCATCTTTCTTCATCCGTGGCCGTCCCAGCTTGACTTTCAATGGAGATGTTGGTGATTTTTGTGCTGCAGGCTGAATGAAGTGTGCAAAAAGTTCTGTCTGCTTCAGAAGGAATTCAAACCTTTTTGCTCTATCTGCTTTCTAGTTTCCGAAGTGGGGAAAAGAATAAAAAACAAAACAAACAAAACCCAGTAACTTTTCTTCATAATAAATGTATTTTTATTAAGAAAAACTATTCAGAAACTCTTTGAGAACTTATATGAGGAAAGATTGACAAGACCATCTGCCTACTGTTAGCCAACTCAGGGGGATACAAGCATCATGAAATAGCTCGAGCTGCTTTGGCTTACAGCTAAGCATGAATTGCTTCACAGAACCCAGTTGTAAAGTGTGGTAGTTCAAATGATCCTTCATGAATACCACAACAATCCTGGAAGACGGGTCAGGACTTGATAACCTCATCCCAGCAACTCATCCCTGTTCAAAACTCAAAGATTAGTAAAACAGCCCAAAAACAGTTTACTTTATAGATTGCTTAAGTCTGTGTTGCACACCAGCAACTGTGAAGGGATGGTCTGAAGGACTGCCTACAAAAGCCAGCAGCAAAACTTCCATCAGCTTCAAGCCTATCAGGATTTGATCCAAGACAACCATGTGGTAGCTTTGCTTTTAAAAGTATGACTAAAATAATGGATGCACCAGCCCAACACTGCTTTCACTGAAGTTTGTGAACTTTGCTGTCAGATTTCAAATTTCAATCATTTCAGTTTTGCCATATCAATGGGGCATACGCACTTCACTATATAAACACAGCAAAACACGCCCTCTATATTTAAAAGACAACATGCTACATATTTTTAAGAAAAATATGATAAAATTCAAGTGTTATCTGACAGAATGCAATTGTTATCAGTTTCTGTGCTATTTCTAAGCATCATGTAACACTATACCACTTCAAGCAATTTTCAAGTGATCTCATTTATATGTCTTGATATAAACTACAAAAGTGAAATTATAGTTCTGTACCATAACCTTTCTAAGAAGCGTACAAACAACAGAAAGCTTTTCTGCAGGTAACTTATATGCAAGTAGAAGCGCTCTAACAGCAATAACACAAACCAAAGAAAAGGGCAATAAAAATGAACCTGACATGCAATGCATGATGTTGCCACATGAGGGCAACGCATTTCTTTTAATAGCGCAGCACTTACCAGCAAATAAACATCTTTACCAAGATCTCCTGGAAAAAAAATCACTATTATTTTTCCCTTGCATTCATTACTGGACCTTTGGTGTAAATAACTTGAAAACCAAATAAACTATATATAACAAGGAAATTTTAGGAAGAAAAAATAATTCTAAAAGGGGGAGTAAAAACATGGATGTTTATGCCCATACAGGATAAGAACAAATCCATTCAGAGGATTTATATTCGACTAATCATTCATGACAGTTTTGGCAAGCTAACCATAACTATTAAGGTTCTATATTGAATGCTACAATATACTTTCTTTGCCTGCAAGGTTACTGGCTGGGTGTAAGCACCATGCCTTGATAAATAGTAAAGGTCTAGCTCACAACTGCACAATTGACGATGAAAGGTAGATTTTTTGAGACCTATTCCCTTTGCCTCTTAGTACAACTGACCTAACTTTCTAATACAGGAAAGATGTAAATTCACCATGTATTACTGTGAAATCAAGTTTAGTTCTTTACTCATTGTCAACAGATTTACTTGTGTGTCTGCTGAAAATTAAGTATTCATACCAGTAGGTTATCAATTTTTCTATGTCCAACAGTGAAAAGTCTTCCCTGTCTTCTACAGTGTCCAATCCTTCCAGAATTTACTGTAATTATTAGGCATCCATGGAACATTAAAGCTTTTAAGAAAAACACAGTAAGGTAGAGATACCAGCTTCAACCAAGAACTTACTACACATATCATTCAAGAATAAGTCTTGTAATGCCCTCCTGGTTTCTGCCTCTCTGTAATATAGAAGTTACCCTGTTATCTCCCCTCCAGCACTACAAGCTCCCTTCGTTTGTGTCATGGACAGATCCTCTTTTGCACTGTTATGGCACATATATTATGGGACATACCAACATTTAAAGCCTTTATGTTTTTATATGATGAGAAATTGGCAGCTAACATCACTCAACAGGTCAAACAAAACTAGCAGATTCAAAACCAAAAGGGGAAAGTTCTAAACGTAAAATGCAATTTAATAGAAACTCCTTACCACAGGAGAGTGTGGATAACTAAACCTGCATGAGCGGAAAAAAGCAAGCAGACAAACCCATGGGGAGGAAAAAAAAATATCCACTGACAACTACTGAGCATAAAAACCACAGCCTCCAACCCCAGAAGTCATGCAGACAAAGATACTTAGAAGAGTGGGACAGTATTTAACAGAACTATCACTATCTCCTTCCTCCGTTCTCATACTCTTCACTAAATATCCTCTGTTGCCCACTGTGAGGAACCACATTGAACTGGACACTTAAATTAATCTTGATTTGGTTTTCTTTTCTGACACATCCAGTCTGCAATAACTCCTTGTAACTGTGTTGATCTAGTTCAATCAAACAAATGTCAAAAGGCTGCAGTATGTTTTGTCATGAAAACACTTACCATCTTCTCTTCATATTCTGGGTCAACTTCCTTTTCAGGTCTAGCTGCCTTTGGAGGAAGTTTGAGTTGAAATGGGGGATCATTTTTCTGGAATGCAAATTTTAAACACTTTGTAATTATCATATTATTTTATTTTTTTTTTTTTAGCAAAAAAAGATCAATATGAACAAACCTATATACTATAAGATACGCATGCTATTTTAAAAAAATAATTATTTCAAAATTAAGTGACTGCATTAATCACATTATTTCACTTAAAGCAGAACCTGATATCCATGATGAAACCAAAGCAGAGATATGAAGAAATAAAACAAAAGTTGAAGATCTGTCTCATCCTCATGCTTATCTCTACAAATCTGATCCAAATTGAAAGCAAAGGAACATACTGAAAGAGGATGAAGTTTAATCTTTCACAGAGATCTAGCTTTAAATGCGTAATTACATTTAGTATCTTGAAAAGGTATTTAAAAAATTAAATGTGATTTCTAAACGTTTAATTCCTAACCCTGAGTTTCTAGCACTTGCATCTTGAGTTTTGTTTGTTTTCACTTCCAGATTAACAGTCATGAGTTCCTTTGGAAATACGGGCTTATTTAGCCATATACCTTGGAACAGACAACAAATGACCAAATCAATCCATGCTGCAATCACTGCATGGTATGCGCTTAGTTTAACAAAGAACTACCTTATTTACTATAAACAAAAGAAATTTAAGAAACTGCTGACTTTTGTAGTTTATGAGACTCATTTCTGCCTTCAATTGGGAAGCTCAAAGCAGGTTTCCACAACTTCAACTGCCACATTGCTATGTTTAAAAAAAAAAAATAACCTCGCAAAAACCATGATATTGGCAAAATATCTTTTTTAAAAAGAGAATCATGGGAGAAATGTTTAGTGGATTTTTTTTCACCCTAATTCAGTCTTTGAAATACAACTTTTTATATACCTCCTGCAAATAAAAAAATATTAAATATTTGAGATGCATTCAATTATAAAAATGTTTTTGAAAAGCACCGAATAATCCAAAAGGAACTACCAAACTGTACGTCTGTATAAAATGTAACAAAGCAGTCTTACACCAAACTGTATGTCTCTATAAAAAGTAACAAAGCAGTCTTAATCTGACAAGCACTTTAAGTATCAGCATACTACAAATACATTAAAATTAAGTAATAGTTATCCTAAACTATGCAAGGTCAAGTAGCAAAACTAGACCAAAATGGGACTAAATATGTAGAAGTCTGTCAAGCAACATTACACCTAAATTTCAAAAACGTTACTGATAAACATATATGCCAACTTACTCTTCTAACTTTAAGCATGATCACGCAAAGGGCAGCAGAATTTTCTGAAGTCAGAGATTATCTTTTCAAGTTTTGGCCCAAAGGCATCATTCTCTGCAGAGGCGAACACTACTAAGTGTATAATGAAGTTGTTTGACAATTTAATGATTTAATAAATGCATGAGTTCCACTTGAAAAGACCAAATGATTATATTGCAAATTAGAACATTAGAAATGTTCTATTCACTTACAGCTTTCTCAGTCACATAGGTAATCAGTTCATCTCAGAAAGCAACATTAGGAGAGGACTGTTACACCAGTACGCCAAAGAGCAGGTTGTATATATGTGTATATATTCACACCTCCATTATATTACCATATAACATACCCTCCAGTAAGAGGCTGACAGTGCCAATATCAGGGTTATTCTTTGTACTAAAGTGACAGAATACTCCTTAAAGGAAAACAAAAAATTGACAGGGGGCCATTTCAGATGTCTTCCTCACTTCTAGAAATGTATTACATAGATACATGTTACTGGAAAAAAGTTGTCCATCTACCCCTGCTAAGTTTCTTCTGGACAAAGCAGAAGAACTAAATATTACAAGAATCCCTTTCAACTGCAAGCTTTCCAAGTAAGGCGCATAAGCAGTATTATCTTTCTAAGCCCCAAGGCAGATGGTTCTAATGCCAGAGTCCTGTTGTTACTCAGATTTCCCCAGAAAACTTATGGTGGCATACAGATCAAATTTGTTCAGGATCAGCAGAAGCCTCGGTGCAAACAATTAATTAAACAGCTAAAAAAGTACTTTCATTTTTAAGTCAGGGAGCTAGCTGGTAACAGTCTGCCTCTACCCTAGAAAAGGTTTCCATTAAACCCTAGATAAGAGAGTCCCCTGAAAACTGGTGTCATTTAAACACCTTACAAGAAATATGATCATGCAGCAGAAGACGCCAAGCATTCCAAGGATCCAAAATACTTCCCCTTGAAATCTCTACTAATTAGCCTAAACAGAACTACTAGCTTCAGGCTGAGAGGTATTTCTATCTAGTAAGTGCAATACTTAGTCCTAAATTGGGTACACCACATGAACATCTAAATAAATGACTGGGAATAAGAACTACTGCTGCTTTAGTTGACTTCCTACTCTTGTAACCTCTGCTACTGAGAACTTTTAACAGATGTATTAATAATAATTAGAAGGACACCCTTCGTGTTTAACTCACGTGCACAAAGTGAAAATAGATTCCAAATAGGCAGTAAGACACTATTTTGGTACTACAAGAAAGACTATTTATAGTGAAGTAAGACAGTAGAGAGGAACAGAGCACAGTAAGTTTTATTATATGCCATTATTGGGCAGATTGTATAACTACCTGTATAGCTATGTAACAGGCCCGTGGGCCAATGTAAAGTGAAATTCCACAGTCTGAATAAAAACCTCAAATAGCAACATTTTTTTTTCCCTTTAAGAAACACAGCAATGAGCATGGCACAGCAGCACAATGTCAGTAACACACAAAACCAGTCTCTGCTTTCAAATGATTTCTCCAGGCAGGCTTTCTCTATAAATATTTAGCACCAACTTTTCCTCAATTGACACACATAAAAAGTTGTATCCAAAAACATTTTCTCCTGAACAGCTCAGAATTACACCATACTGCATCTCACAGCTGTTTGCATACCTAAGTAATGTAAAGAATCAAGCGTTCTTTTCAGGCAAAACTGGACTTTCATGAATTGGAATCAAAATTGATTGCACTAATATCGATGTTTCTAAAGTTTTTCTCGAATATCATAAATATACAACACATCGACATCATTCTTACTAAGTTTTTGTAAGATTCATTCCTCAGACTAAATCTTGTTCAGTTTCCAAGGATACCCGAATACGTCACTTTCTACATTCCTTGTGTCTGTAGTCTTTTTTCCAAAAAACCTGAAGGGAGGAGGCTGGCAGCCATAGGTGCGCTCCTGAGGGGCTCGCTCTGCACCGCGGCAGCACAGGAGGGCAGCGGGAAGGCTGCAGCCCCGCAGCGGGAGGGCCGGCGGCGAGCGGTGCAGCCCCACCGCACCGGGCCCCTGCGCAGCGCCCGTCCCCGCCCCGGGTGCAGGGAAGGGAACACCGGGGCGGCGGACACTGGCGCTGCGGGCCACCACGGGCGGGCGGGGGGCACAGCCGGCTGCGGGAGCTGAAGGGCCTGCCCCGGCCCGCGCGGCGAGGGACGGCGCACCCCTGGGCCGCCCGGGTGGCGGCAGCTGCCGCGGCGGTGCTGAAGGACGCACCAGGGGGCCGGCCTGGACGGCGGGGCCGGGGGGGAAGTCTGCAGGGCCGCCGCGCAGCCCAGGCCGCGGCTCTGGCCCGGCGGGGCCCTCACGGCCCACGACCAAGGGGCCAGTGCTGCCAGCGGCCTCGGGCCCGGGCGGCGCGGCCTGAGGGGTAGTAGGGCTAGGCGCGCTCGTCCCCAGAGGACCCCCTCTCACCCTGCCCTGCCCGTCCCGCCCCCGGAGCGGTACCTCCTCAGCACCGGGCTCCTGCGCGGAGGCGGCCGCGGCGGAGGTGGAGGGCAGCTCGCCATCCGCACGGGGGGCACCGCCAGTGTCCATTTTGTGCGCGGCGGGTGCCTGAGCCGCCGGGGGGGCAGGGGCGGCCCCACCGCCCCAAACACGGCGCGGCCCCGCCCCGCGCCGATCTCGCGATACTTCTGCGGGGAGGGCCGCGGCCGCGCGTTTCCCGCCGAGCGGTGGCGGGGCGCGGGCTGAAGCGGGGCAACGCTGCGCAGGCTTAGGCTGGGCAGTGGAGCGATGTCTCCCGGGTCGAGCCGGTGGGGCCTCTGAGGAGCTTCCCGGGACCAATTCCGGACCCAAGTCTGCTTGGGTGACACCCCAGCTCACGGTGAAGGCGGCAGGCAGGGCTGCCACATCCCTAAGCTCAAGGGCGCTGTGGCGAAGCGCTGCCTCAGGGCCTCACACGCACTCGCCGTTCAAGACAACGTGGGCTTGGAGCGGCATGAACTGGTGCAGCCGTGGCTGAGGCCCTTGCCGTGTTGTACCTGCCACCTTTACGATCTCCAGAGGGCTGCCAGCCTGTACCTCCAGTGCAAGGAGTAGCTGTGCTCTCCTTCCCACCTCTTCCCAGCGAGGAGTCCCTGCGGCCCCGGCACAGCCATGTAGAGAGCATGGACTCCAGACCTGTTGTGTAAAACCATGGGTGCTGACAAAAGGATAAGGTGCTTCAGGAGCGAAACAGTAAAACAGAATGGTATGGGGCAGAAAACTTACTAGCAGTTAATTTTTCTTCATTCGTTCCAAACCCTGTTGCACATAGCAAGTGTGTTTTCCTAAATGCCCCAGGCTGCATTAGGGAAAATCATCCCTTAACGTCTGCAGGGCTAAGAGGTACCAGTGGAGCTCCCAAAGCAAGAGTAGCTTACGGGAAAAGTTAATCTTTTTCTTAAGCCATTTCGAATTCAGCAGCGTTTGTGTGTTCCATGCTGAAAATTGTGCTAATGAAGCCACTCAACTCAGTTACTGCCAACACACACATTTCCTACTGCCCGTGCAAGACGTTCAGATTCCCAGCTGCTGAGCTGTAACTTTGCTTATGCTGCTAAAGGATTCCAAAACAACCCTTGAGATGGCAGACTGAAAAAACTGAGAGCTCCTGATCAGCCATTTTACCTAGTCATTACTTACAAAGGCAATATTGTGAGCATTTTGCCTAGAGAAATAGATGAAACCCTAGCTCAGTAGGCAGAGTGAGCAATAAAAGCTTTTTCATTCCGGTAAAATTCTCAGTAGCTGTTACCAAGATCTTTTTGCATAACTCAACAACTAAGCTGAGCAAATGGGTTATTGCAGGTCACATTGCATTTAGAAAGACCTCTGAGACCTTTTCCATCTATACATTAACTGCGAAAAGGTACTGTTTTGTGAAAGGTAAATGTATGCTGAACTGTTTCCATGACTGCCTGATTACTCTGAAACTCAGTATCTCAGTTATGGTCTAACATAAAAGATTTAAGCTCTAAACTCCCCCTTTTAATGTTGTGAAACAGCTGCAGAAAAGTAACATTGCTTTTCCAATGCACCTCATTGCCTTCTGCGTCTGTTGCATAGGTTGCAACAAAGCAAGGCCCACAGCATCTGCAGTAGCCCTTCCACATGATTTATTTTTAAAAGCTTTGGGAAGTACATTTTTCATAGCACAATTGCGAAGAGTGACAAGACTGGTTTTGAAAGAGTACTCCAAATAGCTTTTCCAAGCAGGGCTATCTAGAAAATGAAGATTACCGTCAGCTATGCAGAGTCTCTAAGGTGGGAAAATTCCAGTCTATGACGTGTTTGTTCCTAACCTTTACGGAAAATAGCTCACTAACCATTTTTAACATCTGACTTTCCTACTCCAGTTTCAAATGCTTGTAGCTTCTGTTTATGCAAAACACTCAAGTGTTTGTCACAGCTTGCTTTTTACTTGAAATTCACAGGAACGTTACATGCTGTACAAAACAATCAAGCTGCTGCTTTCATGAAAGATCCCCTTTGGATATTTTTTGCTCGTATGCTTAACATTTGCATTTGACACTTTGCATAGACGTTCTTAGTTGCTTCTCTTGTATAGAGAGACTACATTGTGTACTCCTGTGGATCCACAGGCCATTGCCTGAAAAAATCACTCAGTCATAACAAACAGAATTATCATCTGTTAAGCTAATTATATATAAAAAAATAGTAGTGAAATGGTTTTTTTGTACTTGGTTTATATACTGTTTTTATACTCATATCTTTTCTAATATATTTGCAAAATTCCACAGATTTTCTCCAGTTGTTTGGGGTTTTTTTAATGTGCTTGGGAGGCAGGGGGCTAGTTGTCATGTTAAAGTTGTAGGTTTAGGTATTAGCTCTTGGTTTTCCAAGGTTTATTACTCCTTATTTTACAGTCTGCCAGAAACAATCACCAGGGCTGAATGTATAGTCTCCTACACACTAAGGTTTCATAGCAATTAAGAAGGCCTCAGAAAGAAGGCACTTGACATATTGTATGATGAGAATTCTGCTTTCTTGTCAAGACACAAAAGGAGAAAGTACATATACTTAGGCTCACTGTTACCCACTTTTATGTTTCAGACATTGCTGAAATATGTGAAGAGTTGATAAGATACAGATCCAGGGGCATTTTCATATACTATCCAGGTAAGACCATAAGATTTTTGAAATTTTGGACTGTAGCTACTCAGCCTTTACCAAACAGGGGACTGATTGTAGCAGTCTTAATTTCTCTAGCACAGATATATTGGGTTTGGGTAGCTTTTTAAAATATTCTTAGTATTGTATGGAGCATGCTCCTTCTGTGTGAGTTTGCATGGATGAGTTGTATAGGTACCTACCTACGGTTGTGGATGGAGAAATGTTAACAAATGTTACCAGTGTTACTAAAAGCAGGTTGAAGAAAGAAAGAGTACATGATGAGAGATAGCATATGAAAATCCCTCAAGGACTGATAAGCTTTAGAGACCAGTAGACCTGTTGAATTCACAAAAATATATAAAGTCAGTACACTAAGAGTCTGCCAAATCCATGTAAGGCCACTGGCACACACGAGCATCAACAGGTTGTGTAACTCGGACCGTGACCAAATAGTGGCTATGGCAGCTAATTACAAATTAAGCCGACAGGGCTATGTGTACACCTGCTGAAAAAAAAGGGGAACCCTTCAAAGACTTTCTGAGCACCTTACGCAGGTGAGGTTGGCCTTCCAACTGTTGCACAAACCAAGTAACAGCACGAGTATGCGTAATCGAACCATGTGAATGCATTGTGTGGATATCTATTGCTGTTAGCAGTAGAAATTTGATTCTATGGATAAGAACAGCTTAAGTAATAAAAGTATCAAAATTTTTAATTTTTAAATTAAAAAAAAAATATTTATTTTAAAAAAAGTAATAAAAATATAAGTTGTGGTTTGTGTCTTCCCTGACTTGAAAATCTCATTTGCAAGTGACAGTACTACTGCCGCATGGCTCTAGATGGCAGCACTGACCTGCGCTCGCCTGAAGACTACGGGAGTCTTGACCTCAAAGTAATGCGGCAGCCTACGCACTATTTAATGTGAATGCTGCTCAGTCTTAAAACTGATTTGATCAAGAATAAGAAAAAATATATAGAAATTAGATTTTTAAACCATCTTTTATCTGCTGTTGTTTAATTACTTCTAGAACTGCATCATGTACATTCACTACCTTACACCAGCATGGCAAAAATATCTTGTTAAGAAGGGCCTTAGGTAGGTAGTATGCTCTGACTTTGGGATCTGTTCAATCTCTTGTGCACTTTCAGGAGGCTCTCCATTAAACGCCATAGTCCAAAATCCACATCTACTACGCTAGTCATTTCTAGCTTAAATTTACTAGCAATGAATTTAAACCACAATTGTGTAAAAATGTTAGCTATGAGCAATAAACAGCTTTATAGCTCAGAAATAAACAGGATCTGGGAGTAACAAAAGTGCTATCTCTGAGGTGTTTGCAAGTTGATTTGCATAGCTGCCACCTTTATCTCTGTACCTACATTTGCCTAGACCAAGTATGAGCACCCACAGTGCGCTAACTATGCATTACCCTGACTGCAGTGTTACGCTCTTGCTTAAAATGCTTATAATCAAGTGTCGCTATTTAAATATTATTTCTATTAAATACTTCTCTTTCCATCTCAGATGTTAACTGGTTCAGAGTTTTAAGGTTGCCTTGGTTAAAAGGACATTGGTGACAGGGCTCAGGAACCAAGTGTTCAGGGCCCAGAGGCGCTAATAGACCCTGGCCACCCTCCCTGCCCATGGGGGCCAGGAGCCCCCTTTAAGTTCAGACATGGGCCTTCAGGGCCTGCCTGAGCTAACTCCCAGGGCACAGCAAGGACCAACTGCTCCCTGAAGGATGGGGGACCAAGCACAGTAGCATGGCAAACAGAACAGGGACCTCACCAGCTTGTGTCCAGGCCCACAGCACCTCAGCAAGGAGGGCAGGACTAGAAAGGGTAGCTGGCCTCCACGGACAGTCCAGATCATCAGGTGAGTTTGTAGAAACAAAGCAGATCTAAGGTCAAGCCAATCCTCAGGTCAGAATCACATCTAGTGAGGGCAACCAGGATCAGGCACAGCAGCGATCATCAGGCAGGTCCAACATTAACCTGAGATGAAGACCAATCCTACAGCACAGCTGTGACAGGAACTGAAGGTTCAGGGCTGAGCCCAAATGGGGCTCCTGGGTCTATGGGCAGGGGGTGTGAGTGAAGGCCCCACGTGAGGCTGGACAGGATTATTGAGGCCTGTTAGTGTACTCAGGCTGCTAGCAAAATCATATGTCTCAACACAGCAGAAAATAGGCAATATTTTCCTTTTCTGTATTTCAGGCATCTTCTAGACAGTACCACTCTCAAACAACTCTCCTCAGGCTTTCTCTGGTGTTCATGCAGGCTCCTATGAATCTGTCAGGAGTTTCCTTGTATCTGCTTTGTCTTGTTTCGTGGTGTTTCTGCCTCTTGCACCTCAGAAAACTATTCACCATCTTTATAATTTTCCTACTGGCTTAATGCTTTAAACAGACTTGTTATATGGTCATAAAAATGCTAGGAGTGATTCAAGGGAAGGGGACACAAGAGAGGGGTTCATAGCTAGGGGCAGGAAGGAGGGTGGAGGCCTCCCCTCCTAGTAACAGCTGGCTACTGGGATGCAAGTAAACCTGGACTAAGTTCACACCCTGGCACATAATCCAACTCCATCTACCACCTTTATCTCTGTCTCTTGGTTCTCAAGTCAACTCACAAGGTGAAAACGTTCCACCACACATCTCTTGCAGTTCTATTTATGGCCTGTGGTTTAATATGTGCCTCCTATTGCTTAAGTTGTCTTAACCATTTACATGCTCCCTCATTTGGTCTAAGCTAAAGGAGAACATTGTGCAGAGAAGCTGTTTTCCAAATCTCCTAGGAGAGGCTTGTTTCAATGAAGAAATGACTGTTGATTCTGTAAGTCTGCTGCCTGGCTGGTGTGGCTTGTTTGGCAGAGTAACCATCTCTGGCAGTTTCCCTTATTACATCTTCTGTTGTTGAGAATTCAGAAATGACACCTCTGTTCATAGGTCACTGGTTATGTCCTTACAAGTAACTTTGGTTATGTCCAGCAGCACAATTCTGCGCATTCTTGCACTTACCTGTGCTGCCCTGTTCCATTCAGATCCTTATTCCATAGGTTCCCTTCCAAAGTTTACCCACTTTAGGGTTCCATATTTTTTCCTTTTTCATAGCATTAGAAAGAAACCTAGGCCACTTCCTCTAGAGCTCACAATATAGGATCTCCTTCTAGAATGAGCTCTTGGTTTAAGCACCACTTGTTTTTAACCCAGGTTTTGCTGAAAATGCCATTTCCGATGTCTATTCCTGCAAAGCTTTGTGGCGGTTGAGCAGGTAAGAGCAGTCTAGCCCCTGCATGATGTCGTTCATGGCTACAAATAACAAGAGATTACCCGATTCTGCAAATAACAAGTGATTACCTGAATCTGCCTCAGTTACAGACACAAGTACATCCAAGCAACATACTCTGATAGGCTTGACATTAAGTATTCAAATATAAAAGGGATTATTTTTTTTTTTTGGTAGTGCATGCTTCATATTCATGCATCAATTTTTCTGTACAGAGTTTTCATTTTACCCAACAGTCAGTCCCCAGACTTGCCAATAGTTTGCTAATACAAAACCAATACAATACAGCACTGAAAACTGTAACAAAATAGCTAATGTATCCTTTGTATCCTGTTCAAAGAGCTGATGGCTCTACAAATACTCATCATTTTTTCCCATCTTGTATGCAATATTACATTTTTAATTCCAGGCTTGGTTGCTAAAAGCTTTACTGTGATATTACAAAAGCTTCTAATATGACTGTATTACCCAACCACATCGTTTCTTTGCTAAACATTTTTTCACTTGGTATCCACTTTTTTTCTTGGCTGTGTGTTCATTTTCTCAGTGGGAGAGCCAGGAACTCTCACAATTTGGTAAATTATGGAAGTGAGAACACTGCTGTCTCTTCATGGATGTGATCAGCCAGGTTTGTGTGATCACATTAGAATGTGCTAATTTACTGAGCCTCAGGAACTTATTGCGGAGATACCTTAATTGCCTATATGGATACCTTCAGGCCTTTGCAACTTTGAAATTAATCGTAGTGGCTCCTTCCTGCCATACCATGTTTCTGTGCTCCTGACCCCTTGCACTGTCATTGGTGTTCCTGCAGATGAGCAGTGGGTTAGCTCAAGGTTCTAAAAAGCAAAAACTGACCAAATAAAGAGAGTTACTAGTTTTTTCTCCAATCAACACAGCAAAACAACTCAACTGCCCACACATACAAGGGCCAGTGCCAATACAGCAGCTAAACAGATACATGGCAAGATGGGGGGTGGGATTGCAGACACACTAATTTGTACCAGTTTAAACTACCATAAACCAGACTTTTATAAAGAACGTTAAAATTGTGTGTTCTGTCGTGGACTCCAGATTTTTCCCACCTACAAACAATGATGTCGTGCAGATTTCACAATGATCAGGGATTCCTTTGGAGGTCATACAATAATTCCTGATGGAATAAGCTATAACTTTGCCAAAACCTGGAGAGTTGTGTCAAGAGAGCCCTGACCAGAAGAGACTAGTTTTGTTGAAAGTGAAAGGCATTTTTTAAGTGATTTTGGATCAAAGCAAAAGCTGTCAAAAGAGGCTTTTCCAACTGAAATAAGTCTGAAGCGTACTTTGCTGCTCATTGCAATGGCATCCTTTTCTCCCCTAACTGATGCTGTAGTTTTGCAATATTGAAAACCTGTAAATAACCTGCCCACAACTGAGACAGAATCTTAGAAAATTTTTAATATTTGTGAGAATCCAGCAAGCAGACCAGTGCAGTATAGCCTTTAGCTCTTTTTAATGATGGCTGAAATTCTGTCTTCACAAATTCTCTGCCCAAAATAAATCATATCTTTCTTAAGCAAAAGCCTGGTTCTGTGGGTTTGATTTCACACTGTTATCCCTGAACTGATCACAGACTATTGGGAAATGTAACAGTTCACATTCAAAGGTTTTAGCATGTACCAGGATTTTCTTTAAATACAAGCAATGCACAGAAGTATGCTGTAAAGTACTGCCTCCATTAACCTTGTAAACATGGCAGATGCATTGCATAAGTCAAAAGCCATCACTTCAGTTGCCACAGGCTTTATCCTGTCCTTTTTATCCATTTTTATATACCAACATTCACTTACTATGTAAAACTAGACCAAACCTATTATATTTCCTAGAGTATTATCCATTTCTGCTGAAGGATTTATCTAGAGTAGCTGGTTTTAGTTTATCCTAGTCCACAAAGAATCTGTTTTGGCCTTTCCCCTTGCTCCCCCATTTTTTTGCTATTTTGCTTCCCTGACTGCCTGGGCCTTCTTTCTTCCTCATCCTGTAATGATTCTTCCTTTTTTGTAAGTCTTAAATACACAGCTGCCATCAAAACAATTCTTCCTTTCCTGCATTTACATTCTTCACACAGAACAACCTTTTACACACATAGTTCAGAAATCGTGTCAGTTTGTAATACCCTCTACTCAATCATAATTAAATAAAGTACTATTTCATTTTTCCTTCAATTACCCAGAAGGGGAAGGTATCTGTTTCACCCACTGTTTTGCCATCTCCATGAAAAGTTTCTCACAAATCACAGTGTAAAGGGGTAGGGTTCCCATAACTCTCAGTAATGTATTTTTGGGCAACATAGAGAACAGAGACAGGCAGTGCCCTGCATTCATTTTCCTGTGTTCATTTTCTCATTACCCTGGGGTGTTCTCTGGTCTCAGTAAGAATATTTTAAGGAAGCTGAGACCCATCCTGCACTTTATGAACAAGCCTTCCACATTTGTGAGTCTGAAAATAGCTAGGTAGATTTTTTTTTTTCCACTTAAATATACAACTACATACTTCTTTTTTTCCATCTGTTTCTGCAGGTCTTCCTGAGACCTTTCTTTAAACTTCACATCCAAACTTCAGGCTGCTCTGGATACTTTGGAGTAAACTGGTCACAGCAAATCCTTGCTTTCAGGTGATTAAAATTAAAATGTAATAATGATTTGCTATTTCTGATCTGGAAGAGCCATGTCATAATCTTGATGTCAAGTAGATTTTTTTGGATTTCTGGCTGTTACAGATTTGACTGTGTCATATCACCAGAATCCATCAGCTGTGCACAGGTAAATCCCTCCAAATTGCCATATAAAGTTAAACAGTAGATGCTCTCACACGTGGACTGAGTAGTATTCATCATTGTTATATATTAAAAAGGAAGTAGATTTTTCTTAGCTTCTAAAAGTAAGACAATTAAAAAAGGAATTTTGGCTCTTTAAAAAAGCCATTCTCTACTTCTCTATCTCCTCTCTCAGCAGCAATTTGCTGACCTGGAGGGGCCTTTGATAAAATTACCCCACAAGGAAGTCCTCAGAAAAAGATTGATACTGATGCATATGTAGAGAATAACAGCCACAACTTGCTTGTAGAGGCTATGTAGACATCCTAAAATGGTTTACTAGCCCACAAACAGAAGCTTACAAAGTAACAAAAGCACAGTTTTTAATGTGTGCTTCCATGGATGACAGAGGTAAGAAGTGCCAGGCCAGAGGTTTGCACCAAAGTGGGCTTCTGTTTGTTACCACCCCCGCTTTAGAAAAAGGCAGTTGTACATTTGCAAATAAAACATGCAGAATGCCAGCTCTTCTATCAGTTACTTTCCTGAACAAGAGACTTTCCTATGAGATGCTGGATGTCTGCTGCTGGTTTCCCAGAGGAGATTAGTGCCAGAGGGCGTTGGTCTGTTTTCTGAAACGGATTGACAGAGTTCTCCCTATGTGTCATGAGAGCTTTTGGTAAAATTAGATTCTGCCCTGTCCGTAACAATAAAGGCCATACCCACATGCAGCTTACACAGTTCGTATGCTTCCTGGAGCAAAACCACAGCAACGTTCAACTGTCTGTTTTCTTTTTTTTTTTTCACAATGGCTCCTGCTTTGAAAGCAGGTATCTGATCGTTGGGTCCTGCCACCATTGAGGGCCTGTGGGTGACTGAGTATGCAGCACAGTTCAGGCAGGATATATTTGTCAGTTAAGCAGTGTAGTACAGACAGGGTCGACATCGTTATATGCCAGTGCTCCGGCTCCAATTTTTCCAGTTAATTGTTTAAACAACAACAATAAATCATGTTGCTCTGATGATCTGTGTGCATTCCTCCATTAGACCTGATTTGTATGGTGAGGACAGGCTACTGAAAGGAAGAAAAGAAAAGAGAAGGGGCTGAATTATCCCCTGTGACTTTGCTGAATTTGTCCTTGTGAATGGAAAGAGAGTGAAATATTTGTCTGCAGGGGGGAGCAGAGTGGTAACTGTCAGGAACAGCTGGAACATATATACTGTGTCATGTCTTTTTGTGGTACTGGGCTTTTCTGCTTGCTGTGGGAATGCTGCAGAGGCATGTTAGAATTTTGCTGAGTAAGTGCGAGCTCCGTATGTAAACAGGGATCAGTCATCAGATGAGAGAAAAGGGCTGTTCTCCGAGGGCTGTGTCTCTCTCTTGCGTGCACCTCAACCTTCACAACCTCCGCGGGGTTTTGTAAATTAAATGTGGGGCTAGATTCTCCAATATACTTGTGGGAATGTCAGTCTAGATAACTCTAGTGTCTCTTCCTGCTTCAATACCTATAAATTTGTGAATGAAAGAAATCTTCCTCATTCTTCCCATCCTCTCCATCCCAATTATTCTTCTGTTCACAGGGGAGCAAGGATTTCACTGCTCTCATTATTAATAACACCACCGGTTGCTCTGCAACATGGAAATGGGCAAGCTTAAATAGCACACTTCTTTAAATGAGTTGCCTGTAGGGTCATGAATTAATTTCCCATCAGATGAAATTAGCCAATTTGTTCTCCTCTGTTTTATTAGTAGTCAAGTGTTGTTTTTCTCTGAAACATCAGTAGCCTAAGTTAGGAAAGGAAAGGAATAAACCAGTACTTTCATGATGAGCAGAGAATTGCTCTCAGGTATCTAGCTGATGTGAATTGCACACACATTCAGGGCCAAACTTATCATGCTTACTCTAATCTTCACTAGTGACACATATGAGTTTAGTCTGGTGAGGACTGTATTGGATTTTCATGGCAAGATTTGGTAGTACGGGGACTACAGTGGTGGCTTCTGTGAGAAGCTGCCAGAAACTTCCCCCATGTTGGACAGAGCCAGTGCCAGACGGCTCTGAAAGGGACCCACCGACGGCCGAGCCGGTCAGCAGCAGTGGGAGCTCCACTGGTATAATGTATTTAAGAAAGGGGAAAATGCTGCGCAACAGCAGCTGGGAGAGAGGAGTGAGAATATGTGAGAATAACACCCTGCAGGCAGCAAGGTCAGTGAGGAAGGAGGGGGGAGGAGGCGCTCCAGGCACCAGAGCAGAGGTTCCCCTGCAGTCTGTGGCAAAGACCATGGTGAGGCAGGCTGTGGCCCTGCAGCCTATGGAGATCCATAATAGAGCAGATGTCCACCCCCAGTCCACGGAGAGCCCCACACCGGAGCAGTGGGGTGCCCATAGAAGGCAGTGACCCCGTGGGCAGCCCACACTGGACCTGAGACCCTGTGGAGAGAGGAGCCCAGGCTGGAGCAGGTTTGCTGGCCGGGCTTGTGACCCCACAGGGCACCCAGGCTGGAGCAGGCTGTTCCTGAAAGACTGCACCCCATGGGAGGGACTCAGGCTGGAGAAGTTTGTGGAGAACTGTCTCCCGTGGGAGGGACCCCATGCTGAAGCAGGGATAGAGTGTGAGGAGTCCTTCCCCTGCAGAGGAAGGAGGAGCAGAGACACGGGATGAACCAACTGTAACCCCCATTCCCCATACCATTGCGCCGCTTGAGGGGAGGAGATAGAGAAACTGGGAGTGGAGTTGAGCCTGGGAAGAAGGGAGGGGTGGAGGGAAAGTGTTTTTAAGATTTACTTTTTATTTCTTATTATCCTACTCTGTTAGGATTGGTAATAAATTAAATTAATTTCCCTCAAGTCAAGTCTTTTTTGCCTGTGATGCTAACTGTTGAGTTATCTCCCTGTCCTTATCTCAACCTATGAGCCTTTTGCTATATTTTCCGCTCCCCTGTCCAGCTGAGGAGGTGAGGGATAGGGCAGCTTCATGGGCACCTGGCATCCAGGCAAGGTCAACCCACCACAAGGACAAACACTCTGGCATGATCCAAATAAAGACAGATTCTTGAAATTTGATTGAGACATACCAGGACATGAGTGACCTGGACAATTTGTGTAGAATAGAGAATTATTTTACCTTCTGGGGTTTCAATTTTATGTTTTACATTTTATTTATTTTTACTTTCTCTATAATCATGGCTTCAATTCATATCCATGAAGGCTTCCCAGCTTATGACTTTATTCTAGGAAGTCTCACAGCAAGAAAAATATTGTCATGTCAGACTTTGAAGATTTGCTAAGACTGGCTCTGATCTCATCTAGAAAGAAAGAAAGAAAGATAATTTTGCCCTAACTGCCAGTCATTTTGGTTTCATTTTTTTCAGTGGTCAGTCATTTTTGAGAACATTCCCGTAGCTCTGCCTGCAGCAGATATGGAGAGGCAGGTAGCACTGACTGAAGTTATTATTACCAAACAAAACCTAGTCTATTTCAAGGTAACCATACAAGACCTATAAAATACAAGCTTAAAAAGCCAGACAAATAAACACAAGCAAACAAATGTAATTCTACACTTTCAAACTTTCCAGCATTGCAATAATATTAAGAACATAATTTTTTATCTTAAACTTTTTAAATTGGATTTTGCCAGTGATTTCAGCATATATATTGAAAACATACTTAAAAGTCTGAGACTAAATGCTAATGGATAAATGCAAAAGCTGGAACTAAAATAGAACACCTCAAGGGTTTTGCAGAAATGTTTAGCCAAAATCAATTTTTCTTTGCTCTTCTTTCCCTTAACTTTCCATTCTGTTTCCAACCTCAGTTCACTCTCTACTTATGTCTTCAACTGTAAGATTTTTAAAACAAAGACCCTGTCATTCACCGTCATGATGAAGGATTTAAGTAAATAATTTTATAATTTAAAAGTGGTTTAAAAATTTGTTCATGGAGCAGGACAAAAATTAAATCCCACTTCTTCCATCAGGGCTAGATACCATTATTTTTAAGCCTGCTATTGTCGAACACATATATGTGACCCATTACCAGCACAACGAAAATCCTTAGGGTAAGAAAATAACTTTATTTGCTCTTCTAATGTTTGGAGCACAAATACCAAGAAGGCACAGCAGCTTTTGTAACAAACATGTTAACCCCCACGTGCTCTGCTTAATTATGATTTCTGGCTTCCTCTATTTCCCCTGAGGCTACTGGCACCATAACTGGCACAGATTTTATTTATTCTGAATACACTGAGCTGCAATGTGCAAGTAGTTCGGCAGGTGCTTCACAAGCAGCTGAGCCGTTCCAGCAGCGAGGACAGGAGCCATCTGACAGAGGAGTGACACATCTAGAAGGGAACAGAATCACTGTACCCCTCCCTGTCACCATGGCTACCACTCAGCAGGCATTTTTTGGGCAGAAGTGCCAATTCAAGCAACTGCTGATTTCTTATTACTGCCCCTGCATCACCCCCTCTGTTGGTCAGGTATGAGTGTGTAGCAGGCCACAGCATTTACCAGATCAGGAAACTAGTCCTGATCCAGCTGGAAAATATTCTCTTTCTGTTGACTCATTATTTTCCAAACAGTTTTCTGATTCAGTTCATCACATAGCCACACAAATATACTGTGCCTGTGTAATGGAGGAGATGGCAGAAGGGCAGGGACAAGTGGCTTAAGAGATGGGGACTACTGGTGATTTAAGCAGTGTTACCACAGACAGCAAGCAAAGACGGAGCCGGAGCTCTCCTCCAGGCTGTGGTTTGATATTCAGTGTTTAGATCCATTTGGCAGTCCAGGTTCCTCGCCACCCTGTCCTGCCCCTTCCCCACCTCCTCTGCTGGCTTGTTGCAAGTGTTTATGCAGCTGCACAAGGAACCTGACAGGTGAACCCATCTGCCTGAAGAATAATCCAGTAAAAAAATGGGTATTGTTATGACACCACAGCGATAATATGTGAAGTATATCACAATTCATTTTGTTTTGGCAGAGTAGTGTCCTAAAGCCTTCAGGTTTAAGGCTATCATATCTGTCAGAGTGACAGTCAAGTCACATGTGGAAGGAAAGTGTGACTTTCCTTCCCTAAAAAGTTCCATGGCTGGATGTGTCCTTCCAAGGAGGAGTGTTACAAAGCCTTGTTCACAAACCTGCTATTAAACATGTGAAGCTGTTAAAACATCACTGTGGATAAAGGATAAATGGAGCTGAGTGAAGGTAGTAGTAGAATGTAAGGTTGGAAATTAAATAATACTGCAAGGCACATGAAAGTCACACTCAAACAAAAACCTATCTGGAGAAGTCAGAGTGCACTTGAAATAAACTGTTTATAGTTTATTCATATAGTGACAGTTTTCATTTACAGTAAGATTCTTTTAAGACCAGTCATAAAAGCACTAGCAACAGGGATGCTATGAGTTTACACAGATTTATTTATATTGTTATGGAAATATACATAGGGCATATATTTACATATTGTGTGCCATTTATAGTACATATTATATTAAATACAATAAATACATGTAGCTACAACATCTTGATTGTTGCTTAACATCTTGAAAAACACAAGCACGGTTTCCTAGTTTGTCAGGCTCCAGCAGTGACGCTGCAAGCTGTTGTCAGCCTGCCCTGCCAAAGAGCTCCAGCACAGATGTGAAAAATTCCATGAAAACATTATAAAGTCTCACCCAGGCCCAATACCACCAGCAGCACCTCGGGGAGCCCAGCTGCTGCGCCAAGGCAGAAGCACAGGGCACTCCTCAGAAATTACAGTGGAGAAACCCAGTGAGGGATCGTCGCATCCACCGTAAACCGAAGTCAAAGTTAGAAGCGGCTTCTTAAAAATGAACACAGGCTGCCCTGTCCTTGAAAAGCAAGAAGAAGTTTCCCATCCCGGAGAGAGGCACCGACTCCAAGGCTGTCAGCAACCTTCTGTGCTCTGCGCTCCTAATTGCTAGCACTGCCCGCGGAGTGGCAACCTGGCTTCCCGAAGCCACTTCTGAAAACAGTCTGTTTTGAAAAAATCTGCAATTATGTGACCGGGAAAACCAAGTTTATTCGTAGTAAACTCATACAGGGGACCAGACGCCACTGAAAAACCTTTGACTGCACAGAGTGAAGAAGTTGGGACATAGCGGACCGGGCAGACGGTGGAGGCTGGGACGGGCACCCCAGCAGCGTGCAGGGCCGGGCGGGCGCCCCGCCGGCCGTGCCCCCCCCAGCCAGGCCGAAGCCCCCCTGCCGTCCCCCCGGCCCCCCCGGGACACTGCGCTGCGGCGGGGCCACGGCCCCGCTGCTCTCGGCATCCCCGCGGCGCCGGGCTCCCCCCGGGGCGCGGAGCGGGGCTCCCCGGGGCGATGCGGCGGCCCCGCCGGGAGCCGGTGCCGGTGCCGGTGCCGGTGCCGATGCCGGTGCCGGTGGGTGTCGCAGCCGCCGGCTGCGTGGCGGCGAGCCCCGGCCGCCCATCACGTGCTCGGTGTGTTGCATTGTGTTTGCGGCGGAGGGAGGGCTGGCCGTGTCAGTGATCAATGTCATGACTTCCTCCTCGGGCTGGAGCAGTATCAGAGCACAGCTGAAGGAAGCTGATTACTGCTGGTTTCAAATTGGCTGGGAACAATACACACACACGCGCGCGCGGAGCCGCACCCCCCCGCACCCCCGCACCCGCAGCCCGCACCCTGGCTCCCGCGCCGCCGCTCCGCGCCGGGGGGGAAGATGAGCTCGGGGGACGTCGTTTGCACTGGATGGCTCATTAAATCACCCCCCGAGAAGAAGCTCAAGAGATACGTAAGTGCAGAGGCTCTGCTGATATTTTTTTCCTCGCTAAAGGGATTTCGGCATGTGCTCGGTGTCTCGCTCCTCCTTTGAAATGTCTCGGCTTCGCCTTGGACCAAAACAAAAAGGTTTACAAGTCCATGCGCTTATGGAGTATTTTAGTTTTCACCGATATTCTTGTGCCCTTTGGAATTAATCTTTCCCGGCTCGTAAGATTATAATACTTCTGTTGTTATGCAATATATCTTAGGTTAAAAACCACATTTCGGTTTCAGTTAATGTTGCTGTAACTAACAGAATTGTTGTAACCGGATTTCAGATGTCACTTTTCCAGGGAAGGGCAAGAACCTGAAAAAAACCCTAATACTTTAGATTCTGAGGCTCTGCTTTGTTAAGATGCTCCGTAATTTCTATGACACTTGCTACAGGCAACATCTGCAATAGTTTTATTGACCAATTTAATATGCCAGATGCGGTTGCTAGCAGAAAGCTTTACTTTTTGTCTGTGATAAAAGAGGTGCTGGAAGATGCCGTGCTGTAAAGTTGCTGATAGCTGAAAGGTGAAGGGGGTGGTGAGAAGCAGCGAGCAGTGCATGCATGGAGAGCTGCAACTGCATTATGTGTAAAGGGGCCCCCTTGTTTCGTTCTGTATCTGCCTGTTTTTCTGAAAAGCAAAAAACAAAAAGGGAAAAAAAAAGGGTGTGTGTTGCAAACATAGGAAACTGTATCATTGCAGGGCTGCGCGGAAGGCTCTCCGGGTAGAAATAAATGACCCTTAAAAAATTGCTTGGGACAGCATTACAAACGTAAGCCCATCGTGGGCCATTTTGCATACTTATTTGTGATGGTTCTTCATCAGGAATGTTGTTACTGTTGTTACACTTTTGGAATTGGTAATACCCGTTTGAGTCATGCGCTTCTAACCTAACTTACCCCAGAGCACTGCACTGTACTAGAAGGATGCCACCATATGTGTCTGTCACACTCCTGAGCCACATACATAGCTCACATCATTTGTCATATTCCCTTCTGTTTATCAGCATTTTTTCTGGGCTGCTGATGTTAGCTTTTTCTAGTAATATGAGGAATAACTGTCTTGTGAAGAATGTGGCAGATAGCATTTGGCAGTGTATTGTTTGTTTGCACTGAAAACTAGGAGAAAGGATAATTTACTGACGATAGAATTTACTTTTAACTTCTTCTAAGCCAGAGTTTCTTCTTTTGGATTGCAGTATTGCATTGAAATGGCTGAATATTTGCTTTGTTCGGTTAGCATTTTCCAATTCTAAAATAACCACTGTGATGTGTCCCAAGGGAGCTGCAAATAAAATGTGCATATCTAATTTTTGTTATATTTTGTAACGACCATACTAATAGCACTGTATAGGAGGCACTAGACAGTGTCAGAGCCACTGATTCACCCAGCTGGTATCATTAGTTACTCTGTCAGTGAAGCTATTTTTGATTACTCAATATTCATAAAAGGGCAAAGTAGAGAAAACAGAATGTGATAAAGCTGGGATTTGAAAGCTCCCATTATACAGTCAAGATAATAGTCACAACAGGGGCTCTGATCAGCTCACAAGGCTAGTTGCAGTCTGCTCTGCTCAGATTCTGCACTACAAAACCTAGGGAAATTGGGTCTATGTTATTCTTCAAACATCACCCACCAGATTAGCCAGGTCTCTGCAGATTAGGCTTTGTTTTCTGGTTAGGAGGATAAACTACTCCTTTGTCCATAATAAAGCAGAAAGAAATCTGCTGCAAGTACAGCAAAGATTAATGTCCTTTCTTGTATGACTGGTTACAAAGTGGATGTTACAAACCAAATGGAAATTGTCTCTTACCCACTGTAAACCAATTTTTTTGCATTTTTTATGTAGTTTCCTCAGCATGGTAGCTTGTGCGCCTTGCACTGGGGTGGTAGATAGGCTGAACAACAGTGACTGCTTAAAAACAACACAAGCTTTAAAACAATGACTGTTTAAACTGACTTCAGTAGGTGTCAAGTGTCAACCGCTTACAGGAGAATGGTGTTGGCTCTGGGTCTGAACTGACAACAGACATAAATCCCTAAGCTTTACGCCACTTGTGTTCAGCTGGCAAAACCCATGGTCCGAGCTGCAGCTTCCAGGGAGCTTCACGTGCGGGCTTGGTCTGCTGCTCCTTGGGACCTCTCTGCACACTGGAGTGACTCAGTTGCTCTCACGGGGTTGTCTCCCAGTTTACATTTTCCTGAGTTCAGCATCCGGCCTTTGTAAGGTCTGGCCTGAGGGTCTCTTGTTTTACACACAGCTAAATTCTTAATCCTCAATCTATTACAATCACTGAGAAAATAATTCCAGTGGCATCTGTATTTAAGAGACCAGACAAAGCAATGAATTCAGGTTGTGAGAGTGGGAAATGCAGATAGTCCCACCGAAGCCACTGAGAATATGTATAGTGTTTGTAAAATTAAACAAATACATCTTTGTGAGATTAGATCCTAAAGACCAAAGTATACCTTCATTTATGCTTCTTCTCTGATGAAAGCAACAAGGTTTTCTGTGCGTAAACAAGTCAGAATTTGGCTCTAGGTAAGCAGAACGTTAGTTGTGAAACTTTGAAAAGCAAAAAGCAGGTGTTAAGAGTCTGTATTTTTCCTGTAATATCTTACAAAGCTGATGCTCTTAGTAGCACTATTCTTAGAAGTGTCTTATCATTCCCTAACAAAGGCTGCTCTCTTTACATGTGCAGGAAACGAACATGAGATTAATTACCCAAGTGTAACTTTCTGTAAAAACAGAGAGCTTAACGCTAAATGCAGAGAATTCATTAGAAAGCACAGGGAGCTTCACTTCAGCAGGCAAATACTCTAATAGTGGTTTAATAGCATGTACAATGCTTTTCCCTCTCTCTGATACTTGAACCATGAATCTACCGCGTCAGCTTGTCTAAAGAGGCAGTTGTGCAAGGAGTCTCCTGGGAGAGCATTTGGTGTGTGTTGCAGTTCTTTGTCCCCTAAGTGTGACCTGAAAGCTGTGCTGCTCTCATTTCCCCCCTTGGTTCTAGCTTTTCTCACCAGTCAGGGCTGTGTGGGCCTGAGGGGTGCCAGGAAACCCCCAAAGCTCCAGGGGAGCTGGCTATGGGGCAAGGGCAAGAGAGGAAGAAGCTGCGACCAACACCTAGGAAGTGGTGGTGGTGGAGGTGAAGTCCATCATGCTCTAGACCAAAAATACTAAGTTGTGGGCACAGCTTGACACTCAGTCCCGTGGAAGGAAAGGTTTTCCCAGGAGGAAAACCTGGCCCCACTGGGGATTTTGAGTATTGATATTAGTGGATCGTGAGTACCAGCCTCTGTAGGAAATTAGATGTCATGGGAGAATCTGCTTCAGGTTTGATGGGTTTCGCAGTGCCTTATACTAGTGCTGAATACATCCAACCAGGGAGTTAGATGAGGCATTCGAAAAAAAAAGTTTGTTAAAAAAAAATGAAAAAAATCAGAAGGCTCAGGGTGGTGTTGTTCTTGTATCCCGATTCTGTAATGTCAGCCTTGAATAGCAGGCTTTTTGAAACTTTTCATATGGAAATATATCTGCTCACTAACTGGTAATATTTTTCTGTTTATTGGAGGGGGGGGGGAGGAGAATGGTTTCATGGCCTAGCAAGCAAAAAAATTACTACAGCCAGTGCAAAATGTCACTGTGAGGGGGGGAAAAGACATGGAAGAAGGCACAGAGGATGTCTAATGAAATAAGAGACTTGTGCCATTGAAAAGACACATTGTTCATGTGCTGCTAAGGAGAGAGAGATGGGGATTTTTAACAGGCAGCTAATTTCAACCTGTCTTCAAATCACTGTTCTGTAGTTTTTCACACCTGTGGGGAGGAGCAGTGGCGGTGCTCTGGTGAATGCCATGCCAGCATTTACTTACTGTTAGTGTTAAATTACGTGGTTTGCAATAGTAAAGGGCTATATACAGATGCTTGCTTGTTGTGAGTCAGTGCAGCTCCATTTAAGTCAATGCTGCACAGCTGTACCCCAGCTGAAGAGCTATTCTTAATCTTCAGTACTATACAAATTGATGAGGAAAGACCACTTGCTCAAAAAAAAAAGCCAAGTTTCCCACTATGAGTGACTGGTTTCTTCAAACATTATTGAAAATCAAAATTCCTTGTCAGCATCTCTATAACAAGAGTCCAAAATGGACCCTGTGTTAGGAAAATTAGGCTTGCACCTCTTAGCACACTTCTTGGAGTTTCTGGTCTGGGAAGACAAATAGAGGTGTAAATTAAGGTACCAGATGCAAAAAGCTAGTAAGGCAGTGTCCGTTCCTGCTGTCTTTGTGTGAGGGGCAGTAAGTGCTGTCAGAAGGGCACAGCAGCAAGTAGCAGCAGATGGACGTCTCTGACTGTTGGGGGGATCTGCCAGAGCTCGCCCACAGCACACCATTGCTAGGGTTTTACAAGATAAGAGAATCTAGACGACTTCTCCATTTTTAGCTGAAGTTCTGGTATTTATCAGGGGAGCAAACGGGAAGTTACTGGCCACTAAGAAGAAAAAGTAAAGAGCTATGGAAGAGTTTGCTCAAGTAATAGGAACAAGAGTTCCACAGCCCTGCTAAGGGTGGGTACGACACAGAGCATCTGCTCTCTGATCTAGCGCTGGCCTAGCATCAGCAGAGGACACTGCCACCCTCGCCTAAAAGAAATCCCCAACTGTTGTGTGAGGTCAAGTACTACTTCTGCTGGTTTGGGATTTGGGGGAAGTTTCAGAAAAATGACTGTCAAAGAGAAATATGAACCTAATTTTTGCCCATAAGCCTTTTTATTTCCAAATCTTTCCTACAAAGCCTCACCTCTTGAACCCTGTCCCCTCTAAATATAAAGTTACAGCCACCTTTCATTTCCTGCTGTAATTAACATCCCAAACTCTCATTGAAATAACTGAGGTTTTTTTAACCAATTTGTGCAGGTTTTGTAACGCTAGCTTATAGGCTGGGTGGGAATAGGAGTCCCATGTGATGGAGGAAGTTGACAGGGTCTTTTAGCTGGTTATAGTTGTAGGTTTTGTACTTATGTTTTTCCTGCTGTTATTTAATTGTAAAATTCACCATATCTTCTGTCTGGTTTGCATATTAAGGAAGAACCCAATTTTGAGAGAATGAAGGCTCTCATACAGAAGCTCCTGTGCTGCAGACTACGTGTTCCCATCTCTGTGCAATCCTGAACAAATTGAACTCACTGGTAAAATAACAGCAGAATATTTATTTTAGGGAGGAGTTTCCATCATTGGAGTTAAAAATTTGTAATTAGCTAAGTGCAAATCAGACCATTTTCCACCACTTAACCTTGTTTTGGTAGGTTAAGTGTGATGTTTATTGTAGACCATGTTCATCGATTTTAACCATGTTTTGGTAGTTTACATGCAATGTTTAATGAGATAGGCTGACTTCTAAGAAAAAAATAATTCCTAAAAACCACTGCTGTTCTTGGCAATTTGTGTATCAGAATGTTAAGCAGAATAATTTCCCTTGGACTATTTATTTGGGTGGAGCCATAATAGCCCTGAAGCCTCAGCTTAATCTTTGACTACATGTTTTCAGTGCACAAGAATGTCCAGCTATTGGTTTCTATTCAAAACAGACCCGCAAGTTATCAGGTCTTTGCATTCAAAAACAGAGACTTAAAAAAAACCATGCTAGTTTGAAATAGAGAAGGAAATGTTAACTGGAGTGGTAATTAAACTAGTGATGCAACAAAACATGTCTTAGAGGAAAAAGCATTACAAGTAGTGCTTTGGTGAACTCTTTGTTATAGCATGAAAACTGTAAAATGGATAAATACTTTGCTTCTACCAATAATGCATTAAAATGCTATGAATATGTATTAAGGCTAATTCGATAGGTTTTTAGGGAAAGGGACAAGTTTACTCCTATAATGTTACTCAGTAGAAAAACAGTCATTTTATTTCTTGTCCTTTTCATTTGAGTTGGAAATGAACTAGTAATGTGGTAAGACAAAGAAAAAATGGCATCTTTGAAATTAAATTTGCATGTCAAAACTTTATATCCAACCAGATAAAACAGATTTTCTTCTCTCACATTTAGTTGTTGAATAAAATGCAATACTTCAACTTTGGGGTTTTTTTCTGCTTTACAATAATATCCTCAACTCATTTCAGTTTATATTGCATCAGGAAAAAAAAACACAAAACCAAACCAACAAGCATATGCTATGCAAAACTCGGTTTTAAAATCTGCTGCAACTTGGTATTTGTTAAAAATAAACCAAAACTGATGTCTAGTCTTCATGGCAGAATAATACTCCCTTTCTGAGGCTAACTCATTTGTAGCTTTGTATTTGTTAGAATGAGACAACTGTTCTTAGAGATTTTGTTATTCCCTTCCCTTCTGATGCCAGAAACCCCACCTGACCTCTGCAGTCACAACTGCCTTGTAGCTTTCCACACAAGCCTTGAACAGCACATTTCAGTTATTCAATGTCCTTTCCCATACAGAGAGGCAGTAAAATGTCATCATTAGTATGAATTTAAAATTACTTAAATGAAGGTGTTAATTTAAATGGAACTTGGATTGTCCTCTGAAAGTTTTTGACTCATTTTTGACAATGCTTTTTAAAAGACATTAGTTTCTGTAAGTTCTGTTAGTGACAAATATTATTGACCCAGGGACTGTGGGTTATATGTATTCATATTTCTGTTGGACAGAATAATAGCCATAGCAAGACCCTTTCTCTATTTGCAACTGTTGTAATCTCAGCAGAGTGCATAGTTTGCAAACAATCTGGTTTTACATGCCAGACTTGCAAACTCTTTGTAGAAGTTCAAGGATTTTACAGTTGTGAAGCCATTTTTTCAAGCTGACATGAACTGGTCGTGCCAAGGAGAAGCTAATAGTTCAGAACAAGCATGTACTATGTTTTACTTGCAGACTTTACAAACTGTGCGGTGAAGCCACTGAGTTTACAGAAGTATTGAGTTTGTAAACACTGGGAAAGCTGAACGTGTATAAAGCTGCACTTCCAAGATCTGTTGCCAGTTCCACAGAAAAGCCACCAGCATTCAAAGGTGACTGTGTGCTGATTAAATCACTATGAGATGAGAAAAAGCATCTGAAGAGGTACCAGCTGAGTTTACCGTAGCAATGAAGAAACAGTTTCATGAGAAGTCATACACTGCTTCATGAAGTGCTCACTGCTATTCCAGCTACTACATCTGTATTATTTACTAATATTTATAGTGGAAGCTTTGCAAGCTTAAGAAGTTTTATTTTTGATAAGTTCACCATCCTAAGAAAATTCTTGAGTTCTCACCGAGGTCTTAGGTTTAAAAATAAGAAACACTTAAGTAGCTCAGGGAATTGCTTTTTTAGGGTTCTTAAGCACTTTGCTCCCACTGAAATAGGATTTGCAAAATGTTTTCACTGGATACTCCTCTGACTCTAGGGCTGTTTTTGCAGGTCTTTACTGGCTAGATTTCCCTGTAAAACAGTGGGATTTGGACCATCAGCTGAAAATGAGGCTGTTACTCCAACTCTCCAACTTCACTTTGTGCTTTTTGAAATGTTCCTTTTCGACAGCTAACTAAGCGTCATATCACCCTTGAGCTATGGCTTATAAAATAATGGTGAAGTGTTTCTGAAAAGTGAGGGGAAAACACCAGATGAATCCCATCATTATTTCAGGATCTTCCCCAAACTCCAGCTTTTCCTCTGTGCTGAGCCTGAGAAATAACTCAAGCTGAAATATCATTGAAACAAACAAACAAAAAGGTTAGGGCACAGTCTGATTGGCATAGGAAGAACAGGCTTCATGACTGTGACACTGCTTTGGTTCCCCTGCATTGGGTTTGCAGACTGGAAACCTAATAATACTGGCTTGTAAAGGGAAAAATAGAAGCATTTATTGAAGTGTTACTAGACTGCAATGCTTTAACAGTTTTCTTACAAGAAATATGTTCTTTTTTTTTTCCTTTTCTTTTCTTTTTTTTAATTCACAACTGAAAGTACTGTTGCTATGTTACTGTAATGGTGTGTAGGCTGCTAAATAAATAGAGGGAGTTTAGTCCATGCCAGAAATAGAAAGCCAGGTCAGAGGTGACATTTGGGACATGTTGAGAAAAAAGAGAATATATAATTATTTCTTTCCTTCCTATCATTCTCTTCAGTCTCATTAACCCCAGACTACTCAGGAGGAAATTACAACAGAATTTCTGGACACGTAGAGTACTAAAAATTGAGTAATTTACTCTCACTAAAATGAGAGTACTAAATTCTGGAGTCACACTAAGTCTTTTGGTTTTGTTTTTTGCAAGGTCAAATTTGCAAGGGAAACTGCTACAACTGTGGCACCTCACACACTTGTGCATTATAGCTTCTTTGAGATATCGAAGGACATTAGGAACTGCTGAAAATTCACTTTGCAAAGGTGTGCTTAGGAGGGAAAATCTGTCAGGGAGAACAAGCTTTGAGAAAACGTGCTCCTGTGAAGCCAGAAACAGGAAATTTGAGTCCATTGTCCTTTTTGGGATAGTCTGGCAGGTTACCAAGGATCAGAGAGACAAAAATGTGCTTAGGTTCTTATGCGAGTAGCCCTAGGTACCTGCTTGCAACTTCAGCTGCCTAAACTTCTTTGTAAACCTGGCTTGTGAACGTGCATGAGTGCCGTGTTGGTACAGCACAGTCATTTTTACCCTTCCTCTGCTGCCTGCATATGCACCTCAGGTACAGACCTTAGTACAATGAGCTCTCATTTAAGCTCCAGCAGCTGATTCAGTAAATGGTGGGAACTGCAAGTTGCTAATGTGAAAACTAAAGCCCAGTCGTCCTTCTGTGCCAGTCGGATCAGAAGCAGCCCTTATACCAGAAGTGAGCATTGCAGCCTTGTCACATGCAGACAGCGGCCTCTGACTTTATCTCAAAAATGTTATTGCAGATGCTGGATGCTCTGGGCTGTGTTTGCTAGCCACAAAGCACCCCAGCCCTCTCCCAGCCCCTTGCAGGCATCGCTGCAGGCATGCACAGCACCCCGATGCTCTGGTCCTGCCTTGCCCTTGGCCCCACTGCTCCTGCCTGAGCATCAGCAGCCCTGGGCCCACAGCAGGGCAGCTGTGAGCGGTCAGACCATCCTGCCAGCAGGAGGTGGGACACCGAAAGGCACACCCAGCTTGCTCATGTGTGAGTTAATTTAGCAGATTCGTAATTAATCTGGAATATTTTATATTTAAATATATATGTTTACTTATAAATTAATTATTAAAGTGACACAATATGAGGCATCTGATTTCTTTGTGAGTTAGGGAAGAAGACCACAACCATAACCTAAACCAGTTCAGTGGGTGCAAGCCATTAGAGATTTTTTTGTGTTACTCTTGTAGCGCCACAAATCTGTTACTTTCCTACAAAGAAACAATGTAAATGTGCCCCCTACCCAAGATACCTTTGGATCTGAGGCATTCCAGAAAATCCCACATTTGCCATAAAGATTATAGAGGAGCATTAAATTACAGGGTACAACAGAGCCAATGGTGCCAAGTACAGTTATTCTTGTTCCTAATTTGCAGGGGTTTTTTTTTTAATTTTTTTTTTTATGTGTTAACGCTCCTTGAATGGGGGTTGGACTTTCAATGGCTAGGAGTATTTCCTAGCATGATGGACAGGAATAGCTGGTTTAATATGAAACTTTCGTAATTTTCAGCCCCAAGCCAACTCCCAATGCCTTAGACCATTTGACATATCTGCAGCATGTCTGAGGTTCTGTGTCAGAAAATGAATGTGTAGTTTAGGATCCATCAGAGCTGTTTATTTACTGACATTAGGAGTTTGCTGCTGCTGCTGCTGCTGCAATTAGAGACATTTCTTGTTTTCTAGCACAACCTGTATTCAGCCTCAGACTGAAGGAGAGTGTTAGAGGCTTTGTTGTCCCCTGTGGAGCTCAAACCCTTGTTTGGGCTCTGACAAATCCTTTACCCTTGCCAGAAACTGCATTTATCTCAGACCCTAAAGAGCAATTATTATGATTTATCCGTCTTTGGAGTGCATAAGATTTTACCAGGCATTTTCTACACAGAAATCTCCAGCCAGGAGAAGTCCAACCTACAGCCTGTCCTTTCCAGGGCTCTGTTGCCTGTGCTCAGCAGATTGCCCAGTTTAACCATCTGCAGCAGCATTGCTAAATGGAAAGGGGGATGCATTATACGTTCTGCAGTTCTGTTACGTTATCCTCCTAAAGGACCTATTTGTCCTTCATTATATTTCCAGGTCCTTTGTGCTTGAAATGATCTTTTAAACTTTATAAGTAAACTTCGTTTGCTGGCTGGTAAATTAAAGCTGTTTACCCATTAGGGTATTCCAAGTGGGCTGCAATGACGTTTGCTTGTATTCTTCATTGGGGCAAACAGCTAAATTGTTAAAACTGATTGAAATTACATCAGGGCAGAAGATGGCAGGCATGGCCAGGTTTCAGATAGGCTATAGTTAGCTAGGTGAAGATTAAGTTATCTTTACACTGCTCCTTTAAATCCCTAAGGACTCCCCTCACTGTGGCACTTACCTTGTTGAGGGTTCAGAGGTGCTTTAGTCAAACTTGCCATTCCAGAATGGGTGACCCGAGTTTGGGAGGTGAAGAGCCAGAGTGAAGCAGTAGCTGTGCAGTCCTTTCCAGAATATAGTGACAGAGAGAAATAGTCACAGAGATGCACACAGTGATATGTCTCAGGAACATTTCCAAGCAAATGATCTGCCTGTAGTTTAGTAACCTGAGCTATGTGAAGATTTCAGCAGTGGTGGCCCTAATTCTCATATGCTCAGAACCTACTGTGCACCCACAGGCAAGTTTCAGTTTGACTCATTCCTCGGGTTTACTGGATTTGGAAATGGAACTGGGATCTCTATATGAGCATTTTGTTGTAGATTTTAGTTCAGAGATTGCGCTTTTTTAAAAAGAAAGCAACTGTTTTGTTGTGCCATCTATGCATAGGAATAAAAGATAAGGAGCAGAGGAAAGCACTCAGATACAAGACCTCGTACAATTAATGGTCATAAGGCCTAGGATGATTTTGTTGCAGGGGAGATGGTCACTTCTGACTTGCACCTAGGCTTGCTGCAGTCCAGGTACCTGCTCTGAGTAGAAACATGGTCATGCAGAATCACTCCAGATCTAGTTCATGGTGCCAGTTTAGGGCAGGATCTTCATGGTTCCTTGCTGGAACTGACAAGAAAAGGCATATGGCCCTATACAGCAACATCAGCAAGTAAGTGTGGTGATGTAGCACAGCTGATTCTATACCATCAAGCAGGAAGCTTTTCCCTTCCAAAATAAAATGCATTCATAATGGACAGAAAGGCCAAGTCAACATCGGGTTTAATAGGCTGCTGGAATTGGGCAGGTGGGCTGTCAAACTCGAAAGTTAGATCTGAAGCTTTCATTTGCATTTATGAGTTTACACAAATCTGCTTGGAAAATACCACTTTGTCATCTCCAAAAAGGTTTCAGATATAAAGTACTCAGACTCATCAGAAAAAAAATGTCCTGAAATAGAAATGGCACCTCATGTTCTTTAGCAATATAGGATCTTAAGGAGAATACAGGAGCCAAAAAAATGCAGCCTCAAATTCTGACCCATTATGACCATATTTATGGGGAACATTTAAATAATCTGAACTGTTTTCCCTACATTACTACTAATGACTGTACCTTATGACTGGTGATATCTCATCTTCATTAAACACTGAACTTGAACATTAGAGTTGGGCTTGAGGCTTTTCTTTTTAGCTTTTGTATCAATTGGCCAGATGCAGATCAAGCACAGAGCCATCGCCCGCAGCAACAAGGGAATGGGGAAAGAAAAGCTGATAGGAGGATTTTGCCTCCCAGTGGAAAGCCACAGATCTGCCATTTTCAGAGCTCCTGGTAACTGGTGTAACTGGGAGAGGTGGCATGTGGTATGGGAACTGCAGCATTTACCAGCTTGTCATTGGAAACTGAAGACGATGAATGGATAAGAATGATGAAATGCACAATTTCACTTTATTTTGTGTAACATCTTTCACACAAAACTTTCCACTCAGAGCGATAACAGCCAGATAGAATTATGGTGAAAAATAAAAGCAGAGTTGCAGAGAAATTATGACTTCTTAAAAAGAGTAAACTGTCACTGAAAAATCTCACTTTCTATTTGAGAGATAAAATCTCTGCATGGTGCAGCCATTTTTGCTTCTTCTGGCATAAGATTTGCGTGACTCACAGGCAGCAGCATGTTGAGGACCTAGAAATACATAATACAAGAGCAGATGCTGGATGCTGGCCGCTGGCTGGGGAATTCCCATACCATCTTTGAAATGATGATCTTGTTTGATGGGGCAACACACAGAGCACGAGGCAAGTGCGCATGATGTTGCTCCCCTAGGTGAGGTTATTAATCTGAAGGGTGAGAGACAGTGTGAAGGCTGCTAAACACCTACTATTGTAGCAGTCAATCCCAGCTGGTGAGGATGAGTGATGTAATGGATCAAGCAGGAGGAGAAAGTTTTCAAATGGGAGGGTGTAAAATTTGAAAGGCTGCACGTAGGAATGAAGAGTAGCAGTCCTAATTCGAGTACGCAGGCAGCTCAGCAGATGGCCCAGCAGATGAGTTGCTATGCACCATGGTATGTGTGAGAACAGGGGAGTAATGGTGAGGCTCCACGCAGAAACGTAGCCCTGCCCTTTGCACAGTATGCGGTAAGATCAGATGCCATCTTCTGTACCCCAACTGGGCCTTCCGCCCCCCATCAGGGCACTTTGTTGGCTTGCACACTGAGCTTTCCACAACAGTATTTCATACTGCTGTTCTGCATTACAGCAATTTCCTCCCCGGTGCTTTGCCTTCCACCTCCAAACAGAGCAAGAGCCATGCCCAGAAGTGCAGGTCCTTGCCAGTCGCACTAACAGTGACGTTACATTGCTAACTTCTCCTCCTGCCTTGGGCTGCAGCTCTCAGGCTGAGCTGGCATGTCTCTCAGGGTGGAAAATATCCCACTTTGGGCCATAGAACAGTCTCACTGGGATGTTTTGGGGTTATTTCCTACAACTCCAGTTCCTCCAGCAGTGAAGCACAGTGGCTGGAGAGAATTCATCTGCATCCTATGTGACTTCCACCTTCTCTAATTGCAGCTCTTTGGGAATTTTAGAGGAAAAGTTCAGAAAATCTCTAAAACTCCATTCTTTGTTTAAGAACTGACCAGTTTGCATCCGACTTTCTCCAGCGGATCTGTTTTCGCTGCTTACTGTTTGTGAGACTTTGGGGCTCCGTTTGCAAATCATCTATGCACTTATAGCTAGATCCTGCAAAAAGCATCTTTGCCACGAATAGCAGCCATTGCCACCTCACAGTCACATTGCACTGCCACTCAACATAACAGTGTTAGGAGCTTTGTTTGTTCTAGTGGTTTTCTAACAAACCTCTGCTAATCCAGAGCAATGTATTCATATGGGAAATTCCAATAATCCGTGTTTTGTGATACAGCAAAAATCTGTCTCACTAACCAGTTTACGTGTAATATTGATGAAATGAGTACCACTACGTTGTTTCAAGAAGCTCCATTTCCAACGCAATCTACAGGAAAATGACATAGGTGTATAATGATGCATGAAATAAAATCACTATAATTCTGATAAACATCTCAGATGCTCTTGGGATGTGTGATATCTTTTTCCTTTACCTTGAACTGCTTCTGAAGCAACGTAAGCTAAACTGGGACCAATGTTCTTTTTTCCAGTACCAGTGTGTTCCCGTGGCATCCTTATGCCAGCAGATCCACAGCAGCTCAGCTACGCTAGTAAAACTGTGGACAAGCCCTTAGATTCAAGCAGCAAAGACATGAGCAGTGGTAATCCCTGCTTTCCCACATGCTATCCTGTCAGATTCCATTTACCATCTTGCAGTCTTAAGAGCACAGTTCAGGTTTTGTGTCTCCTTCACCCTTAGTATATTTACTTGAATTGCAAAAAGAGATTCTTTAATCCCTGCTGGTTTTGTTGTGGTCCCCTGGAGCCAGCACCAAGACTACCGAACGCACCGAGCTCATCCAAGGGTAAATTCTCATTTCCGTTGTGGGTTGGCTAGTCTTTGGGATGGCAGTAATTCTGTGAGCCCCCAGTGAAGGCTATTTGGACCACGTGGTGAACTAGGATACATGGTTGAGGATATTTCACTATTGGACTTTTAAAGTCTCTGGAGTGTCCCTCAGCATAAGGAATACGAGTCAAAGTGGAAGGTTTTATGTTAGTAAAGGAAAAATTAAACATCATCATCTGTCTTTTTGTAAAGAAGCAGAAGGATGTTAAAAACTGTTATGCTGGCTCACATTTTTTCTACATAAATGAATTTTTGAGGCATCATACATGGTTACAGTAAAACAGTTAAATAGGAAATAGTGAAATCCACTATGATTTCTACATAACTTTTTATTTCATAACATATTTGTGCAATAGAGTAGTCAGAATGCAATAATCAAACTATGTTTTTTCCATGCTTGAACATTAGTGGCCATCTGGAAAATTACACGCTACCTGTATTCAGTGAATTGGCTGAGCAAGGGTGTTACCTGCAAGGAAAATAAAATTAGTTTTATGTGTTTGGGTAAGTTAGCTTTTTCCAGGAAGAAACATAAAGAGAACCAAACAAATTTGTCACCATTCCTCTTTGGAAATGGGGTCAGTTGGCACCAGGGTGCTAGCGCTGCCCACGGACCCAGGCCGCAGCCACCTGACTTGTTGGGGGACTGTCCTCACACAGGAGTCATGACAACAGTCCTGATGTGTTTCTGGTAAAGTCACTGGAGGAGCCTCCAGAGCAACAAAGAAAAATGCCAAAGTGTCAGAAAAAAAATTAACCTTTTGTAGGAAGATCCTGTAGGAAGCATTGACCACTTCTGGCAAGGACTCTGCCATTGCTAATATCCTTTCTGCCTGCAGCACCTACTATTGTAGCATGGCAATTTATTTGAAAAACTTTGGCTGAAACGACTAGTTATCACTCTGCTCGTGCAGGGTGTTGCCTCTTCTCTTCCTGGTAAAAACACTGAGCTGCAGACAGGGTCTGTTCTGGGAATGGGCTACAGGCGCTCTCCTTAGCAAATACCAGAGCCCCGGGGCAGGGAGCCCACAACAGGGAACGGGGGGGGGAGGGGGGGGGGGGCAGGGACACACACGTCCAGTGCCCGTTGGTAATCCAGTTATTAAAGATAAGTGTTGACTTGATGAACTTCTGACCAAAACCTGTTATGTCAGAGGGGGACTCTTCTAATACTCAGCTCCTAAGGTTGAGGTATAACTGTGATAGGGCTGGGGACATCTCACCTGAGTGGAAAGAAGAGCTGAGTTATCCAGACAGTCATCTAACTACACGAGGTCTTGGCAGCTTTGACCTGTTCTTTTGAAACTCATGTCTGTCTATGCTATATATTTGGCTTACTATTATTCCTGGATTTGCTTAGCTTTTTGGTGAAAATGTCATTAATTACTGATTTATTTCAGTGGAATAAGGAGTCCAACTGTGTATGCATAGTGTATTTAGGGGTTTCAATGCTTATAATTGCTCTTCCCTGAATAAGATGCTGTTGGGAAGATTCTTAGTTTCACAGTGTCAAGCCATTAATTAATCAAGGACCAAACCAGAAGCACAGCACTGTGGAGAAGATTCTTAGGTATCGAAAGTCACTGATCGTAAAGCTCTGTGGAAGCAGTGCCTGGCTGCGGTTGGGGAACTTGTCTCCCAGTTACACATTCCCCTGGCTGTGAATCCAATGCTGCTACTTTTTCCCTGTGCAAAGACGAGGCACAGCCACTGGATGAGTCATGGATCTGTGCTCAGCTGTGTCTGACACATGGAACTCTGGAGCAGGACAGAGGTAGCAGCTTTGTAGTGTGGGACTGCAAGGCACACACACATAAAAAAAAAGTCTTACACTCAGTGCAGCCCAAACCTTGAAGGTCTCTTTAGAGGCCTTTGGCTGTGCTGCTTTTGACTCTACCCAGCCAGCCCCACCTCTCCCATATTCTTCCTTCTGGTGTTTTTAATGGCTAACCCTCATCATCCATACAGGTGCTTCCCTGACCTCTTTGGGTGGCTGTGACCTGTGCTAGCCCACCTAAAAGCAAAGTAGCCACAGGCACTGGGAGTGGCAAACAAACAGAAGGATCTCTCATTGCTGTTTCTCTTCCTTGAACTGCAGGTTGTTTAATCACATGTTGCAAAACAGATTGTGGAGTGGGGTCGTTTTGCCTTTCAGCAGGGCTGTGGTGCTGGAACTGTAGAGGAGCAGAGCTGCTTGTCTCAGAAGGTGTTTCTAACACAGAGCATGTGACATCTATCACATAACACCATGACAAAACCGTGCTTCTAACACAGAGCTCAAGCAATTTGTGAAGTGAAATTAGTCAGAGGTATATGTAATGCTCTTTGATTTAAATGTGGATTAGAAAGTATGTACAGTAACAGTCCATTTCTAAAGACATTGATTCTTTACAGCAAAAGAATGAAAGTGAAAATATCCTGAAGAACAATAAAACAAAGAGTACTGTAGTTCGGCTCTGAAAAAATACCAAAGTTTTGCACTGGGTGCAAGAAGTGCTATGGGGAAGGTGCATGGGATTATTTTAGTGCTTCATTCATCTTCTGTTGTATGTTATGGGTCTGATTTGCACCTGATTTTGCACTCAAGAAAATCCTGAGTTCCTCTTTTAGCTGTCAAATAGGAATGAACATAGAATCAGCCATGGAGAAGGAGTCTTAGATTAAGCAAATGTGAGGTCCTAATCTAGCTCTCTTTCAAGGCAGTTATTCTGCTTGATTTTTAGTAAGGATTGAAATAAACTATAATGGAGAGGAGACTCAGGTTACAGGGGCAAAATTAGCATTCAGAGAGATGGAAAAAGATGTCCTATGGCATATTTAAAATACCAGCAGGATAGTCTTCTACTGGATTTATTGAAAGATGAGTACCCAAATATCCCCAAATTCCTAGATAGGCTTAAAACTGTCTTCATTTTTTTCAGTAAATCATTGTGTAAATTATGTATATTGTAACTTCATGACAGTAGCAGTGTAATAATATTAGTAACTACTGTCATTCTCAACTTTTGTTAAGTAATAAGAAAGTCACAGAATAAAATATAAACATATGTGATGGGCTTAAAAAAATAAATTCAAACAATCAGTAAGACCAGAAGCTCTGTAAGTGCCAAATTATTGTTGCAGAAGTATTCTTTTTATCTATGGGTCATGATTTCCAAGAAATGAGTGAAAAATGTAAACACTTCCAAGCATTTGTCCCTTTGGGCACAGAGTGTATTAAACAACAACAACAAAAAATACTTCATGGACAGAAAAGAATTGTTGGCCAGAGCATTTTAGTCAGATGCCAACAACGCCTGACTTGATGAACAAGCAAGAGAAAAACTTGGAAATGTTTTTATCACCTGATTCATGGAAATTCTCCATTCACCTGAGTTTTAAAATGAAGCCTCCTTCAAGTTCAAGGAAACAAACTGGAAATGTTTTTCTGTAGTAGAATTCAAAGCAGGAGGTGGTTGTGGTAATTACTGGCAAGCAAATAGTAAATACTCTCAGAGGTGAAAACCACAGAGCTGGAAATCATGCCTCTGCTAAGCTGGGTCAGATTCCATGCTTGATTACACTGCATGAATAAATTCTTGAAAATTATTATTTCAGAAGTGAAAAAATAATCTGAATTCTTACTTTTGCAAAGCGGGGCAGAAATATGTGGAAGAACATGGCATCATTAGTTTGCTGCATTATTGGTTTAGAGGTGCCCTTTTGAGTCATACAGGTACAAATATCCCATTGCTCCCAGGCTAATTGTAAGATTTCTAAGATCATACAAGTTATTTAAGCATCTAAATCCATTTTGTTTCCTGTGTCAGCTCTTTGTTGTTGGTTTGATCCCACAATAAAAAGTCAATCAGTATATTAAGTATAGGCTGAGAATCCATGCTGATGGGGTGAATGAAAATTGGCAGCACCCAAGTCTTTTGTTGATCTGAACATTAAATAACGGCATTAGGACTGTTTCATCTAGAACAAGAATCACATTGGTATCCCATAAAAATCACTACGGTTGCTCTTTCTCTTTCAAATCTCTCTAAACCCAGCTGAGCAAATATTGTAACTTTTGGAGCTGCCGGCTGGCAATAGCAATGCTTTGTGTTTCACCTCAAGTCTTCATCAGTCCAACTTCTGCTCTGCACACAGCTATGGCTGTGCCACAGGAAGGATCAAAATCAGAGCAAAATTCTTCGAGTTGTATCTGGTATAGACCAAGACCATCAGAAACCACAAATTTCAGGCAGTGTAAAGTGCAAGACCAGAAAGTGGCCAAGGCATTTCTGTCTGTTGCAATCCTTCAAATTTCCCCAACCAAATACAGTTTGCTGGGCAAGGGGTTGTGTTGTAAAAATCTCCTTTGTCTTCTTTGGAAGCTTTTTCAGTTTTCCTCCACATCTTACAGTCAATCCATCAGCTCTCTGGAAAGACTAGTTTTCAGCCTACTTCCATGGTCTGAGACCTTACATTGTATTGCTTATCTTTATCGTGCACAGTATGCATGGTTTTTGTATGTGTCTGATTATTCTTGTAACCTGCTGAAATCAGAAAAGGAATTTTTCCCCTTGTTTCACTAAGGCCAGGATGCCATTCATCGTCTTCCTGTGTGATACTGTTTTCTCTGTTTATTGTCTTCCCTCTAAAACAAAGTCTTTAGGAACAGAAGAGGCACTTCCCTTGGCATACCCCTGGGAAACAGCTCCCTGGTATTTTGTGATGGCTTCTAACAAAAACATCAAGGTACAGCATCACTGTATGATTCTTCCTTGGCTTTGTAACCTATTAAAAAAAAAAAAAATCTACTTAGGAAAGGCTTTTCTATCTGCAGAAGGATTAGATCAATCATTATACTTTCTCATGTGTTCATGCGTATGTTCGTCTTTTCCCGTATCTCTCAGCCTGTCTTTTAAAAGCCTCCTAAAAACATCAGCACCACATTCATGTGCCCTTGAACGGCCCGCACCTATGCTACAGCCACGCTTACTCTTTGGCTGAAAAACATCCATAAACTTATATTTTAGAATCCACTTACTTCTGGCCTATTTAGCAATGTGTGCTTTTGTAACACAAATCTTTGTCCTGACCAGGGGGTGTTTTACCTCCCAATTGGCTTCATTTGAATCTAGCAGTTAGATTTAACATTTTAGTAACTGCATCAGCAACACAAAACCCGGTTGGGTTACTGACTGTGCCATACATGTTACTTTTTACACTGCATCCTAACGAGTCACATTTACAAACTGCTTCTCTGAAAAACATGGTAAGAAAGAGTCATAAGTGAAGGAGAAGAGTAGGAGTAATTCCGCATTCAGATCTAAATTTGTTTCAAGTGTGGGATGAAGCTTAAAATAAGAAAAGATAATAGTTGGGGTTCTGTTGTTTCTTTCCACCTTTTTGAAAAGTCATTTTTGATCATACTCTTTACCTCTTTAAAAATGTAAACTCAAGTGATGGACCTTTGCTAAAGTGTTTCATGAGTTAAAATTAACCTTGAAAGTTGGCAGGAGGTGTTACTTGCTTGGCATTTATTTCTACTAATGTTTTTCATATCTGACCAGAAATAGGTAGCATGCAAATGTCTCTCTGTGGTTTAAACAAATAAGCCATGAAGTCTAAAAAAGGAAAGCAGTTACTGCTTTCTGTGTACAACTACTGCTTTCAGATGTCTTTTTTGTAGCTGCTAATGCTTGTGACTATGGCCCCATTTTTACTCAAAAAATATTCTGTGTTGTTCGGGTAGGAGGGATCAGAGGAAGGGATTTTACTAGTTTGGTTTTCTCCTGTGAGGGAACGCAGGCAGTATCCCTTCCTGGAATTCAGCTAGGACCTGGGGGGTGGCATGATGATGAACCGTGTCTTTCCCTACAGAATGTGAAAGTTTTGTTAATCAAAATGTTAGTTAATCTACAGTAGAAAGCTGTAAAAGTTCCAGACGCGGTGCCCATCCCCAGATGCCCCTGACAATACCCATGGTTTTACACACATCCTCTCAATGCGCTGTTCTCTGCACTGCTGTGTGTAACACCCAGACACCAAGGGCAACACCTTAAAAGAAAAACTGTCCTCTCATTCAGGGCCACCCTTTTGGGGTATCATTTGCAAGAATTATTTCAGCCTTTGCAGGACAGAATTTCTCTCCTCCTTGCAACTCTGGCTTCAAGTCTGTAGGCAGCATTTTGCATTGGTATGTTTTAATGAAAGCCAGAAGAAAACAATAACTTCATTATGTTTTGCGTTTTCCTCTTTAGTGTATCAGTTTATTTTTGTCAACTTTGAGCTTTTGGATTTAATTTAGCTTAGATCATTTTTAGTTAAGATGAGGCACATGGCTTTAGTGAGCTGTGAGCTCTCACCAAGTTAGCTTTGCTGCTCCTGTTAGACATTTTCTTGGTCCTCGCTCTGCTGGAAGGTTTGATGCTTCCAGACTGGTGTTTTACTCTCATGGTTTATTAGTGAATATTAGTGAATATCTACTGTATTTTGATCTATTTTATTTACTGATACATACTTCATAGACCTCTAGTTTAGCAAAATTGGTTTTATAGAGAATAAGTAAAAGAGAAACACAACTGAAGGATCAATGACCATTGTCTTTGTTTAAAATATATATTATCCTCTATATTCAGAATTGTTAGGCATTCTTTGCACTTCTACAGGTCGCCAGAGATTGGGCCAGTCATTTGTATAATTAAGAGTTAAGCATTCTAAAGTTCAAAGCACTTTGTTCTTCATTTGTGATTAATCCGGTTTCTCACATTGCACTTCAGCCTTCAGTTTACATACTTGGAAAGTGTTTGGTTGCTGAGCTGCCTTTCTTTATAGTATTGTAAAAAAAATCAAAAATCTAAATGTGACTTTTTTTAGAGAGGGAGAAAAGTTGGAGAAACCCATTGTGCTGAAGCAGCAACACAATGCAATCTTGCATATGCAAATGTATTTTGGTTAAAGTTTTTCAGTCACAAGGTAATTAATCCAACTGCATTCTGGCATCTTCTAGAAGAGCCTACCCCTTCCAACTCGAAGTTTCTACTTACTGACACAGCCGATACTGAACTGACTGCTGCTGCTGGCATAGGAAGACTGAAAGTGTAAAGGAGATCTAGAACTTGAAAAAATCTTTCTCGTAACTTAAGAAAATAATAGTAAGAAACTCTATAAAGAGCCGGCTGAAACATATGGATTGTGAATGAACAGAAGAAGAAAGATCAGTTCACAACATTCATACAGTCCATTAGCCTCAAGTGGATGTACAAAGCCTATCTGAGCTTATCCTGGTTGGGGGCTCCCTAATTTCAAGGGAGCCATGCAGAGCCCACCCCTCAGCTAGCATCTTCTATGGAAGGGGTGAGCACCTAACCGCACCTGTGCTGAGCTTGTTTGCTGGAGCATCTTATAGATAGCTGGGAAATATACTGCCTTGTTGTCCAGACCTAAATTCCGTTTCATCAGTATAGGTAAAAAATGAGTGTGTGATTCAGAGTTTGGCTTCAGCTGACCCATGGGTTGAGTTCTTGCTGTTTGTTGTTGTAATTTCTATAGTTACACTGGAAGCACTCTGGGCATTTAGGTATTTTGGCTGCCGAAACTCAGAAATAACTAGTTGGAATAAAAGTGTTAATAGTCTGATGGCTGTGTGTGAGTCATAGACACAGTGGCCTTTGAGACAAAAGAGAGATTGCTCCGAGTACAGCAGTGGAGAAAGCCCTTCCTCTGTGCAGCCTTACATGCTCAGTGCAGGTCAAACTTAAACTTCCTTACTCAGAGCACAAACAGCTCTTCTATTTATACAGTCCGAGCTCCCGTATCCCAAGATCCCTGTGTCACAGAATCATAGAATCACAGAACCATTTAGGCTGGAGAGGACCTTTAAGATGATCCAACTGTTAACCTAACGCTGCCAAGTCCACCATTAAATCATGTCCCTAAATACCACATCTACACATCTTTTGAATACCTCCAGGAATGGTGACTCAGCCACTTCCACAGAAATATTTAAGGGATCGTTGCGAGGCTTGCAGAAGCAAAGCCTGCCTGGCTCTCACTGCTGAACCCCAGGGAGACTTCTTCCCGGGCAGCTCCTGGACAGGGAGAGGTTAATTGTGCCTGCTGGTTTTGCATGGCTCACTTGCAAATCAAAATTAATGTACATCCAACGTTCAACACCCAAGAAGATTTACACGTACCTCTCATGCACACGTTTACTTATGGTACTTACTTGTCCCTCCATGGCGCATGGCTTTTGCATTAGAAGAGGAAGTGTCCTCTCAGTTTCATACTATACACAATGTGTATGTTTCAAATTTATACTGTGAAATGGCATTTTTCAGAAAGAAAACCTTCACTGTCTTTGAACTGAGAAGATGTTAGATAGAAGCACATCACTTAGTTGGAGTCAAGACTCTCACTTCATCTTGCCAGGCACTGCTCAGACTTCGGGCAGCGAAAATGGCAGGGAAAACTTGGACCGTAGGCCCCAAAAATGCAGGCTCAATTCCTTGAAGTATTTTACTTTAAATGAGGTTAAGGATTATTCCTGAGCTTGCTGTGAAGCGTGTGCCTGAGTACATTCTTGAACGGGGATCTAAACTTGAAGGGCAAATGATTTGGTTGTAAATTATTTGGCTTTTTTTGGTACCCTCGGGAAACAGCCTGCAACAGCAGAGTTTCTGTCAGGTTGAATTTTGGAGGTTAAATACCGCACTTTATCCTTTTGGACTAGAGAGCCTGGGTCTTTCCTAATTGTGCTAACCATGCTGAAGTCTCAGGATCAAAGTGCTCTAAGGTGTTCCGTTTGCTCTGTGCTCTAACAGCCCTTATCTCACATCACTTTTTGTGGGATTCAGTTAGCAAAACCAGTGCCTGTGAACTTCACACTTCTGCTTACAGCTCCTGCCACGATCATTGCTCTGTAGACAGAGCAGATCATGTTGAGTTTCATTGTCAGTGTGAAGACACAATACCAGGGGCTGTGGCATTACAGCGGCACGGCTTCCTGCTCTGTGGGCAAGCCTGGAACTAGGTCAAACAACAAAAGCAAGTTCTAGTTGAAGTATAAGAAGACACATATCTTCAGGAATGGGGCAGGGGGCTCTCAGCCCTGTCACCAACCTGCAGGCCATTTTTTGCAAAGAATTCCAGGAACTTCATGAGAATGCACATAGAAATTCAGGATAATCTAATCTTTTTGCTGACATGAAATTTGTCTGTTACCATGAAAGCATCTTGATGCAGAAGGACTGCACAGTGCCATGGTGTGGGATACCTGTCTAGGTTTGTGTCAGAGGCCCAAGAGCTCTGGACGGAAAAATAAACAAACCCTGGGGTGCTTTGTGATGAGGAGCAAAACCATGCAGAAAAAGGACTGAAGCCTTAAGCGAGTCTCTGTGTTTTTCTGTTATAGCAGAGAAACAGCCTGAGTCTACAGGGAGCTTAGCTGCAGTGTTTTGCATCTTTTTTTGGTGGTGTTTATTTTAGGGATTTGTTGTTGGTTGTGGTACGGTAAGACTGCTTTCACACCTACACACTGAATTATGGTATGCCTAGATAGACACCTTCATCGCTGGCCTGCTTTACACTTGCTCACTGAAGTGTGAACTGTTACATATATACCATGGCCTGGTCTTTTTAATGCTAAAGCGATATCAGGCATATTTGCATATTTGTTCTTAAAAAAAATTTCTAGGTATGTCCGAATTGTAACTGTAGTCACTAGCTTAGAGTCTGCTAACAGTGAGAGCAGGGGGAAAACCCATGTGCATGAGAAGCTCAAAAGAATCTGTTAACATGCTTTATTCTCATGATCTTTGTGGAGTTGTATGGTGGCTTTCTTACTGTACAGCAAGCAAAATCGTTTGGTTGAATTGTTGGAATGAAGGAGCAGTGAGAAAGATTCGGATATCTTTTAAACCGTGGGTGAGCAGATGCTCCATGCTGTGATGGTCCAGCACTGCGTTTTTGATGCATGTGATTGAGGGTAGAAAAAAAGCATTGCATGCAACACCATTGATTGTATGCTACAAGTTTTTTTTCAATCTGGGAGTGCTAGTAGTTTTATTTTTAATTTCAACAGAGTACTAATAGTTTTGTTTTTAATTTCAGTGGCTCCCCTTATGATACTTCTCCAAACTAGTCTGATCACCTTGAGGAAGTTTTCCTATATAGAGCATTAATTCACACAGAGCAGTGATATCACTGATTTTTATAATAATTTAAATGACAAGGTAGAAATCTTTGAATTAAATTATAATTTCTTAATCTCATTTTTTTCCACAGATGCTTTTTCATTTATGTCCTTGAAATACACTTTTACTAGTTGCTATGTAATGAATTACCACTAAATGGCGTTTTTAGAATAAAAGTGACACTTATTTTTGCTAACGGGGATACTGTATATCCATCCATAAATATCTAGGCATTTGTGTAGCTTAATATACAATTACTCATGTTCTTTATGTTAAAATTTTTCAGTTAAAGAGATACCATTCTGGAAAGCTTTCTTTCCCCAGCAGGGATTATTTTATGTGATTTGAAACAAGCTGCATTTGAATGGAACTGGAATTCAGTAAAAATGCACAAAAACATTTTTAAAGTTTTTTAAAAGATTTAGAATTAATAAATTATGTGAAATTACCTACATATAAACTACGTGGGTTTTTCTGTTAAATTTTTGATCCTATTTTGATTGCAGTTTTTTTTTTTTTTTAAAAAAAACCAAACATATTCAAACACAAAATTCCAGTTTCTTTGGCAGTACCTGTTTAGAAAGCAGTAAGTGAGATTTAATTAGAAGTCAGAACTTTAATACAAACTGATAAATTGCACAGTCCAGTACCAATTCCTTTGGCTGTTTGAGAACTGCTGTGCACTGAAGCTCAAAGGTGTGATGGTACCCTTCTTACCATATTATACAATTTTAAAACTGTATATTTTATACATTATTATAATGTATAATGTATAAATCATATATATATATAATTTAAATATATAGACCATATTATAAATCACGTATGCTGATACATATCAATAACACGCCTGGATTCCCTTGAAGCTGAAAACCTGTGAACAGTGTCTGTGCATAGAAGTGTTAAGTGTGTTGAACTTGGGTGTTATTTGCAGCAGAAATGTGACTTGGCTTTGGGACAGCTTTGCTTTTGCTGGGCAGGAAGAGCTGAATCGTTTATTTCTTAGCCACTATGAAACACACTCACGATCAGAAACAGCACAGACAGAACCACCAGCTGCAGAGGTGGAGAAAGCTGTTGTCCTGGTCCTGTCCGAGCAGGGCAAGCTGATACCAGCAGCAAATACCTGCTGATAGCCAAGCAGGGAGGAGGCAGGGCTTGTAGCTGGGCTGGCCTGGACACCCCCTGAGTATCCCCCAGTGCCAGGGGATCGCCAGCTGGCACTGCTTGAAGTTTGGTGTCCAGAAGAGTACAAAATTACCTTTTTCAGCCAAGGGTCCTGCCCACCAGGTGATACATGTTCAGTTGTTCAAAGCGGTGTTAGTAAAGGCCAAGATCATTCCTACTCCAAATTTTAAGTCAGAAGCAGCCAGTCTGTGGGTGAGTCACACAGGAATACACCAGCACACATGACTTCTATGTAGTGACTTTGCCTACTGGTGAGTAAAATACAAGAAACAATTAAAAGCTTGCTTTGAAAAGTCTTTGTTTGAAGTACGTTTCCTTAATTCTTTGGGAGCTCCCAACAGATCTGCCGAATGGCAAGGGACCATCTAGGTTGGGTCTTAGCTTGCCTTTACCAGCAGTGGCACCGTGTGTCAGAGCTGGTGTGTGGAAGGACAGTAATGACAGCTCAAGTGCCAAACCATCATGTAAAAGCTTTATCTAGGGCTTAAGATGGAGCCTGTCCCGGTTGCGCAGGCTGGCGCTTATTTACCTGGGAGCAACTGGAACCATTGCAAGTGCCATTACAAATTCCAGTGTACTAGCTGTGGTTGTAAACTCCTTGGATCAAAACCCATCTTTTTGGGGGTTTAATATTTTTGTCTAGTGCAACAGAGTCATCGATGAAGGCCATCAAGGAGTATTACAACATCGTGTCTGCATCTAACCCTTTTTTGGATTCCCAGGGATGCACAGGTTTGTCAGACTGTAGGTATTATCTTCTTTCATGGTTGGCAAGAGCGCAATCCAGTGCCTTTCTCCAGGTGTCCTCCCACCCCAGCCAGTGCCAGAGCTATCAGCTTAGCAAAGGTGATGCGGCTTCTTCTGTCTTCAGCCACTTGTGCTGAAAACATCTGACCTGGCAATGTCACTTTTAAAGGCTGCTAAAGTCAGCTAAAGATGTAACGAAAAAGATACAGAAGACTGTTAAAGATGCAGGGAAAGCAGAGCAGTCCTCCCTCACCTCAGCCTCAGCGTCTGCCCAGCATCACTGACTGTGGTGGCTGCAGAGGCAGAGGAAAGCTGGAGGAGGAGGAGGAGGGGGAAGCTTACACAACTATTACTTGCTCTCATCATCCCAAAGGACCAATTTTCAGACCATTACCTACTTTCCCACACATGCAGACACACACACTTCACTGATCTGGAGAGGACTTATAAGTTAGCATCTGAGAAATAATTAGCAGTATGCAGACACCATTTGCTTTAGGGGTTGCTAGTTGTTCTCCAGGAATGGCTAATGCCGAAACCCAGAAGCAGCCTGGGCCCAGTTGTCCTACTGGAGAAAATGTATGGTGCTATCAGCTTATTTTTCTCTAAGGCACATGTGGTGTCTCTGGGATCTTTTAAATCTGTCTTCGGATTAGTCACAGAGCAGAGGCTTTCTCCGTTCTTAAGCCAGCCCGACAGACACAGCTATCTAGCGAGCCAGACTAGCCCTCTCCAGCACAATCGCAGGAAGTTATTCCAAGCCTCAGACAAATCCCATTTCTATCTCTGGAAGAGTAAAAGGTCAAAAAACACCAGGCTGTAGCTCTGCCAGCAATAGCAGCCCCAGCGGTCGCAGCATCGTGGCGGGGCTGTGCGGAGTGGAGCACAGGCGCAGGGCTGCCTCCCGCCACGGCTCTGCCCTCCTGCAGACATGGTGGCTCCTGCCCACGCGTCTCCAGGAGGAGGTGGAGGTGCATGCGGCTCGGAAAGGCCTTCACAGGCCACGTCATTCCACAGGCAACCCTGGGAGAGGGGCAAAGGAAAGCGTAACTACCAGGTTACCAAAGCAGACTTTCCCTGCGAGTCAGCGGAGCCCTCTGGTCCCGCCTACCATATTACTGTTGGCATCCAGCCACATCCCCATCCTCTCCCAGCCATAGGCAGCTTAATTAGCACAAGTCTTGATTAGCTCTTGCCCTCTGCTTGCAGTGTACTAGCAAAACAGGAGCCTTCAAGGGCTCTCTGCAGTTCTTTAGCAGCAACCAGGTGCCTCCAAGGGCCAGCTCTCCGAGCTGCCCTGGCCTGGCCATGCCTGCCACGCAGTGCTTTGGACGCTTTGCTGTTGCAGTGGCAGTGCCTGCAATCAAAGCAGGGACATGAGGCATTCCCTTTCATCATTCCTCGCTGTTCTCTTAGGATTTCAGTAATGGCCTCTTCCCTCCTGTTGCTTTGCTGACTTTTCTGTTTGGCTATAGCAAAGAAGATACCTCATAACAACGCATACAATGGCCAGCCCACGGCCTGATGATTCAGAGCGTGATGGGGCTACTCCACCCACAGTAAAAACTTCGGTGTGATTTGGAGAAACTCTTGCCTGAGGTGCTGGGAGGACTGCCATACCGGCCATGCCTCCCTCATCCCAGGGCAGGGGTTTGCTTTCAGCACTCTGCCAGTTGTGGTGACGTGAAACACTGCAGATGGAGCTGCTCCTCACCGAGGTTTTTCCTGCTGAGCTGAAAAGTCCAGTCCTTTGCATGATCTCTGCAGTTCGTTTTTTATTTGTCCTTCCTTCAGCTTTCCTGCTCCTCCCATTACTGCCCTTCCAATTTTCTTGCCCATTTGGGGGTCCCCTACTCTCTCTTTGTAGCTCTCACTTTACTTCATGTTGCTCTACTTTTGCTTTGCTCCTAGGACATAAACACCCTTGAAATGACTCCTGTTTAAACACAGCCTTCATCCCTCCTCCCATCACTACCTACAAGCACCAACAGGACTGTGATACCCACATGCTGTCACTCCTAAATTAACCAGGCAGGAATCTAAATGGCAGAACCAGGGGGGGCAAAACATTGCCTGCCAAAACAGAAGTGCATTTGAGACCTTTTAATAAAAGAGACCTAGAGCTCCTGTATGCATGTGCAGGACTACAGAGAACAGCACTTAGAAACAGCGGTGGCTAAGGGCTGCATTGGTGCCGATACAGGTGTCAGCTGCGCTGTCCCCGCTGCTGGGGCACCTGCTGGCACCCAGGTACCTCGGCTGCCTTGGAAATATGTTTGAGTCACTTGCTGAAAAACCTTGCAGCCCTATTCCCCACCAGTGCCAGACAGCTTACTCTCCTCCAGGAATCTGTATTCTTTGTAAATAGGGCTGAACTGACCCACACGGCTCCCAACCGCCACATTTTAACTGAGGGCAGCAACAGGGAAAGTCCTATTTGTTTTTCTCTAATAGACTGAACACTGTGGGTTCAGCCCAGAGCCAAGGATGTTTCATACAGTTTCTTTGTTGTAAATCTGTCTGCCTCCACACCCTCCCTAAGACAAATGCTCTGAGGAGCAGTTTCTTTGCCAGTGCGAAGGCACTGACTGTCAAGGATCTTCACTCTTTGAAGCAAGCTGAAAGTGAATCGTTGGGCACAAACCTTCAGTTATTTAACCGTTCTGCAGCTAGGGCATCGCTGGTGGGAGGACAAGGACAATTCGGTGTTGACTGCAGTGGGAGTGCAGTGCCCTCGGCACAGGCAGGAGGGCCCTGTGGATTAACTCTGCTCACACATTCAGCTGATCAGGGAATGGTTATAGCTGTGGTTTATAGTGTATATAGTTTTTATGTGCCTGCTTTGTGGTTTGAGTAGATCTCAGTGTATAAGGCTGTCATGGCATTTCTCTTTCTCTGTCTTCACAGATCTATCCCATGGGATTAGAAACAATAAGACCCACTTAAAAACTGAAAATGAGATTACATGATTTCAAAAATCAGCAAAGGAACTCCAAGTCAGCCTGAATTTCACTTCAGCTCCTGTTCTGCAGTTCAGGTTGACAGCGTCATGTTAGCATTAGCATTAGCCACGCTTACATTCACTTCCTTCTGAAGCATATGCAAGCACTGCAGACTACGTAGTGGCCTGTATGCTTCCAGTTTTGAGGATTTATAAAGTTTGCGCTGGGTGAGCTATGGTTTTCAGACCAATTGACAAACTCTTGCTGCCAGAGGAAAGCAGAACACAGACTTTTCATGGTCATTACCAGGGTCAACAAGGGGCCCTTCACCCTGACACAGCACGTGGCCTCACCAGCTGGTTGGAGTTGCATCATCCTGGGGAGCCCTGCAGCCTCACCAGGGCTAGAGCCAGATGTGCTTCAGGTGTTCCAGATGTGCCTCAGATGCTCCCTCCATTTCAGGGTGCAGGGGGAGCAAATGTACAGATATTTACCCCAGGGCAGAAGGTGTGTAGGTGACTGTTGCACAGGGCTGGTGGCACTGCCCTGCTGTGTGCAGGGGGCTGTGACGGCATCGTCACTCACAGGCACTGAGGTGAGGTGGGGTAACAGGGAGGAAAGGGGATGGCCAAGGAGCTAGTGGAGCTCGTCATATTCCCCACTTTCTTACAGCCTTGACATAGGAGAAGGCAGCTGGATGGAGGCGTGACAGGCCCCGCCAGCCTCGTGCTTGTGGGACACAGCAGCCTGGGTCTGAAGGATCCCTCATTTCTTTAGCTGCAGGCACCAGAAGGGCGCGGGGAGGCACCTTTCCCTGCAGCAGCATCCCATTTACCTCTGGGGAGCATGATGCCATGGGTTTCTCCAGTGCCAGTTCATTCAGCACCAGCAGCAGGGGGGATGGGACTTCCCCACACAGCAGCAGTCTGGTCTCGATGCCTTCGCCTCCTCCCCAGTCCTTGATGCCTCCAGGGAGCCCTGGTGGTCCCGCCCTGACTGGGGTGTGCAGTGGGGAGGCAGCCAGCAGCCCCACGCAGAAAATGATGCAGTCACAGACTGCATCCATGTCCTTACTGCTCCTTGGTGACCTCATTTTCTGGGTGTAGCTCAGAGTGCAAAAAACACAAAAAAAAGGGGATAGGGAAGGGAGGAGAAGAGATAGAGAAGAAGTTGCAGAAAAGCAGAAATAAATGCTGTAGTTTTGAAAATGACTGTGGAAAACCCCAGCTGGCTCATTGTCCTCACTTTTGTAACAGTAACATTGATCCTATTTCACCATCCCACAAGCACATACTCTTCTGATAGTTTTACAGTTTTAGAAAGATTAAGATCCGGATAAGCTGCACAACACCACTGCCTTCAACTGCGTTTACCAGTTTACATTTACTAAGAATCTGGCTTTTGGTGTTTCATAGATTAGTGTGCTGACAGTTTGAAAAATGATAGAAAGGGAGCTATTACCCTTCTCCCACATTGCTCATATTTAAGATATTGCTGAGCACATTAATTGCACGTTGTTCCCAATAGATCAAGCTGAACTTTCATTTCTGAAATCTGTTTTTACTCCCAAACTGTTTCACTATTTGTGGAGTTTGGCAGAGAGTTTGACTCCTGCTGTACTTGCAAAAAATCTGCATTAGAACATACTGACAACTGGCTGAACATAACCCCAAAGAGAAGGCACCTGCTCAGGAAAGCTGGCCCATCCTTTTGCAAGCTGCAGCTGCACAGAGGAACCGGCACATTTTGGCCGTGCCTGAGGAGCCAGACAGTGTGTGGGGACAGGCTTACCAGTTCCCTCCAGCCTGGGCTGCTCTGGGGCAAGCCCCACCACTTGCATCTGTCATGACGCAGATATCACAGAAGTGTCACCATGCCATCAGTCACCCCACAGCGATGAACCACTCTGGATGTGAAATCCGTGGGGTTCTGCAGAAATGAGCTCTTTCTTCCTCTCTTTCTCTCCATCCCATCTGGTGAGCCCTTGCTGCCCTCCCTGGCACCCAGCAGCCCTCCCACGATTTTACACGCATGGGACCTGGCCCTTCATGGCACAGGGAGGACCGTCTGGTGAGGAGCGGCCCCGCTCCTGCCCTTGCCATTCCCCGTGGCCGGCGTGGGGAAGTTTAGATATTGCACTGGCACAGGGTCAGGGTGGGCAGCAGGGAGGCCGATGTGGATGCACAGCCAGGCAGGGCAGTGCAGTGCATCACACCTTGTTGTAATGCTGCATCGAATTTGGGCTTTGTACACCACAGAGACAGCAGGACACTACCCAGTACTAGATTAGGCACATTCCTGAGCAACACCCATCTGCTGCCCACAGGCCAGCAAGTAGGAAGCTCGTTTGGGGCATCCTGAACTTGCTGCCTGGGTTGTGCACTGCTATAGCCACCTGAAAACCCAAGCTGTCCAGGCAAAGCTGGCGTTTGGCAAGTCCAGGGGATTTCCTAGGAAATAAATCATGGTGCACAGTTGTTTTTAGTGCTGCTGTGATCAGAGTGCGAGCCTGTAAATATGAGGACATACCAGAATTTGGAGTGTTAATGATAAAGTGTGCAATGTGCCAAATGTAATTGTTTTCCTTTTGCAGCCTGTTATATTCAGATGTTGAGGAAATGATTTAATATTTCTGAATATGTTGTGATTTCATCGTTTGATTCAGCAAGGGAAGTTTGAGAAGGCATGCAAATTAAGATAAACATTAAATATGCTGTTAGTACTTTATTTGCCATGCTAAGTTTTTTCTTATAGCAGTGCTCTACAGGGTATGACAGCCCAGGGCACATAGATGTCTTCACGTCCAGACAGAAGTTGCAGCAGTAACAGGGGCCTGAAAAAACTTAACCAGTATGTGACTTGCAATTGGAAGGACCAGTCTCAGGAGGTGAAAATAGAAAGGGCTGAGGATGAGTGATACAGCTGAAGACCCAGGCGCAGTCTTGAGGCCACTGGGTTCGTGCCCTGGTGCTCATTCCCAGCTCTGTCAGAGCGCTGAGCTCCACGGGCTGGTGTGAAGTAGGCAGAGAACAAAACAATACACTGAGAAAAAAAGCGCAGGTCTGCAGAATTTCACAGGCAGCATTGCCTTCACACAGCAGAGCGGTGAAATGCGCAATTATCTCCTAAGCATGGGAAGTTTACATGATGAATGTTTGGATACATGAGCTGACTTTAACCAGCTGACTTTGTGAAATGCACCTAAAACGTGAAGGAAAGCGGAGCTCACACGGTGTTATTTCTTCAAACCTTTAGCCCTAAACCCCCTGTTTTCTTGGATGAGACGCGGGGCACAATGGCAACAAAAAACAATTCTGAAAATTCAAGAGAGAATTCTTAAGCAAACAAAAGAAGACCTGGCACAGGGAGCATTGTTTATAGTTTTCGTAACATTTATGTATTTTAAAATAAAAAATGACAGGCAGTGGATGCTGTATATTATGACCCATATGAGTGATGACCACTTTTCCACAAACTAAGGAGAATGAAAAAATAATTCAAAAAATGTTTAAAAAACAGCTCAGCCTCCTGTGAAGTGTAAAGCACAGATTAATTTAGGACAGCTTTTAAAGAAGAAAACCCAGTTTTGGAAACGTAACACTGCCTAGCAGAATACTTAAGGGTGAAGCAACACAATTTAGTTGATGAGAAGACAAGCTGAAAACAGCAGAACTGCAATCAAAATAGATTTAAAAATTCCTTAGTGTAGCTCATTTTCTAATATTGTACTTTGAAATGAGAAAATGGATGCAAAACCAGCTATTGAGCTCTTCCAGCCTCCTTCAGTGTTGTTGAGGTTTAGCTCAACCCCCTCGAGGGGTAGCATGGGGCACCCAATATACACCCCCTCAAAACACATTGGTGCTTGTGTACATGCAATATAGGAACAGACTTCACCCAACACATTTCACCATGTGTTTTGATTTGTGTCTTACCCACACTCTTTAATGCAATTATGATATTTACTAAATAGGTCTTACAAATAAATTCTAGTTTATAATCTGGTTTGTTTTCTGTAAATATTCAGTGGGGGAATCTGGCCAGTGATGTCTGGCTTAGGCTGAGCATCTGAATCACACAGCACTGTTTCCAGTTTGAGTAGAGAGACCCAATTTCTTGAATCACAGTTCTGTGACAAATACAGACCTTTCCAAATTCCAGCTTATTTCATAAGCCTGCCTAGCCCCCAGACAGAGTCTTTTACCATGCCTGAAGCCACCAGTAGGTGTTTGCTCTCTGGCTGGAGAAAATGCAGTGTTGAGGGCAGCCTGTGCGTAAGCCACAAAGCCCAGGCTAGACCCATGAAGGGAGAGTTAATCTTCTGATGTGGCTGATAGAAAAGCTCCTCATCAGTCCAGAGGCAGATTTGCTTTATTCAGATAATTTCTTCATACCGTGTTTCCATTTTTGGGAATTGCATTTCTCAGATCTTCCTGTCAAAAGGAGGACCTGGCCCCCTCAGAGCATATGGGAGCTTTGCCATTTGCATCAGTGGAGTTTAAATGTCACCGCAAAGGCTGGGAGGTTCCCATGGGACTGATTTCAAGCCAATCTGTAGATCCCAGTGGAGATCTTCAGAGCCTGTATAGCTAGGAGCATGCAGTGAAATCCATGCCCCCCTCCACATGTCTAAATCCAGAGGTCATCTGGATGCTAGATAGTGGTTGTTACAGTAGTGGACCTATTTCTTTTTTCTTTCTATGTTTGTACGTATGTCCAGAAAGATTGGTTCTTATTTCGAGCAAATGTGACCTGCTTTCTAAGACAAGTTCTCCCACACACATGCGCCTCCTCCCTGTTTTTCTGCTTGCCTCCTGCACACTTCCTTTCTCTGGGCAATTTTAGGAGTGAAATGCAGTGCAGAGGTCAAAGACTTTGCGGCGTGTAGCTGTGAATTCAATAAGAACGTAAAAAAAAACTGTCCAGATTTGGATGTGGAGAATACATCTGATTACTCCTGTGCGCCTGAGCTGGGAGATCAGCTGAGCTGCTGAGCAAAACCCTGAAGGCGGGTTCATTTCCCTACACCGAACCACATTGTTATGATCAGGCAGAAGTGTTACAGCGTAAACATCTGTGGCTTTTATTCTGATCCTGCTGCTACTCTGGTTTTCTTCATTACATCTGACAGCGTGTTGTTGAAGGGTTTAGTTTTAAAAAAAAAAAAAAGCCGCGGTGTTGTGGTCCCTTACTAAAAGAGTCCTTTTGCCCCGTTTCCTGTTTATGTCGGAGCCGTCACATCATGTGAGCACAGACAGTTGTAGATAGGCTGCGTGACTGTTGCTGACCTCACACCACATGTTCAGTTAACAAGGTGAAACAGCAAAATTTGTTCTGTTTGTGTAAAGAATACTGAGAAAACTGCCAGTTCCAAGTAAAATAGGAGAGGGACTCCCGATAGCCCGAGGCAGGGGGCAATCTCCAGGCAGTTCTTTCTGGTCTTTAACTGCTTTGCACATCTGTATTTATGTCATGCTTGTGAGTTACAAGAAAGGGGATTAGCCCCAACTCCATTTCTTTCCTTAGTGAAGCAGTTTTGGAGTCCTTCCATAAAAGCTATTAGTTTAGCAAATTTGCTCTAGATTTTTCCAAACTTCGGTCCCTTTGGTATATATGTTTTCCTATACTTGCTTCCAAAAATGACTGAAAATTCCTGTGACTTAGCTAGCTTCAGTTATCCACCAGATGATTATGCCCAGCATTTGCATTTCAGAACTGTTGTTCTTTGAACAGTCTGGGAGCAACCTAATTTTGATTAAGATCCCAAGGATCTGTGCAGAGCCTTCTAAAAAACCTTTACGATTATGCAAGACACTTGGATTTAAAGCCATTCTAAGAAACTGAAATTTACCTCTATTCAAGGTTATATCTTACTACTATTATGATATTAAATAATTTATTTTGAACAAGTCGGAGAGATCTTAAGGTTTTCCAGGCCATTTTACAGAAGTAGTTTCCATTTAACAGTAGGAATCCCTATTGTGCCGCGTGAGGTTTCAGTGGTACTTTTCCCACTAACAGAAAACAAAGTTATGTTCTTCAATCCAGGAAGGCCTGTATCAGTGTCTTGGTTCCTCCTTTCTCCCTGTTTTCAACTTGTTTCTGTCAAAAGCCCAATCCTGCATCCTGAAAATCAGAATTTTATTTTCTAACTGACCAGGGGAGTGGCACCAAGCCAGACCGGCGGTTTTCTGTCTGTTGACCTCTGCTACCTTGAACAGGTCAATAAGGATTTCAGATGGAAAATTTGCACCATAAACTGGTTGAAGCCAAACACACAGGTGTGAGTGCGTACCTGTGGGTGTACAGGTAAGCATCCCTATTATCAGGAACACAGAGGCAGGTGTATCCCTGTGACAGGTGAACAAATCACAGCATATGTGGTATGTAATGACCATGTACCAGTTGGCAAGTGCTTTAGCATTTAAAGGTGAAAAAAAACACTCTAGAAATTTAAGCTGCGTTCAGGATGATAATAATGTCATTTTAGATACTACACATAAACATGCTGTGAGGGAATATGGAACTAAAACTCTTGGCTAGCTGATGAGGCTGTAAACATCCTCATGTAAAGAGTCCTGCCTGTAAGTCTTCACTGTCAGGGATCTTAAATGCCTGCAAAAATGTAGCAGCAGTCAGAAGGTGTCATTTGGGGGGCAGCTTAAAAGAATTAATGTTTCACTGTGCCTGCCCTCAGGAAGGAGAAAATGTGCCAGAGGAGAGGAGGGTGTGGGAGGAGACCCTTGAATGGCTTTAATCACTTAAGCCCTGTCTTCTGCTGCTGGGACCTCTGCTCTGAGCTGTGACCTACTTTACATCTTCATTAAAAGTGAAAAAACAGACAAAATGAAACAGAAAGGAGAGTATAAGGATGCTCATGATGTAAATCATGTCCACCCCTGGCTACCCCAGCAGTTCAGTACCTCCCACCTGGCATCACGGATGCTTGGGCTGCAGCATGCGGGGATCCAGGGGGACGGGGTCCACCTGCCTGCCCAGGGCAGGGGCAAGGCCAGCTGGCCAAAATCAGCTTCCCTCCAGCCAGGACTTTGGCTCACCCATCACAGCATCATTTTGAGGAGGGCTGGTGGCCTGTGGAAGCGCTGGCATGCCAGGCGGTGGGTGGCCAACCCCGTGCTGAGGCTGTACCAAGAGCCTTGTGGCTACCTGGGCTCTGCCCCACCTGGAGGCTTCCCGAGCTTGCGTGGATCTCACACCACAGCTGGCTTTCTTTTCTTCAGCTTGATTTTTCATCAGTTGTCCAGATCCCTTCGGGTGCTGCTTTATAACGACACTGAGTCACAAAAATTTCAGTTGCTTCCTGAAAACATGTGAGATTGTCTTTACCGTCTTGTTAGTCCCAATGAAACATGGCCAAGCATAGGGCGGGAGTTACTTTATGTTTTTATTAATACCAACTGTGTCTTTTTAGTGGCGCCCTGCAGATGCTGTCGAGATTGCTGGCTGGCTCTGGTCTGTTGGTGCTCCTTGAGAAACCCCACTTGGCCACCAGCCTCTCCCTGGGAGGTACAAGCCTCCAGGACACGGCTGGGTTTCTGCCCTGTGGTGGCAGTTAGCTGTAATTTCATAATGACTGATCCTTAAGCTTTCTATAAATGAGCTCAAAGGGGCCTGCACGTATTGCAGGGCAGCTGTTAACAAGAAAAACTCCAAGCTTTCAGCACCACTGCTGTCAAAATAGGAGGAAGAATAGAGAAGTCATGCCCTGGGCTGATGGGGGGGGGAGGGTAGCTTATTTACTTCATGCTTGTCTCAAGATTTCACTGTTAAATGAATCCACTGAAATAGGATTGCCATCCTGCCACCCTTTCTTGGGTGTTTTGTTGCATGGATTTCACAGGTAAGGCTTTATCGGCCCGGAGGCATTTCCATAGGTGGGGGACAGGAGGGAGCAGCGAGCTGGGGGAAGCCTTGGCCGGGATGGTTCGATCCTGCCCCAGGGCAGGGCAGGCAGGCAGCGCTCTGAAGCCATTTGACACATGGCAGTCCCCCCAAGCAACGTGGGAGCCATGGTGTTTTTCTGGTGTGGCAGGGTTTGTTGTAGCTGGGATCAAAGCCGGTGAATTCTTCCCCATAGGAAGATCTTGTGGGATGAGATGCCCTGTCAGCATCTTCCCCTGCAAAGCTCAGGGACCCGTCTGGGTGGCATGACCACAGCGGCAGCATTTCTTTTCTGCTGGAGAGCCCCTCGAGACCCACCTGGCAGGAGGCATGGGGACAGCAAGGACAGAGAGGACAGCAGTGCTGTTCCCCTTCAGCCAGCAGCGTCATGTCAAGCAATTCCTACTTGCATGAGCAGCATGGGGATGCTCTGTCACATTGCCAGTGTCCTCAGACGAAACCTTTAATCATAATGTTTGTGAGCAGCACAGTTCCCGTTTCTTTACTGCTCTTATCAAAGGACAGGGGACATGAGTGAAATGACATTTCTTCATCCAAGCATCTGCCTCCTTCCTCCCGCCCCAAAATGCAGTGGTGTTATTATTAATTTTACTGATAGAACTTGTTTTCTTATCTTCCATAAGGTTTTTAAGAACTTAGAACTCCCAGGTTTTTGGGTCACTATGACTTTGACCCTTCATGCCCAAATGAACCCATTAGCTTCACAAAGAATCTGCATGTTTATTAAAAAGGAGTGACTCATTCTGTTGCAGATGTTTGTATATGTAAAGCACCATAAATATTATGGATTATGATGTAGACCAGGCAACAGGAATGTGTGTAGGTTAGCAGGCAACGTATGACTCTAGGACTTTTTCTCCTTTTCATAGTGCGTGTGATTTTTTCTTCACAAACCACAGGTTTCTTTTTTTGAGAAACAGAAACAAAGGAAACCTCTCTGCTACAGGACGTCTTCTTAGATGCTTTATTACAAAGCTTTCATCACACTTACAGCGCAGGAAATTTTTTGGTTAGTGTTTTTAGTCAATTAATGTATCTGTATCACCTTGAAAGGAAGACGGTATTTCCCCTTCTACTATGCACCCATTGCATCTCCTCTGAGGAAGACTCACGCTGGCTTTCCTGAAACAAGGTTTATTTAGAGTCATAATGAAGCTACCACAATCAGAAAGATGAGTGACTCAATAAAGGATTCGCGACTTAGCAGATGGAAATAGTGTTGGGCTGTAGTCTGTCCTGAACTCATTGTATGATGGTCCTTTGTACAGGATGAGCCAGACCCTTTGTGCTAGTCTTGTATTGGAAGTTATTTTGTGTGGGAGCACTGGTTAGCTCAGAGCTTTTTCCCACCATAGCTGAGCTCTAACCTTGAGAAAACAGAGCTGTAGTGGGCATGAACAGGCAGCAGAGGGGAGAGCTCATGCCTTTCCAGTACCCATGGGAATGCACCTCAGCTTCCGGGCACCCAAGCAAAGGGAGAAAAAAACTCCTGCAGAAAACTTCTCCTTCTGTTCTCTAGGTTAAATAGAAATACACACCTGTGGAGGCAGAGGAAGGTCCTAAGGGAGGAGTATTCCTCTCTGAATTTGAGTATTTATTGTTTTTTCTTTCCCAGCCATAAAGCATGAGTTTCAGCCTCTCTGTGCTGAAGAAGTTTGTGAGATGTGAGTAGAAAATAAGGGAAACCAGACAGCAAGGGAGAAAAAAATCTAACAGAAGCGTTAAACCAGTGGGTGATGGGCAATGAGCTCAGCTGCTCCCAGAGCGCTGCATGGAGACACACTGGAAGGGACAAGCAGGCAGCCTCATTAGGGAGAGATTTATTATGCAGAGCTGATGGGAGCTGCAGACCGACAGCCACAACTGAAATAGCAAAACCATAACTCCAGCTGGGGGACAGACTGGGTGGTTTAAGAGGTCTTTCTCATCTCAGATTTCTGCAAGGGAGTTAATCGAGTGCTATTACTGAGCAACGCAGGCTACCAAGCAGAAGGGGTGAGCCCTTCTGCAGGGGTCTCGTGGGCTGAGAAGTGTGAGCTGTGCAGGGCTGGCTCTTTTCTCTTGAAAGAGTGGCACAAATAGCACCCAACAATGTCCTCAGCTCTTTGAACGCAAGAACGCAAGGGAGCTGGTCCTGACGCCTTCTCTCTTGCAGCAGCCTTACTCTGCAGTCCCAACACCTCCTGCTCCGTGCAGGCAGGGGAAACTCTTAACTTACATAGTCATAATGGGCTTAGGCATCAGCTGCTTGAAAACCTGTCTACATATGAATTTTAACTTCCTCTTTTAAGTCATTTATAGGAAATGCTATAAAGTTCCGCCTAATTTTTTTGCCCAAGAATATGTTTTTAAATTGTTCTTTAAAAAAAAATACAAGCTTTTAAAACTTGTGTCTCAAGTGCTGGCACTCCTGTAGGACTATTATCCTGCAGATCTGCTAGTCTTCTTGCCCCGAGGATGCCTTGCGGCTCAGGGTGGCAGAACCGCAGTGAGTAGCAGGAGGAGCACTGTGCACACAGGCACTCCCAGTCCTCGGCCAGACCCTTCTCTGGTGGGACTTGCTGCTTTCTCATTCCAAGGGAGTTTGCAGGGTCAGAGCAATCCCAAATAGTCAAACCTTTCACGGTCCTCCCCATCACTGAGCGCTCAAACTCTTCTTTCAGCGCCAGAGCTCCCCGCAGCAGGCTGGGGCTGAGCACATGTCCTTTGCCCAGGAACCAGTACTCATCCGCTGTTCGTCCTGCTTCCCCATGCCATCCCCTTTACTGCGTTCTGTAAAATGAAGATTATCCTCATGGGGGAGTCATGAGCATTAATTTAGCTGGTAAAGAATTTCAAGTTTGTTGGCTATTCCGCATTTTGTTATTAAAACCAGAAAAAAACAACCCCCCCCAGACAAATTATATTTTAGGCCAGTTTACCTCATTTAGCTTGTGTGTGCTCTAATTAATGATTTAGATCTCAGATACTGGATAGTTTGTACATACAAAAGAGAATGGTGGTCCTCAGACAGAAGACAAGTGATGAAGGTCCTTGGCTAAACCTTCCCAGCGCAGGCGCTCAGCTCTCATTCTGGCCTTGTTTACCAGCTAGCTGGTTTTCCAGCACATAATAGGTTTGCTTGTGGCCTGTTTTATCTGACATTGCCATGGCGGAGCAAACATTCCCATGTAATAGCAGCCCTTTTTAAACCTCACACCACTTATGCAGCAGAAGCAGAGACATCAGATCGTGGAAGCAGTGATTGCTTTCTTAGAAACCCTGCTGAAATGGAAACACAGCTATTCCTTTTCCCTTGAGAAGCGGCTCTGGAATTCCCAAAGTGAAAAATTCAGGAGTGAGACGAAAACACTGATAGCTTGTGTTGCACAAAGCAACATGCTGGCATCCGACCAACACTGCTGCAAATTCTTTCTTCCTTTTGGCACTGAACTATTCCACTTACGAAGGGCAGATGAAAATTGTTCTAGATTTATGTTGGCTTTTGTTTGATTGTAGTTGTGCTTTTCTGATAAAGCCTTCTCTCTAATGCCAATAAAGCTTTGGAGGACATGTAAACATATCATCATCGTATCATGCCTTCATCAAAAAGGAGCACATTTCAAGAGGCCCCCAAATAAATGTAGTATTTCTTCTGGATGCATAGATCCTTTCCATAGTGTGAGTGAGGAGCCTAGGCTGAATCCCAGGAATTGGTTCCTATTTAAGTATATAGGTTACTTCATCTCAACCATGGGAGTGCAATCTTTCACCCTTAAATAGATCCAAATTCTCTCATAAATTTGGCAGTGTGTGCAGCTCCAGACTAAATATTGTCAGATATTATTGGCTCTGATCAGCTGAAATAAATCCCTCCTCACCACAGCTCCACCGCCCTGGCCCTGCTGGCTCCTCAGCTGCCCCCACCAGCCTCAAGCTGCTGCAGGGGCTCGAAGATGCTCTCTAGCCTGACACCGACACCCTGCAGCAAACGCAGGAACTGGTCCTCTGGGCAAAGGCTCGCAGTGGTAGCGACTGTGCCGTACAAACCACGAGGAGGAAGGTATTGCAGCAGTACAAGGGTGCAGGGTGAGCATGCACACAGTGCCACCCGGGACTGGAGGGAGCGGGGAGCAGAGCTCCTTGCTCTACCACAGGGTACTGGCACAGCGCATCCTTCCCCAGCAAGGGGTCTGTGAGCTGTGGGGACCCCCATCCAGCCCCGGGCAGGCGCTCAGCACCTTTCATCGTGGTGCTGGCATAGGTGCAGCTTCTGGGTTGGGTGAGGGATGGGGAAGGGGAGGAAGGCACATGCTGTACCATACAGCGTCCTGGTCTGTGGGCGAAGGTCACACTGCAAAGACAGAAAACCGGGGATGGTGGGAAGAACCAGAAGAGGGGAAGGAAGAGGCAGCCTTGTGACTGGTAAATGGAAAACGAAAACTACCTAGAGCATATCACTATGTAAAACCCCACCATGCCCTGCCATGGGGCTGGGGTGGGCACTGGAGAGGGGCTGCTGTGCGGCGTGCCTGCCTGCCTCGCAGGGCAGGGCTGGGGGGTGCCAGGCACCCTCTGTGCCTCTGGCCCAGGGCTGAGGAGCCCTGGCCCCAGCTCCAGCAGAGTGGACTGCATAGTACTTGAGCTGCCGGGGTCCCTGTGAGCTACAAGCTGCTGCTGACATCTTGTCTGGCCAAGGCCTGCCACAGCTGGGCTCCCAGCGACTCCAGCGTACTGCGTCCCCTTCCTCTGGGGAGAAGAGACACATAGCTCGTTGCAGGCAAATGGCAGGAAAATGAAGAGAGGATATTTGACTCTGGGAGATAAAAGCCTCATGCTGAAAGGTGTGCCAAAACCCCCTGCTTTGCCTACACTGTAGAGCAGGGTGAGTCCTTTTTATTGGTGATGGCAAACCTGCCTTCGTCGGTTTGCAGGCAAGCTGCAAGTGTCTCAGAAGCTTAGCACATCGTACACTCAGCATTGTAGGATAAGCAAAAATGTTTTGGAGCACATTTTGTGAGTAAAGGCACGCATTGATGAAAGTTTCAGAATGGAAATGAGCCACTGGGGGGAGACAGTGATGGGACTGGATGTGTCAGATGGGAGCAGAGGTGCAAAAGATTGTCTTCAACCCCACTCGCCGGTAGATATGTTGGTAGCCAATGCCACTTTCTTCCCAGAGAGTGGAGGGGAAAAAAAGCCCAGAGAGCTGAGGTGCAACTGCACTCTGTGTGTGTGTGTGTGTGTCGATGCTGTTTGATGGTACAACAAAGCTGATGTTAAGAGCAAGCACCCAGGGGTGAGCTGGTCCCATTCCCCTCCCACCCTCCTACCCCCTTCCTGGTGCTTGGCCCAGGCAAGGCTGGGTGCTGGGGTGCCTGGCTTGCAGCACTCTCCATTTCCCAGCGTGGGATGAGGTGGTTTCTGCTGGGTTTGCTCCCATGAGAGAGCTCCCTTTGGTGGCAGGCAAGGAGCAGCCCCGGCACAGGGCAGTGGGCAAGCTTGTTGGGTGGTGCTGGCGAACTGCCCATCACCCTCGGCCACTGCCACCCTGCCGTGGCACCTGCACTGATTTCAAGAGGGGTTGAGTGCTTAAGCATCTTTAAAGACCTGCGCCTGCAAGTGCTGATTCACCCACGCTGCTGACTCAGGCTGTGCCTATATAAAGGCTGTCATCCCTCGGCGCCTCTCACTGCCCTCGGCTCCAGGTCCAACAGCCAGCCGGTGGCACAGGCAGGGTATTTGCTCTGGTTCCTGTAGCTCACAGTGAGATACCACCATCAGTTTCAGAGCACATTAATGTTTGGGGCAATGTACAGCAGCAGCCAAGGGCTGTTAGCTTGTCCAAGCCTATGGTATCACCAAAGGGCAGTTCTTCGGTTCCTCTCCACCTCCCACCTTCTTGTGTGTTTCCTACAGCTCATGTGTTACCCTCACTTGAAAAAAACTACTCACTTTTCAGCTGTACAGGGAGCTGGCTGGCTGCATGGGCCCCGCTGCCAGCCTGGGGAAGGGAAGGCGAGGGTGGCCATGTGGGAGATGGAGAGGGGATGCCCCCTATTCCCCAGGGCAGTGCAGATCTGGGCAGCTATCTGGCATTATTTCCCCTCAGCTCCGTTGTCACGGCTGCCCAGCTATGACAGCCAGTGTTTTCTCACACAGCCTCAGCCCTGCTCTCCTCTCCCATCATAGGGCGCACTGACTGGGCACCTCTCCATCTCTTGCACCACCAGCCAGACAATAAGCCTGATCAAATTGTGTAGCTGCAGGTACAAAACCAAACCCAGCGGAGCCACAGCCACTCACACCATGCCAGAGCCAGCCCTCGCCTCCAAACGGAGGGACCGCGAGCCTTTCCACGAAGCACAGCTGCAGCTTGCTCCTTCCTCTCACCAGCTGCCCGGGTTGCACTGAAACTACAGACCCATTTAGACTCGTGAAAATTAAAATGCTAAGGAAATGGGGGCAGCTACTGGACCATCCTACCTAACAGTGTTGGACTGGCCACTGGCAGGTAGCCCGGAGCTAGCCCCAGCCCTGGGGCTGAGCTCCCACCTCCCCATAGCTAGTGGGTGCCAGCTAGGCAGGGTGTCCCCAGCTGCTCCCCCATCCCCTCCCGTCTCCTCCCATCCCTCCTCAGCTTGCTCATCTGCAGGTGATTTCCATCTGATTTCCATCCAGTTTCCATCAGAAGGAGACAGGTGTATTCAAGCTGCAGGGCTGGCAGTCTTGGGGAAGGAGTAAGAAGTGGTTTTGCAGTTTGGGGGGGGAGATGGGAGATTTAATGCCCAAGCAGCCTGTGTCTCTGGGAGGCAGAGGAACATGTCTTGTTTAGCTTACACTTCCTGAAGCATTTCCTTTTTGTTGTTTAGGGGTGTGAGGGGACCTTTCTGTTCTGATGCATCTGCAGGGTGTGCATTAATCCAGTATGGCACTTGGGTTGCAGGTGGTGGAGATGTGGACTCTTTCCGGGACTATACATGCCAGATACCTGCTGGGCTGTATTCTGCTGCTGGAGCTTGCTAGTTAGGAAGGTGTTTTCTCCATTAAATATTTTTTCTTTGTTCCTGTTTCCTTTGGTGGGGGTGGGATGGGGTTTTTTTTCCAGGCTGCCACAAAATTAGACTTGTCTTAAATACCTCAGTAACCTATTATCTCTAGCTATTTTCAACTGAGACCAAATTGCTTTTGAGCCGCAACAAGTCATGAGGGCAAGAGTTAATTTTCTTTGTGCAATACACTTTGCATCTCACCTCTGCTCCCTGTTTATTCCTGATGTGACCACTCCTCCCTGCAAACCTCTCCTTTACATAGGCTGGTGGATGCTTGTTCAGCCTTGCAAGAGCTCCCTCTGTGATAGCTCATTCTCCAGTCCCTGTGTGTTGTTTTTGAAGGATCTTTTGCTTTCAAAATAGATTAAGGTACTGCCAAGCTGAACAGACTTACTTCTAGATAAGTCTTTGGAAGAGTATTGACAGGCTGTGAAAAGCTTGCTGCACTGCAAGGAAGACTTTTTTCAGTAAAAAAAAAGAAAAAGCCTTTTCTTGACAAATGATTGTTGCTATTTTTTGTTGATCATTTTAACTATCACCATGCCAATGGGAGCTCAGTGTCAGCAAAATCTGTAGTACCTGTATTGATCCTAAGCTGTAGCCAGTAACGACTCTTGCATCTTAGTGAAAACATCCTGAACTCAAGTTATTTTGCCTTAAGGCCGAATGGTTGGCTGTCGTCAAACCAACAGACAGGTCCACTCTTTGCAAAATTACCTGAGTTTTGACTAGAACACAAGCTATCACCCAGATTGACATCCTTGTGACAAGTAATTTTGCAAAGAGCATTTGAATAAGGCTCAAGTAGGGAGGTTGTGGTTCAGATGTTTCTTTAACGAGATTTTAACTCTTACAAAGGCAACTAAAGCAGCCAGTGGCTGCAGGGTTATTGCAGGCACCTGGGCAGCTCCTGCACCTTGGTGGGCTGCCAGCTGAGCGGGGGCAGCTGCAGCTTTGGCTTCAGCTGCTCCCTGGCAGCCACCTGGACCTTGATGGCTTAGGCATGACTTTATCCAACAGTTTTTGTGGAGTTACATAAAGGGGAAGGTCCTAATGTCTTATTTCTTGTGGAACAGAGCTTGGGGTGGATTTCTTCTAGCCCTCAGAGCAGGCACATTTGTGATAGCTGTAATCAACACAGAGGCACTTGTGTTGTAGGTGAACAAAAACAGCTGCTGGAAAAGAGAAAATACGTTATTTTGCTCCTAGAAACTTGCATATAGCTTTTTAAAGTGTAGTCCTATGAGGACTTCATTTAAGCCTGTATGGGACCCATACCTTCAGTCAAGAGGGTCTAAAGACATCAGTGCTTACCAGGTTTGATTAGGGATGACTTCACTTGAAGCAGTACCTGTCTAAACAGGTGCCCTTCTGTAAGCTTTGTAAGTTTTCTGTTTAATTTTTTAGCACTACAATTCCCTTAAGTCCCCAGAGTAACTCCCCTTTGTTCTGGGCTTGAGGGAAGCTGCACAGGTCATCTGAAGCCCTTGGCTTTGCTGGGCAAAAGATATTTGTTGCCAGATATTAGCTTATGTACTGCAACACAGGGTGCAGTCCTAGATGTTTTCATTTCGCAAGGAAAAATGTGTTATAATCTCCCAGCAGATGAGGCGGTGCAGTATCAGATTGTTTGGGTCACAGCATGCTGGGAGGCTGAGGGGGAGAGGAGGGGAGAGGGCTTGCTCTTCTCAACCTCAAAAGGGACAACCCTCTGCCTTTTTTCCTATTGCAAATGCAAGCTGATAGCAAGCACTTCAAATCAAAGTCACGATTTGGCTGGCTTACCAAAACAACTGTAAAACCGAAAAGAAAATAAGTGTGTGTGGACTGATTGATGTACGATGTGGTTGGTGCTAAAAGGGCCCTGTCTGTGCCATTTGCAGGCATGGCGGAAGCGCTGGTTCGTGCTGCGCAGAGGCCGCATGAGCGGGAACCCAGATGTGCTGGAGTACTACAGGAACAACCACTCCAAAAAACCCATCCGGATCATTGACCTCAACGAGTGCGAAGTGCTGAAGCACTCGGGACCCAACTTCATCAAGAAGGAATTTCAGAACAACTTTGTCTTCATTGTGAGAACCACCTACCGCACCTTCTACCTGGTAGCCAAAACCGAGGAGGAGATGCAGATCTGGGTGCACAACATCAGCCAGATCTGTAACTTTGGACATCTAGAAGATGGTACAGGTAGGATCATGCTCATGCTTGTCTTGGGGGTTGGGAGAATGACCAGTGTCTGGGCTCCTCCACAGCAGCAGCCAGGGTGAGAGGAAGCAGGGACCTTGCTGGCTGCTTGGGCTGAGCGGGTGGTGTGGCACTTTGTTTCCTTTAGCTCCACACAGCACTGGGATGCTGCTAAACCCTGATTTGAAAGTTGTCAGGGATCTTGCTGCTGGGTAGGAATGTTTGCTGGCTGCTTGGTCTCACTTTGATGAAACAATTCCTGTTAGAACAAACAGCATGTCCTTAACAAGACAAGGTACTGTTTATGTGAAAAGCTGACTGAGTGTTATCTTCTGGGGCCATTTTTTTCAGTGCATGTCCCCTATTTATTTAGTTTGGCTTAATGTAAGACACCTGTTCCAGGGAAGTGTCATGCAAAACTCACATTTTCTCAGGCTTTGCTGGATGTGGAATGTGCACAGACTTGGGTGTATATACATCTACATAAATCACTGGCAAAACTGGGCTGTCTTAGTCCATTAATGAGAAGAAAAATAAAAAAAAGGCAGAGGATAGGGAAGTGTTAGAAGCGTGTGTCTAGACTTAAGAGATGGTCCTGCCAGTGAAACATAAGGTCAGCCTGTTTTGCAAGGACCTACACTTGTATATATTCAGTAGGGTGAATTTCTTGGAAAGCTTCCAAGAATTAACCACTCCAAGATGGATGTAGCCAGTAATTAAAGTCGGGACCTGTATCATCATTAACTTACCTTTCAAATGAGACAATCAGGCTCAGATAACAGCAATCTGTCTTTCCCTTGACATTTCCAAGGGGCAGATACAGCAGCAATTTGAGACCTTTGTTGGAAGTGAGTCAGAACAAAGTCCTTCTCTGTGATAAAAGGCAGTGCAAGATCAGAAAAAGGGTGGTGATGGAGGGACCTGATGCCAAGCGCAGTAATGTGTTTGGGGGTATCACAGTATGGCCAGGCAGATTACCCTGCCATGGTTCCTGTGCTGCTGCGCTCAGGCTGCTACTGGTGTCTGCAACCACCACGTAGTCATACTGGTACCTTGTAACTTGAAACAAAAGGCTACAGTGAGATGTTTTATTTTGATCTCTCCTGGTTCCTCGTCTTCTTTAATCTTCCCTTCTGTAGTTTATTTTGAGGGGAAATGGGAGTGGAAAGAGCACTGCAGTGGTCCTGTTACAAATGTGATGTCTGCTTTTTTTCTGCATTTACTTAAGAAACCACCAGGAAAACATGCTGACATATTTTTATGTGCCAGTACAAACTGCCCATGAATGCAACTTGTGAACTAGAACTGGCAGCTTTGGGGGATCGGGGTCAATAACCCTTTGGCACTTGAATGTGATTAGGGATGTTCAGTAACCCTCTTCCTACCCATCTCCCCTTGTTGACACTGAGATGTTGCTCTAGCGTTGCTCCTGGTGCAGTGTTATTTTAGGTATAATTTTACCAATTACTCTGAAATGAAGGTAACTCTTTCCATGCAAAACAGAAACGAGGAAATTTATTTTTTGTTCTCTCAGGTGTGTATACAGACTTCTCCTAGCACTGTGTTGAGGATGTGCATAGGGAGATGTGATCAGTGGCAGAGGAGCCAAGGCAGCAACTGTCCCAGGATAGGTGCATTGATACTGGGAAATATCTGTTCTGTTACACTGGTAACACAGTGTTGCTTGTGAGACTTACACATGGGCAGCATTCAGAGTGTTACACAGTGGTGTTTCTCTCCCAGCAAAGATTGCTGGTGCAGACACTGACGGATGAGAAGTGACAGCTCTTGCTGCAGCAGTTGGGAAAGCTGACATCCCAGCTTTCCACTCCGTTCAAGGCGGATATTGTCCCTCAAGAAGTTCAGCAGTGCAGAGCATTTGCCTTGGTTCCGATAAAGTCTGGCACCTGAACGTAGCGCCCTCATCACAGATGGCGTGAGCTAAGCTTCCAGACATGCACTTACTGTATCTCTAATGGCTAATAGCTCAGAAGATCTTCTATTTATCCCGCAGTTTGTGGCAGTGAGGTCAGCTCTGGGATGTATTCTTGTCAGGCTGCAGGGCATGTTCAGATCCTCTGATTTAAATCTGCACAGTTCCACAGGTTGCACATCACGCTTCAAACAGTTGCTAATTGCTTCAGCTTTTTGGAAGCACCTAAATCCCCCAAGAGCCTGTAGGTTTAAACAAATTACCCTTAAAAATTAACATAAGAAGAGGAAAGCTCTGTTAAATGCCACATGCTTTTTTAACTTAAATGTTACAGTGTTAAAAAAATAATAGTCCCTGAAATGAATCATCAAAGGAAAGACACATCAATTGCAGGAAATTTTAATAAGCTGTTCTGTGTATTAAAATTAATCTCAAAGCCAATATTATATTGTGAAATCACTCACTCTTAATCCTTGCATCTCTGAAAATTTGCTGTGACTTTGAGGCCAAAACCAAATCTGCTGCTTTCTCCACTGAATGCCCAGAAAGTGCAGCCACAGGCTTACGCAGTGACTCAGCTTTAAATACCGTCCCATCGTTCCCAGTTAGTCCCTTCCAGTGGCAAAGAAGCTGTGTGAACAGCCAGGTCCTGGTCATCAGAGGCCTCCGGTCTGACACATCAGCAGCCAGGTGCAGAGCGAAGTGAGCAAACCGTGGCTGGCCCTGCGAGGACAGCTTTTAAGTCAACAAGAGAGGGGATGGCTGAGAGACGGAGGCGACATGCAAGCTCCAGGCAGATGTCAGGAAGCACCTGGCAGGGTGGCTGTCGGGAAGGGATGCCAGCAGCAATCAGCATGCTGCAGCGCTCACTGCCACAAGGAACTGTGCCGCCGCCTGCGCTGAAAATGATGGGGGAGCTGGCACCTTCAGGGGAGTCAGCTGGAGGAGAGAGGAAGAGGCCTCCCTCCCTGTTTTCCGACCATTTCTATGTAAAATCTTGCTTCTACCTCTTCCCAATAGAGCGGTCGTTCCCCAACTGCATGGGACCCGTGGCCACACAGGGAATCAAGAGGACGCCTCAGCCAAGTGGCTGGGCAGGGGCAGGATGAAATGAGGTGGCTGTGGGACATCATGGGCACACTTTAGCCCATATGCAAGCTGAAACCATGATTGTCACAATGCAATATAGCAGCTTTTCATTGGAGAAACTGCTGTGAAAGTTGTTTAGCCTTTTTCATTAGGAAACCTTACTTTAAAGATTGTAGCTGTGCATTGAATATTCCCTTGGCAGGGAGCTCCTCAGCCCAAGAGGGACCTTTTGTCTTGGGTGACGTCTTCACTTCTTCCATAGCCTCTGGGTACTGTTCCACATCCTGGTTGAACACCTTGCTCCTCCTGGGTGCAGCCCTTACCTGAAGGTCCCTGCTGATCTCCCTCTCTTCCCTGTTGCTCTACTCTCTCCCACAGCGCTCAGGGCCACAGTGGAGCCTGATGTCCCTGGGAGGCCCCCTCACTGGTGCCTTCCCTGCACAGTGCATGGATCAGGATGTTGGCAGGGGCACCCTAAGTGGCAGTTACCCTTGGGTTCTTCTTGGCTGCTGGCAGTTGGATTAGAGCATTTCTGTTCCTCCACCTCTCCTCACCTCTGGTGTTCACACCCATCCTTGCCCATTGCTGGGACCTTCTTCCTTTCTGCCTGCACCTCTGATAGTTTCTTTGCCTTCTTAAATGTCTCTCTGTTGTTGTGGGCTTTCTTCTTTTGCCAGTGTGCACAGACTGTGCCATGGCATGGGGGTAGTTCGATTCCCCAGCACTTTGCTGCAGCCACACTGGGGAGCATCTCCCCCAGCCAGGGCAGTGTGCTGGGAGCAAAGGGGAGCTGGGATCACCGCACTGAGGGGTTACCTGGAGTGTCTGTGCTCTCCTTGCAGAGGCACTTTCTCCCGAGCATCTTCATTTCATTTCCCCCTCTGTTCCCATACAAAGTGGGGCAGGCAGCATCCCAGCAGCTTGCTCATGGCAGCACCTGGCCCTTGCACAGGAGTTCAGGGGAGGTGTGACAGTTCCTCCCAGCCCATGCTGGAGGCCAGGTGCTGGGGCTACTCCCTCCCCACTCCCCTCTCAGCGGGAGGAAATCCCTTCTCACTGCACAGCCTCAAGGCTGCTCTTTAATGTCAGGCTCTGGCCCCTGGCCAGGAGGGGTGTGTGGCATTTTTGCCTTCTTAGTATGGCCATGCAGCCTGGTCAGGGGTTGCTGTGAGCAGGACCCCCCTATTCTACTGTGCTCCCGCACTGCTGTTGTACTGTAACAATTTTTGGGGAGTGGGCTGGGGTCTAGCAAGAGGGAGAAGCCTTCTGTTTCTCCAAGCAATGGCCCTGCATTGATGGGGAAAGTCACGGCGGCCACAGTGACTTTCCCCATCAATGCAGGGCAGAGATTTTTTGGGGGGTTAGTACTCGCCAAAGCAGTTACTTTGGCAGCCGAAGCTTCCCTCTGTCTCTCTGGCAAAGGGGGGGGCAGGCACCAAACCTATTCTCTGCCTTCTCACTGTTGAAAGTGGCCATGCATAATTTATTGTACCCAGCTGCTGTCATGGTACAGCTGTAATGCACACTGATTCAGTTACCAGCAGAGCTGGCAGGGACGGGGACAGTCTGCATGTCCCTGAGCCCCTGAAGGTTAGAAAAGGGCAGGTCTGCACTGTCCCTATACCTCCCTCCTGCTAACAACAGTTGCCATGTGGTCTGCAGCTCGCAGCCTTTCCTGATGGGATAATCCATGGCTAAACCCTGTGAGTACCAGATGGAGTTCAGGCCTGTTTGTTCTCTGTGTTAATAATCCAGAATGTCATTAATTTCTTGTCTTATGCACTGTGGCAGTTTGTAGTTGTGTTTTTGTTGTTGTTGTTTTTTTAAAAAAATAATTTGGTCAGATGGTGACATGAACATGCTTTTCTGAGATCCCTATTGAGTTGGCCCAGTACATATTTGATCATCTTCAGCTTCCAAGACAGCTCTCAGGGTCCCTGCTCTGAAAGCAGAGTTACCGTCTGAGCCAGCACAATGAACGAGAGAGAAGTGATTTTTCAGATGGGAAGAAAGCAGCCTTAAAGCTCTGCTTTGCAAATGTGAAACCCTGTAAAAGCCATTCCTTCCAGATGTTCACTGCTGAAATCCTGCTGCTCTAAGTACCTGCTCAAAATGAAACGAATGCTTTGCTTAAGCTTGAATTTAAGTACGTGCTGAAGTGCTTTGCTGACCTGGAGCCCACCACTGCACCAGACCCTCAAAGCTAATGGGAGGAAGCAGTGGTGGGTCAGTACTGGTAGATGGGAAGGAAAGAGGCAGCTCCCTCCCCAGTTATAAAGGGATGAGGTGTGGGGTAGTGCAGGGAGAGAAGATCAGTTCTGCTGACTGAGATCAGAAGCCCACTGCGACTGATGAGGAAGTCTGGATCTCTACGGGATTTTGTTTGTGTTTAGTGACGTTGCTAACCACCCAAGTCTTGGCAGCCCTCACCATCCTTCCTGACCTGCTTGCACATATACCTAGCACCCCCCAGGGCTGAGCAGTGACTACAACAACCCAGCACAGTGCCAAGGCTTGTTGCTGCGTTGAGCTGAGGACTAGGTATGACCTGTCAGAAGATCTCAGGACCTCACCACGCAGTGCAGGATCTGGCCTACAGCATGCGCACAGATGGTCAGGGGCTGGTTCCCAGCATTTCCAGCAAATTCTGGATATCAGCATTCAAGAAATCTGCCTTCTTGCTCCATTTTGAAGGTGTGTTTATGCTTGGTCTGGTTTTACCAGCAGTAGCTGCTTTCTTGTGTTTGTTTTTGCTGTGGGTTTTTTTCTTTTGAAGAAGGGGTTTGCAGTTTTGAATCAGGCTGTGTTTGCACTTTGGCGAGAGAGATGGGTATCCCACTGCTGAGCCTCACAGGTGTCAGGGACAGCTGGGGCACCCAGCGAGCAGCCTGGTCCTTGTACAGCCCCAGTAAGGGAGCTGCCACACAGCAACCTGAAACTTCATTAGAAAAATCATATTCTCTCATTGATGGCATATGCTCCTGGTGCCACTGTTAGAGCTTGCTGCCAGCAGATGCCTTTGGGGAGCTGCTCTGCAAAGACATCCTTCCCACCCCACAGCTGCCCATGGGGATAGGTCTGACTTGGGCTGAGGACTCTATTTTTGAGTTGAAATGCCCCGAAAGCTGAGCCAGAGGCTGTGCTTAGCCTTAAGTGTGGCTAAGCCATTGCTCATCCATCCCTCCTGCCCTGCATCCCCAGCTCTCTAGCAGGGATGGAGCCTGGGAGGGCAACAGAACCAGACTTGCCTCTGCTGCTGGGCACGGGATCAGATGGGCGTGAGTGCCACGCTGGCAGGGAAGGGTGGCCGTGGTGGCTGGAGGTGGACCTGGAGTCAAGCAGGTGGCTAACTCTGTGCAGTCTGGGCCAGCCCTGCTGCCTGCAGCCCAGACCTGCTCCTCACCCCACCACCACCCTTGTCTGCGCTGGGGAGTATTGGGAAGGAGGGAGCAGGGAAGGGGGCACTGAGTACAGGCTCCACTGTGCCTTTTGGCCTCCAGAAAAGTAGTATCCCTTTTCTCAGCAGAGCCAACAAGTCTCCAGCTGGGCGATAACAGCTACACCACAGCTCTCATGGTGCCCAGCCTAGAGAGGCATAAGGAGTTTGCAGATAAATTCAGAGGTGCAACAAATCCAGCTGCTCCATGAGCTGCAAAGCTCTGGTTTGTCCACTGACATCTAGAAAGTGGGGAGAAATCAATCCCTTTCCTTGTTGCCATTAATTTGAAGTGTTAGAGATTAATAATTAATTATTTACGTTAGATCCTAAACAATACTTGATAAAACAGACCGCTCTGCCTCGGTACTTTCCTCAGCAGAGGCTGTCTTCATCACTGTCTGCAGGAGAGATGCTGCAGCCCTGCAGGAGCGGGGGACCCCAAAGCAAGGTGGGTCTGCACCTCCTGCAGCTCCTCGATTTGGCAGCTGGCTTACCCAGCCCAGACAGGGGGATCAGCTGCAAAACCAGCATCCCCTCTCCCCAGAATCAGTGTTTGCCTTGACCCATTGCTGCTCTGGGGTAGAACATCCCTGGTGCAAAGGCAAGCTGGTGGTGGCCAGGAGAGGCAGTGGGCCAGGGTGAGTCAGAGCCATCCCTCAGCCAGGGCCATCCGTTCCAATTGCAGGTTCAGTGGAGAGCCTGTCTCACACGACCTCGTCCCCACAGCCATCACCGGCTGCCTCCACCCATGCCTCCCGCATTGCTGATCCCTCCTTCTCGGTCGACCATGCTGCTGCTGACGCGTCTGCTGCGGAAGAGACCCCCAGCGAGTCAGAGTCGGTCTTCCTCCCTGACTACCTCTTCCTCTCCAACTGCGAGTCGGGCAAGCTCAGCCACAACAGGTAGGTCTGGGATCTGTCAGATGCATCAGGCTGCAGCCACCCTCTGCCTGCCCAGTGATGGCCTAGGAAACTGGAGTAAACTGGTCCTTGAGCCCTGCCACTCAGGGTAGGCTCTCGAGCACAACAGGGACCAGCAGCCTAATCCAATTTACACAGGGTTTTTCATAGCATAGATTAGCAGTCGAGCATGTTGGCCCGGTCTCCTTCCAGGGTGGGTGGCTGGGGACCTCACATACAGCCCCCCTCCAGATGCCCTTTCTGCCTGCTGCTGCCCAAGGTGCTCCACAGAGTGCCTCAGCCCAGCTCAGGGGGACCTTCCACAGCCACAGGGAAGGAACAGATTTTGTGCCGAGCTGTGGGGTGGGTTTGGGGTTTTTTTTGCTGTGTGCTTGCTTGGTTGCAACCAGGAGAAAAGGAAGGCATAGGTCCTGACCTCTGTCTCTCTGCAGGTGTGACAGCTGGTCGAATTCAGACAGATCTCTGGAGCAAACCTCATCGGATGATGTTTTTGTCGACTCCTTGCAGTCCCAGCCCTCCTTGTACCTTGTACAGCCATCCAGCGCTGGCACTGTGCACCAGGATGGGGCCCCACTGGCAAATCCCAGCACTGTGTCCAGGAACATAGACATTAGTGGGCCACCCAGTGACTTTTCCTCCTCTTCTCCACTGTTGGGGACACCGCTGACACCAACCTTTCAGATTGACAAGAGCCAAAACGCACTGCCCTACGGTGTAACCCAGCTGGACGTCCTGTCCAACACCCCCCCACCACGGCCACCCAAGCCAACCCACTTCTCAGACAGGAGAGGGGACGAGGTGGGTGGTGGAGCCCTCCAGAATGGGCACGCAGGGATCTGCCGGGCTCAGGTTGCTCTGGTGCCCAGGAGGATCTCCTTGTCCAGCTTGGACAACGTGAGGAACTGGAAAGGTGAGTGTATTTCCAAGAGCCAACAAAGCAGTACTGGTGTGAGGGATGGAGCTGCCCATGAGTGCAGAGTAGGCTCCCACCTCCCGTTGTGCCTTCCTGTCCTCCCCCCCTGCAAAATCATACACCACCCAAAGCAACCTGAAGTGCTTGTTTCAAATTAGTTAGCAGGCAGGATTCAGACCTGTCCCTCACATTCAGCTCCTGCTCTGTAAAACCCCCTCAGTGTGTACACACGGGCAGCGATCTGGTTGTGATCTCTTCAGGGTGACAACTTGCTAGTTTTCCATGTCCCCTCCCTCTCCACAAAAGAAAGCAGCAGAGAAATCAAAATGAAAAGCCAACCACTGAATCAGACCATGCCAAACTCTCTATTTATGCAGGTCCAAATGTGGGCTTGCACGTGGGAAATGCCTTTGTAGCTGCGCTGCTTCGCCGCATCCAGTCCTTTCTGTAACAGCAGCCTGACTTTGCAGCTTAGAGTAAAGAACGGGAAGCCAGGGAGACACTGGGGATGGGATGTAATCCAGGTTGAACCAGGGACTCTGTGTGTCCTTGAGCAAATCCCACTCTGTCCTTGCAGGGTAGCCTGAAAACCCACTGCGGAGCCAGGCTGTGCTGCAAAGCAAGCTCTGCTCTGAGCTGAGCTGATTTTTCCACTTGTTCTTGAAACATCGTCATCACAAACAGAAATAACAGTCAAAAACCAGTACATGCAGTATGGGAAAGTTTTATTTTGTGGAGCCACAGAACAGAGGGAGGCAGCTGGAATACCTGGCTGGAAATCATCAAGTATTTTGCAGTGATGTGTCATTTTTGATGGAGACAACGTAGGTTTCTAAGGACAAGTGACCTTTAGACTCTTGTAGTTTGAATGACCAACTGGTGTTTGGGGCTGTTAGATCTTGTTCTTAAAGCTCAGAAGTGAAAGCAAGGAGACCTCTGTCCAGCCTGTTTATCAGTGTACAAACAATTCTTGGAAGGTTTGTGGAGAAACACCCATCAATGGAATTGGTATTCTTAGTTATCAGTTCCATTTGGTTGCTCCCTGAAAGGTGCTGCTCTTGCTTCTGCACATGTGCCGCTCTAATGCTGCCAGCCCACTTGAGACAGTTAATGTTCTTCCAAACCAATTTATGCCAAAATGTTTTTAAGAGGATTAAGTGGCCAAATGTCATGTTCTGCTACCGTGCTGCAAGGTTATCTCTGCCTGACAGGGGGCAGCAATGAATTAATTAGTGCTGCTATTTTTTCTTACCCTAAGTGCAGCTGAAACTATTTGAAAGGTTAAACTCTGTATTAAAATGTGTTTAACAAGACCAGAAAAGGAAACACAGAGAAAGCACCTGTCCTTCACCAGCTCCCAGAGTGAGCCCACTCGAGTTACTTACTTTATTATTTGCCCATGGCAACATGTAAAAGCTGAACAGATTTAATTAACCCAGTGCAAAGGCAGCGTACGCTGGTGGCGGCGCCACGAAGGGGAACAAGCTGTACATGTGTAAGGCACCTATATCCTGGCACCTGCCACAGCATTGTGCCTGAATGTCTCTTTACCAAAGTAAAAAATAAACATAGCTGCCCCAGGATAGTGGCTGCACCTATCTGAATGTGTATCCACACTAATAGTATCACTTTGTTCTTGTTTAGCACTTTTCCTTTTATGCTGATACCACTGCAAAGACCCTCAGTTGCAGCACAGTATTGACATCTCCACCGTGAGAGCAGGGGCTGGATTAACATGGTTGCAGGGTTTTAGGGTATTCCCACAGAAAAGCCATTTTCTGCACAGAAAATAATTTTCCAGAAAAGGAGGGTAGCTGTAAACATCATCCCAACTGAATGCTGGATTTCAGGTTTTTTGCCTTTTTCTTCAAAAGTAAAATTGACCTACACCAAGACAAAGGTCAGGCTGCACAAGGGGACGCTGTGACCGGTGACCTTTTCTCTGGCTGTTTGTTCTCCATCAGCTTCAGCCACTTGCACCACAGCAGCATTTCTGGGTGACAGAAGAATATTTCTCCTGCCGTTAAGTTCCCCCATGCACCCTCTCGACAATAACATATACTTCCCTGGCACCTTACATACAGGGCTCCTAATAACTTTCCAAGCAATAATGAATTAAGATTTCCTACAGTCCATTTTCATGTAATTTCCCCAGTTTGACAGATGGGAAAACAGAGTGGGATTAGAGCAGGAGCTGGGTTTAAATTTTTGCTTGGTTGCTTGCTCTCCACACCACACCAGTCTTTCTCAGCAACTGCTTGTGCTACAGGAAGCGTAAGTTACAGCTGGATTGTACATGAACGTGTTTCTTGGTTTCATCAAACTTAAAATAGATGCAATAGCTCTTGAAATGCTGCTGAGTTGGTTCTGGTCTAAAGTGTCATTGGATTTCCTCATTTAGGATAAATACTAGGAGCTACGGAATCTTTATAAAGCTCTAGTTATTTTAGAGCCATATGCTTTACTCCAGAATGATCTCCGTAAGGTTGCACTGCCTTATCACATTTTTAATCACTTTTTTTATCTTGCAGCAGACATGGAAGGCAGTTCCTTAAGAAGTCGGGATAAGAGGCTTAGCTTGAATTTGGTAAGTACTCTGCTTGCATAAATTTTAAAGACTGGCACATTATGAACTTCAGAAAGTGAATCATTTCACATCCTGATATTCAGTCTTTTCTGTATTCAGCAGAAGAATTAAAAAAATGGACACAGTTGGCATTGGGCAACTTCTGCACTGCTGCTTCACAGCCACCAGAAGCCTTTGAGGGAAGGAGAGGCCACAACACTGAGCACCCTGGTTTTAGAACAGACTAATCCAGGTCTGTTGTGAAAAAGGGTGCTGGTAGCCTCAAGAATTAAACTGTTAACCAAGAGCACCTGAGAAAACTGCTTATCTCTTGAAAGAAAGGGTCTAAAGGAGCCTATCACTTCATGATCCTGAGGGATATCTTCTCTTTAGGATGTAGGAAAGTCCTCTGCTCTCAAAGTTCCTGTGATTCAGGGCTCTGTCACACCAAAGCCTCCTGATTCAGCCTTTGGCAGACGTGGCTGTATGTAGCACCATCACACAGCCGGTCTTCTGCCTGGCACTGGGTATTGTCCTCTGTGTAGGAGCTCCTTTGCTGCTTGTAAGTAAGCTCTGCTGGTGGGCAACTTAGATTTTTCTCCCCTTTGAACGCTTGTAAGGTTTAAGGTTTGTAATCAAGCTCTCTCACCACACAGCCAGCACTAACTTCACAAAATGAATGTCTAGTGTTTATTCCCAGCTATCAGGAGTAACTTGTAGGTCTGCGTGTCTGCTTTCTCAGCTTCCACATTTGCAAAAATCTAGTTCATCAGATGTTCTCCTTTCGTATGCCTTTTTGTATGAAGGAGCCTCCTTCATTTTATAGGTTAGAATTACTGCTGGGAGAGGCAAGTGCAGCCTCACTGAAGTTGGAGGATTTAACCTACTTAAGTCATCAATAAGTTTGGTTCTAGTTTCCGGCAATGACTTGCAAAGCTCAGAAGTGGACATCTCCAAAGCTGGAGTGTGCATCTGAACTCATGTGTTTGTCTCGTGTCTTTCCAGCTTCTGCCTCTCTGAAAGGTCACGTCGGGACTCTCCTGGCCTGGGGCTCAGCTCAGATCTGTTGCCAGCTCACAGCACCTCCTGGCTTGCAGGGGGTTAGCTATTCATTTATCAACCCATTTCTCTGTTTTTTTCCCCTCCTTTGCTTCTGAAGCCCTGTCGGTTCTCCCCGCTCTACTCGACCGCTTCAGACAGCACGGAGGACAGCTATGTGCCCATGCGCCCCAGCACCTCTCCCTCCGCGCCTGGCTCCGACTGTTCACCCGACGGCTACATCCCCATGAGCCCCGGCTCAGCCACGTTTACCTTCCCTGTCGTCAGCACTGAAAAACTCACCAGCCCATTACCTGAGCTTCCCTCGGACCTGGAGCCCCCTCCAGTGAACCGAGACCTCAAGCCTCGTAGGAAATGTAAGCCCAGACCTTAGGTGCAATTGGCAGCCAGGGGGTTCTGATAGTGGGGACGTGGGTGACCTCCTTTGACAGTGTCCTCGGCACATTTTAAAGTGCTTCGTGTTCTAGAAGAGGGATTGAATGGCTGTGTAAGTGGCTTATAGTACTGTAACATATGAGGCGTCCGCAGGGTCATTTGTGAGCCGAGGAGGAGCATGCATATGCCCACTTGCACAGGCTGGGTGGCTGCGTTAGCACGGTGCCTGGCTTCAGATCCCCTCTGACTGCAAATGACCAAATGGATGTATCCTTGGAGAGACAGCAGACTAAATCCTGCAGCTCTGAAGTACGTGTACTGCTGTCTCACCAGCTCCCTGACCTTCCAGGAACAGGACATCCAAACATTCAAATACTCAAACTTGATGTGTGGGCTGTTGGTTAAACCTCTGTTGGGTAGGCGCAGCTGTCTTGGTTTAATTAGGAATTTCCTGCAGATGCTTTTACTGATGGTAATTTTCCACTCCTGCTTTTCATGGCATCTCCAAAATCCGGGTTGCACTTCCAGAGGGATATACTGGGGACAAAATTCAGCTTTGCAGTGGAGAAATTGCCTAAACCTAGCCTACATTAAAGCTCTTTGGGCTGCAGAGCCACAAGGCTGCTCAGAAAATGGTTCAAGAAATGCTACTAGAAAGTGGGGACAGAAATTTAGACCATTGCCAGGAAGCAAAGCAAGTTCAGGTCATTTCTTAGAAGGTTTTGAGAATGGAGTGGGAAATGTACATCAGCTGGTGAGAGGAATGATCTTCATGTCCACGTGTAGGAGCTTTTTGTTTAGAGGAGATCCCAAACCCTGTTTTGACCTGTAAGGCTGAACTGGCCTCTCCTCTCGAAAGCAGCGTATGCAGAGCAGATTTAAGGCAAGCACGTGGATCTCGTGGAGCATTTGCTCTCCTTATGTCGATTGTATTTATTCTGTTATTTTAGGGTAAATGGGGAACTTTGCTTTCCAGTGCTGACTGAAATGGTCATTTGTTACTGATTTCTGTCTTGGTTATATCAGTTATGTTCTGTGAAATACTCTGTTAGTTTCTTGCTGTTAATATAGAACTGCATTTCTCTAAACAGTCTGTACTTTTGATTAGCTCTGCTATTGGAAATGTAGTTTCTTTTGTATCTACTTGCAGCGCGGCCACCCCCTCTGGACTTGAGGAACCTCTCCACAATCCGGGAGCATGCTGCCGTGACCAGGATGTGGACTGTGCCTTAGTAAGTCAACAAGAAACCTGCCATTCCAATCTTCTAAGCATTAACATTGTGGAATGGAGTTAAAAATAACTTATCACATCCCACAAGAAACAGTTTCCTGGCAAAGTCCACAAACAAAAATTCCCCAGGGCTCCTTCCAGCATCCCTCAGGCTCTGGCTGTCTCTGAAAAGCCAGGCTCCCTTTCACAACAGGCAGCTCCAGTGTGTTCAGCATCACGCAGTGATGCTCAGTCTGTTTTGAAGATTCCTTTTGAAAAGGTGGGAGCTGGTCTGCACTCTGGTGTGGCTGCTGAGATGGTTAAAAGCTTCGCATGCCTTATTTATTTTTTCCAAGGTGATAGAGCCATTTTTGTTCCCGAAAATTAACATAGCAAAAGAGAACCAGGTAAGATAAAGACCTGCCTGACTTGTAGCCTCAGTGTAGACTTCTGCATACTGCAATTCTGCCACACTGCAATTCAGACTTGATCTGTTGGCGTGACCTTTTGTCACTGGAAATTAGTTGTGGGGTAAACACAAGTGCTTTTCGTCCCAAAGCCCAGGTAGTATGAACAGATGATACTGTGGGGCTCCAAGGGCAGCAAAGGACTTATCTTCAGGGAGCTCCTGAGCAGGGGAGGACTGCAGCCTGCTGGCTGGGGGGATCTTGGCACTGCGGGGAAGAGCTGACAGGAGAGCCAGCTGTGCTGAAGTGTCTGTGCAAACGCCGAGAATTCCCACCAACCTCCTCTGCATGCCCCAAACACTCCGGAAAATGGGGTTTTTTTGCTAGGATTAGTGCCAGACAGGGCGCTTGCACTCCCCTACCTCAGGTAGTCATTTGGAGGGCAAAAGGGACACGAGCCAGGCATTTTCCCAGTTGCAGACCCCTCCCTCAGCCATGCAGTGCAAAGCCGGTTAAGCCCTTTGGCACTGCCTGCCGCATGCTGCCTGTTAGGGAAACCCAGTAGCCTGCCTTCCAAGCATCCCTGCCAGAGTGCTGTGGTTAATTAGTGCTGACACAGTGCAGAGTCCTGAAGGATAACGAGCTCGGAGGGAGTTTGCACGTTTTACATTAACAAAACTAAAAAAGAAGTATGGCCGGAACTAATAAAGCAAAAGGAATTATACTGTTCATGCTGCACAAAGTGGCCATCTAATTTCCTAATAACTAACCCCATTGTGCTAGCCCGCAATAATTTACTCACGATATACCTCTGACAGTTATGTTAGTGGAAGACATTTCCTTGTACAAGGGCTGAGTCACAGCCAGCCCCATAGCTCAGGCAGCATGTGTTTACGCTGCGTTCAAAGCCAGACAAGTTCCTCTGCGTGCACCTCCAGTGGCTGATTAACTCACATCGATCTCCAAAATGTAGATACCCACGCAACTCAGTAGCTGCCCCTTTGGCACATATTACCCAAGTGAATGATATCCATCTCTGTGCCCCTTGTTGGAGAATTCCTCCAATGTTTTATGCTTTCTGTCAAACCAGAGATGGCAAACTTTCATAAATCCCAGTTAAAAAAAAAAAACCAACACACAAAAGCCAACAGAACCACTCATAAGCAATATAGCATACTTTTTCTAGAACTAAGGAGTGGGTTTGGACATCCTCTCCATAAAGTCTGCAGCGTTAGTGTGAGTTTATTCACCATATGGACTGTGTCAGGCTTTGGCTTCATTTCAGAGCATCTGTAAGATGCTTCCTTAACCTCTCCTGTGTTTTTCTTCATAGCAATCGAATGAGCTTTATCTCACCAGAAAGAGACGGTATTAATTCAGCAAGAATATTTGCCAATTCAGTTTCCGGAGAAGAGGAAGAAAGTTACATTCATATGGTAATCTTCATTTTCACACAGCCATCCTTTGCTTTATTCTGCTCTGTCACATTGATGGAGAATGCAGAAGTTTGTTTTCTAAGAAAAAATGTTGAGGAGGTTTGTCCTTTGCCTTCTGGTTTTTTTTTAAAAATGATGAAACGTTTTTAAACCAAAGACACTGGGGCCAATTTACGGAGAGATAAGGGAAGCCCTTCTTCTGCTCTGCAGAACTCAGCTGTTCACCCACGAATGTTGCTGAGCAGTTCCAAGAGATCACAGGGATCAGCCATATTTACATGAGAACTCATTAAGGCAAAGGAAAATTAAATCTTTTCACCTTTTAAAAGTGTGCCCCTGCAAAATCTCCTAGGAAATGACAGAAAGCCGTTAGTGCACTTCCTAAAGAAACACACCAAATATTGTGCAGAAACAGAACTCCCATTAAAGTCTCTTATTGCTTCTGCTTTGGCTGGTGGCACTAACCCCACTTCCCATCCCATGAAAGAAGAACATCTGGCTTTGTGGCTTCCTTTTCTTCATTCACTCTTTAGCCATATCTTGCAAGAGACCAGAATCTCAGTTTCCTTTGAATTTTAGGTGGAAATGGATCTCAAATCCCTTAATCTGAGCCAATGTCTGCAGATTTGGCTCCATAGCCAGCGCCCAGTGGCAACGGCTATAGAAATATATTGCAAAACTGACGACAATTCCCATGAACCATAGTCTCAAATTTTAACCCACACCTCTACTAGATCAAAATCTGCTCAGCAGGGCAGTTCCAGCTGCAGCTACTCCCCATTTGATTCTTCTAGTCAAATAAAACCTCCCATACATTTGTGGTTATCCGTGATTTTTCTGAAATTAATTTTCAGTTGCTAGATTTGAACAGAATTATCACCATTTCTTCAAACGCGTAGTATGCTGATGGTTAAGAGGGCACCCCTGTGAATCTGAGCCTTCCGAGGGCTTGGGTTGAGAAGCTGGGCGTAAGTCCTCCTTGATAACATGGAATGAAAATCAGTCTGGTTTGCTTGTTTTGCTATAATTACCAGGAGAAAAAGACGCTCCCCGTTTCTTTATGCCATCCTGCAATTATTCGGTGCTATCCTGTGGTCAGTCAACAGATGTACCCTTGGCATAAAAAATGACATGGGTGCTGACCCTCCTCCCTTGTGTTCTGCCAGCCGAGTCTCCAACCTGCAGTTGTGGTCCTGCTTCCTTTTAGCATCATGTTTTAAGAGCATTAAAAGTTTCTTTTCTTTCCCGACAGGAACACAGACAGGCAACATCTCCATACAGTGGTGCTTTTCCATGGACAAGGAAATCTAACCTTGATTACTTAGCATTGGATTTTAATTCTGCTTCCCCATCCCCTGTACAGAAGGTATGAGTCATCTGAAAACCCCCACAGCCTCCTATCTTTCTGTCCGTTGGGAGGAAAACAGGACCGAGGGTCACACTCTGCTAGGTGCCCGAAGCATCGTAGTGAAGCCAGTCGTGTTGCCAGCTGACTGCATTTGTGGCAGGCCCAAGATTAATATAATAAAAGCACTATTAGGGTGATGGCCAAGTGTCCTTAGCGTGACTCATAGGGATGCCATTAACGCGAGCTCGGCAGAGGGCACGAGACTGCGCTGGGATGTGCAGCCACGAGGGCTCGTGGGCAAGTTTGTTGGTGCTTACAGGGTCTCTGCCTGCTCTTCCATTTTCATCAAGTCTCCACAAAACCTTTCCTGCTAGTTTTTCCCCAATTCTCTTTGCAATAACAAGTTTACAGCCCATGATAAATTCACGGGGTAAAACTGTACCATCTCTTGTAACACAGCAAAATGTGCATCTTTATTCTCACATCACCAAAAGCATTTCAATTTCCTTAGCAATGCTCAGAAAATAGATTCCTTGCTCCAAAGAGTTTATGACCTGCCTAGGTGGTGGGTAGGTACCACTGCAAAGCGACAAACTGTTGGTGGTTTGGGCCATTTTGTCTCCTGTGTGTAGTTTCCCGCATCAGCTAGTACTCCTGCATGCAAAAGACTCAAGACTCCTAAGCTTTCTTATTTAAACCCTCCTTGTAGTTAAAATGCAGTTAGGTCATCCCTGCAGCAGGATCACTCAGATGAGAAGAGAATGATTATCTGGAAATAGCCAGAACAGCACGTTTTCCCCACTCACTGTGCTGGACTGAGTGACAGGGTGACAGATGGATAATTATAGCTAAAGCAGGCTGTAAAGCAATGCTTTTGTCAGCTGATGTCACTGTGAGCTTCAAGGTGAAGCAATCAAGGAACAAGGGAAAGGGAAAACAGAAAGTCAAGCCAAGTTTCACTAGCATCCCTTTTCAACCCTAAAATTAATACATCGTTTTTTTCCTTTCTCTCATGCAGAAACCTTTTCTCTCAGAGGAGCAGAGAGTGGACTATGTCCAGGTGGATGAACAGAAGACTCAAGCTTTACAGAACACTAAGCAGGAATGGACAGATGAGAGACAATCAAAAGTCTAAAGGAAGAAGCTTTGGGATCTGGAGGATATATATATTTTTTTTTTTGCACTGGAACCACAATGTTAATGAAGCAGCTATCACAGTAGAGTTCAAAGGCAGAGAGTTGTAAGTGGCTTACAGTCCGTAGAGGAATGGCCTTTTTAATGGAAACCTTTGATTTCAGCTGGAAATAGTATGTTGAATGAGTGAGTGGTTCACTGATGATTAAAGTAATGCATTACCCTTTTTACTGCCCTTACCAGTAAGCTACATGGTACCATTTTTTGGCATGATTCTGCGACGAGTCATACATTTAACGTTAACAAATCCACTACAAGTTGCATTAATCTAGTTAGTCCTGCCTTCTCCTGTGTTGCATAATTCCTAGTTGCTAAAGCTATTTTTTTATATTCCTACAAATACTGCGGGTGCTCAGAGTGCTTTTATGGCAGCGAGCATCTGACAGGTATTGGTGACTAATCAACTAAGGGCTAAAATACTGAAACAATAAAAAGAACTTTTTAAATACTTAGTGCTTAAGCGAAGAGGATTTTGGAAAATATTTTTCCCCTTTTAAAAGTCTGACTCTGACCTGATGCTGTCAGAAAACTCCAAACAGCACTACGTACTGAGGGGACTGGAATGCCTGGTCTTTGACCCTCTGGGCGACGGTCATTGTATTAAGCTTCTTCCCTCCGTTGTGGCTCATACTTGTCGCCTTTCTGTCTGATGTTTTCTCCCCTGTCTTGAGGAGCGTCGTCGCACAGCGCAGCACAGCACAGCTGCTCCTCTAGCAGGAGGCTGCAGGCACACAGCTCTTGGCTGGCCAAAAAATAGAAAGGGAAGCTGTGAGCCTGTTTCGGCAAGTCTTGGGAGAACTGGCGAAGGATCAAGAATGCTTTCATCTGAACTGCAGAAGAAATGCCATTGGAACTGCTGGTAGCAGTCGTCAAACTGATTGTTTCACTAGACCCACCCCCCCAAAAAAAAAGAGAATTAGGAAGTGCAGTGTGCTCTGAGAGAGGCGAGCAGGCCTGCCAAAATAAAACAACAATGAGCTTATGCGGCATGAGGACCTCTGTGTTCAGGAAGCTTATCTACCTTCGGACTTGTTGCAGGCACTATCTCAGGATCGCATATGTGTATAGTTTATAACATATTTAACTTGAAAAGCTTGGCCGCAATCTTTATTTTAAGGTGGCACACAGCCACTTGAATGGTGGAAGTATGCAGTACCGCTGAGCGACCCACACTGGATTTGATCCTGGCAGGCTTCGCTCGCGTAGGTAAGTCCTGCTGGCTGTGAGAGGTCCGATCCTCTCGGCGAGGATGGGCGGAAAGCTTTCCTCTTTGACGGTGCCAAGTCACCGGCCTCCCTTCGCGTGCCTGTTGCTACCACACTGTATTACTGTAATCTGACATCCCAAAAATGCTGATTTACCAAACAGAGGTCGTAGAAATGTCACTGCAGAACCCACTGGCATTTCCAGGCTCCTACTTGCTGTCCTCTGTGCACCCACTCTGCTTCAGCCATTTGGGCACTCCGGGAGGCTGAGAGACACGGCCGAGCCACACGTCCTGCTGGAGAGGCGGCGTAGCTGACGGAAACACCATTTTCCTCCTACCTCAAGACAGCTGAAGTGCTTGCAAGCCTCACTGCTGCTTTAGCACACATACAAAGCTGGGGATCCGTGGTGACCAGGCTCTAATTAGCTTACCCTGCAAGACCGACGAGGTTCACCGGCGCCTTTATTGACTCTGGGGCAAACTGGGCACCCAGGCTTGCGGGCGTCAAGTGTCCTGGACCAGAGCTGCTTGGAAAACCGGGGTTTGTACTGCAGATAGCTGACCTGCTGTCTCCTCCTACGCTCTCCCTGCCCACCAAAGCTCTAAACCGAAAGTTGGTGTTGGTAAAAGTTTTGCAAAGAATTCAGACTTTTCCATAGAAATCCTGTCTGTCTGGTGTGAAATTTAGTTTTGTTAAAACCTACTTGTTTTGTCCTAAAACTGCTGTAGGAGAGGCCTGAGCAGCCATGCCCTGGGTGTGGTGCTGCTAAAGGGGAAGTGGGTTTGGGGAGAGGCGGTGGAGATCAGCGCCACCACGGAGGTGTTTGAGATGTTCGAGAGACGTAAGCAAGGAAGGGCCACAGTTAGAGTCGTGTGCCTTTCTGCTCAAAAGAGCTGCCTTTCTTTCAGGGTGTACAAATAACACTTGTCACGGAAAGCTTTTGGTGTGTGCTGCAGTGCTAAAAGAGCAGCTAAGGCGCGTGTCACAGCAGGGGACAGGGAACATCCCCACGGGCAGGTGAAACTGCTGTGCTGCTGCAGATCCCAAATCGCAGGGTGACGGCACAGCGGCCTCCGAGGCGGCCTGCGATAGCGGACAGATCAGCTCGTGTTTGACCAGAGCAGTTCTTTTCATGCTGTCAGAAAATCTTCTGAAGTAGAAAAACACCAAGTTATTGGAGACAACTGAGTCACTTGTTATTCTAGTTTATTGTAAAAATATTTAAACTTTGAGAAACCTGGTTAAGGGAGCATTCAGAAGGTTAGAAAAGAAAGAGCTCTTTTGGTATTTTTTCCCCCCCTAAAAGGACATAAACATATAGATTGGCAGGGACTGTCCTTAGATCAGAACGGCCCCCTTTCAACTTCCATGTGTCCCCTGCTTGCCCCCACCGCTCTCTTACGTTGATCATATGCTGGTCATTGGTTTCTAACTTCCACTTTTTAACTAAAAGCTAAGTTTGGGGGTTTATTCAGATTTTTCATTTAAGGTCTGGCTTTGCTTGCGGCTCCAGGCTCTGTGATACGCATTCTTGCGTAAGCACCACACGTAAACCAGGAACAATTAAAACAAAATTAAAAAAACAGTTTTAAAGGCAGAGAGGTCCTCCCCCAAGGCTTTTATTTTTTTGTTTTAGTCAAATTCAACAATACTCGGAAGAGGGTAAGGAGGAGGGGGATCGGGGGAGGATGGCAAAGGCCGGACCTGCTGTGGCCACCCCATCATTAGGGATGCTGGCGGTCAGGGAGCTGCTGCAGCCCCTGCTGTAGCACCCTACGGGTGCTACATAGCAGAAAGGAGTCCCTGGTTGAAGTCTGTTCTTAACTACTCATCCCTTGGCCAAAGAGGAAAGAAAACCCATGAAAGCACCTGAAAATTGAGTCAGCTTTTGACAGCATCACGTCTGACAGCGTAGCCCAGGCAAGAGCCCATGGCTGGCACTGGCTCTGGGGTCAGCCAGGAACACTGCTGGTAGTGTCTTCCTTTTGCTGGGGGTCGGTTCTGGTGTTATTGGTGTGTATTTCTTTAAAAAGTATCATGAGAGCTGATGCAGAGAGAGGCTGTGCACCTAAATGAGAGTGGGACAGCCAGTGGTTCCTTAGGAAACTCCCATCTCCTGGGAGGACGGGCATTGCCTGGCTCAGCACTTGCTGTGCCTTCTCCAGCACCACCAGTGTTCCTGGTTTAAAAGGGAGAGGAGCGCTCAAGGAGCAGCATGGTTCTCGCTTGATGGGAAAGGTCACGCTGTGGGGTTGCCAGCTGAAGCTGGGTTGCAGGACGATGTAGGACACAAACAAGCGAAATGGTTTCAGACCTGTGGTTGGTGTTGGGGTGATCAGCTGGGATCCCCCTGCGGCTGGCACGGCCGGTGAGCGGGCCAGCGTGCCGGCACCCAGGCACGGGAGGGAGGAGACCAGCGATGAGATGGAGCTCTTGTACTGAAATCTGTGGCCACTGTATAACAAAATAGCCTGCGACAAACACCTGCTTGAAATACTTCCTAAAGAATCGTAATGAAATCAATTCGATCAGTTCCTTCCTGGAGCGATTTCAGTGCTGAACTGGGATTTACACACATTCCCAACGTCTTTATTCCGCTCGGGTTTAACAGGGCCTTATTCTGCAGTCTTGCCATGATCACGCGTTTAAGCAAGGCGTAGCAGGATGCAAAGTTTGTTTGCTTTTAGGTCTAAGCTGTTTTTTCCGTTTATAATGCCTTTATTACAGGAGGCAGCATTAAATTCTTTACTGGCAGATAGGAACACTTTACCTGAGAAAAGTCAACAGCCATTTAGCTGGAGCCAGGTGCTTTCGGCCAGCTCACTTTTGCCGGCAGTAGCGCCTGCTCTCTTCCATGTCGCTAATTACATCGTAAGTGTAGATTTTGGAGTTGCATTCACTTGAAGTGATTCAGTGGTTTAGTAATTCAAAGACCATCAGATGCTGTGATGAGAATGAAGCACAGGGCAATGCCTTTTCTTTGTTCCCGTTCCGCAAAACTTGCTCAGGTCTTAAAAAAAAAAATAAATAAAAAAGCCACCAAAATAGCAGACTTTTGCCATGTCAAAGCCAGAATATTTTTTGTTCAAATAAAAATAAACTTTTGTCTTGTGCAAATGAAGCATTATACGTTTTTTGTATTTGTAAATCTGTGGGGAAGCATTAAACAATCATCTCTGTTACGAAGGAGTAAGTCATTGATAGAGGGAAGGGGCTCACCTTCCTGATGTTTCATTGTAATGTTTGTTGTATATATTTGCACATTAAACTGTATATCTTTTTTCTAATAAATTAATATAAAATATAACTGTGATTTTTCATTATTTTGATAAGCAAAGGTGCCTATGGGGAAAACTTCCACATTTTTCATTTAACGCTTTTTCCATTCTCAAGATACTTTTAATTTTTAATTGTAATTAATTTAATTTTAAAATTAGACTGTGACTTGGTCATATAAATTATTTAGAGGAAAATTCAGACAAATTAGCAAACAGATTTCTTACACAGGTATATCAGGAAGATTATTTGCAGGTGACTTGAGAAACAAATAACCAAATTACAACCTGGGCTCATGTCAGGATCCTCCATGGACCTGGGTAAGTTGCAGTGCCCCTGACCCTGACCCTGACCCTGCCCCAGCCCCTGCCCCATCCCCTGCCCCAGCCCCTGGCCCTGACCCTGACCCTGACCCTGACCCTGACCCAGCCCCTGCCCCTGCCCCGCTGCTGCCACTGCCGTGGCCAAGGGGCAGGAAGGGGCCGCGCTTGCTGACCGAAGACGAAGGCCACAAGCACAAATTTGTTCTGCATATGCTCTGGGCTTGGATACAAAGAGTGGTTGTTATTTAACCTGATCCTTTAATTGCTCTGTGCTGAGGAGCGTCGTGGCTGTTAATGTAATTTCCACACGCAGCGAGCTGGGGACACGGGATCCTTTCAACATGCGTGTCTCGGGATTTTGCGGATGAAAGGAGGCACTCCTTGGGAGCAGAGCTGAGCAAGCCTAGCTGCTAAGAAGCAAGGTAGTTTGGGAGCCAGTTTATTTATTGCTTCAGGCAAGTGTCACTTTTGGATCTGCGTGCTTTGTGCTGCTGGCTGGATACCGCTGCGGTGAATCGAGGGACTTGTTGCGCTTAGAGAGCAAATTGATGGAAACTTGGCTGCAGGAGCCAGCACAGGCACGGGTAATTCAGATAAGCCTGCGCCCGGGGGCTTGATACAAGGGAACTGCATGACATTTTGTGTTCAGGCTTACAGGGAGGGCAGGTCGGATAAAAGGTCAGATAAAGTCTGACTGCCGGTTTACGTTTATGGGCTGCTTCCACGTCCTCTCTCCAGCGGAGATGGGGACGGCCCTGTCGGCAGGGAGTGCTTCCCAGAAAAGTGACCTCCCTCTCCTGCACCAGCTTCCACACCCTGGGAGGGAAGCAAGCCGTGCCAAAGCCACCCATGGGCTACTTCCCAGAGCAGCAGAGCTGGTTGCCACGGAGGGTCCCAGCACCCGGAGCATCCCTGCAGGCAGGGACACGGGAGCCAACAGCCTCTGAGCTCGCGGTCAGGAGACTGGGCTCTGCCCGTAAACGGTGCTGAAACAAAGCAGCAGGAGGCTGCACAAAACTCAGGAAGCTCTCAGACGTCTCGCGCCTCTCTGCAAAATACTCTGGTGATTAGATAATAAGAGTAAGGAGAGAAAACTGATAGCAAAAAGTATGACTGTGTAAGCACTTGGTAGAGGTTAGCCCCTCTAATCGCATCCGCAGCTTCAGACCGTGTCAAACACTTCCCTGAAGCAACAAGCCTCGGAGCAGCCAGCCGGTTCCCAAACCCAGGTCATCTTCACGGGGCACGAAGCACAAGCCCTTCCAAAAAGGCAGTAATTCCCTGTTGCCCCAGTGCTTTTTGTCTCTTTAACTCCTTGGGTTAACAATTTGCTTTATTTTTTGCCAAAGTGCAATTGCTTTGGTCTTTTTTAGCCTGAGATGCTTACTAGGGCGCCGCCTTAAAAACGGGCATCCCTGCGTAATCACGCCCACGCTGGGGGCTGTACCAACACAGGGCTGAAGGTCTTGGGCCACAGAGGTGATAGCTCATTTCTCTCCAGTAGATCTTCAAGAGCTTTGGTAAAGGCACTTGCACTTTATTTCTAATTTTTCATGTGCACTTTGAGAGGCAGTGACTGCCTCAGGGCCAGCGGCAGAGACACCTGGGTCTGCGGAGTCCTGCCCTTTTGCCAGCAGCTAATGCAGGCTGCACGCTGTGTTTTCACAGGTCTTAAGATCTGTGCTTCCCCATCAAACAGCATCTAAAGCTCCTCTTCCAGTTGTTTAGGGCAGAAGGGCTTTGCTCTATGCGTTATACATATTAAAGGAGCGCGCTGGGTGCTGGCAGCACCACAGCCAGCCCTTAAACACAAAGATTGCGCCTGGCGGAGGCTCAGCCCCTTCCCACCTGGGGAGCTGATCCCGGGCCCTGTTGTAATGCAGGAGTGAGCAGCGAGAGCCCCAGCCTTTCATTCACTGTCTTGTTTTGTTCTACTTTGATAATTGATTTTCCTTTCACATCCGATTTTAGCATAAGCGCATTGTTATACAGCTCCAACACGCCCTGCTCTGACAGCTCGGGGATCGTGGCGCCAGCGAATTCAGCGCTGTGTGACAGCCTGAAAAGCCCGTGCCCTGCTGGGTGGGCTCTCATCGAGGGCTTCAAAGCTTAACGTGGTTTTGGGGTATTCTCCTTGCATGTGTTTGTGGCGACTGTTGCAGTTTGGTTTGCCTCGTCATTCAAAAATGTTCCGCACTTTGTCCGGGAGCTCAGCTACTTGCAAGTGCCTCTGACTATGCCGCTACCTACAGACACTTGGGTTTCTACTGCTGCTGTTGTTTCTTAGGCTCCTTCCCCACATGAACAGTACAGGGGAAAGACCTGCTCTGTATTTATCACCAGAAGGAAAGGAAAAAACCACAGAGCCCTGACACGCAGGCAGCAGTTCAGCTGCCCATCCCAGGGGAACATCGCTCTGCAGGCGCCTCAGCTTTCCCCGGGAAGGCACGGAGCATTTTGTAGGGTCACAGGATGATGGAAGAGGCAAAACATCAAATGAAGGCAGTGCTGGCAGGTGTCTGCCAGCGCTGGAGGAGACGCCAGAAGGCAAACACAGCTTTTGCCTTTAGGTTTCCAGATCAAAATGCAGGATGAGCTTTCAGCATGACCTTTTGTACAGCTTGAGAGAGACAGACAGTTCCTCTACAGAAAGAGATGGAGGACTGAGCAATAAAGGGATTCATAAAATCTCTGAGGTCTCGGTAACTCTTTGGTCTCTCTGGTTTGTATCAACATCACTTCTAGGAAGCAGCCAGGCTTGCCAGGCAAAGGGAGCCAAGGTTCCACACAGGGCGCTGCTGGAGCTTGGGTTCCTCCAGCACCAGGGCTGAGGGGTTTGCCCCCAGCCACGGGAGCAGGCAGCCCTCCATCATTCATGGCTTAGGGCGTGTTCTTTCAGACTACGAACTATTTATTTCAAAGCACTGAGCAAGCCTGACATACTGACGCTGGCAAATGGAGCTCCCCAAAAAGGGCCAGGGCTTCCCAGCAGAAGGTGTATCTGGCCTTGGTGTGTATGTTATACACGAAGATGCGGTGCTCAGCAGGGTAGCAGGCAGGCTGTTTACAGTTCAAAAATAAAAGATGTTGTTCTTAAAGTGTTGGGGTTTTTTTAAATAAAAAAATGGAAGATTCATCATTTCTTTGCTCTGACTTCCTCCACAGTTAGTCAGAAATCATCAGGAAATGCCACCGAAGGAAATCCGTCCTGTTCTGCCTGGTCAGCACAAGGAATGTGCGCACGCAGAGGAGGAGGGGGGCTCTGGCTCTTCCCAGGCAGAGCTGAGTGATGCAGCACAGACAGCTCAAGAGCAAACTTGTATGATGTGTAAAGTAAACGTGACAAGGAGACAACATAAAGATGCATTTCCATAATCAACACATCCAGAATCTTTGTTATTTACCTCCAGCCTCTCTGGATGGAGTTGGGAGGAAGGGATGTTTTGGTGTTATTCCATCAGATATGGTAGCTTATAGTCTTATGGATGCAAAAATAGAGACATCTAAGTGAAAGCACCATTTTTTTTCCTATTGGCAGCGTAACGTTAATCCTCCTAACAAGCTCTTGCTAACTCTGCTGACCACAGCTGTTCACTGGAAGTGCAGAGGGGGGAGCGTGAGGAGCAGCTGGTCTGTATTGGGAGGAGGTGTGGGACAGAGATGCGGAGTTTGGAGCAAAGGGAAGAGCAGCTGTATCCAGGTTTGTTACAATCCTCTAGATGAGACACTGCCCAGGAAAGGTTACGTAGACGAACAACCCAAACCTCAGTGTTACAGGCTAGCACAAAGGCTGTATCTTTTCTAGGCACAGATGTTCTTACTCAGAGCAGGTTACCTGTATTGCGTTATTCTATAGCAGTGAGCAAACCCTGCCAGGTATGGCAGTGAAGCACCGTTCGTTCGCTCTTTGCACCCCTCTTTAGCTCTCTGTGTGTCTGGCAGGAGGCAGAGGCAGGCAGGCTTGTCCTCAGGGCCTCTTCAGCATCCCAGAGAGCAGGTCCCCATGCCGCTGCAAGACAGATAAGGGAAACAACCTCTGCAGGCAGAAGAGCAGGTGTGTCCCGGCGCTGCAGGCACTGTATCCAAAGAGTCTACACACAGCAAAAGGAAATGGCTCTGAGTCACAGCTCATGTTTATGGGGGTTATTTTTCCTACGGGCGCCTTTGATCCCGCTTCCCAGGGAAGCAAGCGGCAGGTTCAAGGGGCTCAGTGGCGTAAGGAAACCCCTGAGGTCCTTCTGCTGGGGAAAGGCTCAGCAGGTCCGGCCGTGCGGTGGCATGGAGCTCGTGCCTGGCCGTGGGAACGGCTCTGTGTGCCCACCAGCTTTGGTACAGGGGCACTGGCTTTGTCTGACAAGTAAGCAAGTTGTCACTTCAGTTTGGCAGCCCTGTGCAAGCCTCTTTGGCTGCATGGATCAGGATGAAAACACACCCAGCTGCTTGCGCCTTCTCCCTTCCGAAGCACCCAAGGGAGAGTCTCAGCCGTGTTCCTGGGGGAGGGGAACCTGCAGCCTCAGGAGGAGGCACACAAAATGGCACTCAGCTCTAAGTCTTGCCTACAAATACCGTACCTGAGCAGCAGCTGGGGTGTGCTTCCTCAATATCCCCCATGCAAATCTGAACAACCAGAAAAGACTTAAAAATCAGGTTTCCCTGATAACTCTGACACTTGCACTGCAGCCACGCCAGGTCCTCTGCCTGGCAAACACTGATGCAAAGGCTTCACAGTGCTGCGGAGCAGCGGTCAGCGTGAGAGGGGATCAGTAACTCCAACCCAAGGTTGAGCAACCTGTTTGTCAAACAGCGATCTGGCCGCTGCCGGGGCGGTGCTCACTTCCCCTCCACGCCAGACGGCACAGTACGAAGGGCCAAGGGCAGGGCAGGCGGTGAGAAACTCAGTGAGAAATACTACTAGGCACAAGGCAAGACGGTGCCGGGCGAAAGTGAGCCATACCCTGCTGTGCCCAGCACCGCACTGCTACTGCCCCAGCGAAATCAGCCCAGGAGCCTCCAGCACGTTCCATCACCTTCGCAGGAGGATGGCAGAAGCTTTAGGATGTGTACAAGGTGTCCGAAGACATCTGTAGCTGAGTGGGTGGGAGCTCAGGGGAATGCCACTTCCACATCCCAAAACATTACCTTTTATTTAGGCTTGGAAAGCATGCAAATAGCTGCCCTTCGGAAGGTCTGCACCTTCTCCCTGTCTGCTGTCAGCATCGTGTGTGGCCCCGTGGCGTCACCCCAAACAGGAAGGGAGGAAAAGAGAAATTTTTGGGGAAAGAAGGTGCTCAGTGTAGTGGATGGTCCCCGTAAAGATTTTCAGTTTTCCTGGAATCTGCTTTGTGCCGTGATTGTTCCTTTTTTTAATAACCATCCTCAGGAAATATCACAAGGCAGAACCAGAGGGGAGAGCCAGTGCCAAGATCTGGGGGCCACAGGTAACCTCGAAATACATCTGATCAGTGCCTACTGATCTGATCAGAGTGTCAAGAGGATGGGGCCGGGCTCTCCCCAGTGGAGCCCAGCGACAGGACGAGGGGCAGTGGGCACAAACCGCAGCACAGGCGGTTCCAGCTGAACGGGAGGAAGGAGTTCTTCACCCCGAGGGTGGCAGAGCCCTGGGACAGGCTGCCCAGAGAGGGTCTGGGGGCTCCTGCTCTGGAGACGTTCCCAGCCCGCCTGGCCGTGACTGTGCAACCTGCTGTAGGTGACCCTGCTGTAGCAGGGGGCTGCACTGGGTGGTCTCCAGAGGTCCCTCCCAACCCTGACCGTCCTGTGATTCTGTGAATCCCTGCTGCTGCCAAGGCAGAGGAGAGGAACTGCTGCTGCTGCCTCCTTAAAGGTTGATCTTCCATCCTGACTTGTGAAACCTTGCGGGGGGAAGTGGTTGATCTCTAGCTCTTGTTTGGAGTTATTTTCATGGAAGTCTCCAGACAGATGTTATGCCTCAGTGCTGAAGAGGGCATTTTTTAGAAAAGTAAACAAAATGCTGTTGCCACAGATCACGTTGTGTGGAGGATGGTACTGAAAGTGGGTGAAGCTCGGTTGTATTCCTCTCGCTCCCTTTCTGCTCACCGTGGTGTGTGCCTGCAGCAGAGGGAAAGGAGCCCGGCAGGGACTCGTGCAGCCTATTGTGGAGCAGAGGGGAAATCCAGCCCTTAGACCCTCAAGTAAAAGCAATTCCCCTGGTTTTCTTTTCGCAAAAGGGCGTTTTTCATCAACTCATTGGTAATGAAATCGGTCCAAGTGCTGTTTTGGCTGGTGCTGAATTGACTGAAGAAGTCGCTGCCGGCGGTTGCATATTCCCGACTCCAGCAGGTCCACGAGGTCCAACCTGCTTCTGCCAACACCAAATCACCCAACTCTTGGATTCACCAAAGCAAGCCAGGATTTCTGATGTGTGCTGTTCACCGAGTTAGACATGTAGGAGAGAGCTCGAGGACAGCCAGCAAGCAGGGCTTGCCTCCTCCCCCAGGATGCTGCCCTATGCCTCGTGCTGCCAGCACCTTCCCCACCTCCTTGTTCTTCACTTCCCAACCCATCTGGCATCCCATGGGGATTCCCAACCCCAAGAGGCTGCCGATGAAATAGTATGTACTGGAACAGAACACCAAACACACCTGTATCTGTAGAAAAACTATTTGTATAGTGTGTGTGTGTGTATATATATATAGCTTGAGGACATATATATGCGTATGTATATATTCTTGAGAAGCACAAGACATCTGTCTGTCATGCTGGCGCTCGGAGGCGTGCGGGGGCCGGCAGGCAGCCGTGCTGTTCCTGCGGGGAGCCCAGAGTTGCTATTTTGGTTTCTCCCTTGCTGCCCGGTGCCGGTTGTGCCGTGCCGGTGTGCACCAAAGCCTGGGAGACGGTGCAGGCAGCAGCAGCTCTCCATGCTGACAGCACGGGTGGGCTGGGGAAAGGGAGAGCAAAAGGCAGCTGTGACCACCACGGGCAGCGCAGGCTGTGACGGGGATGCTGCAAAACACACCCATCCCTGGTGACCTCTGTTTTCACGGGGGGAGAGAGAAAACAGCTTTCTGTTTTGATATTTTTATGTTACGGCTTTTGGAAACGTGCTTTCTCATGCTCTCAATATCTTGCAGGTCTGAGCCCACGTTATGGCTCCTGATGTTGGGGTTTAATGGTCCATTAAGGTGAAGCTGGCAGAAGCATCCTGCTTCCAGCCGCGTGATACAGCGCTGCCAGAATCCCCAGGGCTACAGGTGGGGCACCAAGGGCAGAATTGGCCCTGCTTTCCACATACCCTCCGTGTAGACCCATATCACTGTCTTCTTTGGAAGGCGAAGGTGAGCTGTGGGTTACACAAGCCAGCAGCCATGCCACCTGTAGTGATATTGCCTCTGGTCCCTAATCAGGTCAGTAGATGATAGTGGCCAGACCTCACCCGTTCACACGTTGCCTCTGGGATTTATTGTGCTACTGGTGATCGGGTTTGGTTTGCCAGAAGTGGGTACCAATGTCCCGGTCGTGGCTGCACTGGGATGGGAGTGGTGGCACCGGCCCTGTAGCTCCTTACCACGAGCAGCGCTCACGCTGCTGTCCCAGTGTTCAGGCATGCAGCAAGACAGAGGTGGGAGCTCTGGATGAGCTGGGAAGGCAAGGGTGGCCTCGGTACAAATATCTGCCCTCCAGTGCCTGGACCTCCTTGTGCTGGGGAGATAACAGCTGAGGCAGCCAGCACTATCTGGCTGTGCCCAGGCGCAGGGCTGGTCTGCCCTTGGGTGCAGGAGCCACGGGGTGGGAACCTGCCAACACCCAGCGGCTTCAAGGTGGGGGGGCTCTGAGCCACGCTGCAGCCGCCCGCGCCGGGGCTGCTTCCCAGCGCTAGCGGTTCTGCATGCAAGAGGCTTTGCGGTGCCTGTTTTGGTTACCGCTTGTTACCTTCTGAAGCAGGCAGACAACGCAGTTAATACCATGTTAATGCAACTCTTCTCACCCCGTGGCACATGGACGTTTGTGGTCGCAGGAGGGTTCCCCAGGCATGCCGCGGAGGGTGGTGTGCCCGGGCACCAGGCACGGCGATACCCATCGCCCCGGGAACACGGCGCCCGTTGCAGCTAATCCTGGGCTGAGCTTGGTCGCTTGCCCCGTGACCCGCCACGTTGTGTGCCAGCCCTCAACTCCCCCCGGTGCAGTGGCAGGCAGCACCGCTGTGAAGGACGGCTCAACTGATAGTGCCCACTTATAAGCACCCACCCGCATCCGTGCGGCAGCCTCTGCAGCCCTCCCACAGCCCCTGGCCTTCTCAGCTGCCATCCCGGAGGAGAAAAGGATGCCAGTTCCTTCTCATGAATCACATGAACTTCAATTCCCACATAACCTTGCTGTGGCCGTGCCCGCACTGGCTGCTCTCAAGTGGGGTTTCACTGCTCCCCTCACTCAGGGACACTGTGGCTCTCCCAGGCATGAAGGAGGGGACTCGGGGACGTGTGACTCTTGTCATTTGGGCCAAATTGGCCAGAGCTTTCCATCACCTTCTCTGGCCCATCTTCTGCTGGCCACAGGGACGCCTGCAGATGAGGACCCCCCTTGCACAGCACTGCAGAGCCCCGCTCAATGCCTGTGAGTGCATCGTCCTCTAATAACAACCATACTGCTGTGTGAGGAACAGAAACTTTGTCCATCAGTAAGGAAGTGTGTGTGCTTGAGGATTAAATCGCACACCCGCATTCAGCAGATAAAAATGCTGCCAGAAGTGAGATGCATTAGGGGTTTTACCAGTACTCACTTTTCATTGCTGCTGATCAATTTTGTAAAGAGAAGGGGAACCCTTGCAAAAGGACTGCAGTTGTGGCATGGCGTTTAGGGTTGTAGGGATGGTGAGACCTATATTAAGAGGTGATATTGTTGAATAGGCATGATGGTGTAGCTGGAGAAAACAGCAAGTGGCTTTTTGGCACACAAATGTCTCTGTCATTGCCTGCACACTCGTTCAGCCCACGCAACTATGATACTTCAAAATAAAACAGAGCTCAGGTGACTGAATGTAATGCAAAAGCCAATCCATAACTGGCCGTATCTAAGAGGTAAAGTAATAACGTCACAAACAGCTAATGAAAGATTTAGTTTTACCTTATCATAATGAAAGGTAAAATAAAACCACGCTTGCTGAGGGTGAGACATGTACACGGGCCCATGCTGTTACCATGTATGTGTTTCACACTTTGCAAATGTACATAAAAACCAGCCACGGGGCTTTCAGCAGCCACAGCAACCTTGTGCTGGCGTCCCTGGGAGCACGGGGTGCTGCCCTGCACCCAGCACTGCCCTAAAAAAGAAAACAGATGTGATGGAAGAAGCGTTGCGCTGTAGCCCCTTACAGAGGAGTAAACAGCTGCTCTTTCCGCTGAGCTGGCCCTGAAGCCTTGCCATCATTAGCTAATTAATTTGTTGTTGCTCTCCTTGGCTTTTCCCCAGGGCAATCAAAAGCAGGACCCGGCTTCCTGAGCCCAGGCCCGCCCGACGCCGCTATGGCCCCGCGGGGTGACACACCGAGGCTGACAGCACATGCTTCCCAGTGACCTCACCTCGTCTCCAGCATGCAGACAAGTGGCAACACCCCTCTGGTCTGCACGGCCACACACCCCAGGCAGCCACCAGCACCCCCACTGCAACAGGCACCCCAAAAAAAACAACCCAGGGGGAACGGTGCAGGTTGTTTGCAATTTTTTTTCCTCCCAAGCAATGGAGTGCATAGCAAAACATCACCTGCGCAGTGATGCTAGCTAGTGAAACCAGCTATTTTATTGCTGATACTTCGCACACCCATCCTGACCTCTAGGATGACGACAGCTTGTGTGAAAAGAAGGCAAGAGCCCAGAAAAGAAGGTGGCACTCCTGCTTGGCCGACTTTCTAAAAATACCATGCACGGCTGTCCACGCAGTGGGCACGGCAGCTTCACCTGTCCCTGCCGGGCTGATGGGATCAGATTTTCAACCTGTTTTCCTGTAAGGTTGCACTTCATCCGTCCCCTCCCCAGCAATTCTTGAACCTGCTGCCCACTTTTACTCTCAAAGGAGTGAAAGTCTGGAAGATATTAGAGTCTTGCAAATGTTGTGAGAACAGGTGATCAGTCTGAGAAAAGAGAGGCAACAGAATAAATTAAACCCTGGGAAAAACCTTAATGGGAGTCTGTGCCTCATTAGACACCAGAAAATCCACTCTTCAGTCAAGGTTTCTCTCTCATGTGGATTCTCTGGTGTTTAATGAAGCATGAACTCCCATTACAGCTTTTCCTGTGGTTAGGACAGTCACAATCTGTGGCTTCTCTGATGTCTTATAACCAACAGAGTTGTGCTGCAGCCTTGGAGAACTCAGTGCATCGGTCTCCCAGCACAAACCCATATAAAGTTATTTACTGGTTTGTTTATTAGTTCGGTGGCACATGGAGCTGCTTGTTAGCATTATGCCATAAAAGCAGACGAAAGGATAAGAAGGAATGGCAGTCTGTGTACAGCAGGAGCGGCCCCATCCCACCCCACCCCATGCCATGCTATGCCACCCCGCAGCACCTGCTGCAGCAGCTCCTTCCCCCCCTGTGGCCAGCCTCTCATCTGTCTCTAGGTGTTCCCAGCCACCTCCATGAACACCCTGGTTTTGGTTAAATTCTTAGTGTTGCCAGTATCTTGACTGGGTTTATTTTAACTTGTATAAAAAAATTAGTCTTTTATGAAATAATCCATCTCCTGGATGATTTTAAATCCACTGTGTTTCAATGGCATTGACTTAGTGCTTGTGCCATTAGCAATAAGTAATTCAAATAAGTATTTTGTTTTCAAAACACTGGCAACTCTTTACTGTTTGCATCTACTTCCATTTCTCCCTTTCAGAATCAGCTTTTCAGAGGTTTGTGAGCACCTAGTAACACAGCGAGATGCCTGAGGGCATTTCACAAGTGCCTCAGCTGGTTGGTCCATGTCTTTTTCTATTCTTTTTTTTTTTTTTCTTTGCAAGTCTAGATAAGAGGTATGTGCTGGTTTGCCCTTATTTTCTCTTTCACTGACACACTCAAAGAATTTTATATGCTTTGAGATAGAAGATTTTCCTTTATTGACTTCTGCAGCTTTGTCCTTATTTATCCATGCTTAGCCAAATGTCTCATGTTTATTGCCATTTTTTGTTTCTATGCATTTATTTGTATGAAACTGATGCCCACTGGGCTGTAATTTCCAGGACTGCTTTAAGCTGATTTTAATACAGGATTGTTTTTATTGGCAGTGTTATATGTTTTTGGAGGCTGTGTGGCTGGCTCCTTCCTCCGTTGCCATGGCACAGCCCAGTCAGCGCCCTCACCCCAATCCTTCTTCCCAAAAGCAGGTACGCTCCTCTTCCTTGTCGGGGACAGAAACATGGGGGATCCTCTTCGGTCCATAGTTTGTATAATTTTATGAGGCTGATGATTTTAGCTTTCTTGTTTCTCCAGGGTTATTGAGTCTGTGCTTAAAAAGATCAGTGTTAGAGCAGGGAATAGTTCTCCTGGTCCTGAGCAAGGGTCCTCCAAGCTTCAAATCCTACCTCTAAGCACAGCCAGAAAGCAAACAGGCACCCAAAATGCTGACATCTCTGGCCAAAATAAAAATCCTCCATCTACAGATTGTTTTAAAGCACAAATTGCATTTCTGCCCCTTTCTCTCCTGCTCTGAGGGGCAGCATGGATTGCTCTGTTCTGAAGACTGGACTTTTTCAAACTGGCAGTGCCCAGCTTGCTGCTGGTGGCCAGAAGTGGGTTTTGCATGCCACAACAAACCAGGCTCTGCTCTCCTGCTTGGAAAGGTTTTCGAAACATCACTGGTGACGGCCAGCACAGGCAAATCAGCCCCAGGCATACGGCTGCAGCACCTGCATGGCACCCATGTCCTAGCACCCCAAACAGCCTCTGGCAGAGAGGTGCCCGAAATGAATGCCAAGGTGATGAAAACAGAATGGATTAATACATGGGTCAGGTGCCAACCCAAACCCTCTGAAATGTTTGGAGCAGGGCCAGCCACGCCGTTTTCTCAGATGGTGATTATGTTTAATCAGGTGTCTGCTAAGGCTGGCAGCAACTGTCTGTATCAGAACTGCTCACGTGTACATACACACACACACACGGCTCTGGCAAATAAACAAGGCTTGTCCTGGGACAGTCCCAAAGCCAAAACAGAGTCCTGCCCTCCCCCTCGTCCTTAAACCAAGACTAATCTCCCAAACCTAACCTTTGGATCCTGAATTTGCATGGGATTCCTCACTCAGCTCCTGCTTTTCAAAACCCTTCTCATAAACCTGCCCATAAAGTAACAGACCAAACCAGAACAGGTTACGGGAATTATATTACACCAATTACGTCATATTGTACTATTTATTTTCCTTCCTCTTTCAAAAAAATACTGAATTGTAATGTCAAGCAGAGAAGTCAAAGAAAGGGGACTTTCATGAACTCTGGTTAAATGCTCAGCGGTAAGAATCAGAACAGTTTCACCAAACAGAAACCCTTTTACAGCTAAGTACTTCAGAAATAATACAGAAATCTTCCCAAATATGTCATTATTGACAGCAATACACCTGCAGGGAATATGATTAATCTAAGGGCAGCTGCTCGCAGCAGGAGCCGTGGGACTCCTGCCTTTCTGCCTCCCAGCACTTTTGCAACTGTGCCATAACTCCAGATTGTTTTTTCCTTCCCCTGCTTTCCTTTCCTCTTTCTTTTCTCCTTTCTCTATACAAAGTCAGCAACTTAAAAGTTCAAACTTCCCCAGCAGTCGGAGAGGCAGAAGTGGGAGAGGGCTGAGAGGCAAAGGGCTTGGGACACCCAACCCTGCCCCCGGCACTTGCTCCTCCACAGGAGCGGGATGGAAGGAAGGGGCAGAGGAAGTGTGACTTACCCGCATGTGACAGGAGATGAGAAAACGGACATGTGACTTTTACCAGCCATATACTGTGGAGCACGGATTTCACGTCTGCAGGGCACTTGGAAAAGGGCTTAAAGGCCCCGAGGATTGTGTCTGGTTTTGTGCATCTTGCAGGCTCCAAAACCAGCTCTGAAGCAAACCTGATCACAGCTCAGGGCCTCTGGGTGGTCCTGGAGGAAAGGGCTCTGTCTGGGATCGATACGAATTACTCTGACAGGGCTTGTGGTGTTCACAGGCTCTTGCACTGCAGCCCCGTGCACAGCTGGTTCTCCCTTGGGTGGGGAAGCAGGCTAGGGCAGCAGTTGCTGTGCTGGAAGAGCTCGAGCCCCTCTCAGCACTGCTTCTCCAGCCATGCAGTGTCTTCTGGTGCCAAGCTTCTCAATGGACATGCATTTAGTTTTCTGAGCATTGGCCTGATTTCTGGAAGCAGAAATCCCCCCTCCTTTATTCCAGAAACCATATCAGATATTAGACTACATAGAGAAAATGTAGAAAGAAAGTGCAGATGAAGTTCATTAAATATTTTTACTGTAGACTTTTTTATTCCTGACTTGTTCCTTATGATGCATAAGATCAGTCATAAAACCTTTTGGAAAAACAAAGAGCCTGTTTTTTGCATTAAGCACAATATATAGGCAGGCAGCTGTGGGTACAATTTCTTCTAAGAGCAAATTTCCTCCAACCAACTTCTCTCTTGCCATTTTTCAGACAGATTTGTTTGCCACTCTGTATGTTTCAGAAACTTTACTCGTATCAATGAAACCTAAAGGTGAGTGGATCTGTTCTAGATTCACACAAAAATAAGCAAGCTGCAATACCAAAAAGAAGCCTTTACGGTTTACTGTCCTAGCAGACTTCTCTCTTTCCCCCATCTCTTTCATGGCTCCTCTCTGTACATTGCTTCTGTCCTTCTACACAAAACGTGACCCATGAACTCCACTCCTCACACTATCACTGGCTTATCATCTTCCTTTGCATCTTCACTTATTTTCCTTGTTTCATTATTTTTACACTACAGTTTTCTCTTAAATTATTCTTCTGAAGAGCTGCTTTTTCAGACCCATCTCCTCCTGGAATCCTCTCTGATCCTACACTAAAAACCCAACTCAGACACAACACCAAGTCTGAGTTTCAGCCAGGCATTCTCCAATGATCAGATCTTTGGGTATTTTGCAGTTATGCAAGGTTTGGATGAACTTAGCTATAGAGAATCCCAATTCTGGAGCTAAACTTATCAACATCTACAACTCAGAGAGAGGGAAATGGAGATCTTTAAAAGAGACTGGCAGAACATGGTACCTATAAATCCATTTTGGACAACGGTGTGGGTTGATTTTTTTTTTTCTCTCATGACTCTGCTCAGGTAAGAATTAGTCATCTAGCATTGAAAGTCATTCTGGTTTTAGGCTTTTTAGATGCAGTTCATGTCTCATTTCTCTCCTAGAAACCATGGCATCCCATAGTAGCCAATTTCAACCACATCTGACAGCAGTAAAGATGCCCAGGACACTTTGCTTTGGCAAAACTCATGGAGAACAGGTAGCCAGGACTCTCAGTGCCCCTGTAGGGAGACAGGCTGGGGCAGGTCATCACCTCTTATCAGGTCAGGAAATCAGTCTCAAGCCCCTGCTGCAGCACCCAGGAAACCCAGCTCTGCCACCACCACCGCTGCTTGCAGAGTTGCATTTCCTTCCCTTGCAGGCAGCCGTGGATGCAAGGCATTTCTCAGACACTTCAGTGTCCTAAACTGTATGAGAAGCAACTTCACTTACAGCTCACACTTCTGTGGAGACACCTTCCTGCCCACCAGGAAAGAAGCTAATGACAATAGCTTGATTCTCCCAGGTTTAAACTGGGATTGAACAAATCTGATTAAATTTAGAGTTTTCAAATTTTTTAGATCACAATCACAGTATTTAAAAAAAAAATGTAGTAGTGATTTTTGTCTCACTTCTGGCAAAACAACAGCCACTGGTAAGGTAGGTTCTGCAATATTTTGGACTCGGTGCTGTTAAGCAGATGGTATTTATTGACAAACCTGCTGCTAAACTGTTTGCATTCCCAGGGCTATAGGTGCAGTCAGCCCGAAGCACGTTCACTACTCATTACTAAAATACTCATTTCCCTAGAAAACCATCTGTGTCATTCAGTCACGGCAGAAGCCCAGAAACATCCCATTCCCCCCCCCCCCATCACCTCCCCAGCACTATTTATACACATCCACGCCTGGACTATGTTTCCTGTCTCCTTTCTGAAGCCCTCAACACCTGCTCTACAGTAAACACAGGGCAGCAAGATGAATGAGGCGTAAATTGTACATATCATTTCCATTTTTCATCCTTACAAATACGAACTGAAGTCCATAGGTGCAGGAGAGCGGCTAAGAGCAAGACTTGCTAATTGAGCAACTTAAACTGCATTGTATAATGTACTGCTTTCACATGAAGGGGATGAAGGAGAGAGAGATAGGCAAGGACCATTACAAAGAGTGGTGTGAACACGAGAACTGCCAGCTACCCGGTGTAAATGTGCTGTCGTTTTGGCTGTAAAAGAACCACAGAGGCAATGACCAGTGGACGGGCTTGTACAGCTCCTGCCAGAAACACGCGAAACCTCAGCTCACTCTGCCGTGCTGCAGGGGTAAGGTGAGGGAGAAACCTCAGCCCTAAAAACAAAAACATCAATGCTTCCTTCTCTCCTTGGGACCAGTGATGCGTTTTGCCATTGGGGAGCTGACGGAGAGGTGGGTAAGGTATCGTTCCATCACTCCCTTGGAGCTATTTGCATACCTCTCAATTAAAATTCTATGCAACAATTTGCGTAGCTAATTGTGCATCCTTCATGGTGTCACGGCACAAGACTCATAAATACATCTTTAATTTAGGGTGAGGAATGCACCTTGCCACTCCACCCTAAGGGGTAGTACCTTCTACATTTTTGTCCTTATCTGATTCAAAAGGTGTAGAATTTCACCCAGACACCCTCTCTTTCAAAAAACCATAAAGCTATGCATGCATGGGAAATGTAGATGTGTCTCTTAAGGTGGATGATGATGGCCCAGACTGGCTTATCACTGATTTCCTCCTCTCTATACTGACAAGAATTCCTTTTCCTTCACTGACAGATTCATAAGGCATCAGATGTCTCAATAGTCTTGTATCTGCTTACATCTTGAAAAATGTGAATACCAGGTTGAGGTTGTATACGGACACAGAGGTTGCCCAGAGTAGTTGGGGAATCCCCTGTCTTGGAGCTCTCCAGTGCTGTTCTGAACAGGGACCTGAGCAGCCTGCTGCACCCTCGAGGCTAGCCCTGCTTTGAGGTCCAGCTGCACTGCATGGCCTCCAGTGGTCCTTCCCATCCTATGCCTCTATGACCATGGGCAATGTGTCCGTGGTACATTCTCTGATTTGGAATAATCCTTTCCCAGCATAATTTGTTGTCTGAAATAGGAATTACACGCATACTCTAGTTAATTAACGCAATCAAAAGAAGGCATATCTATAGAGCGCCCCACTGAGATGGCCTGCACGCCAAAAAAACCCAAACTTGCCTTTCCCACCGGCTGGCTTTCTGGCTTTACAGCCTGTGCTCAGCTTGTTGCGTTGGCCTGGGCAGACATCAGCGCTGAAAGGCACGATCTGCAGCCATCCACTCTGCACACAGGATGGCTTGAACCTGGAGCAAGTCAACGGGCTGGCTGAAGAGGGACATTTGAACTCCTATTTGGGCCTGAATAGCATGTTGGGTAAAACCAGAGCGGTAGCAATGGGAAACAATCAAGTCAGGCGCTTTTATGTGAACTTTAGGCTTTCTGAAACAGAATAAAATAAAAAGAGTCCCTGCTGGGGGTGGAGGTAGCACAGAATTGCTGCTGTGCTTCAGCGCACACCCTCAGTTATTGCAAAATAGCTTCCCTGTTTAGACAAGCCCTAAGAGATGTAGACATTTATAATGCCTATTTAATCTTTCCATCTCTCCTTTTCTTACTGTTTTGATGTTTCCTCAGGCTTTGAAGATTCAAGATCATTTTTTCCCCAGAAACTACAAGTCTCAAGGCAAAAACAAGGCAGCTAGAAATTGCCTGCTGCCAGTCAGACTGAAGAGTTTGAAACTTTTTCCGGCATAGGAAATGTTCAATATTTTAATAGCAGTGACCATGTTTTAATGCATTTATGCCCTTAGGGTTATAGAAATCCTTCATTCACAACATTACCTACCCTGGATCATAGGACTGCTAATATTTGTACAGTGCCATCCTGCTGTTCAACGGTATTGAAAGACAGACAGCTCCACTCGGGAGCCGCCCCTGCTCACCTCTTGTTCTATTTAAACCTGTATCAGGTCTGGCTGGGATGGAGTTAATTTTCCCCCTGGCAGCCCTCACAGCCTGTGCATTGGTAGCTACAGAGGTGTTGACAACACAGCAGTGTTTTGGCTACAGCTGAGCAGTGCTCCACAGCATCAAGGCATCTCGCCAGCCTTCCCCCCTCACCCCTGGGCTGGGGTGGGCAAGATCTTGGAAGGCAGAGTGATAGAGCGGCTTGGTGGGCACGTGGTGCCCAGCCAAGGTCAACCCATCACAGTCCCTTGGCACCCAACATAAGGCCCAAGACAGCAGCAGTTTTGTGTTAAGTATGTTATAGTTGCAGTAGTTATTAAGTGGCAAGCTTCTGTGTGGATCACGGAGTCTGGTGGCTGCACTGCTTTATCTCTTTTGCTGAGCTTGGGAATGAGCTCAGCTGGGGAACCCAGCTGCCCAGGAACAGATCATGGACTGGCCAGGAGGCGGAGATTTTGGAGAACTGCTGAGGAGGCAGCTCGTACCCAAGAGGCACAACCATATAACGAGTTATCGGAAGATAAAAGGCATTATGCTTTGTTCACTGATGGATCCTGTCATGTTGTAGGAAACCATCAGAAGTGGAAAGCTGCTGTGTGGAGGCACACACAAGTCATTGAAGCCACTGAAGTAGAAGATGAGTCAAGTCAGTTTGCAGAAGTGAAAGCCATCCAACTAGCCCAACAAAGTCCCCATGCCACTGAGTGCATGTATCACATCCCCCATCACCCACAAGCCTCTGGAAAAATACAATGGACTGTTAAAGACTATTTTTAGAGCATTGGACAATAGGGCATGGAAGCACTGGGATACAAATTCAGCAGAAGCCACTTGGCTGCTTAGCACCAGAGGATCTGCTAAGCAGTTTTCTCTGGTCCTGCTCAGAGAAAACCCCTACATACTGTGGGAGGAAATAAGGTCCCTGTAGTGCACATAGGGAAGTGACTGGGGAAGGTGGTGTGGGTTGCTCCTCCCATGGGAAAAAGCAAACCCATTTGTGGGACTGTTCTTCCTTAAGGACCTGGGTATACTTGGTGGGTAACGTGGATGGATGGAGAGACCTGGTGTGTGCCTCAAGGAGATTTAACCTTGGGGATAAAATAATCTGTGATGTGAGTTGTTATGTTGTAGGATGTAGCAGGAACAACCTGAACCAATGAAGACTGAGTTTTTTCAAGGAACCGGGCAAGTACAATGATGACCCAAACCAAGCTGGTGTTGGTGCCCAACAATCAAATACGCTGTTTCTCCTGTCCTGAGCACTCATCTTTGACAGATGGGGCTCAAGTCACAGCCTGATCTTATGAACATCTGGAGGAGTGGCGGAAGCCCATGGAATGGAAGAAGAATATCTATCAGTTAAAGGACAGGGGGTAGTAGTTAATGAGAATGTATAAATCTCTATGTTGGGTATAAAGATGGTTTACGTATGCAGTACAAGTTTTAAGTGTTGCTAGGAAGCTGTATCAGTAGCCCTCATTCCCTGTGGTCACCCAGTTGCCGGTAAGGAATATGCTGAGACACTTAATAATGCCCTCTGTGTTGTACAAATATTATGAAAAGACAGGAAATTTTTATGTATTAGTGAATATACAGTACTGTGGATGCAAATGTTTCCTGCTTTATTGCTTTTATACATGTAATGCAATAACAGACGGTTGGGTGTTTGGCAGTCTAGCACACATATTTATGGAGCATCTCACTTTAGGGATAATGTAAGCAATAAAGCTTTAATCAGCACCCTGAAATATGAATTGACTGTCAGAAGCTGCTAGATTTTTGTTTGTAACACTCGTACGTAACTGCCTCCTTATTACTCTCCTTACTTTTTGTGGTTTTACTTCAAAGTTGTAACCTAAAATAACTATTGCTGCATTCACAGATCTTCTATTTGTGTGAGTGTTGACACTTATATTAATGCACTGTACACGGAGAAGTTTAAAAAAATACTCTTCCATGAAATGGCATGGAAAAACTGAGTGTTCCAATCAAATAGTAGTGATGCTGTGGTTTTTTCCTCACTGTATCGGGTCTGGCTGGGATGGAGTTAATTTTCCCCCTGGCAGCCCTCACAGCCTGTGCATTGGTAGCTACAGAGGTGTTGACAACACAGCAGTGTTTTGGCTGCTGCTGAGCAGTGCTCCACAGCATCAAGGCATCTCTCCAGCCTCCCCCCCTCACCCCTGGGCTGGGGTGGGCAAGATCTTGGGAGGGATCAGCCCGGACAGCGCCAGCCCAAACTGACCAAGAGGATATTCCATACCGTATGATGTCTGCTCAGACACAAAAGCTAAGAGAAAGGAGCAGGGGGAGAGCATTCCTCATTATGACATTTGTCTTCCAGAGCAACCAGTATGCCTGCCGAAGTCCTGCTTCCCGGGAAGTGGCCAGACATCACCTGCTGATGGGAAATAGAGGATCAAATCTTTTGGTTTCTTTTGCTTCCACACATGGCCTTTGCTTTTGCTTTATTAAACTGCTTTTATCTTGACCCAGGATTTTTTTCCATCTTACTTTCTCCATCCTGCTGAGGGAGTGAAAAAGCGGCTTGGTGGGCACCTGACGTCCAGCCAAGATCAACCCACTACAAAACACATTTTGTATTTTTAGCTGAGTAAAAAGCTGGTGTGAAGACAGCTGGGCTAGGAGGACTGGGCAAGTTGCAGAGCCCGTCATTTCTAGGCTGTTTAACCCTGCTTGCACGATACCATTAACATGGGATTGATGGTGGTTTGAAACACTTTCCTGGTAACAGTCCAGCTGCGATGGGCCAGTGTCCATATCAGAGGAAGCAGTGTCGCACCTGGCAAAAGCTGTGCCCGCCTCCTGTTTGTTCTCTGATAAATGGCAAACAGGAGAATGCGCGTACAGTGAACCACCACTCCTCCCCGCCATTTTTGGCCGGACCCATGACCCAGTTCCTTGTCCCGTCAGCTCTTTGGTGTAACTTTGAACATAAAAGAGCCATCTCTGCCAAACCAGGTCAATGCCAGGCTGTTGCCGCTATGGTTTAATAGGTTTTCAGCTGCCTGGATGCAGGCTGTTCCCTTTTGGAGGAGCTTCACAGCCCCATGGAGGAGCGGGTACATGTGTGGCGCAGCCCAAGAAGGGTTCCATTTCGTAAGGAGAACAGGCTCAGCGAGGGAGGTTGGGCTCTTTGTATGGATGTTGCTTCTGCAAATAAAGTGAAAAGTTTTCCAAGGAGCTTTTATTCTTTCTCCACAACCTGCGAGAGCAGGAGGCTGCCTGCAGCGGGGCCCCCCTGCACCCATGCGCCTGCCGGTTGCAGGGGGCTCTGCCCACCACAGCCTGACACGGGCCCTGTTCAGATCGCGTCCTCCACTGCTCCACACAGCTCCTCCGGCCATACTTCTCCTACCACAGGAATTTTATTTCTTTCCACCAGTTTATTTTTACCACAAGTTTTTGCCTTTTTTTTTTCATGGAAATCTGCCCAAACCACTGCCAGAGGAAGGGGCTGGGGCCGTGTGGCACAGCTCTCTGCGTGGCCGCGGGGGCGTTGGTTCCCACGGGCAGCGGGGGCACCTGACGGCCCGGCGGGAGGGCAGGCGGCCGCCCCCGGCCCCCCGCCGCCTCAGGGATGTCGCCCGTGGCGGAGGGAGCCCCCGGGGCACGCGGGCGGCGCGAGCACGGCTTTCCCGCCACAGGGCGCGCGCCCCCGGCCGGGGCCGGCAGCACGCGCCGCACGGCGCCGCCTCGACCCTCCGGAGCGGGGCGGGCGCGCGGTCACCTGACGCCGCTGCCGCCGCGGCCGCCGCCATTTTGTCTGGGAGGGTAAATGTGAAAGGGAAAGCCGAAGCGCAGGCTGCGGGAGGCGGCAGAGCGGAGCGGGGCCGGGCGCGGCCGGCAGCAGAGGGGTTCGTGGCCGCCGCCCCGCAGAGCAGCGGGCAGGGCCCCCCGCGTCGCGGCGGCGGTCGAGGGGAGCCGGCGAGGCGGAGCCCGGCGAGGACTCCCCCGGTCGCCCCCGGCGGAGCGGAGAGAGCTGCCGGCGTCCTTCCCCTGGGGAGGCTGCGCTCGGCCCCCGGCCGCGGGGAAGCCGCCGCCCCGGCCTTGCCGCCCGCCGCGGCGGGTCCGCGGGGGAAGCCGCCGCCAGGGCCGCGCCGACGATGTCGGGACAGTCGATCACCGACCGCATCACGGCGGCGCAGCACAGTGTCACCGGCTCGGCCGTCGCCAAGGCTGTCTGCAAGGCGACGACCCACGAGGTGATGGGCCCCAAGAAGAAGCACCTGGACTGTGAGTAGGACCCCGCGGGGGCCGCCTGCGGCCTGCGCCCCGCGGCGGGGGGCCGGGGCGGGCGCGCCGTGCCCCGCCGGGCAGCGGCTCGGGCAGCCGGGGCGGCCGCGCTCCCCTCCGCGGCGGAGAGGCCGGAGCCCTGCGCGGTCGCTCGCCCCGGGGAGCTGGGGCGGGGGGCGGGGGGTGCCCCGTAGAGCTGGGCGAACCGGAGCGGCGTGCTCTGCAAAACTTGTGTTACACGTGGAGGGAGCGAGCCTTGTAGCACCCTGTGCGCCCGGGAAAGGGGAATATCCCAGCCGGTGGACCCTTCCCCGCGAGAGCCGCTTAGCTCCTGCCTCTGGGTACAGCGGCGCTTGTTAATCCGCAGCTGGGGAAAGGGTGGGTTACACGGTGTGGTGGCACGGGTGTGGGTGAGGAGGTAAGTTTTTCAGCACTTTTCCGTCCTTATGTGCATCTGGTGAGCTGCAGACGTCTCAGTGTTTCTAACGCTTCCCGAAATACCGTAGATTTCTATCTTAAGGCTCTTGAAATGAGGTAAAAAGACGTGAAGTGAGGGAAAGGGAAGGGCGAAGGTGGACCAGTGCACCTCTCCAGAATGAGAGTATGTTGCCACTGATATATTTACCCTTAATATGTTACAGCTGCTTTCTGTATACCAAAACATGCAGAAAGCTATCCTTGATAAGCTACAAAAGTATCGGTGGTGTTGCTTTGCTTCCGGTTTTGGTGACTGGATAGCAGTTGAAGTTACTGTTTGAGTGCTCTAAAGTGTGCTGAGTGCTTCAAACCTTGTACGTTGTGCAGCGTACCTGCTCACCATCAGTTAAAACCGAAGTGTGTGTGTGTGTGTGTTTCCATTAGGGAGAGGAAAGAAGACACAAAGCTTTATGCTGGTTTCTTCAAAGTCAGTAGAGCAGGCTGGTAGTTCTGCAGGACTTGTTCAAGTTGATGGTGCTAAGGGGACTCTGCTGTTCAAGCTCTCAGAAGCAGCGTACTTGGTTGTATTTGACGGTAGTTTGGCTCTCTGATGCCATGTCACTCATCTGTTAATACAGAGTTGTGTGAGGGCTTCTGATGTGGATGAAATAGTTAAAGCCAACCAAATAGATCTCTCATTTGTTACTGATCTGAATGAGTGGAATCCAGCTACGGTAGTGAATATCGCAGCTAGTGTGTTGAAAACAAAAGCCTTAAAACCGGGTAATGGAAAATTTCTTTTTTTTAAAGATACCTTTTTAAAGTTACCTTTTTTTATCTTGTCTTGTGTTCTGCCTGTGGTAGAACAACTTGGTGAGGTAACCCTTGAGTCCAGAAATGGCAACATAACAGGAAGCCAGAAAGTGGTGACAGTTTGCTCAATAGTTTGAAAGCTTCTGAAGCTTAAAAGACGAAGGATGTTGTTTGACAATATCCTTAAAATAATGTCATCTGCTTTAAGTTACCATCACAAAATAAGAAAATGGAAACCTGGAAAACCTCTTGAGAATAGCATAAACTGAGATTGCCTTTTGACGATCAAATTCCTTTGAATACCTTTTCATACAAACCTGTTCAGAGCTGTCAGTCTCTTGAAGGTCCCCTGCTCTGTCAGATGAGTTCTGTGTTTTGGTGTAATTCACTTTCTCAGACTTTGGGCAAGACAAACAAAAAGCTTGTGCTGACCTGGTATCTGAAATAGAGGAATGCTTTGGTGGGGTAGGGAGAAAAAAAAAGATGTGAAATATGGTGCCACAAATATCTCTGTGAGGGGTTAAAAAAAAATCCTGATGATCATTCTCCATTGAGCATACCCAGGTGCTGCTTTTCAACCATCTGCAAGCCTTCGCGTGGCACTTCTTATTTTTTCACCTGTACGCAACAATTACTTGTATTATATGTAAGTGGGTAAGATACTAGTTTAAATACTGTAATCTCTGGAAAAATTACACAATGTATTTTCAAAGATACAGTGCAAGTACTTTCCAATTTAAGTAAATTATGAAGGAAAACATAGCTTGGATTTAATGATAGTTGTACCTTGGTTGCTACATGTGTGTGTCATTCAAAATGCTACACCATCTGGTATTACTTGTAATCGCTGCTCAAGAAACGGCTTCACCAAGAACATGTTTTTGAGAGTTGCTGTAGTTGTATTGGGGATTGTGGAGGAGTATCAGTGTGCGCATTCTATTCGGATTAATTCTTAAAACCTCCTTATTGCCAAGTTTCCTCAGCAAGAAAAGCTACAATATTGCAGTATGGGTTTTTACAGGAAGATGTTACACATGCAGTGTGTAAGCTAGTAGTTAAGAGTCTTGGGTTTTGTCTGGCTACTAACTTGAAGAGTGAAACACACACACCCTCCAACAAAACAAAAGAAAAAAACCAACCCACAAAAAAACCCAAAACCTAAGCAATATCAATGGGAATACTTGGGGTTTTTTTCCTTTTAAAGTAGGTCACAGTGTCCTAAATAAGTCAGCAAATCTATTTCTGTGGTATTTTGTAATATTTCAGAATAACATAAAATGTTATACAGAGGCTGATCTTTCCTTGTAGGGGAGCACCTGAAGGTCTTGTCTTGTCTTCCCCAGTGCGCGTCCTCTCACTTCCCCTCAGCCTTCTGAGTTTGGGTTGCAGTGGAGTGGGGCTAGATTATGCTTTTGGTGACACATCTCTTGGCTAACCTCTGAAAAGCCATAACAAAACCCAATAAATTAAAGCTGTAGCCAAGTTGGTGACTGGCAGAGTAGACTTGTGTGTAGACCAAAATTTAGAAAAATAGAAATGCCTGTATTAATTGCATCTTAAACTTTTTAAATGAACACTGTAATAAAGGAAAGAGCAACTCCTGTTCAACTTGTATACAGCCCCCTTGGGGGTGGTGCTGGGGAAGCAGTAAATGTTACTCATCAAAACTCCTATATGTATACAGTCTTTGGAAATCTTGTAAGAAGTGATAATTCAGGTACTGTAAAACTGTATTATGTACCAGAATTAGGCTCTGAAGTCTTTTGCTTTAGAAGAAAGTTTGGATTTCCACCAAATAATCACAAACTTTAATTTTTGCCAATAATATCACATTGTGACTGTCACAGTTTAGGGTGGTTTTTGTATCAGCCCATTCTTACTTTTGGCAGTTAAAGCTCATGACTGTCAGGTGAATATTGATGTAGTGTCGTTCTTGCAGAGATAGGTAAGTTGCAATACAGTACAAAGAAATACTCTTGAACTTTTCTACAGGCAGTAAGGTGGTTGTCTTTAATTTGAGGCTCTTTCGTAATCTGTGAAGCTTTTCAATACAGTAATTGAGGAAATTTAACTTGGAAAAAAAGTTAATGTTGGAAATTATAAGCGTGGCTTTTGCTTAAAGCTTTTTAAAAAACGTTACGGGCCATCATGTATCCTTGTTTAGTGGGGGAGTGGGACAGAGTAGCTGAATGTTTTGCTTCTGGTAAAGTAACTAAGTTTAGATTTAGCTATGATATAAATGAAACTTGAAGATTGCTATCAAATCTGCACTATAAGAGCAGGTCGACATAAAAACATTTGTATCAGGCAAGTGCTATCTTTTAATTAGGTCTTCCAGCAAGAATTGTTGCATTCCTTAGGCTACATTGAGAAAGTTTGCTGAAGTGGCTCTTCTGTTTTAGGTTTTTGTAATCTCTAGTTTATGATACAACAAGAAAATTTAATTCTTTTTTCAAGACTGTCAGGATTAAGGATAGTGGTCTTAATTCTTATATCTGTCTTAGGGCAGTTTCAGTCCTGTGACAAAATGGAAGAATTATGGGAGTATTAAACAATTATGGTTGTCTTTAACTTAGGTATTTACAGTTCTCTTGAGAGAGATATTCCCGAATCAAGAAAATGATGGCTTTCTTCTTACTTGAAAGTTGAAAAGCATGTCAGTTTTTGCTGGTGTCTGGATGAGAATTTTCCAAAACTTTTTTTTTTTTCCTAATATCTGTATTTATGTGTGCAGTTCTCTGAAAAGCTGTATGGTTTTATAGATGATGTGCCAGTACTTCAGATGAGCTGTGGAAGAGAAATTCTCAGTATTCTACTAGGCAGTAAGATTTCCTCAGCTTTTCCAGACTGCTTGAAAACCCCTATGATACTCTTCTGGTTTAAAGCTGTTTGTGTTTTGTGTTTGGTTTTTGGTGTTTTTTTTTTTTTCTGCTTTTTCTTTCCAGTGTGATGTTAACATGTTTCTAAATTCCATTCTAGAAATAGCACCACAGTTGCACTTGAAATGATTCCTCTGGGTAATTGGCAAAATGCTTTCAGTTGTAAAGTGTTTATAGAAGTAGTACGATAAGAAAATGAACATCACTTGCCTTACACATTTTATTCCAGTTTTTGCTACCCATATCCATATTACAGTTGCCCAGCTGTCAGTCTCTCAGGTGCATATGTTCCTTTATACTTCCAGGTTTGTGGTGTTAATAGCCTTTTCCTCCTTTGCTGCCAGCTGTAACAGATCCATACAGTTGTTTCTATGTAGATATTCCTATTGCAAACTTAGAAGAATCATATTAGAGAAATGACGCTTGCTTTTTTTTTTTTTGTATCTCAATTGCTAGAATTGAAGTGATACTAGCTCTTTTATTACTAGCTGTAAAGTAATAATAAAAAAATTGCCTTGAGTAGCCTTATTAAAGGGTCTTTTTAAACTCATGTTTTTGCAATACACTCTTAGGGAAGTCCAGTTTTGGCCTATAAAACGCACTGAAATGGGGTTTTATTTTCTTCCACTATTCATTCTTATTTTGGTATTTTAGCAAAGCTTCGTTTGCCTAAGCATGTGTTCTTCAGTACTGGCAACTGTGGCTTATGTGTTTGTGCATTCAAGGAGATTTTGAAACCGAAGACCACAGTTGTGCTAAGTGTCCTCAATAAAAATTTTCTTCAGGGGAGCCAGTATCTGTTGTCTTCAGCACGTGTCTGAAGTGCGTGGGACTGGCAGTTCACTCCGGTCCTCTAATCTCAAGCACAGCTAGAATTAGACTGAGTAGCCCTACCTATGTGAAATATTTCGTTATGGTTGCTTTTAAAATGGTCAGGCTCACATCTTATAGAAGCAAGTAGCATAATGTGGAAAACCTTACCAGTACTTTTACAGAATTCCTGAACCTGCGCTTCTCAGTCACGCAGAACAACACTTGTGGAATGAAACAGTAATGTAATGAGCTTCTCAAATGTACCAGAGGTCTATCAACTTCCCCGCTGTTACTGTCACTTGACAAAAGACTTTTTAGTCTTGTGTATCAAAGGAGAGGGCAGTTGCTCCCTTCTGAAAGTAGGCATCTGGATAGCTTTTGTGGTAGTAAACCTTTATGATGGCATGATAATCCAAAGTAATGTTGTGTGGTTGGCTGGATTTTTTAATGTGTACGTGGCTTAAGGAGAGGTGATCAGTTACAGCTTTCGATGTAGTTGCTCACAGTAGAATTCCTGTCATGTGCCTGAGCAGCACTATAAGAACACATTTTATATCAGTCTTAGACACAAATATATGGAGGGAATCTCCCAGGTATTCAGCATCAGCTTAGGGATTACTGGAACATCTGCTGGTAGACCTTAGCTTAAGGGAAGGTGACAAGATTGAAATCTCTGTGGAGAGTGCTGGCAAAATATGAATGAATGTAGCTTGGCTGATTTGACTTGAGAGCAGGAAGGGTTTTGTTTTTAACTTGTATCTTCCTTCCCAGTTTCATCTGTTATTTAATAAACGCTCTTAATGTGCTGCTTACAACCTTCAATGAAAAAGTGACTTGCTCAGTGGTCATGTGAAGAAAAAGGACTTTGTGCAGAAATACTGTTTTCAGTAGGCTGTCTGTGCGGTGTTTGACCTCAGCAGATCAATGGAATTTCTTCAGCTGTTACCTAGTAGTAATGTTGTAGGTATTTCTCTATATAGAGTTTGTGGGGGTTTTGTGTTGTTTTCTTGTTTAGTTGGTTTTTATAAACAGTGAATGGGAGTTGTAACAGTTCTGTAATGTTTCTGTACTGGTTACAGACACATCAGTTACATGAGAAATACTGAGCAAGATGTAACAGCAGCATCTTTATAATGCATGCTTATGACATTTCTAAGTAATTCTCTCGGAACACATTAAGGCAAATAAGTCTTCCTAATCCAATCAGTTTATAACAAGTTCTCATTCAGGAGGTGAGGCTCGTGGATTAAAATTCAAGTTTTGTTAGTGTAAAAATTCTGGAATTGGGACTTCTCATTATATGAGGCAATAATTGTCTATGGGCTGTTTGGACTTCCAGAAATTTTAAAGTACTTCTTAATTTGACACAACATCTGATGATATTACGGCCATGAGTGGTGGGCAGTGTCTATCAAATGACTTGGTTTTTTTGAGAATATTTGTAAATATTGAAATATTTTAATACTACTAAACAGTAAGGTTTTGATGCATAGCTTGCTTAAAACTTATTTTCAGGGCTCTTCTTTTTGTGAAGTTATTTCAGCGTTTTTGTGTTACCAATAAGGATGAAAATTTTCATCTCAACTTGCATGTTTTGTACGTATTTGGAAATGTTTGACATCAGAATGAAATTAGTAGCTTATCAGAATTGGCATTTTATAGCTTTCTACCTTGGCAAGACACTATCTGAAACTCTACTCTGTTAAAATTACTCTGGTTATTAAATTATTCCAAACAGTGCTCCTTAACCAAAGGACTTTATATTCTTAATAAACAGGTCTATAATTAAATTACATCAGTAATATTTTATGTTCACTGGAACAGAGAGAAATTCAAAATGCAATATTTCTATGAAGCGTTTTGTCCAAAACTATCAATGTATGATCTCTAAGTCCATGTTTAAATGGCGTGCGATGATGCAGTCTGGCCTCTGCGTGCTGCTAATAAGACAAGTAAGTTGGCCGTTTCAGCGGAGCTGACAGCTTGGTGTTGAGTTGTTGCCCAGCCTCCTGAGCACCTACCCTGCTTTGAGTACTTACACAGACAAACCACATAAGCAGCAATGCTGCTCTGCAGCCAACAGGCTGCTCACAGGCTTGGCTTAAATAAGAGGCCACAAAGGAAGCTTTTCAAACTAATGTTTGTTTTACGTGCCTTGCCCAGTCCTTAAGGTGTACTTTGATCACACCCGAATCAAATTTAGCTCAGTGAGAGAATAAATGTCTCATGTGCATGTCTTGAGGGGTTTAGAATAGTCCTGGATTCAGTTCTTTGCTCTCTTCTCAGCAAGTGCCTTCACCAGAATTCCCAGGCAGGCTTTTTTCCTCATGTTATCTGCTGTGACCTATTCTGGTTTTGTACCAATACTGAGACAGAGACTTGAACTCCCAAATTAATGTTCTACTGCTGAGTTTATAATCAGTCTTGAACACAAAGAGGTTTTTTTATATATATACTAAAGCCTGAGACCAGCTATGATCCACCGCAAAATACTCAGTACGTTGGCAATTAGGTTATTTTAGTTAAGTGCAAAAGTGTGTAGATGCAAATTATTGCTCTTAATTCTTACAGAAAAGAGGCTTGTTACAGGTTTGTAGCATCTCATTTGCTGTCATGTGTGTCTGTACTTGAGCTTAAATCAGAGTTGCAGGATACTTGCTGCCTGTTGATCTCATGAGGTATAGAAGTCTCAGCTTTTCCTTGTTTCTATGGTTTTCATTTTTTGTTGGTCTTTTTTGTTAGACTGAGTGACTTCAGGCACTGGGCATCCAGAAGGTCTACACTGGCTTCCAGACCATAATTTGGGCATAGAGTTTCTAGTGGAGCAGGTTATTTATTGATGAGATATTTGGACTCCAAAGGCATTTCAATAATTCTGTAAAGTTCACAATTGGAGTCTTTCAGTAAAATGCAAGGAATGTAAAATTGCTTAGTTATTTCTTAAAGAACTGAAGGTAATGCTTCCAGTATGAATTCTCAATGTAAAAACACAAAATAACGTGATGATCTTCTCTGAGTGTATAACTCATTGTAATACTTTGATTTTTTTTCTCTTTAATTTAGATCTAATACAGTGCACAAATGAAATGAATGTGAATATTCCACAGTTGGCGGACACACTCTTTGAGAGAACTGCAAACAGTAGCTGGGTTGTAGTGTTCAAAGCTCTAATTACAACACACCACCTCATGATGTATGGAAATGAGGTAAGACATGATTAGTTCTGTTAAAGCCTCCTTGACAGCATTTTAAAAAATTTATCTCAATCTATGAGGCATTAGTTACGTACTTCAGTTTTTCAAAGGTCTTTGTTTTTCCTCTGCTGATGACTGTAAAGTACTTCTCCAGAGAAGAAAATACTCCTTCATTGTTTCAATACCAAAATATATCAGTGTTTGCAATTTACCTGCAGGTATCTGGGTTGGGCTGTGAGGGAATAATGAGTGACCTTTCTAGAATAAAGGCTTGAAAAACTTCTGATGGGCTTTACTTCATTAGGCTAGTACTTACCAGTAAGAGCACAGCAAAAGTCTTGTTATCACTCCATAAATGTGCAGCCAACTCATTAACAGATAAGAATACTTACTAATGGGGGGAGGAATATGGTGGCTAGAATATTTCATCTTTCAAATAATCATCTAATGGGCTAAATCTTGATATGTTGTTGCCATTAACATTCCTCCAAAACAGGTTTCTATTGCGTTTAGTTCACTTAAATTATTTCATCACTGTTCATGAAAAGCTTCCCAGGCAATAACATTGCATTAGAAATGCAGCTTCTCTTACATGGTCCTTCTCTTAAAAACTAAACTTTGTCTTGGTCAGGTGACAGTTTAGTCCTGAACTTGTGTGTAGTCATTTTCCTAATAAATGACTGTTGGCTACTGGTAACGTTGAGATGATAATTCTTAAAGGTACTGCTTCCAGCCATTAAACTGCTCTGAAAACTTAGTGTTGCCTCCTCTCTCCAAAGCTCTGTGAACTTAATTGAAATTACTTGTAAAACATAGTGTGCTCTTTGTTAACACTTACCCAAGTTATTTATGTGCTTAAATTGTAGTTTCAACAGATAATAGGCTGAAATTAGAGGATAATATGAAGTAGAATTCACTGCTTATTCCAAGTATAAAGCTAAACTGGATGGTGTAAGTCAGTTTGTATATTTCATTCTCTCTACCAATACAGTTCATATCTACACACTGAAACTCGCAAGAAAAAAAAAAAGACAACTGAACCATAGAAAGAAAATCAAAACCTAGAGTTGTGGGCTACCAGTCGGTATCTTTGCCCATACAGCGTTTTGTAGTGGTAGAAGAGTTGAGTTTCTATGTCTGTACCTAAACTGCTGCTCAGCTTTGAATGGGTGCATTTGAAACTTGAAAAATTTCAGGTTGCTTTGTATCTGCTGATAGAATGTGTCTGGACTACTAGTTCTGTAATCTCAGGTGCAACATGAGCGTACTTCTCACTCTTCTAATACATTAAAAGAGGCCTTTTTCTTAAACAGAAAAAATTACCAGGTGTTGAACTTCTGTTTTAAGTACAAGTAAATCTAACAAAGTCAAAATGTTGTCTGAGCAATCAGCCATCTTGCAGTTTCTTGTTTAACCTAACTGCCTGTGTCTTGTGATGAACTCCTCTCACCTGTACGTTGTGCAATGCAAGACCCCTGTATCTGGAGAGTGAGAGTTAGCCTTGGCCCTTTTAAAACAAGATTCAGAACAGTAGCTAATTTTGAAATATGTATAGACACCTTTTGAATATCACTGTTCTGTTCCTGATCGTGTTCCAACTGTTTTTCTTCTTCTGTATCTCTTTGAATGCAGTATTAAGATGTACAAAGACCAGATAAATCGACTGGAAAGCAGAATAAGAAGTTAAAACAGTGCCAGAGCTGTTGGTAGGCAAGCTGCGTGTTGTAGACTTGTGTGAACTCCGTAGCTATAGGCTGAGAACACATATGGAGTTACTGATGAGGTGGTACGTGACAAGTTGGGGAATCATTTGGGCCCCTTGAAAGGTGAAAGCACTGCTTTCAGTTTAAATAGCAATTGTGAGAAGAATTTTCTTGTTGCTGTGCTAAGCCTTCATTACAGTTTCCAAAGAGCAGGTGCTATACCGAGCCTGACTGAAAAAAATGCTGTTTTGCAGAGCACGATAGTCCAGACTGGGCAGGCAGGTGGATTTTCCACCATGAGGGGTGCTGTGGCAGCAGAAGGATTCAGACCGAAGTTTTAACAAGTCCCTTAAACCATACTGATCACAATCCTCTTTTATGGACTAAAACACATACAAAGAAACAAAAAGTCAATACATCGCAATCACAGGAGTCTGTGTGGAACAGTGGCAGAGAAACTTTTAGAACTACCTTGCTATCTGGATGTGTTTGTCTCTTACTCTTGTGTTATTTATGGAGCCAGCTATTATTTGTCAAAACTTAAATTTTATTTAGTCAGTTCACTACATTTTATATACGTATATAGTGCTGCTGCTCACCACAGTTCCAGAAGCATTATTGTTACAAATTACTTCTAAACTTTCTAACTAAGCCTGCTTCCCACTTCTACAGCACCAGTAGATCTATGCAAACCTTGGGAGCTTGGATGATGCAAGCGGTATTTTTGTGTTTTCCAGCTTGTCTGTTCTAAACTAACAAAGTTAACCTAAGCAGCTTCCTTTAGGATTGTTAATCTCTTATTCATGGACAGTGATGTCTTTTTTTTCTAGTTTAAATTTATGATTTTGCCAAATAGAATATTGGATTTCAGAGGCTTTGCTAATCAGCAGCTTCAAGTTTTGCTTTAAATTTTTCCCTTTTGACTGATTTCTGTTCTTGATAGAAGTTATTTAGAAACAGTTACACGGTAAGTGTAGTTTTCTTGTAATATGCTTAAATGTTTTGACTGTCACAACAATGATATTCTCAACTTTTTCTTCACCAACAGCGCTTTATCCAGTATCTTGCATCCCGAAACACTTTGTTCAATTTAAATAACTACCTGGACAAAAGTGCCATGCAGGGTAAGGCTCTTTCACCGAAGGAAATAACTGTACTGATTTTTTGCTTTGTGATAATGCCTGTTGTGTGCTCTAGGAGACAAATGACATTTAAGTGAAAGGGTATTGTGACTTAAATTGCACAAGACACCAAAGGGTGTCCAACCAAGAATGTAGACACAAGGAAAGTGAGATTTTGAGTTGCCTAGCTGGGTGCGGGAAATTTCTGTAACGTATGTATAATGCATACGCAGCTGTGAATTTAAAAAAGTGAATTCTTAACACTGACTGATGTTAAGATAATAAGCCTGATGAATATTAGCACAACAATCTATTCTTGCTGTTGCATTTTAGTGCATTTAGTGCATTTTAGTGTCTCAGGAGTACATATTTACTGTGAAGGTGCACGGAATGGTGGCTAGAATATGCTGTATATTGAGAACTCCTTCAAATCTTTGAGAAGTCTTTTAATTACTTGCCAATGGTAGAGAACATTTTTTGGTCTTTATGTGGTTTTTGAGGCATTGAGATAAGTTACCAAAGCCTCCAGCATTTTATGAGGAATACATTTTTAGTCTAATTTCAAGAACATCTTAATAACAGTTGCTTGGTTCTTGTCTAATATTTTAATATGTTTATTCTAATAATTGCAATGAATGCTTTGCTGATCTCAGGTGGTTAGGAAGAAAGTGTAACATTACATCTCAAGGTGAAAAATAGTGGATCTTGTGACTTTGGAAAGTGCCTATGAAGAGCTTTTTATGCCAGTTGATACAAAATGGGCTAGTAGGAGAATAGTTCTTGAAAACAAAAGAGACTGTACCCCTTCAAAATGTCTAACTTAAGAATGCTTAACTTCTAGGCTATGATATGTCTACCTTCATTAGGCGATATAGCAGATACTTGAATGAAAAAGCACTTTCATATAGACTTGTAGCAGTTGACTTCACCAAAATGAAAAGAGGGTAAGACTGTTACTGCTTCATTTATTTGGTCTTTCATACTCTGGGGGGAGGGAAATGCCAGTTGTTCTTGACCTTATCATGGATTGCTATTCCTTTTGGCCCTGTGAAGCAACATAGTATTGCTGAAACAGAGTAGTACGTTGAGTTTTCTTCGTAACTTGTAAATGTGTCTTCTACTCTGTGTAGGATAGATGGAGTGATGAGAACCATGAATGCTGAAAAGCTGCTGAAAACCCTTCCAATCATACAGAACCAGCTTGATGCACTCCTTGATTTTGATGTAAGTACTGTAAGCTCAGTGTTAGGTAGCGCTCTCGTTTTGAGGTGCGAGTTTCATTATTCTGTTAAATACTAATTTACTTTTTCCTTGCTCTCTACACAGGCAAATCCAAATGAACTAACAAACGGTGTTATAAATGCTGCCTTTATGCTCCTCTTTAAAGATTCCATTAGACTTTTTGCAGCATACAATGAGGGGATTGTTAATCTTTTAGGTATGTGAGAATTTTTTTTGCTTTTGAACTTTTGTGAAAGATATTGAGAGAACTAAAGAATACAGACTACTTCTGACTGCAGTTTCCTAATAAATTCTCTGCTTTGTTATCATTAAATTAAGCCTGTCTTACTTTCAGTTAAGTTCACTTTAAGCCAACTAGCATAGGCTTAAACATACACTTTACCTAGAAAAATACATCTTGAGACAGAAATTGAAACGAGAGGGAGACTGGTGAGAATAAAAAAAAGATACCATAAATGTGCAGTGGATAATCTTTGCAATTGTACTGTACAAGTATTAGTGAGATACCTGGTATTTTGAGTATTTGGTTTAGTCTCTTTATGACTGACTTCTGGTTTCCCATACTTTTTATGGCTTGACTGTTCACCTTTACCTGGTACCTGAATCTACATGAGCCTAGCAGATGACATGTAGGGGTTTTTTGTGCAAGAGTGATAAGCTCTTAGCAAAGCCTTATAATGACTATTCAAGCAAATTTCTGAATGAAAACTGCTGATCAGTTTGCTCTGTTAATCCATTAGTTTTTACTCAGTGAAATATCTATAAATATATAAGGCAAGACCATAAAAAGTGAAGGATGTTGTTGATAATCCTTTTGATAGGTCAGTTCAGTATATGTACCACTTCAGTAGCTGTTCTGGTGTCTTTTGGATATTGAGCCCATTTACAAACATCAAAACGTATTGATACAGTGTCTAAAAATGTAAATATATACCAGGAATATTTTCAAATGATAAAATATGTCTCATTGCCAGCTAATAAGCTGACTTCTTGAAAAAAATCATAATAGCTAATTTAACAATTGGTGATTCATGTCTATGCTTAATAAAGCTTTGCATTATATTCTAATATACTGAAATAGGAAAAAAAATGCTATTTTTCTTCGTCGACTTACATGAACACTTGACACCTTTTGTAGTAAATTTAAAAATCTGCATAGCTTTGAGTTACTCTTGTCTGTTCTTTCCCTGATGCTTGTCTCAAATTAGCTTGTAGAATACCATGTCAGCTTTTTGCTGGGAGGGTGTTAATCTTACAAGAATTTTATTTGCATCCTCAGAAAGATATTTTGATATGAAGAAGAACCAGTGCAAAGAAGGCTTGGATATTTACAAAAAATTTCTAGCCAGAATGACCAAATTGTCAGAATTCCTCAAAGTAGCAGAGGTAAATAAAATCTACATTTACAGAAAGGATATAATTTAGCTGTCTATACTGGTACAGTAGTCTGCATTCATAAAAACAGCGTCACAAACAGGTGAATGTTTGCTTAACTTTGCTATACAAGGAAGTATTGTACAGGTTAGGTATTTTAATGATTGTATATGTTTATTAACATGAAGTGAGACTTTTGGATATCCTTTTTATTAGCCAGACAATGTAGTAAAGTTTCTGAAGTTTTGTTATAAATTTAATGAATGGTCCAAAATGTATGAACTGAATGTTACAGCCTGTTTACAGTGCTCTCCTTTACTGTAACTGCTAAAAATGGAGAAGTAGTTCCAGTAAGCAATGTGGGTGTGTTTCTAATGCTCCCAGTAAGCTTTTCTACATGAAAGTTAGGCTGAATTAAAAGCTGGGTTTGTTTTGAGATGTAATTCAACGCACTTGGGATTTCTAAGGTGTATTCCTAGTGAAACTTGTACCAGTTCAGAAAGTTATGAATATCCCTTTTTTAATATGTTAGTCTTCATGTAACATGCAGACATCACTGTTTTTTATTTGTGCTGCCACTGCATGTAGCAATTAACTTTTTTTTCTTCTTTTTTTTGTAAACCCAGCAAGTTGGAATTGATCACGGTGACATTCCAGATCTTACTCAGGTCAGTGTAAAATATCATATTGATTAACCCAATTATTTTGTTCTTGACATTTTAAATGGTTTGTGTATCATAGTAATAATTCATCTTGAGAATGTATTCTCTTCTATGTATTTATATACGGGAAATGTGTGGTGACTTTCCCACACTTTAAATGCACTCAGTACTTTGCAGTTCTTCATAAGATTTTTTGATTGTTTAAAGCAATAAAACTCACAGAAAATACTTTTCAAGAACTTCTGTTTTTTATCACAGAGGTAAGCCACGAGCATCTTGCCATGCCCTGAATAAAACTTTCCATTTCAGTGTAACTTGATGTCTTCCAACACACTTAAAGATTACAGTTAGTTCAGTCAAAATTTTTTTCTTTCCCCTGAGATCTGAATAGATTTGATGTTTCTATGTTAGCACTTAACGCTGGCTTTGATATTACTCAGTAATACAAAGGACATGCACAATACAGGATGTGCACTGGAAAATTTTAGTCTAAAAGGTGGAATGCAGGGGAACACCTTCTAGTGAGGATAAACTGAGGGGCAGAAAGGAGGTGAGAAAGAGTTTGGGATTAAGAACAGGAAACACTGACAGTCCACAGAAGTGCGCAAAGTTGTTATTTGCAAGTTTCTTCAGTCAATAGGGATGTTGTATTTCTAACGTAGAACCAAGCCAACAGGACAGGGGTATTTGTCATTCTTTCTGTAGCACAGAGTAACCTGGTGGGTAGAATAAATGGCAGTCTGTCAGACTCGGGCAGTAAGTGAAGTGCCTTAGCGGTCTACAGTACTCAAGCTGTTTAAGTGAAGTCAGTGTGAAACATTTGAAATCTAATGTGTAAACTCTGAACAGTCACATGAGGTCTTAAATTCCCTTTATGATGTAACTTTCATGGACTAATCATGCAAAAATATATCTACTCTGAAGCCTGAATATCATCAGTGTCTTTTTAATATTTTTAATTTTTTAAAATCTAAACCATAAACTTCCATCATCAGTGTTGTTCGTTACTGCTTACAGTATGATTTCCAATTAAAATCATACATGTTTCAAAGTACAGATGTCTAATATTTGCTCCTAGGAAATTAATATTAACCCCTGTAAGAACTTCTAGGCCTTTGTGGTAGGAAAGAACTGTGACACTAATGAGCAAGGTAAGAGCAGGTAATGAGTAGTTTGAAGTTTTCTGTTGGTGTTTGATCTTAGCATCTTACTCTCTTTTGATTAGTACTGCAGTATTCAGCTGGTCTGTATTATGCTAATCAAATTATACTCAAGTCTAAAGTTATACTTCACTGGGCTTGTGTGCACTTGTCTGGTTAATTGGGTCATTATAAGACTCCTCAAAGCAGGGTTTGTTTTATTTACTGAGAGAGATTATTTAACTTCATCGTTTTGCTGCTTTCTGTATCTGAAACTTTCAGTGAGCAAAACCCTTTATATCTGCTGTTCTCACAACATGTTTTTCTCATAGCTCAGCTATTTTGTTGTAAGTGCACTTGGCTGTGAAAGGCAACTCTCTGAGCTGTGGTGGTAGGTGTCCGCACCCTGTGTATCTTGGCCATTTTGGTGCCACTGTTAAGCGTTTCGCTTCCATAGTAAATTTCATGGTGTTTAGTAAGAGTTGTATAATTGTACATCCATTTAGTGTCACATTAAAAAAATTTGCCAAAATTTCTTAATACTAGGCTTTCACAAAAATTTAATTTTCAGTGTGCTTATGTTTCTGAAATAAGTTCAGACACGGTCATGTCTTTTCTTTCTATTCTGGTTTACCATGATTGGGTGTCCTTCGTCCCCCCACCCCCATACTTTGGTTACGTTTCTGGTATATATTCTCTCTGTGCTATGCACATTTCAGAGTTTCCTTAAACCGTTCCTGACAACAATGATTTTATGTTTTTTAGGGGTTTATTATTACTGCTGCTGTATAACCATTTTTCTTCCTTGATTCTAACATTCACGCTACTGCCCCTTTTGCCAGTTCCTATTAAAAAAATATTTTACTTTGTAGGTGCCCTGTTTCACAGTGGTATTGCTTACAGTTACAGCTATAAACAGAAAGAATTTCATGAATGTAACTGGGTCATTTTCCTCTGTACGGATGTCAGTCTGTCAGATGTCTTTGGGTGGGGGAAGGGAGGCTGAGTCATAAAATAATGGGTTTTTTCAAGTCATAATGTCTATATTAGCTCAGATGTCTTTTCTGACATGAAACTGCTAAGATCTGTTCACTCAGTTTCATTCTGATGTTTTGTTGGATGTCTGCAGCACTGAGGAAGTTCAGAGAAGTCACTGGTTTGGTTTTAGGTTTTATGGTTGAGGGGGTTGTTTAGCAGGTTTTCGAAACAGTAAGTATAGAATATGCTTTTTCCATACAGTTAAGTTTTTAGAGTGGCCTTAAACAAAAAAAACCCAAACCACAAAAAAGGCCAATGAGGAAACACTTTCTGGGATTAGGGTATAGTCCTCTTCTATTAAGGTTATCTATCTAGCTGTGTCATGCAAAGCATTTTGCAAACTACTGTTCCTCCTGGAAGGTAAATGTATGGGGTTATTTGGTGGTTTGTGGGGTTTGGTTTTTTGGTTTTGTGGGGGTTTCCCCCCCCCCCCCCCCCCCCTAACTTTCCAGAAAGGTATTTCAGGATGTTCCCCCTTGGGTTTTAGCTGTCCAGTTTGAACACTGAATTTACTCATGACCAGTTGTTGAGGTAACTACACTGTCTTAGCTTACCTAGCTCTATTTATAGAAAGAAACATCAACTCAGGCTTAACTTTAAGACAAGCAGTTTTATAGGATTATTCTAATTGCTTTTCTTTGCATCTCGTGTAGCTTGAACTGGCCTCTGCTGAATGTGGGAAGCAAGAATTGTGTTCAATATTTCAGAGGGGAGCTTGCCAAAGCCTTGTGTGATTAGTATTTTTCCTCTTTCAGGAAATACTTTGGTGTAGCTTTTGGTACAGAAGGGCTAGCAAGGGCAAGCTGGTTTCTCTTCTAAACCGTACCCATCAAATCTGTTGTACCCAGTGCAAGTTCACAAGTGGTAAGAGAGGCTTAATGTCTCTGAAAGCCTGCCAGGTGAGGAGGACTGAGCTGGCAAGTAGATTAAAACTTTGGATGTCTATTCCCTTCATCTGCATCTGCAGTAGGATTTGTTTCACTTGTTTTATCGAGTATGGGCTATGTAGTCAAAAGCCACAAGAGCAGTGTGGCTAGAATAGCCAGGCAGTGAACTCTTCCAAAAGTGCCAGCCTAATTATTTTGCTCAATGGTGGTTGTTTTTATAGGGTGACTTGGAGAAATCTTGCTTCTTACTAAGACTGTGTAATCCATATGAGGTTAGAATTTATTCTGAGCTTTGAAGCTGTTCCCTTTGGTATGGAAGAAATATTTCTGTATGGATACAATTACGTGGCAGAAAGAAAACAGGTTATGATTGGCACTTATTTCTTGTTCTCTGTAGGGACCAAAGCAGCTCTGGTGTGCTTTAGTTCTGTATGTTTTACAATTGCTCTTTTCTGTTGATGGCCAGTTAAAATCTTTGTCTTGGGTGCTGAGTAATGTCATGGCTTGGCTCTCAAAAGTCTTGGTAAGCTTATGAGTATTGGTTGCCTAAAAGTCACTGAGGTTGTCAACTTTTAGCTGAGGTGTTTAGTGCCTGACTTCCTGCTAGATTTAGGTGGTGAGAAGCCTGTTTATTGGCATCTTCTTCATTGCTTTAATAACAGCTTAATGTTTCAAAACTTCTCACAGGTAATGCTTGTCGGGGGGGGCATGAGATTCACCAAAAGACAACTTCATTTGAAGTGATGTTGCTAGTTTCTAATGAGTCAGGCTACCAAAGGCTTTGGAGTAATTGAGTTGGTTTATTGTGTGGTCATGTGTTGAATAGCTACTCACTCTGCAGTGTGTTGTTGGGATCAGCTGCAATTTGATTGCATTTTTATCAAACCTAACATCCTGTTGTAGTCAAGTGTTCCTAATGCAAGCCTTTGTAAATTTTTGAAGGGAAAGTGATTGGCTTTTCATTGTTATGGGGGAAAGGGGATCACAAATGCAAAGGCTTCGTTTTGGTACTTCTGTAAGTTTAAGGGAGTGCTGCTTAATCATCTGTGATGATTGGATTAATCTTAAGATAGCAAATGCTGTTGCCAAAAGCAAGAACACAGTTTGTGTACACAGAAGCAGACCTACTCTGGGGGAATCCTTACTTTATGGCTCTGGTGCCAATCCTTTTAAAGAACCACAACTGCGTAGACAGAATCAAAGTGTGCAGGATGGCAGCAAAACCCAAAAGCACAATTATTGGTGTGTGCAGTTTGGTTTTAGTAGGTGAGGAAACTAATCTGTGTACTGAACTATGACGTGTTGTCTAGAAGCGCTGTTTTATAAATACTTTTAACTTCAGGCACCCAGCAGCTTGCTTGAAGCACTGGAACAGCATTTGGCTTCTGTGGAGGGAAAGAAAACAAAAGAAGTCTCCGCTGCCAGCAGGTGAGCACCCAATGAATTATAACAATACTTATGCTTAGGATTTGTTATCTTCATACTAAGAATTTTCAGGATTCAGTCATTTGGCATTCTCCTTGAATTTTATTTTCTTCCAAACATATCTTCCTAGAAGTATAAATGAAGAGTCTAGTGAGTAATAGCTCAGTCAAATCTAGGTATGTCTGCCTGTGTCTCTGACAGACTTTTCTTATTATGCTTTATTAAACCACTGAGATGAGACTCAGTTCTTTTTAGTTTTTTCTTGGTTGAAGTCCTTTGGCTTATAAGACTTCTGAGGTATTTGGATTTTGAAGCTTTTTCTACACAAGATAGAATGGTATTTATCTTTATTTTTTCATTTAAGATAATGGAATTTATCTTAACCTGCTTATAGAAGTTCTTCAGTCCCTTTTCAGGTGCTTTGTGCTAGCAGGAATTATGTTATTCTTTCTGTCAAGTACAGTATCTATATATGAACAGTACTTCTGACTGAAGAGTGAGGGATCTCTTTTGGTGTAGGCATTCTACCACAAAAACTTGATAAATCTTCTTAAATGTATCAGTGTAAGCTACATTCCTGAGTTGTTACCTTGCTCTTCAGATTTTTACTTTATTTGCAAGTACCTGAGGGTTCACTGCCATAGTATTCTGCAAAAAAGTATACTATGTAGAGAATAACTTCACTGCTTTGTTTACTGTTATATGTATAATACATACAAACATGCTTTCTGTCCTCATGCTACTTGAATGGAATAGAATTCCAGTCTAGTTTATATGACCTTGAAGAAAAAAGACAATGCGTACGTTCTGCACTTTCCAGTTCATACCTACTGAAGCCTGAAGGAGTAATCCTGTATTGTTACACCGCTTATTCAGCAAACTCGTCATTATTGGGGTGTCTGCTTTTCTCTGCCAGAGAGTAAGGGAAGACTGGAGTGAAGAGGGAATGATACACAACTAGATAAGGCCCTTGATGATTGAACTGAGTGATGTATACCTGATGGTTTATCTTAATGAAACTTATTAATTATTACTGTTTTTAGAGCTAGTGCCCTTTCCAGTGCTGTTTCTACACTTGCCAATACAGGAATGTCACTTAGCAGGATGGATGAGAAGGAAAAGCAGCAAGCATTGGAGGAAGAACAAGCTAGACTGCAGGCACTTAAGGTACTATGTTTTACAAGTTTGTATTCAGAGTTGTTTTTTTTTTTTTTCTTTAACTAGATATAGGTGATAACCAGGATTTGGCTTAAAATAGTGTATGGTGGGGGAACTCTCATCTTGAGAGGGCAAGGCATGGTTCTGTGAGATGCACGTGTGATGGCTGCCAGTATTGGGTGACCCTTCTACCTGGAGTATGGTCTGAATAGCACGCAGCTGATACAAATAATTTATTTTCTTCCTTACAAGAGACTTTTATTTATCTCAAAGATTCACAGAATGAGTATACAACATTTCTAGGTTATGTCTCAGCAGCTGAACATACAGCATTGCTATTGTAAGACTGATTATTGGTAGGAGGGAATTATTTTTCCCCATCACGTATAGATTATGGCTTTATTGTGATTTTTCAGTCATGTTATTGATAACGAGAATGTATGCTATACTTCTGCCCATGTTTAACTGCTCTTATTTATTAAAATTAATTTGTGATTTAATTTGAAAAACTGTTTGAAATTATATGTATTTAGGTATAACTTATGGACTTTGATTTTCTTTCAAATGTATTATTTAGCGTATTCTCTGGACTCCTTAACTTTCCTTTGCTCATTGGTACTTGTTGAGTAGTCCTTGGTAACATCCCTCTCAAGGCCTGAATCCTGGCCTTTCAGGTCCTTTTAACCCCTTTATAACACTGTTTCCTGAGAACATAGTATAAAATCTTGAATGAGGCAAGGTGCTTCTCTTGCTGAAAGCTGAATCTGTGGTTCTGTCATGTCCCAGGCACATGGAAGTGGGGCAGTTGGAAATTTTTCTTGTGTTGCTTTAACATCTCTAGACCCACCAAACCAACGTAGCAACTCTGCTCATGTCATCTGGAGGCCACACTGAGAACCTTAAAACTATTTGGAGTGTGAAAGTAAAATTTGATGGTAATGCAGAGTTGAGTTTCATCTTTGGGATTATAGAGGTTTATTGAAGATTCTCTACTTTCCTGACTTGGTGTAAGGCATATTTTTTAAATCGATGTGAAGCAGGTATTTTGCTATTAGACTAGCCTTAGCGTGCCTTGCTGCCTACTGCTGAACTGTTTCGCTTACTTTCAGCAAGCGTTGTGATGTTATTTGTTCGGGGGTTTTTGGGTGAGGTTGGCTTTTTTTTTGTTTTCAGGAGTTGGATCAGATGTCTCCCTCTTTACTGTCCCACTTCTACTGTAGTAGGACTTGTAGCTGCTGTAACTGAATAATTAAATTCGTTGATACAGATTTTCATTTGGGGGGTGGGGAAGCTTACAAGCTCATTCGGTGTTTTACTTGAGGAATGTAAGCAGTGTAAAACATACACCTGTGCTTTGACCTGTGCTGTATAAATGCAGTGGGCATATCTAGAAGTAACAAAGTATGTAAACCTAAAGTTAACAAGGTAAACTAGACTTTTCTTTTGCTAAATAGAAGCACCACCATATGGATATTGTTAGGATGCACATTCTCAGTCTGATTTCTGAACATCTGAATTGAACTATAAAGAGATCATAACAGCAGAGGGAGATGGGTGTTCCTGAACAAAGGTCCGTTGACCTGTTTCTCTAAGTGACGATGAAAGCAGCCTAGAATATGTAGCTTGACTAGAAGTGTTTTACGTCTAAGCAGTTACAAGTAATTTGAAAAAATAATTACTGAAATCATCAAGTACCACATTGACTTTAAAAGGTTTTGTTAAAATAAATACTCTTAATTTCAATCATCTTTCTGCTTTCAGGACATTACAGAAGACTGTTTTATTTATTAAGACCATAATTAAAATTTCTTCTTGCAAAAGGGGTTTTCAGGACTGAGGGGTTAATAAATTAATTAAACTAAAATGCAAACTGTGTATCTCATCTTTCAGGAGCAGCGATTAAGAGAGATTTCTGTAGTATCAAATTCCACTTCCACATCAGCATCTCCAAGCACCTTATCAGGAAAGAGTGTGAATACCACTGTAGCTGTTGACTTCTTTGCAGTACCAGCACCCACAACAAATAGGTGAGAGAGACTTTGCTTTCTGAAGCAAGCAGAAATTACTGCATTGGCCTGTAGCTCTGCAATCAACTGCAAAGCACTGATCCTAGCTACTTCTCAAGGATTTTTCAATAATAACCTTTTGCTGTTGTGTTCACAGGAATTTTGGTATCAGTCAAGAAGTGCTTAATTACTAGTTTTGTTTTGTACTACTATTGTTGATGGGCTGGTAGTGAACAAGAGGAAGTGAGATTGGTATGAGTGTTCCTATAACACAAGAATACAATGCCTATTATGTATCTTCATGTTTCTCTGTTTTCTTATTCAGCATGCCCAACCTTTCTAGTGATCTTTTTGATCTTCAGCCTGCATTTGTTCCAACTGTGCAGAGTACTCCAGCTATATCAACATCAGCAAGCAGTGCTTGGGGAGGTGAGCTGATACAATGTCTAAATGATGGGTGAATTCTTAGAATACAAGAATAAAATACAGTCATACTTCATTGAATCTATATCTTAAACCTTAATTACTTTGCATTCAAACACTTCTATCCTTGACAGAATATACAGTAAGTTCTCTGAAAGCTCTGGCAAACTGTTACAGAGAAGTTACTTTTGTTTAACACATAGCAGTAGTGTCAATATGCAGTAGATGGAATGAAGGAGCTATTCAATAAAGGGGACAGGTAGATGAACTGTAACTAAAAATCAAACTTTAAAAATGCTGGGAAATGTAAACTAAGCAGATGTAACTGAAAATATGCTGGACTAGTGTTTCCATTCCATTAGTAATGTTTAATATCCTTTTCATTTAAAAGGTGTTGGTGACTTCAGAGTTCTTATAACAAAGCTGCTGTTCCCTGGGCACAGCATTCTCTGTACCCTCATCCATCCTTCTAAAGAATAGTCAGGATAGGTGTCAAAGAAATGTCTTAAATGTTGAAATAAGGCCTAAGTGTTGGTATTTTAACAGGTGGAATTGATGCCCTTGTGTGCTATTTAAAAGGTAGATTCTTGAAGCCAAAAATGTAATATTTAACTTTTTTGATTGATAAATGTTCTGTCATTCTCCCCCTCCCGTGCAATGGCAATATCAGAATTATTTTCCCTGAATAGAGTGAGCTGTTAGGATTTTTATTGTAACTAAGAATTTGTACCTGTAATGGGCTGCTCGCTAGGTGGAATGTTTACAGTTTGACTTTGTCTAGAGATTCTCATATTCAATCATTTCAGACTGCTTTTCTTTTCCATTATTTGTCCTTTGTATTCTTTCCTTCACTTCTGCATCTGAAAGGTCCTTTCTCGTCCTCAAATGGTTGTGTTGGTTCTCCACCTCATCTGGACATCTTTGACATGAAGCCTGTTGAAGAAGCTGTAAAATCTACCACCCCTTTCATCAATTCTACTTTTTCCTCCAAACAAACGGTGGAACTGTTTAGTGGTAAAGCAAACAAACCCCATGTAATTTCTATGCAGCTGGAGATGATAATGCTAATAAATTGGGCCATGTAATCTTTCTTGTGGTTTGGACCAAACTTCACTTTTTATTAACAAGTGAAGATGGTGCATTAATTCCAGATGTATTAAACTATATGTTTCCTTAAAGTTTTATTCCTACAGTTGAAATAACTCATTGTTTTGTTCAGTTTGTACACCCTAGACATCCTAAGACTTGCAATGCTGCTGGAATTTTTGCTGCTTTCTTTCAAACTGCAGCCTCCTTTCTATTTTGTAATGGGGAATGCAGGAGTTACTTGAGCTTTTCAAATTTGTTAAATAAATTTTAAAAACTTCCTTTTTTATTACTTAAATTCTTATTTTTTAATGGCAGACTTAATTCTTGGGTCCCTCTTCCTTTTTCTCTTTTTAACTGATCTTATTTTCTTCTCTTTCTTTTTATGAAGATGACTTTAGTGGTCATAAACCTACATATGCTTCTCTGTATCATCCTCTGACTGTTGATGGTAATTTTCTTTTCTTTTAGTAAACATTCTGGTTTCATTGTAATGAGTGATATTGCTCCATGGGTTTAATTGCTCTAAACTTTTTTTCCCCAGGTTTTCCTCTTCATTCAGCTCCTCCAAGTACCACCTCTTCAACAATTAATGTGGACTTTGATGCTGTTTTTGGAGGAAAATCTACAGCACCAGAGTACAGGACTACAAGTGGTAAAAACTACCTTATGACTAATTTACACCCTACAGGCAACAGTTGCTTAACAATTTAGCATAATTGCTATTGCAGTTCAAAATCTAATAATGTAATACATTTGCAAGCTGATTATAGGGCTGATAAGATAACAGGCAATCAACTCAATTGTAGTTATTTACTTTAAAATTAGCTTTGACTAATCTCATATACTGTGTAATAACTGTTTCCTCTCTTTTTGGGGGAATGAACTTTGAACGTGGCCCACTGGATACCTCTTAACGGGTAAGCTTACATTATTCTGTTTTCAGTGCGTATGACTTCAGTGCTTTCTCTTGATACATATAGATACATAGAGTTCCCTCTAACTTCATTGAGTGGAGTTGTACTTAGAAAAATGCGAAACTGGTTGCATGTATTTGTTGCTTGAAGAGTAGCTGAGTTATGATCTTTCTCTTGCTTGGTGCTGTTTTGCTATGTGAATGTATTGCTGTATGTCCTTAGGAACGTATAGCAAAGGAACTCTTGTGTACATTCAGGGTGCTAGCAGTACCATGAAATTACTGCTATATTGTGTTACAAGAGCACTTGGAAACTATCTTTAACAACCGTTCTTCAGTTTTAGGGGAGATTCATCTTAATTCAAAAATACCATCAGTCACTGCTGAAGTAAAATTAAAGATTGTACTAGATTAATAGCTACAATATAGTATTCCATAAAAAAGAAAGAGGCTAAACTATGCTTCTGTCTGAGCCTTAAACGCTTCCAGCATGTTGAAACTTTGCATATAGATACTCAAACTATTTAGCGTTCTATAAAGAAAATACCTCCCTGGCATATGGATGTGTTTTTCTATTAAATGCAATATAACTGATTTGTCAACAGTTGCTTTTATGTTCTTTATTTAGTTTTTAACTTTCTAGATGATGTATTGCAACCCACAGTACCACCACAAAATCAAAAAGCCACTTTAGCCAGCCAGCAAAGTGGAAAAATTTTTGCAAATGACCTTGATTCTTCACTGGCTAATCTAGTGGGAAGTAAGTGTGAAGCTTTAACTATCCCATTTGCTACTGAAAACAAAACAAGCTTCCCCCCCTGCCCCCCCCCCTAAATAAATTAAAAATACTTAGGGATTTTGTCGGTTTCTCCTTCCCCCCAGATCTTGGCTTTGGAGGAACTCCATCCAAAAAGTAAGTGCAAATATGTATTTATAATATTGTCACATGATTATTTGGTAGCCTCTGGCACAGTTTACCAGTACTAACATGGCAAGAGTCTCAACTCTTGAAAGTAATGAAGTACCAAGAACAGCATTGAAACAGTGAGTTTGCGGTCAGTCACCATAACACAGTCAACCTTAACTTTTGAAGTAATTCACTTCAGTTTCGCAATTGCTGTATTTTTATGAAGCACCATAAAAAAACTTGCAGTTACATAAAACTGTAGTTAATCATCATGCTGTACAGTGCTGTAATGATAGTTTACTTTTAACACAAAACAGAACCCCCAGACTTCGTATTTACTGGAACAGATATAGAAGTAGTTACTGAAATCCTGAGTGTTTCTTGCAACCATAGATTTCAGCTGTGTATTAAGGCATGTTTTGATTTTCTGTTATGTTGTTGTTACTCTAGCTGTTGACTCTCTGTGAAAACTAACACCACATTTTCATTTTAGATCAGATATGCAGTGGACCCAGCCCACAGAGAAAAAACTTACTGGTGGAACAAACTGGCAAGCAAAAACAAGCACATCAACCACGTGGAACCCTACTCCCTTACCCACTATTCCACATATGGTAATTTCTGTACTACTTGAATCATGTTTCATTTTCATAAATGCTAATTCCTTGCTTGAAGTAACTTAAGCATTAGCAAAGGCTGTTTGGGACAAGACTTGGGGGCAGGGGGGAATGCGTGTAGGATCACCTCTCAAGCTGGATGAGGTAGGGGTTTTAGTGTGTGTTATTTCCCCTAACTGTAAAATTTGTCCATGAAAGACTTAAATAACCAGCCTTTCACTTGAGACATATCTCATCTCATAAGTTCTTTTTGAATTGAAGCAAATGACCCCAAACCTGAAAATTTGATGTGCATGTTTGAGATCCTCTCACATCCATACACGCACCAGAATGTGTTTCAAGGGCAAAACTGCTGTTCCTTCCAGTTTTCACTCCTTTTTCAGTTTTATCACATGAAACACTGCTACAGCTCCTGCAAGGCATCCTAATTATTAGGCCAGGCAGCACTTTGGAATTTTGAAAATGCTCAGCAGCAACTTTGTATTTTTAACACAGTATAAAATACTAAGTGGAAGTTTTATCGTTATTTAAATGAAGAATTGTCATTCCTTGGGCGGATATTTGTAGGCAACTGAGTTTTCCTATGCTTATAGAAGAGATTTTTTTTCAAGTATCTTCTATTCATACATATTCATACAAATATGAACCACTTCTGAAATAAAGCTGCCTTAGAGGGAAGTAGAATGTTCATGTTGGTTATACGTACATACAACTAGGGTAATTACCACATTTGCTTTGAATTTTTGGACTGCTGTCTGACTTTATTTTACAATATTTATAGTTTTGCCTGTAATGCCCATTTTCCTCATCTTATGTGAGTATGTTCATTCAGAATTACCAAAGTTGAACAGAATATTAAATTCAGTAGTGGACTTGAAACCAAAACTCAAAAATTCTGTATGAGAGGATCTCTCAGTTGTATAGCACTTTTATGTGAGATTTCTGAGACCATAAAATCTATTTATCCCCTCCTGGTGCTCTAGAACATGCTGTTGGTGCTGATGCATTTTTATTTCGGAAAGATAGAGGGCACCTTGGCACACTGATCGCTGTGGATTTGGGTTTTGTGTTTCTATTTCATGTGTTCATGTTTAATACTTTCTGGTCTAAGCCTTTTATGCCAGGTATCTGCTCACTCATTTACTTGGAATTCTGACAAACTATGATGCAAATGACTAGCTCAGTTATGAGTGTCTTTAAAATCAGTGCTCCAGTATTGAAAAGGTCTAACTGTCCTGGCTTGATCTGTGGCATTCAGGGTACTAACCCTCCAGTTCATGTGTAGTCTGCATAGTCTTTCATAGTGAAGTACTCTAGCACTCCATTTTTAATATCACTAGCATTACTTAACAATGCATGGCCATATGAAGTGCATGCATCACTGTGCCTGTGAACATAACCTGATATAAGTTATTGCTGGCATAGGATGCTCCTTTTTTTTTTTTTTTTCTTATTGTGATATGTTGCAGACATCAGAAGTTAGTATGTGAGCAACATTTACCTGACTAAACATATTTTGCTATTAGTTTAAGCTGAATGGTCACTGGCTTGGGTTTTTTCTATGCCCTTCTCACGTGTAGTGGGAGGACAAAGGCGTATTGCATGCCATGCCATCTAAAAGCTTCTCACACCATGTTTATGCAAGCAATATACTCAAATCTGTCTAGATTTGGTAAAATTTCGATTTTTGCTTTAAGTAGTATTATTGATAGATTTCTAGGCGGGGAACCTATCTTAAATTAACAGGCATAGCTGCTGATGTTATTGCCGTTGCACTTTTTTCCTCCCATTCTAATTGTTTTAATAAATCAGTTGAGTATAATTACAGACAGTTATGGTACTGGACTTGAATCCATCCCTTGGTTAGAATTTCCAGTTTGAATACCTCCTTAAATAATTTTCTGTCCTTACTCCTTTTGCTGTGCCAGAATGGAGTACACTATCCTGGATATGTAAGTCCATTTCTTGTAAATACATTGGTTATTTAAAGCAATGAAAAATACATATTTGTCATGGTTTTATATATATATTACTAGTATGTCTGAGCTTATCTAAAATACGTGAAAATTGTCTTCATTGAAGGTACCTGCTCCTATCACATACCCATTGACCACGCCTCAAGTGCCTGTATATGGAATGGTAAGAAATGTGATTGTCTTATATTCCTGAAAAACCTAGTTGTGTCCTCTAGTGAGTTGCATGGCAGGCACTGTTGTGCTCAAATCACCCTGCAACTTACATGTACTGTTTCATAAGGTCAATAGCGTGTGAAATCTGATAGCTTTTTTACACTGCATTGGATGAGATTACTTTAAATTTAATACAGTGAGTTTTTTTAAAAGTTTTAACTTTACTACATGTGTGTGTCTATAGGCTTTTTTTCTACTAACTTAGAATGCAAAAAGTTGTGTCTTCTAGAAGTAGTTTGAATTTTATATACGTGTTTTGTGGGGGTTTTGTTTTTCTAACAGGTACCTCCTCAGGTTGGAGCTGCTCCTTTGATGGCACCTCAGTCAATGATGTATACGCAGCCGGGTTTAAGGCCAACAAATCCTTTTGCACCTGTTTCTGAAACTCAGGTGAACTGTTTTCTTTAATCTTGAGACCGTACTGAAACTTTAGTCTTGGTAAAAGCAACCAAATGCTTCCTGAAGGGCTTAGAATATATTTCTGCTTTTGAAAGTGAAGGATTCCTCAGTTAAAGGCAACAGCTTTTGCTGGCAAGGAGGCAAATTCAGATGGCGTGAGCATGCATATGTAGGAAGCAAGGAAGAAAGTAAAATTTAAATATTTAGTGGCTAACTTTTTTCTCTGTGTCAATATTAAGAAAATGGGAGTGGTGAAGACACATAGAATTTAAACTTCTTATGACATTAGCTGGATACTTGGTTTAGTCATACTGACTAGAGCAGTGGTGAAAGCTTTCTGAAGGATCAGCTGGTAAGGCAATAAAAAAGGCATGGACAAGAGCTCACTTAAGTTGAAGAAACTGTGTACTCCTGTCATCCAGATATGTTGGTCTTTATGTTCCTCAGGGATGTTTTGAAATGCCAAAGCCAATAGTCTTAACTTGCAAGTAACAAGGCAGTTGAGTAAATTCATAATTCTAAAACACTGAGAAATCATGTGTTATGTAAGTGGCATTAATATGTAATCTCTGCTTCACAGATACAGTTTATGTAGAGCCGCCAAAGCAGCAAGATGTGAGAACAACCAAATACTGGTAAAAAAAAGAAAAGACTGCATTTCAATCTTCCCATGATGTATTCCTGAGCAGGGCAACTGTTTCTTGCCTGTGTAATACAATACTATTTTGAATTGCAATGCTTTAGAGATTCTTGTTTATAATAGTCACTGCAGTGTGAAGTAATGTTTGTTCACTGATTTATTTTTTTTTTTTACCTTTTTTAACTGCTCAGCAGAAAACTGTATTTTGAGGTTGACTCGGAAGGTGCAAGATGGATTATGTATCATCTTCAATAATGAGAAGAGGGGTTACGTGATTGCTCTACAACCTTACTCATCAGTGGATTACCTTAGGAAGTTAACTGAGGATGTCAAAGCTATTTATTTTTTCCATAAATTTTGTGGCTGTTGTAACCAAGACACAAGACAGATGAAGTTGAGCAATAAAATTTTTATGTGCTCTAATAAATACTCTGATAGAGCAATGCTTGCATTATCATAAGGAAAATATTGTGTGAAATCAGACAGCTTTTTCAAATTAGAATAGCTTATAGTAATTTGCAAACTTTATAATGTGAGTTTGAAATGCTGTGAATCAACAAGATATATACATATTATATATATACATATATATTAAAAAAAATAAATTGCTCCATTGGTATGTCAGTGTTACATGGCTAGTTTAAAGAGCCAGGCTCTGATACAGGCTGAAAGTCTGTGGTGGAGTAGGGGAAACAAGTGTGTTACGGAACAGCATGTGCAGCCTCCAACAGGTGTCTGTAGCTGCACTTCCATCGAGTATCTTCTCTGCAGTTAGCATTTTTCATAGCTCAAGGAAGAGTAGCTTTGGTGGCCAGTGAGTGAAGGTATCCTTAAGAACAGCAAATGGAAGCAGTTAGAAAATCATGTTGCTAACTGCGAAAGAGGCAAGAGATCCAATTACATTTTTTTTTAATCCATGAGGTCAAAAGAAGCAAACTTTGCAATAGTGCTGACACTTGCGAACTGGCAACTATACTGAAATTATCCAGCTGTAGAGAATAGCTTGTGCTGCTTTTCTGAAATACAAACCTAGCTGTAAACCATATAAAAGTAATTATTTTTAAATGTGTAAATATGTGCAGACTTTTAGATAAACTTTTCTTTAATGCTGCAGTAATCTTTTTCATCTGTAGTAATGTCAAGGTAAAAATGCTATGTTAAGAAATCCGGACTCCTTTTGAGAGGAAAATCTTTTACATCAGCTAATTTATGAAGTACGCTATTCATGATGGGTCAGATGTATAGAGACTTCTGGCACATCTTTTGTATTTTACAATCTTCCTCCAAATCTGAAATCGGCTTTGAAAATGCCTTATCTTGTATTTTTCAGTGTCTGGTAAAACCTGATAGCATTAAAAAACAACAACTACAAATAATAAATGGAATTGGGAGCAACCTTTCTTCCAGAAGTTTTGTGGCAGAACACAGCGAAAAGCTCTCCTGTAAAATGACTTTACTAATGATAATATTAAAGCTGAATTTTCAAAAAATGAATAGTTTTCTATTGTTAAAATAAACAGACCTCCAGAGTAGCATGTCTTTTATCTTCTGGAGAGTCTGTAAGTGCAGAAATATCTCTGACTCTCACTGTAAATGCAAATAGGCCTGAGAATCTTGTCAAACTGTCCTGTAGAGAATTTCTAAAATACAGTGTCTTCTTCACAGTGGGAACAAGCCTTTTTCTAAACGCTTAATTCTGCCCAAAGAGTGCAAAAGTAGTATTTCTTAACCCTATGGAAATATTTTTGCCAAGTGAAACGGCCCAAAAGAAACAAAATTAAAAATCCACCTCCCAACCTTTGGAATCTGTAACCACTAACTTCCTGGGAAATGTAACTTTGCAGAAATCTAAAACTCTTTGAGTTTCTGAATGTGTATTGATTTTGATTTTTATTTTTTTAAAAAAAGAATTTGGACCATTATATAGCAATGTGATGTTCAAGTCTGAATTACAAAGGGCTTCAAGCTTTAATCCACCTTTATTGGGTTGAACAATTGTACAATTTTAAGCCAATGAGTTATTCAGTGCCTATAGTTACCCTCCACGTGATGAGGGAATAGATGCCATTTAGAATGGGTCATTGTGTTGAGGGGACTGTTTGTTTTGGAAATAGTGAATTCCATTGATTTATTCAGCATTGAAAAGTCTTGAGTTCAAATTAGACCAGTACCTGTAGTAATAAATGTCTGGGCATTAATGACAGAGCTGAGGGCGCTACAAGCAGGCAGTTTCTGGCACTGTAAGCTGTTAGGTCTCTTTCTCATACTGAGTTGTATTAAGTAATAATCCATTATTTTAATAAAATATGCAAATAAATGCCTGGCAAACAGTATATATTTGTTAAACTTTATTGCAGAGCATTCTGAATATCTGGAGTGTACTTCGCTCAGAAATGGATTTAGTACTAGGTATAGTTTGCACTACTTCTGATTTGCTCTGGATTTTTTAATGCTGCTTTGGTATGCTTTCTTGTAGCAAAGCTGTCTGATACCAATTCATTTAGTATTAAAAAAGGAGAAACAGCCACAAAGTACATCCTAAAAACTTTATAAGCTACCTTCTTTTTAGTCTCGTTCAGAATGTTTGGTACATTGAAACACAGCTTTCAGATGGATCCTTATGAAGAAAAAAAACTGATTTACTTGCTTCTTGCTGCACGAAAGGGCACAGGGCTCCTTCTTGCCAGTCCCTTCCTTGTGCACATGTTGGAATGCATAAAATGGCAGAGTGCTGTCTTTTAAATAATGTAGTTCATACATAAGTTTTAAAAAAAACCCCACCAACAACTTGGGATGCCGTCAGAGCTTTTATTTGCTCAGAAAACAAGTTCTCCAGAAAACCACTTTGAAGACGAAGGTTGTTGCTGAGGCTAACTGTAGTAGCTCACAAGAGCTGCAAATAGTAGTTGTGATGAGTAAAACACTGAAGAGAGATGTATATAAATGTGACTTTCCCTTTTGTTTCCTTCCAACTGGTTTGATCAGAATCCTGTTCTGAATACTTCAGAAAGCAGATAACTAAGATTTCCTCCTTGTTCGGACAAGCATGGAGTGACGACTTTAAAGTATGCTGTGCGCTTGGCATTGTTGTACTCTAGCGGGTCACTCGAGCCTAACTGTTGGGACTTGGTGCTGCTACAGGGAGGCTGTCTTTCATGGGATATACCATAAGATAACTTCTGGGGGGATTTGGAAAGGCTGATTGCGTTAGGCCTGTTGGACTTGAAAGTGTACCTCTTTTTAAATAACTGGGGTTTTCTAATGTTCTCTAGGTATATTTTGACTTCACCTCCAAGAAGTTACTGATTTATTTTTTATTTTTTTTTTTAATTTTGGACACGTACTAGAGAAATCTCAGTTCTGTGCACATAGTGGTGGGATACTTGTAGGTAAACAAATAACAAATGGACTTCTGTTTATAAAACAAAACCAAACCACACACACACACAAAAAAACCCCAATTAAAAACCCTTCTGACTACAAGACTGAATACAGGGTGTATCCCCATCTGGGTTTTTTGATGTGTGGCAGGGAGGGTGGGGTTACAATTAGAATAGTATGCACTGTGGATCGGTGCTTGTGCTTAATTTGTACATAAAAAGGAAAACTTTGTTTTGAGTAGTTTGTATTGTAAGGACAACATCTAAAGGCACTGTGTATCAGTCATTTATTTCCATTTAAAAGATTATATTTTTGAGCAATGGAAACTACGTTATCATTTATACATTACTGATAGCTAGGAATATAGAAAACCTGTTGCTATTACTCTGAAGATGTATCTGACTTGTCATTAATCTATATAAATCACTGCATCGCTACTTTTATGCAGATTCTCATGATCGTTTATTTAAAGAGATTGTAGTAGCTGGTACAGTTACAGCAGGAATTGTAACATCAGATCTTTCAGTAGATCTCAAACATGTATCCTTGTGATCGAGTTGAATACTTTACCAAATGTTTGGCTGGAATGTCATCTCGGAGCAATGACAAAATAGGTGCTGGAACAGATTTCCCTCACCCCCAGCCCCACTTTACATTATTTATTTAATAGGTCTCGTTTTGTATGTTATGTTTTTCCCCATAACAGGTTTGTGCCTTTTATTGGATATTTATTTAAAAGGAGCTACTATAATTTAGGTTGTTCAGGCATTTTTTCAGATGTATTCTTGTACAGCTCTTCCTTTACGTGAGTTCCTTCATTTTATAAGAATACAGAATGTGCGGAAAATATACTAGCCACAAACTGGAAAAAAATTTTTGAGGGTTTATGTTCTCTGAATTAATTTTTTTAAAAAAAAAAAAAAAGCCTAAGCACAAGACTGGCTGTGTCGGTATTTTAATTGCGGAACTTCACAATTTGTTAATACACAAACTGTTTGTTTTTTAAAAACTGCTCATATCCAATTATTTGATGAAACAAGTTTTGGAAAAAAAATAAATAAACTTTGGCACATGCAAGGTGTGTGCGTGTCTGTGCTCGTTCTTTAGGCGGTGCTCGGGCTTAGGGCTCCGTGTGATGCTCACGGCAACGGCTGCGGGGCTGCCGAAGCAATTACTCCGCTCCCTTGGGATTTACGCGGGGGTGCGCCTGGTTTCGGTGATCGGTGGGGCTCGGTCACCGGGCCCCAACGCCGCCGTGTCCGGCTCCCCGGGCCCGGTGGGGGGCGCGGAGGCCGCCGCAGCGCCGCCCGTGGCCGTGTAAGCCCTCCGCATCAAGGAGCGGCGGCGCGGAACGTTCTCCCCGCGGAGCCTTTACTCCCGGTAGCTGCGGCTCCTCCTCCCCGACGGGGCCGCCTCGGCCACCGCCTTTCGAACAGCTGCTTTTGGGTTTCGTGGCGGTGGTAGGTCGGGTGCCAGCGTGGGGGCAGCACCGTGGCCGCCCTTTCTCCCGCGGGCCCTGCGCCCCCCGGGGCGGCGCCGGGGACACGGCGCGTACAGCCCGGGCAGACGCTGCCGCTCAGCCTCCGCAGCGGCGCACCGCACAGAACGTACGGAGTAACGAGGCGGCGGCGGCGGGCTCGGCTTGTTCTACCCGAGCGGTGCCGGGCGCGGGGACGGCAGGCGCAGGCACACGCGTGCTACGGAGCGCAGCCGCGCCTCGCCGCAGGCAGCGGGCACCGCCTCGTGCCGGCCACCGCCCCGCCTACCGCCCTCATTCCCGCCTGCGCCTCGGCGCGTCACTCAAAGCCCGACAGCCAATGGGTGGGGCCGCGCTCGGCGCTGGCGTGATGACGTATCGCTGCGGCGTCCCGGCGAAGGCCGCGCGCGCACCATCGGTTCCCCAAGATGGCGGCGGCCACCAGCGGCGAGACGGGGTGCGGCGAGGCGGCGGCGGGCGAGAAGCGCGGCCCCCTCGGCATCCCCGAGGCGGTCTTCGTGGTAAGCGGCGGCTCCGCGCCCCGGCGGTGGGTTGGCGGGGGGAGGGGGGAGATGAGGGCCGCGTTCCGGCGGCCGGGCCCGGCCCCTGCGAGGCGGTACCTGCGGCGGGGCCGCGGCCTGGCGAGCGGGCGGCGCCTGAGGGAGCGCGACCGGCGGGGCTGCCCCTCACGGCTCGTCCCGCTGCGGGGCCGAGTGGGAGCTGCCAGCCCGGGCCGCCCCGCCGCTCCCCCCGGCTGCCCCGCGGGCCCGGCCCGTTCTGCCGCGCTCCCCTCCGAACCGGGCGAGCGCCTCAGCGCCGGGGGCGGGCGGTGCCTCGGCCCTGAGGGATTCCATGGGGTGGATCCGCTTTGTATAGAGTCTGCCTTGGCGTTATTAAGGATTAAGGCACTTTACAGTGAGCTCAAATCCCCCTTTGAAGCGTTACCGTGCTATTTCCCTGGCCAGCTCGCACACCAGCGAGGAGCGTGTGGCGAGTGAGCCCCCGTCACCCTGCCGAGCCACGGCTCCTCCCGGTGCCTGCCTGGGTCACCTCGGGCCGAGCCACGGCTCCTCCCGGTGCCTGCCTGCATCACCTCGGGCAGCGCCGTCCCGCGCTCCTGGCGCCCTTCCCTGCGCCTTCCTCGCGTCGGCTTGTTCTTGACTGCTGAGCGGCATCGCTCTTCGGAAGCCACCGCGGTGTCCAGCCAGGTTTCCTGACTCCTCAAAAACCAACAGATGTGTGTCCTTTGGGAAACAGGCAGAACGTCTTTATCTGACTTTAAAAAGGTCATTTACCAGGCATCTAATAATTCTGTTGACTGGTTGAAAAGAAGAATTCATCGACTTACAGAATGACATGATGTTGAAATTATCTGTTGTTCGCTTTCTGCTATAAGCTAGCTTGCCTTGATTGCTACTTTATGTTGTTTGATCAATATGTATCGATCCAACTGGCTATACCTGCCTGCCTCGGTGTCATCTTGAAACAGCAGATATCTGCCCTGAATGCTCTTTATTGTACTGCTTTATTACTGGGATTTTCTTGGACTTTGAAGATCTGTATTTCTCAGATCTGTCTTGTTATCTTTACCAGAGCTACTTGGACCGATTAGGTGTGGTTGCTTTTATAGAAATAAATGGATTTGACTTGCATTTTGGGATGTCTAGGTGTAGTGCAGTGCTTGTATTACCTGTGTCTTACTAGGGCATAGGCCCTGAACAAAGGGGTACAGCACACTTGTTTTCAGTGCATCCAGGTCCTGCTTTTCTTTATATTCTCTAACAATTATTGTGGTCTGGCAAATCTTATTGGGATTAAAGCTGTTGCTACTGGCAGCTGCCTTCTTTCCACCTCCTTATGGGAGACTAATGTAGATGCAAGCGAAAGGAAAGGGCCATGACTTCAGCTGCCCTGCAAGACTTCATGATCGTCATGATAGAGGAGAACCTGTGGTACTGTGCTGACTCCACAGTGGAGGTGACCACCCTGGCAGGGAGCAGGAGATACCCTCACAGTGTTTGTTGAGGCTGGTTATTTGTCACATCCCTCATGTTCAGTTCCACCTTGTTCCCTTCTGACACTTGTGTCTGAAGTATCTCATATGCTGTACCGTGCGACCTGGGCGAGTTCTGTTCTCGTTCTGTGCCTCTGTTCAGTTCTTTGTAATCTGGTGTCTGGATCTAAACCCCATTGCTAAAACCCTAGCTCTCGGTTTTGAGGTGCTCTAATCAAATACACATGTCTCTTCATAAGAGATCCTTGATGATGGATCTTGGAGTACTTGGATGTAGATGTTAAAATAGACCTCTTTTATTCAAAATCAGCATATGCTGATTTTAATGGTATTCTGCTCCATAAAGTGAAATTACTAGTGTCTAGAGAGTTGTTTTCACTACAGGTATTTTCTTCAGAAAATAGGTCTCTGTTTCAAAAACATTGTGTACTGTCGTGATGATAAAGACTTGCTGATCACTTGCTTGAGACACCACACTCCCCACCTCCTCCCCATGCTACGTGGGGCAGTCTTTCAGTGAAACTTATTTTCAAAGATGTTTTCTTTGAGTGTCTTGATTCAGTAGAGGCTTTTCAAACACTTTATGGCAGATACCTTTTCTTAGGCATTGCTCTGTAGCTTCTTGTACCTCTCCAGATTGTAAGTGACATTAAGCACTAACTCGGGCTTTTACTGGAGTTTAAAACCCACTCCAAATAATACTTCCAACTCTGTTTTCTTTTGAGCCATTGTCCACATGTTTCCAGATAAAATGCCTTCCTTATTCTGCCTTCCTTGGCATGTGTGGGAGTGGGAGAACAGGGAATGCAAATCTGTCCCTTTTGTCTTGTTCTCTGCATGTGCCCATAGGTGATGATAGCTCTCTGCAGAAGCAGAGTGAGTGGCTGCAGCTCTTTTTTTGGATCATCACTCAGAAGATAAACATCAGGCCACATGAAAATGTGCTATTCTGCTGTATTTCAGGGCTTCTACAGAGTGTTCCTCTGGCTTTGCTTGAAGTTTGCAGACTGTGTTACCTTTACGGTATGCAACAATGGTGTTTTGCCAGTGAATTTTCTTCCTGAAAAGATAAAGATGAGTTTGGGCAGGTCCTTGCAGAGCCCATAAGGTCATTCTGCAGGTGAGGTGTGGTGTGACACACCATGAAGCATGGGTCCTAATGGCATTGACACCCAGCTCTGCTTCGGAGCTGTTCGGTTCGAGCTGAGAACAGTGACCGTGTCCCAGCCTTGCAGTTGGGTAAGGCAAGCCAAAAGCCCACCCAGCGGGGCTTGGAAGTTGCAGTTGGAAAACCTGGGTGGTAAATCTGAGCCCGCCTGGGGCACTATGTAGTGGTAGGAGATCACCAGTATACAGAGGGCCTGGGTTCACTTCTCAGCATCTTTGTTTCAGGAGGGGCTTGGGTTCTGTCTTGTCTCTCTGTACAAGCAGACGTTATCTGAGGAAGAGGTGGGGTGCTGGGCAGTGCGTGGGGTGAGTTGTTGCCCACCTGCTTTTTCTTTCTGTCTTGGGTGATTTACGTGAGCAGAACAGCTTCCACAAGAGGGAGTTTCATTTCAGAACATCCTCAGGCCTCACTTCTACAACAATTGCCCGAATCTAATCCTTGGGTTTTTTGCTTAGAGCTTCTCCAGGGGCTTCATCAGGAGGCAGGAATGCTGCTCATTCTGTTGTTGGGAGGTAGCTTAAGGCATTCCTCAGGCTAGTTAGTCTGACGTGTTCTCGAGTTCTGTTGTACCACCTAGGTCTTGCTGCCTGCTGAAGTCTGTTGTCGAGTCCGTATTTCTGCTGCAGACTTCCTTAATGATAAGGAAGGTGGGTGACTTCTTACCAGGTTCAGTAATTTCATGGTAAGTTTCTTTAGCCAAGGGAACTTAGGAGTCGTAATGAGGGGAACCAGCTGTATGTCTGATGTTACTTTAGTAACGTATCAGAGTCTTTTTCTGACGTGAAGCTATGGAACGGAAACGCCTGGTTGAAAAGGAGAGGCTGAAGAGGCCTATAGTAGACTTCCATCAGATTTTACAGAGCTATATAGACAAATAAGGACAGAATTACCGCAGCGGACAAGTGTGGCCCTTTTTGAATTATGCGTAGGTAAATGCTGTCAAGGACAGAACCGTGTGGTTGATCTCTGGCCCCACGTGCCTTTCAGGAGGCTGAGAACATTGCCCCCAGGCAGATGAACTGCTTCCTGGGAGTTTGCCAGAGGCACTTGCGGAGGTCAGCATCCTTGCCTGCTCAGGCCTGTCTTCTCCAGCTACTTTTCCAGTCGATGGTGGGACTGGCTGGAATTGTTTTCTAGAGGTTTCTTTGGCTTCCTGCTGACTCTAGAAGGAGCTTTGGAAGAGAAGCTGTTTACTACCATAAAGCCTGCCTGAGCAGACACTGCCGTTTCCCCCCCTCCCTTTGCCTCTTTCTCTGCTACACCATGCTTGATCAGGCCATGATTCTTTTCCTTCATCGCTCTTATGTGAAATAGTTTGCAACGTGGTTAGCCACAGGGAAGCATTATCCCTGCTTTACAGGTAGGGAAGCAAGGTTTAGCCATGGTCTGAGGAAATCCATCCCCGTTTGGTGTTACTTGACAATGGCCAGGGCTGAAAGTGCCACTAACAAGGTGCTAGTAGATATGGTTATGAAATAATCCTTGCACCTATTCTGTAGTTTCCTACCCCAAAAAGGGGGGAGGGGGAAGTGAAAAGGTGGCTAAGTAAGAAAGGAAACAAAACGATTTTGTGCTTCACTACAGAAAAAACACAGTTTGTTTCATGTAGAAACCCCTCTAGACTTAGCAGCTGCAGTGGGATGATAGCATGTCTGTATCTAGGATTTGTGTAAAACTCTTCTAACACTGAGGGTTTCTTTCTCCCCTTAAAGGAAGATGTAGATTCTTTTATGAAACAGCCTGGAAATGAGACAGCAGATGTAGTTCTTAAGAAGTTGGATGAGCAGTATCAGAAGTATAAATTTTTGGAACTTAATCTTGCTCAAAAGAAAAGGAGGTAAGTCATAATTTTTGCAGAATTGGGAAATGTTTAGCACAGTTCTATTTTTTTAAAAATGTAAGTCTAGTGGTTTTTTTCATATCCCAAGAAGTAAAAAGTGGAATTTAGGAGACCTAGTATTTGCGGTGCTTTCAGGAAAGCCCAGGGTTTTTTTCTTTCCTCTTCCTGAGAATTACATGCAAAAGGATTTACAATATTGCTGAATTGGTCCTTAGCCTTTAAAGGCCAAAACCTACTGCGATAGTCTCTTAATTTTGTTAGCCTAGTATAAATACTTTTTTTGTCAAAAGATTACTGTATCAAGCCTGTAACTTTGGGTTTAGTAATCTCATCTGTCTTCAGTGGCTTCAGTCCTGATGTGAAGCTAGGCAAGAAGCAAAATTTTCAAAGCTTCAAGTAATGTTTTATTTAGATTAAACTTCTTTCATGGACAAATAGTCCTCGCAGTTTCTGTCTGGAGGCCGCTTTGGCAGCCGCTGCTGTCTGAACCTGCTGGCTGCAGGGGAGGGTGGCCTGGAAGGGCCTGGGGACCTCAGCGTCCTCGCTATGGGAGGGCCTGGGGACCCCAGCGTCTGTGCTAGGCTGTCAAGGAGAAGGGGTGCCCTGGACTCTGGAGAGAGCTTGTGTTTTAACAGTGTCAAGTCTCGTAGTGCTAAACTGTTGGTCAGAATAGTTTGTGGACCTCAGAAGAAACACACTTGTTTTGTTTGACCTACAGTGGTTTTTATCTGTATTTCTACTGAGGTTTCCCTCTCCTCCAGGGAGATCAGAAATAGGCAAAAATAGACTGTTTTAGCAAACAGCTGTCTGTTACCGTGAGTATGTGTTTGTTCCAGTTTGAAAGCTGTGTGTATTGCTGCGCTTCAGAAACCCAGTGAGCCACAGAATGGGAAGAGGCAGGTGAAGCTGTAGCTGAGGTGCCTTTATATGCCATATCTTTCAAATCTGCATTTGTAAGCCTGGAAAGATGTTAAGCATTTCAAGTTTTAAAATGGAGGTTGGATTGTATAATAAAACTGATCACTTGTTTAGGAAACTTTGTGTCTCTGTAAAATAATAAATTATGACTGTTGTTAATTCACAGGCTAAAAAGTCAGATTCCTGAAATTAAACAGACATTAGAAATTTTAAAACACATGCAGAAGAAAAAGGTAAACTATTTTGAATATCTAATGAGTATAAGAAAAGCTAACTACCTTTCCACCCTAACAGAACACATTGCAAGAAATGTTTTGGAGAGCACACTTAATATGCCTTTATAAATAACAGAATTGTTTTTAAAGGTATGTAGTACTTTTTGAAAGCTAGTTCAAAAAACATTAATGTTTGGAATGCAAACTTCACTTTTAATAGCGTGTAGATTGCAGCTAAGCTTTGACCTCACCTGTATTCTTTATGGAGATTTCTGCATTGTGTGTATATATATATATATATCTTTTTAAAATGCGTTATTCTTGGAGCTCTAACTTTAATGTTGAAGTAAAATTACATAGAGTTCCACCAAAGTTAATAAGGTATTGATGGCAAAAAGCAGAAAAGTGTGCTCTGTACTGTAAGTTTTGTGTCTTTGACAGAAGTTTCCAGTGAAAATAGCAATTTTAAGTTTTATCATTTGTCTTAAGGATTCCACAAATCCAATGGAAACCAGATTTTTATTGGCAGATAATCTCTACTGCAAAGCTTCAGTTCCTCCTACAGATAAAGTTTGTTTGTGGTTGGGGGTAAGTAAAATGGAACTTTCTCTGAAACTGTTTAACTAACTTTAAAAAGGCTTATAAAAGACAGTGTTCGTTGCTGTCTCATCTGTACTTGTGGCTATGGGCATAACTGTTCATGTGTGCATAGCAGAGCCGTGCCCTGTCAGCAGGGCAAATCTAGCGAGACAATTTCAATGCGCTGGTGAAGGCTTCACGTTCAGTTTTATTTGGTGCCTGAACAGTAAGACTTCAGGAAACTGTGATTTTGCTGGATCGTTCTTTCCAAAAAGCATTTTCATGAATGTTTTCTTTATCACTTCTATCGCTCTGTCATTCAAATTACCATCCAGCGTTGCCTGGGATAGGAGTGGGCCCAGCAAAATAACTTAGTTTGGCAAGTAGCTTCCCATCTTCTCTGTTATTTGTATTTAGCATCTTGCTTTCCCTTTTCATGCACGTTTTTAGGGAAAGATGGGATTTCTGTTACTCACAGGTACCTGCCAGCATTTAGAGTGGAATTTGTGCTAGACTGGTGGGATCTGAGCTCAAAACACAGATCCCGAAGTCCTTAAGCAGTATTAGGTTGAGATACTTTGTATCAGAAGCTTCCTTATATGTGGAGATCACCTGCTAATGTTTATTGTGAGACTTCTAAATCCGGGATGTTCCCAGATCCCTGGGTTGGCTGCCAAACAAAACTGCTTGGCTAGGACAGAAACATTGTTGACATGTGCAGCATCCGAACTCACTGGGCAGCGACTCCCAACCTCTCCCACTTCTTTCCTATCCTAAAAAGATTTGTCCGATACCTGTGGCTTGTAGGAGACTGTCTTCAGAATTCACAACCGGTGACTTTCATGGAGCATCCCAGGTTTATTTTGTAACACAGGAAGTTCATCCTATTGCTGGTTTATACAGAAAAGCTATAACGAAATGCCATGAGCGGTTTATTATATGTAGGTGTTCTTGGCCTTCTGCCTTTATCCTCCTTGTTGCTTACAGTCTGCATGTGGGGCTGTGCATATTATTATTATTGGGGAAACTATGTCTTCTAGCTATTTTAAAAGAAGAATGGCTTCTCTCTCTTGCAGCTCTGTTTAGTGCTCCTGGGAGCCTGTCTAGTTAGTGGTATGTGGCTGTGGCTCTGCTCACTGCACAGTTCTTGAGTGGCACAGAGCTTCACTGGGGCATCTTCACTCGATACTGCTCTTTTTATCTCTTCATGTGGTAGCTTCTTACTGAAATAAAGAGTTGTAGATTAAAAAACCACCATGATATAGGGTAGGGCTTTTGTACTCGGTGTATCTTTAAATACCTGTAAAACTTCTTGCTAATGACCAATGCTATTAGGCTGTGTGCCAGTGTTCCACACAGAGATCCTAAGGTTAATCTTGAACACAATAAAAATTGTTTCTAGAGTTGTGTGGCACTTGAAAGGTGCTGCTAAGAAAAGTGAAGTTTCTCGCTTTTCCAATATGTTGGAGATACTGATACCTGACAGGCTAAATGCAGTACATGGGGAGAGAAATCCCATATTGCTTAGCTATAGGAAGAGAGCTTAAGTCACTAGGGGGGTTTATTACTCGGTTACTGAGGTGGTGGGGGCCTCAGGTGGATGCTGGTGTTGCTTGTCTTCAGTCTCGTTGTCTTGGCCTGTCAGGACAGCCTTTTGTTAATGTGATAAGTTATAAACAACAGCCCGAAATGAGCCTGCTACGGCTTATTCCTTACAATGCAAGAGTAAAAGTGTTTATCGATCTTTCTTTTTCTTAGGCCAATGTGATGCTTGAATACGATATTGATGAAGCTCAGGCTCTGTTAGAGAAGAATTTGTCAACAGCCACAAGAAACCTTGATCTTCTAGAGGAAGACCTGGATTTTCTTAGAGATCAGTTCACCACTACAGAAGTCAGTATCCTTTTTTTTTTAATCTGTGGGTGAAGGGGTGTGTACCAAAGGTAACATACAGCTAATAACCCATTTCCGGAGTTGCGTTTATCTGAGGCTAGCTGCCCTTAAAATTCTGTAGCACTCCAGGAACCTGACCTTTCCCAGCAGCAGAAGGGGATACTGTGTTTCCAGTGCGGAGCTTAGGGTTGGTGTTAGATGTCACAAAGCTTGTGTTTGTCACTGGGTCCCCCAAAACCTGCTGCGGTGGTTGCACACCTGGACTGGGAGCGAGTTGGAAGTGTGGATGGGTGCTGTGGATTGATCGCCAGGGGACCATTTCAAAGCAAAGGGGACTCTTCCTTCCCCTCTAAAGCGTATGAATATTGTTCTTCAGGCTATTGCTGATCACACCCGATTGAGCCACTATTGCGGTGTTCTGCAGGCAACCCAAGGTGCTGCAGCAAGCCTGGCGCTAGCTGAGGCGTTGCTCAACTTGGGGGGGGGGGGGGGGTATTATCACGAACCACCTCCAGGGGTGTGGGATTTTCTTTTACACTTGCTACTTAAAAACTATTTTAATGATGAGCGTAGCCGTCAACTGAGGCATTAAGCTTAGTAAATGAAAGCACAACTACCTGTTTGTTCAGGTTGATGCTTAAGCTGCCATAGTGCTGTGGGAAGTTACGGATGCCCGAAATAGGCAAATACACCTGATAGGGGCAGGTTGACTGAAACCAGAAAAGAATGGCTGTGAGTAAAACTGAGAGTGTCTTTCTCTGTTATATCCTTTTGGAGGTTTTAGAGTAAATGGTATAAATGTTGCAGTTATTAGTGTTCCTGTGTGTTAAGGCTTTACATGAAGTCGGCTCTTTCATTAAATCGTTTCTGTATTGACTGGTAAAGTGATTGAAGTGTGGCCAGCTGTATACCCTGCTTTTTCCCTTTTCTTTCTTTTTGTTTTCCTCCCCTTTGCTGAATGCATGAATTATTTCCTTAATTACACACCCTCAGATATGGCTAGAGTTTATAATTGGGATGTAAAGAGAAGAAACAAGCAAGACCCTTCAAAAAACAAAGCATAGTTTTGCCAATTTTAAATGTGGTTTCAATTTCCAAATACTTTTTATTTAAACACCCCCAAAGTTCATTCTTAAGGGACTGAGTTACTTTAAGCATTTCAGTTGATGGTAAAATATATAAAAACTAATGGTGAGCACCATTTTATTTATTTGTAAACTCAAAATTTAGTTTCGTGCATGCTTCATGAAATGAATTATTTGAAAAGGCACCACACAGTCCAGCAAAGGCCATTAGTATTTTGATCAGGCCAGTCTGTCGTAAGTAAGTTTCTACCTGAGCACTTGTCTGAAAAGTCGAGAGGGGCATGTATGAAATGGAGTGTGACATTTTAGCGGGTTAAGGTAACGCAGGGGTTTCCTTTTGCATCTCTGCGTACAGCAGATGAAGTCAGAAGTCGATTTGGGCTGGGAAGACATGCAGCTGTAATGTTCTAGGAAACAGAAAATACAGTGAAGTCTTGGATTTTGTTTCAGTCAGTTAATTGGCAGCACCAATCTGCAAGCATTCCTGGATATCCACTTCGGATAAACTTGTTTTTAATAATTATTGGTTAGTTAACTGCCTGTTACTGAACTCTCAGCACTTTACATACAAGAGTTTGTGACTTGTCTTCAGAGAAGCGTGGTAAATGGAGTAAACAGCACAAGCCTGGGTCAAGACCGCAGGCGATCTCGCCCGTTCTTTTTCATACATGTGCACACGTTGCTTATTTTTGCAAATGCATTGATCAAGGACCCCAAAATGCTGATAGCCTGTAATCATGAACCCCCCTATTTATGATCCCTCAGACAAGAAGTCCAGTTCAAAAAATGTCTTAATGCTCTCAGTCTCCCAGGTGGTGAAACCTGTATTAGGTGAGGATGGCTTACTGAAGCATGACTTCTGGTGTTTACAGTTGGAATATTTTTTTGGTTCTTACCAAGCCTTGCAAGATTGTTGCCTTTTACCTCTGCAGTCTCTTTCCAAAATGAAATGCTCAGTGGTGATGTCAGTGGCTAATATTCACATTCTGTGACTGAGAATACAGGTTTCGCTGCGAAATAAATGCAAATGTTAACTGTTCAATCTTCATGTAAGAAACAATATACCTGTAAATTTTTTGTACTTTTATTTCATGATATTAAAATAGTAAAACTAAACAGTTGTGGCAAACAGCTGTTTTTGTGCATCTTTCTTGGTGGGAGAAGGTCATGAATCTGATGTTGATCTCTTGTTTCCCTCCTTTAACTGGGGGCAGGGGGGTGAAAAAATTCAGTTGAAGCAGCAAAGTGACAAGTGTAGCTGCCAAATATGGGCTTGATTGTGAGTCAGCACATCCCAGCTTGTGACTACGAGCAACAGCTGTGACGGCACTGTGGCTGTAAAAGAGGGTGAGCTGCAGGAATGGCCGTAAGCCAGGTGAATCCTTAACTGCTGCTCACAGGTAAGTACCTGGGCTCGGCTCGGGCAATGCCGTTTGTTCCAGTGCTTTGGCTGCAGCAGGGAAGCGTTTACATCTCAAGCGTTACGTGACTGAACAGGTACCTGCCCGCTGCCACGCGGGGCTGAGCGTGGGGCTGCTCAGGCTGCAGGCTGCTTCTCTCCCTCTTGTTTTAAGAGCATCAGCAATGATGGGAAAGGCAGCTGCAAACGCGTCCTGATTTCTCTTGCAATTTTCTCTTCAATTTGGATTAATGAGATCCCAACAGGCTAAAGCGTGCTCCCCCTCCCCCTGGCTGGTCCTAGGGCGGCAGGCGCCTGCCTTTGTTGCGCACAATGAAATGACGAGTTAAGCATTTCTGCACCGGCAAAACAAGTGCTGCGTGCAGCTGCCAGCGACGCGACGGGGGTGCGACGGGGGTGGCAGCACTAGAGCTGGAAGCGCTCAGCAGGTTTCAAAGGTAGCTGGCTGGGGGGAAGGGGGGTGGGAGGTGGCTGTGGCCATCCTAAAGCTCGTTGTGGGGTGGTGGTACAAAGTAGATTAAAAAACCCAAAGCTCATAGACAAGAAAAACTTTTCTGTGACTGACCCCGCGTTGCTCTGTCCTTTGTTGTGAAGTGGGTTTGCAGAAGCTGCTGTAGCCACTGTGACACCAGTCCTGCCTGCTGCTGCCAAAGTCCGCCCGGCAGGACCAAGGCTGGATTTGGCCGCTGCTGCAGGGAGCTGGGGTTTTGTTTTGGGCTTTTTTGTTTCATTTTAGGAGGGCCAGTGCTTCTATAGTTGCACTGAGTAGTTGGCTGGTCCTGAAGACGCAAGCAACGGGCCTTCAGAGAAAAATGTATAGTGGATACTGTTGCCAAGAGTGCCTGTTTATTGTTGAGCCAGTCCACGTTAAGACTTTGAGTTAGGGCTGCGGTATAGAAGTGGTACAGGTAGTCCACAGCTTACTGATAGAGAATGGGGAGGGGGAAAGGAAAAAAAAAAAAAAAAAACCACCAAAGTTTCTTTACAAGTTTTGAATTTCACATTATCACATAGTAACCATTTTGCTAAATACAAGCATATTTTCAGTCACATACAGACAGCTAAATACAGCATTATTTTCACATTTCGTTAACAGTGCATAACAGAAAGCAAGGAAAGTGTATAGTATGCTTTTATTCTGCAGGTTCTGAGCAATTTCAATCTAACATGCAGATTGTTTTTAACATGTGGTAGCGACCACAGAAAGTTAGCTTTTTCCTTTTTTTTTTTTTTTTTTTTTTTTTAATTTTTGTCCTAGAGTAAAAGAGCTCCTGACCTTTATCCCATGAAAGGTATCACCTTCTGATTTCTCTAAGTCCCTCTTGCACTAGAAGTCAAAGCATTAAAACCAGTTGTTAGAAAAGAATTCTTAACATATCCTATAAGTTCTTTATCTTAGAAAAAACATTCCAAATTTTGTACAGATGAATCTACATTTCCTATATTTTAATAAGCTGTCTAGAAAATGCAAGGAATTAGAAAAAGATGTAGATAATGATTTCTCTATCATTTAATATAACCATTTATTACCTCTAAGTAGTTAGACTGCATACATTTTCTTCTATACTGTTCCTTTTTAGAACTATGACACTTGTATTTTTAAACTGAAGATTTACTCTGAATGCACTTACTGATTTAGGCTTTCTGGGAGCAGTAAAGGGGAATGTCCAAACCCCATTAAATAAGATAGTGGTTGTCTCATGAAAAGGGATCTTTCCCCTGCTGGCCAGGTTCCTGCACAAAGAATTAGAGAATTTTACTATTGCTAAAAGGCCGTTTGATCCCACTCTTAACTGCTGTGGCTGTAGCACCCTGGTTGTGCCCTCAAGGACAGCTGCTACCCTCAGCTGGGCAGCCCAAGACACACCTCATGATCAGGGGGACCCCAGAGAGCCACAGCAGCTGCCTGAGGGACTTTCCATTCAGAGAACGAAGAAACTGACCCCTCTCTACTGGTTCGTCCTTGCCTTTGGGAACACACAACTAACAGACCTGGTGCGAGCAAACCTTGCGCTCTCCACTGGTGTCAGCCCACGAGAGCCCATGGCAGCCAAGCTCCTGTGGCGCTCTCTGCATCATCTTCGCCAGCTTTGCTTACCTAGAAAGAGATTTTGTAAAGGGATTTTTTTTTTTTTTTTTTGTAAATTTTTCTTGATCTTCAGGGCTTTCAACTCAACCACAACTGAACCTGCTGGGAATTCACGGGGCTTAGCACAAGGTTTTTGAGACGGTGATAGCCTACTCAAGAGCAACCAGGGGTTAGCAGTGACAAGCTTACGGAAAGGCGCCAGACCATTGCCACCCCTCCCTTCCTCCAGGTTGCTTCCAGCACCTGCTGCTGCCCTGCAGAGCCCAGGAACCCAAAATGTTCCTAGGACACAGAAAATAAAAACGTTACTCATTTGCAAGGTTTTGGCTGTTGGGTTGGGTTTGTTGTTTGGAGTTTTTTACAGCTTTAATACGTAAACCACAGGGTTTTTTCTTTATACAGACCTGCCCCATGTGCTGCAAACAGTGAGAACAGGTTTAAAGGGAGAAACAGTCTGAACTCATGCCATAGCTTAAAAAGCTGTAACAAATATTTTACTCTTCTCTACTTAGAGGCCTGAAATCAAACACTAGATGCTTCCTGGGGTTTTTCCCTAATCCCTCCCTCCTGCCCATTAGCAGTTTGGTGTATAAAGCTTGCAACTTGAGTACAAAAAAAAATAATTCACTATAGTTCTGTTTGTTTGCTTTTAATAGGCTGAACTTCCCTGGTTTGCTACAGGAGCACAGTTACCCTGCTGCACTTCAAAAGCTTCAGTTAAAACTTAGCGGAAGCAAAGCTTCTAAGTGGTGAACGGCCTTCCCACAAAACGGCCACCTACTTACAGCTTTTGTAACACGGCTACCATCCCATGATGACCAACCTGAGATGGAACCTCTTTTGTCAAATTAAAACGTGGTGGAAAACAAATTTACTCTTGAGCTTGTCTTGTGGCTTTCCTTTCCACCTGCCCAGACACTCCTTTTGTGTGCTCCTTCTCCCCAGCGCTAGTTCTCTCCTTCCACAGATGCCAAGAAAGAAAATGACGCTTTAACAGCAGAAAGTACTGATGGAAGCTGTTGCTTTCCATGCTATGTAACTTACTTAAAAGCAAATCTCACCTTTTAGGATGTCTGATGCACCTGAGTTAAGCTTTTCAAGTTTTTTTTTATTCTGTTGGGGTTTTTCCCCCCGCCCCTCCCTTCCATTCCTCCTCGTGCCCTGGCTGGTAAGACACCCAAAAGGTCAGCACAGTGCTGTCAGCAGGACAGAGGTGGTGGTGTGTCCCACCTGGCTGCAACACCCCAGCCTTTGAGGTGTAAAAGATGAGGACATGGTTCTCTCTACGCTCTTGATCACTGAATTCTGTTGGAAAGCCCTGAACTCAGGGTACTTTCAAGGTACTCACCTAGGCAGTAAATGCGCAAAAATGCACCGAATAATTAGTACTGGAGCAGGAGTTGCCACTTAGAATCCCAGTTCAGCGCAGCAAGGAAAGCACTACTGGGGAGGGGAATAATTTAAGTTTTAATTACCAATCAAAGAACTGCTGTTTTCCTCTTTAAATTCCACAGAATATTCTTTGCTATCGAACTAGGTTCAAGAATATAAGAAAGAAAATTCAGAAGTGTGCATACCATGTCAGTAAACTTTTCCTGTGGAGTTGGCCTCATGAGGAAACGGTATCTGTGCTGCCTTTACACCTTCCTGGAAAAAAACAGCTGACACAAAGAAAGACGTCCTCTTTCTTTCTCTCTGTCTGCCCATTTGTCACACTACTGAAGTATCCATACTGCAGCTTCAATACCCAGCATGGAGCTATGGATTTACTTAAAAGAGAACACGCACAGTGCCCTGGCATGTGCCAGCCTGTTCAGCTCTCTGTATACTCTCTCCTGTCTCCTGCAGCCCCTCATTTCTGATTCCTCTCTCCTTACAACATCTACATGCACCCTCACTCACTCTCCTTTAGGTTTGTAGCCCCCCAGTTCTGAAAGGTTATTTGGAACAGAACATTTCTTTCCAGGGTCTGTTCTGGTGTCCAAAACAACAGGGGAGGCTGTTCACAACAGGAGTATTGCTCTCCCTTCTGTCACACTGAGTTCACTTAGTAAAGTACATTTGGTTAGTAGAGTTCATCACCTGCCTCACTAGAAGAGCTCAGCACAAGCATCGCCTATCTGATTTCACCACTTCCTCTGAAGAGTGCACTACATTTGGGACAAACCCGCTCTTTACCCCTTCCCATCCCTCCTGGATTGAAATTTCCCCTCTTTTAACAAGCTCATATATATCTCGAGTCAGATCAGTGAAGGCCTTCTCCACGTTAATGGCATCCCGAGCTGAGGTCTCAATGTACTTCATACCATATGCAGCAGCCAGTTTCTCAGCCTCGTGCCTGGTGACTTGCCGCTGGGTGTCAAGGTCACACTTGTGACCTACCAAAACAAAGACGATCTGGTATGGCTGGACGTGCACCTTGGTCTCCTCTAGCCACTCATGGACGTTCTGGAAGGACCTGCGGTTTGTAATGTCAAAGAGCAGGAGTCCGCCAACCGAGTTCCTGTAGTAGGCTCTGGTGATGGACCTGGAAACGAACCAGCCACAAGAACAGTATAAGCTACAGTTGTTTGGGAAGAAGGGCAGAGCCAGTTTCATGTGGGTTTTGTTTGGTTTTGTCTTCCGATTTATTTTCTTCTTAAGCCAAACGCAGCCCTTCTGAACAGACCTCTGCTTAAGAAAGCACGTTACCACCACCCAGTCCGCCCTGCAGAACACAGGGCAGAGGAGGCCATTCAGGCAATGCCTTACCACTTTTACCTTGGGCTCTGTAGAGCTTGTAATTCAAAAAAAGACAGCTGGCCTTGGCATAAAGATTTCATCCTTGGGTAACTGTCCCACTGACTGATTTAGTACAGCTCTGTTCAAAACCCCCACCACCATTTTTGGTCTCTATTTTCTGTCACGGATTTCTGTATGCCCTTTGCTGTCAATCTAGAGAGTCCTGTCCCCCACCCCACGTAAGTTCTCTGAACACCCCATCTAACCCATCGGTTTAGAAGCACTCGTACAAATTAAGAGATTTCACTTGGAAAGCAAATACCCACTCTTTGACAGACACATAAAAGAAGGAGGCTACAGACTCGGAGGGCAGACCGTGGGGCTGTAGCTCCCCCCATACACCCAGGGCCTGGGCACGGGGACATCCACCAACCCGTACACTCTCTCCCGCTACACCAACTGCTCAAAATGACATTAGAGGTAACAGGACACGGCTAGTGACACTAACCGGACAGCCAGTCTGACCTCCTGAGCAACAGCAAAAGGATACACCAGCTTCCTAGGGGAACGTGCGTTACTGGCGGTCTTGCTCCTGCCAAGTACCAACAACACCCAGCAGTAACCAAAAAGACCCCCGAACCACGGGCTGCGAAATGGAGCGCGTCTTCCACAGCTCTTCCAATGGCGCAGCCAGAAGCAGCACACGAAACTGGCTAACACAGGGCAATGATGGGGTGAAGCTGAGACCACGAGGCTGAGCTGAGCTACAGTTCAAAGACTACTATGTATGGAAAACCCAAGAAGTGATAAAACGGGTGTTTCTGCAGTCATGGATTCGTTTTAAATCCAGAAGCAATGATCAATTTCAGTCCCTGGAGGCATTCACACTTGGGCCTGAACTTCACTTGCTGGGAACATGGAAGCACTGCTGCATTTTTACCTTGGGTTGAGTCCTTTTTTGGACATGCAAGACTGTTGTTAGGTGGTCCTGTAGTGTGTCTAATCTAGTGAAACTGTCCCAAGAAAGGACGAGCTGGAGTTTTCAAGGATTGCTGGATCAACAGACACGCAGTGATGGGTAAAAACCCTCAGCCAAAACTGAAGAAAGCCGGAGCGGAGATAGTTGCCTGTATTTGGATAATTTCTCCTCTCCCAGTTATCTGGCTGAGGGACAACAGTAGCTCTGCACATTTGGCACTGAGGGAATCAGATCTGCCTTTTGCTCCCTAGCCAGCTGCAAACAGATATCAGTGCTCTGAATTTACCCCCGCACTGTCACATGCATTTCTGCTTCTCCTTTGTGTTCCGAGCCATCAGCCCTGGCTCCTGCCAACATCAACAATGCCTCAGGTACTTCTGAAAGACATGACAGGATCGAAGTTGAATACTGCTTTGAGGTAAAACTAGGTGAAGGTCTCAGCATCTTTCCTTAAAGCCTTTTCCACAGACCTTTTCCCTTACTGATCCACAGGAAGCAAGCTACATTGCCGTCACGCTGCATGGCACTCCCCAGCTCCCTTCCAGGGCTCCTACCAACCCTCCTCCCGCCATGCTCATACATGCTCATGCAGAGCAGCATGAGGATTCGCACCTATCCTGACCAAGTTATAACATAAAGGTATTGCCTCTGTCAGGGAACTCACCCCTGCTCTGTACCCACGGTGGGGACTCCCGCGCCCAGGGTCCGTGCCTGTTTGGCTGGGTCTTTCCCTCCCAGCCGAGGGAGAGCCGGCAGCTGGATGGAAACAGCTTCTTCTGTAGGTGGAGGCACACAGTTCCAGGGACTGAGGGCTGCACATGCTTTTGCTAGCATTACACAACACTGGGTTTCAGACAAGGAAATCACAGTATCTGAGCAACCAGAGATGGGCAAAACCTGACAGATTCTGGAAGAACTGGACCCTGCTCTTCTACAGCTCCAAAGCAGCCTCAACACTGCCCCAGGCAGCGTGTTTTGGGGTCTGATCTGGCAAAACAGAACGGCACACGCTTAGCTGTAATTTAAGCCTTGACTGCACGGAAATTGCTTCTGATTTATGAAGAGGGAAGAAGCTCACAACGGGGGTCAGGAAGAACAGAAATGTAGCACAGCTGCAGAGCAGAGAATGTCAACAAGGTGTCTTCAAAATAACTACAGTGGTTTCTTCCTTGTGGGGTGGCTGTCAAAACCAGGCAAAGCAGACTGGAAATGCTCAAATGAGAGAACTCTGTGAGAAAGTGGAGCTCATTCTTATGTATTTCCTTCTTAAGAATTTCCCTATGGATGACAAAGAAGTTTTAAGGGTTCTGAAGAGCACCTGCACCATTGTGCTTCTTTCCTGTGCCCGCAAGTCTGAGAGGCTTCAGCTTACTCCAGTAATAGCTACACCTTGCCTTTTGCCAAGACAAATAGCTTGCAGGAGAAGCCCAGGAGCTGCTGTCTTTATGGGGCACAATTTGTCACCGGGCTAACAGTGATTTGAAAGGGATAAACACAAAACAGATTTTTTTGCCGGATTTATTTCATACTTCAGAGTGCACCATAAGGGCACCTGGGTTGGCTCACTTCCCTCTAGCTTTTCACACGGGGAATTTAAGTCTGCACTTTGGCAAGGGTATTTCAAAGCTGCACGATGTGGGTTTTTCATGTCACTCACTGTTCCTGCCCTTTACACTCTTCCTGCCTTTGAATGCTGCTGCCCATCGCAGCAGCGCAGCCTGCCCTTGTGCTGAAGGTCGCCTGCTCATCATGCTTACAACCCGAGCGCCATGCCGGGTCAACCACCAGCGCGAAGGGTAAGCAGCCTCCAGGGCCCCAAACTTCCCAATGTGTAAAAGAAAGGACACTGAAGCCATCCAACAGCTTTTGCTCTTCACAGCATGGCACCCAGGCGTGTTTTCTACAGACCTCAGCCCTGAGACCCGAAGCTGGAAGCTGATGCAACTGCAAGCTAAAGCACCTCCTCTCTCAGCAGAATAAAGCACCAGCTCCTCACCCCGAGGGGCTGCAAGGTAGTTGGGAAAAAAACACCCTGTCACTGGCTAAGGACCGACTACTGCACATGCTGGGCCAGATGCCAACACCACAGATACGAAGGAAGGTGGGGAGAGGGGCAGGCAAGTTCTCATGTATTGAATGAAACCAAAACATTCCTCAGGCCAGTCGTTGCAGCACAGAAGTGGCAGCTCCGTGAAGCTGTGCAGAGATGCAGAGCAAGGGAAGTGCGGAAGGATGGAAGAGCAGACAAAAGTTAAAGCCGCGTGAAAAACAGAAGCAAAGAGGAGGCCGGGAGCTGCGCATACGCTCGCACCCCATCCGAATGAGCAGCGCATCCCGGGACACCACCAGCACACTGCTTAGCTGGGGCCCAGCCTGGCCCAGCGGCTTGTACCATACATTCCCGTGGGCCTCCCATGCCGCCCTACGTTTTCCGCACCGAGCCTTGGTTACTATTGCCTGACCTCTCAGACCGTCAGTGGCTGGGCTCGGCCTGCCACCTCCAGAAGGCACCGGGCACCGCGCACAGCCACGGCCGGGGGTCTGTGCCGGCCCCTCCCCGCCCGGGGACCACCCGCAGGGGGTCACCCCGCGCACCACACCGCATGCAGCGAGCCCGAACACGCGTGTCCAGCTGCCCGGCCACTGCCCCTGGGCACCAGCGGCGAGCAGGAGCCCTCCCTGCCGAGCGGCGCCCGGTGATGCTCCCCGCTCCCCGCTGGAAACACGGCCAAGGGCCAGCGCTGCCTGCGGGCCCCGGCCCCGGCACGGCCGCCATCGGGGCTGGGCACGGGCCCCGCGCCGCGCTACGCTCCCCCGGGCGAAAGCAAAAGGAAACATGAAAAGAAGAAAGCGAAAAACGAAAAGCGGGGGGAGCACTAGGGGCAGTTTGTCTCCGCTTTGTCTGGGCCGGCCCCCGGGGGACGCCGGCCCCAGCCCCGCAGCGCCCGGCCCCGCGGGAAGGGCCGCCCCGCCCGCCCCCGCCGCCGTCCTCACCGGAACCGCTCCTGCCCGGCCGTGTCCCAGATCTGCAGCTTGATCCGCTTGCCCGGCTCGATCTCCACCAGCCTGGAGAAGAAATCCACGCCCACCGTGGGGTCGGAGATCTGGGCGAAGCGCCCCTCGGTGAAGCGGCGGATGAGGCAGGACTTGCCCACGGTGGAGTCGCCGATGACGATCAGGCGGAACTGGTAGAGCCAGATGGCCTCCATGCTGCCGCCGCCCGCCTCAGCGCCCGCCCGCCGCCGCGCCGCCCATGCCCGGCCCGCGGGCCCGGGGGCGGCCGCCGCCGCCGCGCCGCTCGCCCGCCCGCAGGGGGCGCGCCGCCCGGGAGGCCCCGCGCTAGGCCGGGACCGCGGCGCCTCGGCGGCCGGCGGCGGCCCGGGCCTGGCCCCCGCAGCCGGGAGGCAGGCGGGCCGGCCCGGCTGTCTGCGCCGCGGCCGCGCCGCTCAGGCGGGCCCCATGGCGGCCGGCGCAGGCCCCTGCCCGTCACCCCCACTGGCCCGTCACCGTCGGCGCATCCCGCCGGGCCCCGGCCCCGCCGCCGGGGTGCTGCGCGGACCGCGGGGCCGGGAGGGCGCCGGCTGCCGCCTCAAGCCCTGCCGGCGCTGGGGCCCGGCCGGGGGTCGCTCCCCCCGCCGGTGCCGCGGAGCCCGCTCTCCCCGCAGCGCAGCGCAGCGCCGCGGCGGCCGTTCGCTGCGGCTGCACCCGCGCCGCCCCCCCGCTGGGGCCGGGGCTGGTGCCGGGACCGGGGCCGGAGCTGGGGCCGGGGCCGGGCTGCGGGATGGAGGCGCGGCCGAGCGCGGGGCGCGCCGTGATGCAATGGCGGCCGCGCTCTACCGCACTGCCGGGAGGAGCCGCCACCCCCAAAACGCGGCCGCTGCGGGAGCCGTGCGGGGGCGGGGCGGGGCGGGACCGTGCGGGGCGGCGGGGGCGGCCGGGGGGAGCCCGCGGCTGAGGGGACGCGGGGCTGAGGGAAGCCCGTGGCTGAGGGGGAGCCGGGGCTGAGGGAGGGACATGGCACTGAGGGGAGCCCGGGGCTGAGGGGAGACGCAGGGCTGAGGGGGACGCGGGGCTGAGGGAAGCCCGTGGCTGAGCAGGACGCAGGGCTGAGCGGGAGCTGGGGCTGAGGGGGGACAGTGCTGAGGGGGATGCGGGGCCGAGGGGAGCCGGGGCTGAGGGGAGACGTGGGGCTGAGCGGAGATGCAGGGATGAGCAGGACATGGCGCCAAGGGGAGCCCGGGGCTGAAGTGAGACGCGGGGCTGAGGGGAGACAGGGGGCTGAGGGGAGACGCAGGGCTGAGGGGAGACACGGGGCTGAGGGGAGACACGGGGCTGAGGGGGGACACGGGGCTGAGGGGGGACACGGGGCTGAGGGGGGACACGGGGCTGAGGGGGGACACGGGGCTGAGGGGAGACGCAGGGCTGAGCGGGACACGGGGCTGAGGGAGGGATATGGCACTGATGGGAGCCCAGGGCTGAGGGGAGACAGGGCCGAGCCCAGGGCCAAGGGGGAGCTGGGGGCCGGGCAGCCCCCAGAGCTACGGGGCACAGGCCAAGGCTGACCTTTCTCAGCACTTCCCCAGAGCGAGGGGTGTCAAGCAGGGTGCACAACACCTTCCCACGTTTTAAATGCGAGTCTTGTTTCTGGAGAGGTTCAGGCTCCTCACTGCTGCATCAGGGCTTCCTTCCCACTGAAACCTAACGGGGGGAGCCTGAGCGCAGCTGGAGAGCCCCTGCACCGCTGCCCTGGGCACTGGGTCACCTGTGCCCTGCGAGCCTGCCCTGGAGGGGGACAGTGGTGACAGCAAGGTATCTTACTGACAGACTCATGAATCCCAGCATAGCCACACACACACACATATGCGTGGGCGTGTATATATAGTATGTGTATATATATATATATGTGATGTGTGTACAGCCTCAGAAATGAATAGTTACAGACATTAAATACCCAGCAACTTAAATACCACCAATCTTAACAAATCCATTCTCCCTCGCTCCGCTCGAGTGGGTTCTTGGCTCCACAGGGTGAAGCGCGGTGTTCAGGAACACAAGCAGCAGCAAACGTGGCACAGCTTACACACAGATACCGCGGAATGTAAATCCCGATTTTACCCGGCTGTCCCAAAGGCGGCCTGTCCCAGGCGGGTAGCGCTGCGTACCACCACGGCAGTGTGAGCCGCACTCGCGTGGCTCCGTCAGATACGGCTGAGCTCGAGCAGCTGCTTGTTCTGCACTTGCCAGGGCAGAGTTGTGATCTCTGGAAGGGAAAACAAGCATGTACATTATTAGAAACAGTGACTTAAATGTGTGTATTAAGTCAAACACAAAAAAAGAGGACTACTGATGCTTTTTCTTTTTTTAAATTTATGAAAGCATTGGTGGTTTTTTTTCTTAATAAAGACGGTTTCATTAAGAGCTCCTCCTGCATGACAGCTATTGAAACAAACACATCCACAGTGGCTGTTATTTTCATTAGATCCTCAAAAAAAGGACATTTGTATAGGTATGAGATAGTTAGCCAGCTTGCAAATTGGACTAGGACATTAGAGAGACCATTTCAAGTCTTGAGGAATAAATGTCAAGGAATTCTTTCAATATCCTTTAATATATTTATTCAAAAATAACAACCTCAAAAGATCCTATTTTAATGTACCTCAGGACAGGAAAGCAAACTGATGAAGCAGTCTGCACAGTAACAGAAACGGTGCAACAGGAAAATATTAAACCTATAAATCTGAGTTAGCAGTACATTAACCAGTGACTCATTGCCGGCGATGATTTGTGGGGATCTGTCGCACTTTACCGTATGATTTCTGAGTATTCGATGCCCATTAGTTCAAGCCCACAACAAATTGTGGTTTCTCTTCACTGTTTTTCCCTCCTCCCCGTGCACTCGCCCTATTCCTTTTCTTCCACAGGTCTGGCTGTGCTCCAGCAGGCACAGGGCACTCGGCAACACACCCTGCAAGCCAGGCGTTGGTGGCATCTCCAGGAGGTATCTGAAGGCAGAGGTGCCGATGAACCTGGTGCTGGTGCACGCTGATGGCACCTCACGGCAGCAGCGCGAGCTACGGCAGTGAGTAGCTGAAGCTCCCTGATGTGCGGGGCCGTGAGGAGCTGGGGGAGCACCGAGGGGTGGGCTGATGCCCAGCAGATGCTGTCATAGCTAGAGGAGTTCCTGGAGCAGCCGGGACCTGTTTTCCCCAGCAAATAAACCCGCAGGATCCCATGATGCAGATATCATTTTCATCTTCTCTGAACACATGCATATAGATGAACACACGCTGTGTGACTAAGCAGCCACGATATTAATTAGCAGCAACTGAGAAGGCAGGAGAAAATGAGATCCTGGGAGAGCCTTTGTTCTGGTACTGTTTTAGAAAATGGAAAATCTGGTGTCTGAAAGAAAACAAGAGACAGTAACCTAGATCTGATGCAAAAGCAGGTTTGTTGGCTGGGGATGGGACAGCAGGTGCTGGTGAGAAGCTGTGGGAGCGTGTGTTCTGATGGCAGCGCTCGGAGCAGCTTCCGCGGGCTGGTGGCAGCACCGAACTAGGGGCAACTCTTCAGTGCTCTTCCCCATGGGTCCTTTTCTCCTCACGGCTGCTAGCGCTGGAGGAGAGCTGCTGGAAAATGACCTCAGCAGAGGTGAGGGCACGGCTGAAGCCATGCGGGCACACCGGGGCTGAGCTCTTGCATCGGCTGGCAGCACCCACGGGACTCCACAGGCCGGGTCCGAGCCAGCTGCCCCGGAGGCAAAGGGGAGCTCCCCGTGCAGGCAGCACCACCGCACAGCCAAACGCGGGTTAAAGCGCTTCCCAAGGGCCGCCTGTGCTCACCTGTGTGCGCAGCTCCTGCGCAAGGGGAAAAACATCCACGCATCAGCCACTGGAGCGGGTATTTATTTAGTACACTCATTTTAAGGCAGGAAAGCTGGGGCAAAAAGGTGCGAGGGCTGGAGAATGACTCCCTTGCAACCCTGCGCTGCCTGTAGTCTCTATCCCAGAGCAATTCTCTTCCTTTCAGCGTTAGATGATGAAGCCCCAAGCAGATACTCAGGAGGGGCTTTTGCGAGCCCAGTCCCAACCCATTTCAGGCAGGTGGGTGCTGAGCGCGCTGTGTGTGGCTGTGCTGAGCGTGGCGCCAGCCTCAGCAGTGCCTGTGCTGGGGCAGGATGGTTTCCAGGCAGGCAGCTCCACTCAGGCAGGAGCTCTCTGCCGTGAGGCCCAGGGGCACTGTGGCTAGGCCACCAACAGAGGTGGCCAGGAGTCAGCCACTGCCCAACACCGGTACACAGAAGTCCTTCCCTCCAGTTTGCCGCCCAGTTGTAGTTCAGCTTTTCCCCAAAACCAGCCACTGCCCGTTACCCCGGTCACTGGCAGCTGGGGGCTGAAGCCACTTCCAAGCCCACGGCAGCCCTACGAGGAGCAGAGCGCATCAGCGCTGCACGCACCATGCAATTTTAATGCCCTTTCAGTTTCCAAGGATACAAAAAACAATCAATCGGGCACAATCCCTCGCTGTGGGGCTGGCTGCACAGGAGCTGCCCGAGACGGCCCGTGCCTGCACCCTGGCCTGGGAAAGTGCAGCGACTGCAACACACTGGTGAACCAGAGCACCCAGCCCCACAGGCAGCCCCACAGGCTGAGGGCCACGACCCCGCAGGTTTTGTAGCCCAGCCCCACTGGCAGTGGAGCTGCACATCACTGCAGAGACAACCTGCCTCCATGCGGAGCCCTGCGAGTGTACACTACCCAAGAGGCCAGAGACCAGCTCCAGACTGAAAACAGCTACAGGCCACGCAGCAGGGTGATGGGAGTGCTGAGACTGGGGCTGGTTAACCACATAGCAAACAATTTATTAGCTAGATTCAAAAAACAACCCTGTTAAATTAGGCCTGTCCAGGAGATGTGACACAGAGACAGATTACACTGTGACAGGAACATGATTGCACCCATGATGTGCTAGCTGATGTGTGCCGCTGTCAAACCTGGGACAGAAGGAAGGTATTCAGCAAATTAATGTTTATTATTTATACGATGCCCACACTTAGGCGGGGCAGTGCAGACAAGCGTAAAGCCAAGGGCACCACATGGTGCTCAGGAACCGACAGCCCAGCTGACAGCAGGCACTGGGAGCGTAATTTAGGAGTTTGTGGCAAGGTGACAGCCTTAGAGCCTCCAACAGCAGTAGCAGGAGGGAAGCACAGGCAGGGCTGAATGCCAGGAGGCATGTGGTGAAGCTTCTGTCCCACCTTGGCTTTTGGCTGGGCTAAAGTGCCTTGTGGTGGACTTCTGTGGCAGACTGGCAGCCTCTGTCCCCAGGAAACTTGTCTAACCTCCCTCCCCAAATGCCAGCCTGTCAGCAGAATGCTTCTAGTGAGTAAAGGTGTACCGCACACCAAGGCGGCTCCAAGGATGCTGGCTGGGGTTCCAGGGGTGGTATCCTGCAAAGGTACAACTCGTCCCCCAGTGTCACACTGGGATCAAATCAAAAGCAGCAGAGCAGACGCAGGCTCGATAAATATAGTCATGGCTGAGTGATGCTGGGTGTCCCATTAATGGTCCCCCATTAATATAGGAACACATTACCTAAATGTGCCCTACATTAGGTGTCCAGGCTCCTCCTGTACCCAAAAAAGAGAGGCAGGAGCATCCTGAGAGCTAGTTATCCCACTCAGCTTGATGGGATGAACTGTCCTCCTCCACCACTGCTCTCTCCCTTGGGTGTAGAGGAGCAAAGCACAGAGGGCCCAGCACAGAGCAGCTGCCAGACATCAGACAGCTTGAATTGCCCCATCCCCTGAGCAGGAGGCTCTGCCTCCTCTCAAGGAGCTTAACAACGCCACAGAGATGGGGCTGCAAAGCCAGCCAGGGTCTGTGCCCATGGGAGAATGTGGGAGAGATACAAACGCAGAGAAACTTCAGAAATAACCAGACAAGCCTCTTGAGTCCGTAGCAGTGCTCCAGGGCAGCGTTAGCATTTGCTTTGCAACGTGAACGGACAGGGAAGATGAAACTCTTGTTCAGTGTGATGCACACGGGTGGGTGTGCACAGAGGAGAAGCTTGTCCCTGCAAGTGGCAGAGCCACCCTCTGGTGCCGCACAGCACCCACATGATGCAGCCTCCAGCCCCAACAGCTTGCACGTGCGAGCAAGTCAGCTGGGTTTTTGAAGAGACTTAAACTATTTGCAAAACGTTTCCCTGTGACAATAAATTAAACATCAGCTCATTACTATGGGATGGCTTACTCCAGATGCAGCTCCCGGTGTCTTATTTCAGATTATGATCACATTAAAATGGTCATGTGTTGGCCGATCTAAAAAGGGGGACTCCCATCAAGAGATCATTGTATCTGCCTGAGTGTGCCTGAATCCAAGAGCAGATCCTCCACTGGGAATATCATGTCCTTATAGCTGTTCAAGTCTTCCCAGGAAGGGAACAGGATCTGCTTAGAGCAAAAGAGAAGCCATTACAATCAGGATAAATTAGTAATGGTGAGTGGGAGAGAGAGAAGAGGAAAAGAGGTTATTGTGATTTTTCCTTCTACAGAGTGGGTGTCTGAGCTACTGACATTGCCAAAACAGCTCCCCAGCTTCCCCTCTGAGCACAGAGCTCAGCCTGTTTGATTACAGCTCGAGTGCTGCTTTGGGTTGTTAACAACTAGCAGGATGGCATTACGGGTTTTAGATGCATGAAATCTGATTTCTGTTCCTGCTGGTAGCATCTCAAGTTTAGCGGCAGCACAGGCAGGTGTGCAGAGTGAGAAAAGGCAAAATATACCTGCGTTTGCTCTGCTCCACACCGCTGAACACAGGCCTTTTCATCAGAAGCTGCAACGCCTGTTGAGGACTAATTGTGGGGGTCTTTAAGGTGCTGCAGGGGGTAGAACTGTGGCAATGTGGTGCTGTATATTTTCCCTTTTATAAAATACAGGATGCCAAGGAATACACTAAACCCTGACTGCAGTCCTGGAAAAAAATGGAACAATATCCAGCAGAAATACACATGACTCCTTCTTCTCCTTCTAACACAATCTATTAAAGCAGGGCTGGTTTAGCCAGCTCGGGTCTACAATGGAGGCTGGATTGCCACAGCCCAGAGGCAAGTCCCACCGTAATACGATCTTACAGCATTTTAAAAAGCAAGTATCTGCTGCTAAGAGAGCACCTATTTCAGGCTACTCACAGGGAAATGACTGTCCCAGCACGGCCCCTCTCCAGCAGGAACGCTAGCTGGAGCCCTGGGGCGTGAACCTGGTGTGACCAGCAAACCTGGCAAGCTCAGACCTTGCTCCTCATTGTGTTTTTCCACTCTTCCTAGGATGCTGCTTGCCTGCTGACATCTTCACCCAACCTCACTCAGATTTTACCACCTGACATGAGACATTTCAGCCGAGTGAATGGGAAATCAATGCAAAACCAAAAGGAGCTTGGTCTAGGGCTGCTAAACTGTAGGGTGGGCCCCTGTGGGAGCCACTTCCAGCCCTCCACCATGCCCACCCCTCTCTCAGGGGAAAGAGAACCCACACAAGCCATTAACAGTAATTTCTCCATGGACCTCCTGCCGGCTGATGCTTAGTCTTTGTGCCGCTGTGAGCTGACTCAGCACCTTCCAACCAATGTGTACAGAAGGGTGGGAGAAGCTGGCAAATGCCCCAAAAGTGGGAATGGCCATCCATCCTGGAGCTTCCCGCTCTTGCTCAAACCTCATTGCTACAAATCAGCCATCTGCTCACGCCAGGCCAGGAGCTGGTACTGCAGTACCCAAACATGCCAAGTCTTGTGGCCCCACAAACTTCCCCTTGACCCTCACTGGGAGGGCTGCTCTTCATGGCAAAGCCACCAGTACAAGGAGCCTCCCAAAAAGTGCAGCCCATGGGAAAACGTGGCTGCTCCTGGCCGACCCCATGGGAAGGGACTTCTGTTTCAAGAGCTTTCCACAGGTCAGTAGAATCCTGCGCAGCAGTGATGCCGCGGAGAGCAGCACGGCTCCGGTAACACATACCTTACAGTGTCTGCAAATATGCTTTTGCACGGTGCTTTACAGTGAGCTTCTGACAACCTTTGCGACAGCGCTCAGAGGGACATCTCTTCCCAAGTATCCGTTTTAACAGTAACAGCAGATGACCAGGACACCTGAGGGGTGGAAAGCAAGCCGGTGGAAAAGAAAAAGGATTAAGCCATGAAAGATTTAAAGTCCAGAACAGCCAACTGGAACAAACCATCAAGCCTGGTACTGAATATGCTCACTTTTAGTTATCAGGAACTGAAGTGTATTTATTCAGGTTTTGATACACCAGTCTATTTGAAACATTTTTTTACTTAATTTAACAAGCCTGCAAAAATACAGCATTTCATATTTCAGCAGATCACATTAGTACATGGGTTTATTTAGCCAGCGTAATTTTCTCCTCGAATCTCCACAGTACTTCAATTTTTTTTCCCCTGTCTTGGTGAGGGATAAAGCTGAGCAAATATTTAGTAATGGATAATTAATTCAACCACTTCTTTTCCATCTCCTCTGAGACACTCATTCACTGCATGTTGATCCAGATTCAACAATTCTTTCTTTTTTGGGGTGGTTCAGCCTGGAGAGAAGAAGGCTCTGGGGAGACCTTGTAGTGGCCTTCCAGTACCTACCAGGGGCTTGTAAGGAAGATGGGGACAGACTTTTTAGTACGGCCTGTAGCAACACAACAAGGGGTAATGGTTTTAAATTGAAAGAGGGTAGATTTAGATTAGATATTAGGAGGAAATTCTTTACCATGAGGGTGGTGAGACACTGGCCCAGGCTGCCCAGAGCAGCTGTGGATGCCCCATCCCTGGCAGTGCCCAAGGCCAGGCTGGACGGGGCTCTGGGCAACCTGGTCTGGTGGAAGGTGTCCCTGCCTGTGGCAGGGGGGTGCAACTAGATGGGCTTTCAGGTCCCTTCCAACCCAAACCATTCTATGGTTCTATGATTTTTTTAGATAGCTTCTAAACTATTTTCAACAGTTTCTGGTACCTGTAATATGAATAGCTTCAAATGGACAAAGGCCACAGATCCTATTTGCCAGATGGAGCATAAATACCTTCTAGACTCTTGCTTTCTATTCTTTTTTTTTTTTCTTTTCTTTTTTTTTTCTTGGAAGGTTCCCGAGAAAAAGTTATATAAGTGATAAACTCAGTGGAAGCACATTCATTCTCAATGCAGAACACTCATGGGAAGCACTTGCCCAGCTCTACCGTAGATAGTGAGATTTGCATTTTATATTAAGAGGATAGTGCCTCAGGGTCCCAGCATGGAATCTGGCATTTCACGGGCTTGCTCCGTCCCTGGGGTCACCCTGTACCCGGCAATGACTACAGTCAGCTCCTGCTGCATCACTGGTACCTGCATGCTTGTATTCAGGGAAATGAAGGGCATAAACCACATTTACTATATGCATCATCTTACCTTCTTATGGAACTTTGCTTAACCCATTCCACAATGAACTACTAAAACAGTCAGAAAACTTTCCATCCGTTTTTTCTTTTTTTTTTTTTTTTTTTACCAGGTCCTACCCAACTCACCTTATCGTCAGCGCACACCTAAGGGCCCGAGTCTGCTACACGCAGCATCGTAAGCCACCACGTACAAAGAGGCTGTTAACCTTATGCTCACAAGCTCCCCCACTCCTCCATATGACACTGACAACAAAAGTGCCTTAACTCTTTTTGTGATCAAGTGCTTTCTGCGCAGTAAGTAAAACAGATACAGCACAGCAAACCTGCCTCCTCAGCTACGGCTGTGTTACAAATACGCATGCGGTTTGGCAGCGTAATCTTTTACTCCGATAAACTATTAAATGCCAAAGAAAGCTTCTTAAGTTAATCAGGGCTTGATTTAAATAAACAAGCCACCAAAAGATTAACAAAAATCCTTAATGGAATCTGAATGCAAACCCAGTCTGCTCACAAGTTCATAACAGCAATTGGAACCGGCCCACTGACCCCCTTTTTCTCCCCTTACTGGCACCACCAGTGAAAAAGAATTTTCTGGAACACCCAACACAACCATTTCCAGCTCCATTGACGCCAGCAGCAGTTTTGGCAACTTCGTCACAAGCACATGTGCTAATACTGCACGTCAGGGGGAGGAGGAAGAGGAGGAGGAGGCAGGATGACTTCATTCTCGTGACAGAGGGGAGTCAGCTGAACCCTCCAGGAAGAAACTCGGAGCTGCTTGCGCCGAAGCCCCGCGTTACTGACCGCTTTCACAGCCACAGCAGGAATTGCCCCCCTGGGAAGCGCTTGGGCAGAGCACAGCAGTCCTGAGGGCAGCTTCGCTGCAACAAGCCACCACTCCGATGAGCAGGACTCCTCGGTGTAGGTACGTTATATGTATGCATCAACGCTCACACGTTCAGTACCTAAACATGTAAGGACAGTAATTTAAAACTCCTGTCTTAGGTACAATACTTAATTTTATCCCACAAAGGTAATAAATGACCAAACATTGGTGAACAAAATGTGCCAGGCTGGAGCCCATACAAAGTATCTGTGGGCTGACATGCTATATATATCTCAGGTCCTTCATTAGACAGTTGTTATTTAATTCTGCTGCTCTACAGACTCTTTCTCGGTGCTTTCAGTACTATGACTGGTACATATCCAAGTATTATTTTTTTCCCGTTGCAGAACCATCTTCTTTCCTTATTTTTTCCCATAAAACCTGCTGATTATTTCCCAAATGCCTTCATTTCATGAAAAAGTCTTGTTATTTTAAGTGTAGATTTTTCCATTAATTTATTTACAACCATCTTTGCTAAGCTGAAAATTTACGCTGAGCTTGAGTTACATAAAATCAATACATCAAGAAGAATATCAAAATATTCACAGAGCTAAAATCTAGAGTAGTGTAGTTACAAAAAACGTTTTCTCCATGACATTTCACTTGCCCTTGGGCAAAAATGATTCATTTTGACATGACAAAATTTAACACCTCTTTTCCTTGCTTTTGTGTTACTCGAGACCATGATAAAAATAGGTACAAGGAGACTAGTTGATGAGGAAAGAAAAACATTCTATTTAATCACAATATATACATCCAAAATAGAAACTACAAAGCTGCATTTCAAAATACATTCACAATGCCACTCTGCCACGGTGAATGTGCCAGATGCAAAGTTGTTGCAAGCTACTGGCAAAAAGGAAATGCCGGCCACGGACAACTTGCTGAGAGGCCTCTGGTGAGAGGAAGACTAGAAGGGCAGCAGGATATGCAGAGGCAGGAGACCACCCCAGGCAGCTGGAGCTCTGCAGCTACCCTTCACATTCCTTCACTCCCTACTTACTCTCCCACCGGCTCCCAACATCTCCTGTGCTCCAGTCTGATTTTGACCTTTCTTTCCTGACCCGCGGTGCCAGGCTAACGTGAGACTGTTTCCTATGTCATTATTTCATATTGAAGTGTTTTGCACGCAAGGCATTTCAAAGGTGCGATTCGGCTCGTTAGCAAGGTAACCATATCTTACATTTGGGCAAGCACTTTAGTTTATATTGCACTGAAACTGCCCTTTCACAGAGAAACTTGCCTGAGGTCACTGAGGAAGCCTGTGGGAAAGCTAGGAAAACAGCCCCTGGTTGCAAAATCTCACTAGCTGTAGGACCATCACTTCTCTCTTTCACCTTAAAGCAGAAAGAAATTAATACATTGAATTCCTCATTGTTATCCTCCTCAGGTTGCTTCATTTTCTGCTTCAAATACTCCTGTCTTTCTTTAGACTTGCCTTGGATCTCCATTTTCCTTATGTTAGAGATGTGTTATCACCAGTGACAAATGTAAAGCTCTCATTCTGGGACTGTGCTGCCGGTGACTTGGAGCAATTCTACATCAAGTACAAAGTGTACCACTTGCAGGGGAATATGAATAATACCATGCTGCTGCTTTAGTACAACTACATCTCTGCACAGAAAAAAAAAATGGCACAAGAAACAGTAAAAAAAATAAAAATATCTCCTTTTCCTTCTGTCAGCGTTCCCAGAACTTAATGGAATTCAAGGATACTGAATATAAATGATTAAATAAAAAGGCAAATGAAGTTTCTTCTTAGTCAAAATCAAATATAGCATCAGTTTGGGATCTTCCATGTCCTCTGTTAGGGAATTAGTACTTAACATTTACCACCTCCAAAGTGCTGTCCGTCAGTTGCCTTATTACCCTGACACTTGCCAGCCCTGTGGATGGTCTCCATCACCTTGGTGCAGGAAGTTTCCTAATTCTAATGGACACATTCAGCCTTTCAATGGCACAAACAGTAGGTTATTTCAGTTTTTTCCTCCCTGCCAGTGAGCGCAGCGGCAGCAATCCTTCAATCCATTCATTGGCAGCCGACATCATCTCCTGCCAAAAAGCCACCTCCTCTTGTGTGGAATCCATCCAGTCCACAGAGATCCCATAACTCAAACCTGAAAAGAACAAGAGAACTACAATTTTGGAAGCTACACAAAGAGTTTCTACTCCATGCAAAAATACTCAATGGGATGTAACTGTTGCAGGCAGTGGCTTAACATAAAAGGTGCTGACTTCCCCCCAGCAAGTTGCCCCCTAAACACCTCCCGTTCTTCTGCTCATGCCCTCCATTTTACAGCAGACTTCAGAATGAAGTCAACGTAAAAGCCACAAAATGCAAGAAACCTAAACATAACCTGTCAAGGAAAATAATATTGGGCTCAAGCTCTTTCTGCATCTTTCAGAATGGTAAAGAAGGTCTAAAAGGCTTGGGTTTCCCCTTAAAAAGATTTTCTTGTGGACAAGGTGGGATATTTGTCAAAATTCTCTTACTCTGCAATTCACTTGTACAGGAATCAAACTGATAGTGGACAACGTGTGCATTAATTCCAAGTCGATTATCCAACCAAATTTTCATGTGGCAACTACTTGTCATCGAGATAAAATTTGGATCTAAATTTGGATTGCAGCTTATCTTGGGGTTGGTGTTTTTATATCTTGCTTATAGGCTTGTTCTTGTTGCCCCTTCCAACCGGATAGTTCGCAACCCTCCTGGTGACACGTTACAGATTGAAAACAGAGAACACACAAGCAAATCCAATCAGCATGGGTGCACCTGCAAGGTAGACCTTCCAGCTGCTACGAGCCTCTTCCCAATACCCTCAAGGAACAGTTATCATTTATCGCAACATTCTGAAGTCCTCCGTTTGCCTTTCATCTCTCAGAGATCTCTCTTGCTTAACAATAAATAGTTTAGAAAACTTTATAGATATCCCACCCACAAAACCACCCAGATGAAGACATTATCTGTCAAAGCCTAGGCATGGGGTACACTGAAAGCCAGGACAGGATGTTTAGAGAGGGACAAACCTCAACTCTGGACAGCTGGACAATGGGAGATGGTCCCATCTGCACTTTACAACTTGGCTGAAAAACACTGGAATTTTCCTGACTTCAAGGATGAGTAACCCCATTGAAGTAAAACACTTCCAGCTAAGCACAGGGCTAAAGTCCTTCTCTGAACAGGAACCTTATGCCATCAGCTCCCAGGGACAGTAGTCTCAGTACCGATAACCTACCAGATCAACGAGCGTAGCTCGCCCTGTTTTTCAAGCATTAATTACTCCCGCTACTGAAGCATTTGAAGGGAGGAGGTGATGTGGACAGAATCACCGGGTGGTGCTGTCCCACATGGCATTCAGGTTCAGCTATGAGCACTCTTCCCTGGGAGGAGTAGCAACATATGTTGACTTTTAAGGCAGCCAGTTTTCCTGGAACAGCAGGAAAGCTCCTTGATGGACCCAAGGAGCTTCTTGAATTTTGCCAGACCTCACAACCAATGCTGGCAGAAAATGTGGGAATAGAGGGTTGCTATCATGGTACCAGGGCCCCCTCCACACAAGACACAGTGCAAGTACCCAGACTGCCACCAGTTACTGAGACTCTCCATCCTTGGTTTCTACCTGAGAGGAAAATGCTCTGCAACTTCCCATTGTATCTGGTGGCTCAGCAATACCGTAACTATTCATCCAATGGAAAGGAAATCACGCACCTGTCCCAAGGCCTAGCCTGATTCCTCCAAGGAAATGGTTGGTAAGCTTTTCATGATCCCACACAGTCAGTTCAACACAAGCATCCTTTAGATCCTCGGTATGAAAGCCATCGTACACAATGGTGTGATTGAAAACAGGGTTTGTGTCTCGTTTTATGACTCTGGTCTTCTGGTAACTCTTCTTACTGGTGTCTGGAAGCACATAGCTTTGAGAGGAGAAAAAATACAGCATGTAGTATTGAGTTATCACCTGAGATTTGAATTGTTCCACAAAGTTCCTCAGTCTAAACAAGCTTCAGTTCTGAAGGAGGAATTGGGTAAGAGATCTCAGTAGATCTAATGGGGAATGTTCATAATTCCTGGATGAAACTTTTTCTGGCCAAGAAAATCCATTTTAATAGCAAACATTTTCAGAAAGGAGGGTACTTGCTTAAAATCTGCTGCTTTTGGCAATGTTTTTGCAAACTGACATTTTACACTGAAAAAAGGACATTATTTTCACATATTTCTGTTTTCATAAATTTTCATTATTTAAACGACTAAGAGGGCATTTCAAAATGGTCAGTTAGGCTTCTGAACAGTGAACCTTTCTGCAGGATAACTCTGTAAGGATTCAGAAATGTACCAAAAACATGGTGAGCACTTCAAAGGGCTGAAAAAAAATCTTAAAATACTCTTAAAAGATTTTTAATGTTCTGAAAAATTTGCAGCACTGTCTCCCATATAACAGGCAAAACCGATGTTGCAGGCTGCAGAAAATGCACATACTAAATTCTGGAGAAGAGCAAAGAGGATCCAACCATCTGTATATCAGTTCTGGCAAGTCCCTAACAAATTCCCAAACTTTGCATGCAAACCCATATCAAGGCAAAATTCACAACTCCGCGTGAACACGCTGGGCTGAGGTATTCATCTCACTCAGATGTTATTGAGGCAAATCACTGAGTGAGTCACAGGCACTGATTGACCAAGAGCTTTATCACAGCAAGGGTTTTCTTAATTTGGCCACAAGTGAGTAACAAGGGCAATTTTCTCCTGCAGAGCCCAGTGCAACATGAAGGCTTTACAGCATGGCGGCACAGCTAGGTGAGTCTGAGAAGAGGGAAGAAAACCTACTGCTTTGCGGCGGCACAGCCCCAGGATCAAAGCCAACACTTACCATTTCACAAATGAGTCAACTCCAGAAGGACGCAACTGCAGCAGGTCCTTGACGTCTTTGACCCAAATGTGAACTTCGCCAGAGGGAGGATTCTTGGGACCTGCCATTTAGGAGAAGAGAAAAACTGTCACGCTAGTCTTTACAACAGCTAGCAAAATGACAGGCTTCTCCTCCAGGGACCTGAGGGAGCAGCGCCATGACTTCTCTGCGTACTCACTCCTGCTGCCCTGCACCCCTCTGCCTGGCTGCCCCAGCACCACCAGCCCCGTCACACTCGCAGCTGCAGAGAGCTCCTGACACAGTGCGCTTGTGTTGCTTTGAAACAGGGAAGGAGAAGGAACTGCCGGGCAAACCCAGCCTTGTGCCGCCCCTCAGTAAGAAGGGCTGCGTGTTGCTGCTGCTACACTGCAGCACCCTACAGTGCCCACAGTGCTCGTACCCGCTGATGAGTTTGAGGCCGCTGAGCCCTTCTTCTTTCCCCAACACTTTCCCAACAAATGCAGATGTGAACATCAGACGTAGGCTGAGGATAGTGCTACCAAGCACTGCTCGTTGTGCCTTTGTGCTGATCTCTACCATCCTGCTCTAATGACTTTACTCTTTACCCAGCCCTTAAACAGATGAGGCATCGCAAGCTGCATGTCTACATATGGGCAATACTTCTTAATGCACGGAACACATTTTACCTAGGCTTCCCGGAGGGACATACTTAATAGACAAACTCATCACTCCTCGATGATCCACACCGTTAACAGCAGAAAGGCTCTGAAACAGAAAGTTATGACTGACTAAACGAGGGATTGTGTAAATATGGCAAGGCAAACAGCTTTTGAGTTCAATGGAGGGGCACAAATGGACAAACTCTGGTTTTGCATGGCTGGGGCAGCCCATTCTCAGGGCAGCTCCTTTCTTTGTGGCTTTCTTCTCAAACTCAGTCTGTCGGAACCAAAACTTGAGGATTCAGAGCAAGGCTGCCCTTCCAGACGTGTTCAGCTGGACATAATCAAGCATCTTAGTTTTGAAAGACAAACGTCCTTTCTTTTTTGAAAAGGGATCTCAAATTAGACCTCTGAACCCAGAAGCATGCAGGAAGCTGTACAGGCTTTACAAAAAGTGGCACCTGAATATTCACCTCTCAAGGTATGTTCAACTGCATCACCTAGGACTCTGCTGCCTGTTTTTAAGGGGTGTCTTTATGTGAGCAGAGAAAGAGGCAAAATCACATCAGAGTTTTTACTGATTAGTGTCAGATCACATTTATGAAAGCATCCCTACAGATCAGTCACCAAGTAACGCCCCAGAAGGCCTGTGTTCAGAGCACTGAACAAGCCCAGGGCTTGTGGGTGTTTTATCACTCTACCCTAGGTAAAATGCAGGTTGTTCTGCTCCACTACACCCAAAGACCTCAGAGGAGTCAGGAAGGACTTCTGCCACCCCTGAAGGCTTCAAGGCTGGGCTAGGAAGCAGGATAGCAGCTGAGATACACTTACTCGGGGCTTCAGTGGGTACCAGTTGAGTTTCCTGTTGCTCCAGTCCCAGCTGGCCAAGTCTATTTCGATCTCTCCTAAGAAACTGTTACGTCCCAGCGGATCATTGTGCCAAACAGAGAGATTTAATTTTTGGATCAGCAATACCATTTTCTCTATTTTATACTAGAGGAAGAAAGAGAAGTCAGGTTGTTCACATTGTGTTTCTGTTTCTTTCACAACTGCAAATAAACTACTCAAAAGCTTGAATAAGCTCTGAGACACTCACACCCCCTCGACACACACACTAATGGACTGGCCTCACTCTGAACATCTATTTTTTTGCCCTGCAGCAATAGTACTATGCTGACAAAGCTTTTCCGCTGAGCACAAGGAAACCTAGACTCCATTCATCACAGGGCAAAACCAATATTCTTTCAAGAATTATTAACACAGGCCGAGGCACGGTTAAATAATCCTCTAGGCTTTGATGAGTATGGAGACCCCATGCCTCGTGACTGTGTGCCAGGGAAGGGAAGAACCCCCCTCGCTCTGGCTGAAGGCAGGACATGCTGCAGGTCCCTCTCCCCTGAAGATCACTGTGTGGTTTTGACGAAGAAATCTTGGGTGCCACATGGATGGGTGCAGCGAAACCTTTAACACCCCTGCCCTCACAAACCCAAGGGAAGAGCAGTGCAGTGTTGGTGGGAGGCAGGCGAAGAAGCCTGGCCAAGAAGGCAGGATCTTTCCAGACCTGACCTGGTACAGGTGCCTACTACAACATGGGTTTTCAGAGCATGTATTTATTCTTACCCGTAACACCTCATTGTAAATGGGATTCACTGTCCTCTTCTTCACTGAAGTTTTCCTCTTACCCATTCTAGCTTTGTCGGGAAGCAGGTAAGTTTTAACATACCTAGAAAAGAAAACAAACTCCAGCGGGATGTTGTTGCATATCACCAAGCTCTAATAAGCAGGCAACACCTGTGAATGGTGGCGTGGAACTATAGAGATGGAGTTGACTCTTTGAGGACAAAACTAACTAAGAGACCTGCTAGGATATTGACTTGCATGTGAAGTTATAAATCTCACCGGAGATGGGTGGATGCTACCAACACTCAGAACAGGCAGCTGTCTAGGCAGTATGGGAAGCCAGCAAGGCCATAAACCCATTTTCTGAGATGCCCACAACTATAGCATCTCTGTGCATTCAAGATCAAGATGAAATTAGAGAAGAGGAAAGAGGTAGAATGTCTTTAACTCTCTCTCTCAGGGTTCAAATCCAAGCTGCTTTTCATAATTTCTTAAACTAGAGATCACTAACCTCTGCACAACCACCATTGTGCCCCTAAAAGCACTTCGTTAGAGACCTCCTTTTCATACAGGCATGTGTATGCATCACCAGAGTTATTACCAAAGTGTGTCCACCATGGGGAGATCAAGGTTCACACAGATGCAAAGAGAACATATTCCAGTGATAACAGGAATTGTCTTTGTATTGATCAAAGCTTCCTCAGTCTGTTCAAATTTAAGTCTGGCAACATATTTACTGATGCCAGTGGCTCCAGAACCATCAGCTAGGAAAGTCCAGCAGTAAGCATGCACCGGAAGTCTGAAGGAAGGAAGGAACCATGACATTTAAAAACAGAAAATATAAGGAAAAAAAAAAGCAGCCTCCAGGACACAAAATTCAGCAACGTAGAAGTCTGAAGGCACCAAAGTGTCACTCACGGGTCAGATCTGCCTTTCTTCTCATCCACAATAGCCAAGTCCTTGCACTGGGACACATGAACCTGGAACTCCCGGTTCTTCTCATCATAGTCTAGAGCAAACTCCACGGTACCTTGGGCATCCACACTCCCAAAATCGCCACTGTAGACACTGAGCACACTACCACTCACCTGCAAGGGGGAAAAGTAAGGTCAGTGCCACTGAAATAGGCACCCACCCACCTGACTTGGTTTCTGGACAAAGACAACAGTCTGGGAAGCGCATTGCCAGAGAAATAATCTGCCATTTCTGTCCCTGTATCATGTTGTGTCCTTGACACAGAAATGGTCCACATCTGCAGCTCTGCTCAAACAAGCAAGGGTTGGGGAACCTAAACAAGCGTCTCACAAGGACGTGTTATCCTAGACCAGGAGGTAGAAGTGCTCTTCTCCTGCATGCTCCAGAAATGCAGAAGATACTTCACCCCTGAATCCCAAAACTTTGGGAAATAGATACTGGGGGAATCACACAAGTCTCTTCCCTTTCTCTATGCTTACAGCTGCCATCCTGACCCAGTCTCATCACTAAGAAAGAAATACATTAACAGAACGTGAACTATCCATATATGACCTTATTATTTCAGGCAGATATAATCACACAATTGTCAATCAATTTTTAAAACAGGCCAGTAAGAACCATATCAGACTAGAAATATAGGAAAACCTATTACTATCTTGTTCCTTTCTCACACTGTGCGTGGAGCTGTACAAAACAGAAATAGATATAACCCCTGTCCTGAGGAGCCACTGTCCCACTGGAGACAGCCTGTGTGCACCTACCTGCACAGGAAAACAAGGGTTCTACAGATATAAATCAGGAGCGAGGCACCCAAGAGTCACTTGCTTTGCCAGAACAAACTGCCTTTGCCCACATGCCTTGGGCTTCTTTTTCAAGGCTTTGTCTTTCACTGGTAGAAAGTGATGAAGCAGAAACAAAACACAGCTCCAGAAAAGTGAGAATTTTCTATTGCACCAATCACTCATGATTCCTGACAGGATAACATAAAAGCAAATGTTGTTTACAAAGCAAATAATTAACCCTCTTGGTACTTTTCTGTGGTACAGCCATGAACAATTATCAAAAAACCTTCCTAGTAATTAACCTAATTCTTCTCTTTCTGCCCCTACTTCCTTTGGCTCTGATTTTCCCTCTATTACAACCTACAGAAACCTGCTAAACATCTCCTCTTAGTCTCTGGAGCTGCATTTACCATCCATCCCATCAGGATACTCGCCCCAGCAGAGAATCCTGAACAAAATTTTTCAAGAATACCTGTGTGACTTGGGCACAAAAGGCTCATTCATAGCTCCCAGACTCTCCAGATAGAAGGACTCATATGCCCCAAAGTTCAAGGTGTTTTTTTAACATGTTTGTTACATTCATGACCTCTCCCTGTCAGCTTTACCTCACATATATTCTTTAAATCTCACATATACACCTTGGAGATACCTGTAACAGTAACACAGCAAATTCAAGCCTCCTCCCAAAACACTGTCTCTAAGGAATCTTCAAAAAACGCTCAACTACACACAATCAGCTCTTTTCAGCTTTCCTTAGAAGTTGAAGCTCTAAATCACGCTTTTGCTGTCCAGCTCCGAGTTCCCTCGAATTTGCCGATGAAGTGAAGGATGAGCTTGCAGAGGGCACCCGTCTGCAGTCCTGGCTCTTTTGCAGCTGGACCACAAACGTGTCACTTAACAACTGTGTGCATTTCCCCACCTAGAAAAAGTCCCCCCCCGTCTCCTGCATGCTGCCTGGCTTCAGAGCATCCGCACTTTGGAGTGGGGGCTGTCGCTGACTGTGAATTTATCTAACAATGACGCACTGGGTCTTTAATTTGAAACGGTACCTGGAAACACTCCTTTAACCCGAGTAAGTAATTAACTATCGCTGTTCTTTTAATAATGTACCATACAGAAACCAAAAGGATACTCTGGAGGCCACATCATCAGTATCAGCCTAAATGCAGTGTCACTGCATCCGGATGAGAAACCCTGTCTAGCGAGATGTACGCATTAAATACCTACCGAGGAGACAGATGCCATGTCGGACGAGTGGCTGCCAATGCTAGGCGTCTTTTTGTGCTTGTTAAACTGGAAGCTGATTTCTGAAGCTGTGTCTGATTCAGTCTGCTCAGAAAATAACAAGCATCTTTAAGCTCTGCCTGAGCACTTTGCAACACTACAGAAAAAAACCCAATAGCTCAGCAGAGTCCCATTAAGCGGCGATCAGGTTAGGAGAGTGGAGGAGAGCGCAGGGAGTCTCCCCAGAGGCATTCCCTCCGATCGCAGTGAACGTCATCATTAACTGCCTCCAAACAGAGCTGCATGCAGCTGCTGGGCTCTTGGAAAGGGCACAGAAGAGTGTGGTTTGAGACAGAGGGAAATACGAAACCTCCTCCAAAACAGAAGGGCTGGGCTGGATTACTGGGAGCTTTTTTCTTAAGGCTTTTCTCATTTATTTACGACAGAACCAAGGCGTGCTCTAAAGCAAGTGCTGTCAGTGTCCAGGAGAAACATTCCTATGAAACCAACTGCCATTCAGGGGATGCTATGAACATTATTCCAGCCATTTCTGGCATCTAGCCTACCTCAGACAACAGGAGAGGAGACGATCTGCTCAGCTCTTTGACTCTTTCAGGTTCAAGAAACTGATGGGGTATCAAATGAGGTTTATTGTACGCTGTAGGCACAAACACAAAAGGCATCAAGACATCTTGTCAGAGTCAGGAAAATATAAGTCACATTTTTGTTTAAGGGCACAAAACAGGAGGAAAAGCGTGTAGGAGACACTGGACCACCACCTATATGCCCTGTTGCTGTCGTCTTGCCATTGAAGCTGACCCTCCCCAAGACAAAAACTGCTAACTAGTATCTTAAAGCTATTTTCAATGTGGTTTTTGTTCAGTGTGTGGGAGTGTGCACACCCCCTCTAGTGGCTAATGTAATTCATTATTAGCCGAAGGACATGTATCTTTGCACCACTTTCTTTGTGTAGATTTAATTTAGACTAAAGCCATACAGATCTCCCTCCTTGTCAAAGAAACCAAACATGCTCACGTTTTCATCTCATAGCACACTGGCCTGTACAAAACAGCTGTAAAATATTTATACCTACAATTTTCACCATTGCACACACCTCTCCAATACCGTGCTAGACAAAGAGGTGGTCAATAGCAAGATATCTAAAAGAAAAAAGTCAAAAAAAGCTTTTGATCAGCTTAGAAAGATGGTTATTGGACTGCTTAAATGTCTAAATAAAACCTATTTGTTCTATCTTTATCTTTTATAAATAACTCCCTTGAATATGACTACCTCCATCCCAGAAGAACTTGTTTTTACAAGATACATGTGCATAAACATGCATGCACATATACACGTGTTTAGCATGTTATCCATGATGATACATTCTTCAGTGCTCAAAATGTCCAAAAGGTTCTTTAGCATTTTTTATAAGGTTTACCTTTTGTATGATTTACCTTTTATATGATGTACGATTAATTTGATAATTACTATTTTTATTTCCAAACACGAGCAAAGCATCAAGTCTAGCCTGCTCCACAGACTACTTGTTATACTGCCAACAAGTAAGTGTAACCCTGCGGAGGAGGGTTTCCAAGGGTGAAGTTTGTGGCTCTAAACGAGCTTTAATAAGGGGAGGCTAACATCTTGGTTGTCTGTGTGACAACCCCGTCACTGGACAGCAATGCACGTGGGACCTGAAGCTTCGAGCCACCATGCCGTGTGACACGCTGCTGCACCATGCGACGCAGCACGCACGTGGCATGAGGCTACCGGAGGGGTGGGCACAGCCACGGAGCGATGCAGCGTGTCCCAACCCAAGTTGCCCTCCATGTGCCCCGAAGGGGACTCTCCTCCCTCCCATGACCAGGTGTCAGCTTGATCGTTTCCTCTGAGCGGCTTTACCCCTCCTCGGGCACTGCCTTCCCAGCCTTCTCACCTCGGTGCTGGCAGCCGCGGCCTCACTACTTTGCTTTTAGGCAAGCTCTTAGCTGTCTTCTTGGGCTTGCCAGTTGTCACCTTTTGGGGACTGAACCTGACTTTTTTGGCCGCAGAGGCTGCTTGTTGCCTTCCTTCAGCCTCCATCCTTGGCTGCAGCTTTCCTGGGCTTCTTGGTAGCACAGACAGGTTTCTTGGCCATGGGCTTCTTCAGGTTTGCTGCTGCTTTCTTGGTTGCCTTCTCCTTAGCTTTTGGTTTCCCAGGGAGAAACCGTCACCATAAAGCACGTCCCACCTGGTAGCTGGGGAGATCAGCCCAACGAACAGGGTCTGTGCTGGGCGAGGTGAGAGGCCCAGGCTGGGCACTGCACGCCCCGTGAGCGTGTGACACGAGTCTGCAGCACCGAGGTCTGGCACCTCCGATTAACCCACCGTGCAGGCTGCAGCTCCCACAGTACTCGGTGGGGGAAGAGGAGAGACAAGTACAAGCTTCTTGCCAACCCTTTGAAGCCACTGCTTTTTTTGCTGGAGACACTGAGTAACACGCCATCAATCTAGCTGCAATTTCCTGGCTCTGAATTTAATTTTAGGCACTATAAACTCTCTAATTTGATGATGAAGCAATATGTCATTTTCCTTGCCTGGTACATGCACAGAAGCACCAGGGATGCAGAATCCGGCATAATATATTACCTTCAGGGAACGTGAAAGAAAAAGGAGAAAGAAAAATGTTACTCACTCTCTGTGGTTGTGTAAATGTTCACCATGCTCTTTGCAAGATTAATGCTATTTGCTCGGGCCAATGCCTGAGCGGCGGGAGAATGATCCCCATCTTCCTCTGGAATACATGAAAAGCCAAATCAACACGGTAAATAAATAAACACAAATGGGCAGTGTGTCAACAAGCACGCATGTGTGTGTGTCTCTCCTGGCTTGTTCGCTCTGTTTAGAGGACACTGCAGTTACATTACACAGGGCTGCTTTCAAATCATTAGTGCACTTTAATGTCTCTCCCTGAGAAAAACTCTTCACACTGTGATGGGAAATGTAAACACTGGATTAATCTGGTCCCTAAAACAGACCAGCACTTGCAAAGAGCTTCCAGTGAAACACAGCCATCTGCTAATATCATCCTGAAATGAATATAATAATAAGTCCAAAAACCTGAGAAATATAGGAATGATCTGGTATATAAAGGGAATATTTGCGTTAACCTGAAGTGCAACTCAGGATTTTCATAGAAATGTTATATGAGGTAGGAAATAAGGCAAAAAATGACACGGTTAAAAATCAGATGAGTCTATGGAAAATCCTCTCAAAGAGGTCTTACCCAGGTGCATGAGCACAGGAAATCTGGAAAAAGGAGAGAAGCAGCTCTCTCTTCCTAGGTCTTGGCATGGCAGAGGGCAGAGCTGTGGGCAGTTGGAGCCCACACGTAAAATGAATGCAACTAACAATAACTTTTGCTCACAGTAACGGTCACTACAAGAGCCCATCAAACCCAGAGGAAAAGGCTGCTAAAGTGGTGAAACTATTGACACCATCATGGTTGAGAACATGGTATCAGAACCCAGAAAGATCAGACTCCTTGTTCAGTCCACTTTGGTCACAGTTTAATATCCAAATTCACTTGTGCATTCCCAAAAGACCCGAAATGTCATTTAAGCACTGACACCAGCAGCTATATCAAGACAGCCTAACGGCCAATGTATTTATTAAATGCTTTGCTTCACATTTTATTTCTTCTCTTTGTGTCAGACTTATCTCTACCACCACAAAGAATTCCCCCAGCCCCACATCTGAAGAAAGTACAGTCTTCCCAGTGAGTGAAATGAAGTAAGTTCCTATGACCTGCTGTAGGTAGCACTAAAGAAATAGAGGGATGTCCCAAGCTGGGGTGTTTGCAGGCAAGGCCTAGGGGCTGGTGGCAGGGAGGAAGGCAAGGGAACACGGCACTGCCCTCTTTTACACTTCGTACCACGCTACACAGGATTTGTTTCCAGAGCTGTTCACTAAACACATTCCACACATGCTAACTCTGCACAGACTGCACTATAGAATAAATGGACAAATGAAGAAAATATGCAAAATGCAGAAGGGTTAGGGAAGAAAACAGGCTTAGGGATGACACTCTACTGCGATTTCACAGGGTGCAGTTACAGCCCTCAGTACCTGAGTAAACAGCTGAGTCCATTCCCTGAACGACTTCTCTCTCTCTGGCTGGTTCACCGGGTGTTGGCTTGTCTGAAGACTCACACGTTTTTTCCGCAGGTAGCTCTCCGTTTATTTCCATGTTGTCATGAGTGCCCAAATCAGATCTTTCCTCTTTCTCATCATCGTTTTCACCATCTGTAAGCACAGGCTCGATCAGTATCTGCACCCTGCTTGCCAGGGAAGTCGCTGTGTACTTGCGCTCTCCTGCCACGATAAACCTGTCTGTAGGCGTCTCTGGCTCAAACGTGCTGCCAGACACTTCTTCGGTAGGCGACTCGATTTTGACGGAAGGCGCTCGCACAGGCAATCTGGATTTCTTGGAGCAGCGCTGTGCTGCCTTCTCTTCCTCAGGCACCGGCAGCTTCCCGTTGCTTTCACTCAGTGAGTTATTTCTTGTAGCCAGGCTGCCTTTGCTCTTAGCATATGTGGATCGAGGAACGACAGAAAGTGAGCCCTTCCTCACAGGGGCTACGTAGCTTGGTTCTTCCTCGCTGGAAGACAAGGTTATTGTCCTTTTGTAAGGGGTTCTTGTTTTGGTGAGGACACCAGGTTTTTCTTCACTGTTCTGGCCTTGTCCAGACTGCACAGAGAGCGAGCGGCACAGCTTGAACTGCCGACCCTCTGCCTCCGCCCAGCTTGGGTCCTCCAGCACATTTCTCACTGTCGCAGAGTCTGCGCCCTTCTCCCAGAAGTTCTTCAAGTTTTTGAAGTGTTCACGATTGAGGCCGATATCCTCCTCTTTGTGGCTCATCGATGAGATGGTATAGTTCACACCTTGCTTCACAGCCTGACTGCTTTCTCCCTCTGCGGTCAGAGGCTTGGGGCTCACCAGCAGCTCCCTCTTTGCAAGGCTGTTCTCTGCCAGCCCCATGTGATTCACAAACTGCTCGGATCTGGGGAAAGTTCTGCTTGGTTTCCTCTTAACTGGTAACTTGCTGGGTGCATAATTATCTTCGGGTGGAGTTTTTGGCCCCACTGTGGTGCCAGTGGCTCCATGAACAGCTTCTCCTCCAGCTGTACTGCTGGGCTGAGGCACAGCATCCTCTGAAAGCTTGGGGGGCAGTGGAGATGCTCCGTGACCTACAACAACAACAGATGCTCACAGCCTGGGCCATCACATCATATCGTATTTCCCTGGAAGACTGGGCTGCAGCTTCTCAAAGAGAAACCAGGGGCAGTTTCCAGAAACCATCCGTGTGTTCCTGATTCTTCCCCATTTCCATCTGAAGCAAGCCCTGAAAACCCCAGCCTGAAAACCTGAAAACGGGAAAAATCCACTGAGCTCTAAACTGCGGCTGTGAGCTGGGGATTTGTTTGCAGCTTTGCTTTCAGTTTGACAGCTTTCCTACTGGCTATTTGCTACGTACCAAAAATACACTATATATTCAAGGCAGGACAGAGGAGGTAACTTGGATCTATGGATTAAGGAGCTGTGAGCCAAGTACTCAGTTCAAGTCATACTAAGAGCCAGGAGACATTTCAAGTCATTGGATTTGTTTTTTCTTGGTCCCTGCTACCTTGGGCGTAATTCATACAAATGTTGGCAGCCCATTTTCGCATGCCAAGGTAAGAAATACTGTTTGTTATTCATTTGTACACACACAAAATAGCATCTTGTCTCTTGGTGTTTGATGTTGAAAAACAAAACCACCAATGGCTCATTGAACAAAACCCTTACCTTTTCTAGACAAATGCAAGCTGTTTGTTGCAGCCACAAATGGACTTGTTCCAGTGTCACTCTCTGAAGAAGAGACATCATGTATACTGGATCTCTGAATGGAAAACAAACACTATCAGTGTATATAAACTGAAAAGACTGGAAAAATCTATTTTATTCAAGCACAGACACCAGGGCAGGCAGTCTGTGGAGCCCCTGCCAGCAGGTACAGACTATGTGAAGGTCCAAGGAATAAAGGTGCAGAGGCTGTGCCTGTACTACCTTGTGTGACGCAGACAGCGGGGCAGGAAGTCTTGGCTTCAGTTTTGGCAAGATTTTACGCTCCTCTGTGGTATCAAGAGCAGATGTGCTGGATCTGGGGGAGAGGAGAAACAGCTGAGGGAGATCAGTGGTAGTGATGTACCTGGTAGGGTGATCATGCAGTCTTCAGCACCATCTCAGCTCTGCTCATCTACTTTGCCACTTTGATCTACTGACCCAGCCCAATATAAGGCTGCCCAGAGCTGCTGCCTTCATTTATTTTCCCCATTACTGCTTGCAGGGAAGGGAAACATGTTAAACGACCAGAACATGGAGTAAGGATGAGTCTCCCACTGCAGCCAGCACAGAACTTGTGCCAACTTCTAGGTTTAGTCAGACTTTCCCCTTCTGGGAGAAAACCATAAGGGGAAAGCACAGGAACCAGCAGTGCCAGAAGAGCCCAAGAGCCTTGCAGGAGGGAGATGCAGTGCCAGGCTATGGCCCAGGAAGGAACCAGCCACACCTCCCAGTTCAGGCCAAAGGCAAAACCAGATTGATGTAGGATTTAGAAACTACAGGAATGACTATGACAACAATAGTTAAGGCAAAACTATAGTAGAGGATATAAATCTTTATGCTTGGAATAGAAGTTAATTAATAATTGCCTGGTAAATAAATGGAAGAAACACATATCTCAGGTGGTTTACTTGACTGTTTCTACCATCTTTGGGAGTGGAGTGTCTAGTGGTGGCTGCTCTCCAGATGGAAAGCAGCAGTCAAGCTGGTAAGATTTCATATGGGAATGCTTTGTGCTTAGAGCTGAATGAGGAAAACAAAGCAAGGTTTTCAGGATTTAATCAACCCCCAGAAAAACCATTAAGACCATTGCTGTGCCAGTAAAGCAGGAGCATCTCAGGCTTGTTGACTCTGGATCCTTCATTAAGCAACACCCAGTGACCAGCTGTAAGAGATGTGGAAGTGTTGTCAAGGCCCATATTTAATATTTAACTGGAGCAATCACCACCTGTGAAGAATAATTCCTCATTCTGCTGACAAAATAAAATGCAAATGAGATGGGCGCAACAATAAATGAATATGTGAATATTTTAACGGCTTCTCCATAGTCCACGAATATGGAGTGAGGTCACTGATTTGCTCGTTGGAGCCCTTTTAGTGGGTGTTTCTGCTCAGTCAGCACAACGTGAAAACCTACCAAGCCTTGATGGAGAGTGCTGAGCACTGGACATAGAGGTTGGCACCAGCAGGAAATGAGCGGTTTCCTCAAACAGTTCATTTTGTTAACATTGCTCCATGGCAAAAATTAAACAAATACAACCATAATTGCCTTGAAAAACTAACCAGAATATCCTGACATTACAGACAGCTTCCATTTTACTGACCTCTTATCAAATCATGCAGGAAAAGACCTTTCTGGGATAAGCACATTAGCACTTAGCTATTAGGGGAGGATTGATACTCTGACAATTCCTGGAAAAAAGATTTTAAAAATATCCTATACAACCTATTACTTATACAGCCTTGGAAACTCAGTTAAAAACCAGGATTTAATGGGTAGCATTCAATTTTCATTAGAAGTAAGAGCAGCAGCCAGAGCATTGCGCAAGCAGTGGTGGTTACCTCTCCTCTCCCGCGCCAGCAGCGTGCTCAGGGAAGGGAGGACTCGGGGCAGCTCTGCTTCCCAGACCCGTTCGGATGTGCTCGTTGGCCTCATCTGTAATATAGCAAAGACAATTGAGAAATGACATTTCATTAAACTTGTCATGATCGGTGTGTTTTGTTTGGGGAAAGAAAAGGCCCATGGGTCCAAGAGGCCAAAGCGAACTGCCTAATGCCTGGCTCATGCCAGGAGCTGTCACATCACTGGAAACCTTTGCAGGACACTGCCACAGCTGTCAATAAAGTTAATCCGTTCCAGGACTTAAATTCAGCCGTTTCCTGTTTTGACTCAAGTCATTGGATCTTGGCAAACAAAGGAGGAGGCCAATACAGTTAATTAAGAGATCCCTGTTATTTTTACTGGCACAAGGCTCAGCTATGTCTTTTAAGCTCTCAAAGACCCTAAAGAAAAAACAATAGAAGACGGTAACCTTTAGAGCAGCGTGCCAGGGTGTAAAGTTGCATTAGACATTTGCTGGCAAACAGGCTCTCTTGCTTCTGCAAAACCAAAACGATTAAACTCTCCAACAGCAACAAAAAACGAAGCTTAGTCTCGTCTGCAGTTTCTGCACACACTTATGCAATGCAGCTAGGTCTGTTTTAAAGAGTAAATCTACCCGTTCCAAAACCCGCCAAATCTCTTTAGGATATATTTCATTACACAACATAATAGAATCAGAGGTTCAGAGGATTCAGCTGTGACATTAAATAGTATAGCCTCACTTAAAACGGCACTAAACCCCAGAGCACAGCAGTCCTACAGCAGGCCGTGGTATCAGTGTCACACCAACGTTGCCCGTGTGGTACCATCCAGCAGCAGGTGATGGGGATGGAGCTTCATTCCCCCTTGCCTGTGCATCCCCATGGAGACAAATGCTGCAGTCCCAACAATTCCTGCTGGCGAAGCGCCTGGCCCTGTGGTGCAGAGGACCACGGCAGGCGCTGCTTGGGGCTGTCTGCGTCAGGACCATGTGCTTGGCACACACACGGGATGGCAGCTGGGTGGCCCCGTGGTTCCCACAGCAGCGGGAAGCAGCGGACTCGCTCCTGGTGGAAGACAGGACCCTGGCTGTGTAAGAACAAGCCGGTTTTAGAGAGCAAGTTTCTGAGAGAGTGACTGCGTTTTGCCCATGCAAACGTTCATGTGCAAAAAGCATCACTGAACATTGTTTCGGGAGAGACAAGCTGTGACACGTGGGCCACATCACATGCAGGCATGCGAAGGCACGCTGAGGAGCATTTATACAGTGAGCCACGTCCTCCTGCCCCAGACCCCGGGGAGGGAGGTGCCAGCAGGTAGCTGCTCTGGAAGCAGAGGAACCAAACACACAGCTCCCACATGTTCCCTCTGCCTGTCATGGTTGAAAAGACCTTGACAGCCGAAGACCTCACTTCTTTCTCACCTCACTTCCAAAGGCACTGTGTCAGGCTTGCCTTTCACTGACACGTCCCCCTCAGGGACAGCTCCCCGCGCCCGGCTGGCAGAGGCAGCGGGAGCTGTTTGCTTCCTCCCATCCGAATCACTGCCCTTCAAAACGGCTCAGCCCACTGACACAGCTATACCTGGCTTCTATAACCACAAACAAATAGGCTATTAGTATGTTATAATCCATCAAGACAAGAAAAATGCTTTTGCTAACTTCAGGATGAGACAGAATAAGAAGCAAATTCCAACAAAAATTAGTAGTGGCCTGACCAGTTTAACTTGTCCGTACATATATTTGTACACATATGTATACGGCCACTCCTGCTCTAACACTTCAGTTGCTTTACTCATTTCCTATCACTCTAAACCAAAGACACCGCACGCTCGGGGAAAGCATGGCCAACCGTGCCATTGGGGCTGACTTGCCTCAGCAGGTAGATAAAATGGTCCCTTTCCCACCCAATTGTTAGCTTTCATCCACTGCACACAAGCTCAAGAAGAAGTTATCACCAAATTTATCCACCTGCACTGCCCTGTGGGCTGTAGTTTCAATATAGGGTATCTATCCATTTTATAGATTTACATTACTGCTGGTTACTAACATTTTCTACTATAGTCAATACCAACTGTGAAGACCCTTAGGGATCCACACAGCTCTCCCTTCTGAAGGTGAAAACCCTCCTCCAGAAAAGGTCACTGGGCATTTTCCTGTGCAGGCACCGGTTTCCACCCCTCCTCAGCCCGTTTACCATGCAACGGGAATGCCAGCAATTATCTCAGCAGGGATTTTCCATGCAGGAATTTTCTTATTTCACTCCCCAACGCAGTCATCAAAGACTTAAATCAGGATTACCAGCCCTGGACTCACAAACACATCACACTGATTTGGCTAAAAGAACATGCACCCCTTCACCGCCTTGAATGCCAGGAGAAGGTGAACGACTACGATCTTTTCAGGAGAAGAAAAAAAGGTGTCACGGTGGCAAGTAAAGGCCCTTATCTCACCTACTGCAGACTGAACGTGAGCTGCACGGCCAAACTGTTCATAAAGGGGCCTTATCCTTGTTCCCTGATGGGCCAAGCGCTGCTCTCACCAGTGCAATACTCTTGCTGACAAGTCCATCATGTGAAGGGGGAAATCTATATGGTAACCACTGCAGGAGCTGAGTGTGCAACAGGCAACAGCAAGAAGAAAATGTTAGCTGCAGAATCCTGATCCTCAACCAGTGCTGTAAAATGGCAGTGGGAAAAATAAGAGGAAGGACTAGTCATGTGTTATACTTGTGCTTTATCAAAATGAGTCTGAGAATAGAAAAAGAGAAAGGAAAGAAAAAAGTTGAAAAAGAAACAGAGGGCTAAATCTAAACGTAATTACTATAGTAATTTAATAACATTTGCTTCTTCCTTCTTAAAACAGCATTAGTCAAGTAATGCACATGCAAAGACATAACTTACATATTACTACTATATTAATAAGGAGGTTATTTTAGATGATAATGTGAGACCACATCTCATACATGCACATCAGCAAAGTTAAATCTAAAACCAACAGTACTTCAAATCTTGCTTTCCTGAAATGGGCAGCAAGCTAAGGGTGCTGATGCCTGTGGCAAGGCAAAAGGCAGACGAATCCAATTCACTGCTGGCTGCTAACGGGGCTGCAGACAACAGAGCATTTGTCTGACCTGGGCCCTAGCAGAGGGGCTGCTGAAGCGTCTGTCTCTTCACCCAAAGAGGGTGTAAGCACAAATGCATGTCCTCAAAGAGCAGAATATGCTCTGCAGAAATGGATATACTCTGCAGAAATGGCCATGCAACTCTATCGAGCTGGAAAAGGTTTCATATGTTTTAGCATTCTGGAGGGATGATAAAATAGTAAATTCAATGACATCATGAATCCTTAATACCAAGGATAAAAGCAACTTCATATGAAATATGATGGGTCGGTTCTGCATCAGAGGCTCCAATGAATCTATGCTAAGTTATGAGAGCTGTCAGGGGTAAGTAAAAAGCAAAAAGAAAATGAGGCTCTGGGTTAGCGAAGTCCCTAGCCAGCGTTTAGCTTTGAGAACGTGTCTATGTAATGTGGAGCTAAGAGGGGTACACTAAACCCAGGCAATTAACGTTACAGAGATAGCCTGGCCCGCGAGGCCCACCAAGCACAGGAGTGATCTATAGCGCTGCTACCCCATGGCAGGAATGGGTAGCTGGGCCCAGGAAAGAGCTGAACTGAACTGGTGGAGATGACATTGGAGTTTTGGACAGATGGAAGACAACCCTTTAACGGACAGTAGTCTTTACTCCAAAAGAACACAGCCGTTATAGGGTCCTTATATTAGGGACCATGGTAGAGTGTGCCCAGAGCTGTGGATCAGGGCCATGGCTGCCCCAGAGCAGCAGCAGCAGCCAGTCCCTCACCAGCCATGTCTGGGTATCTGTGATTACCCACCCTGACAAATAATCAAGGAGGAGACTGAGCTGCAGTTCCGCGGTCCTGCTGTGGAGTGGTTGGCCTGTCTTCATGTTGAGGACTGGATATGAATCATCCCCGGTTCTGCTTTGCACAAATGTTCAGCACAAAGTGCCAGCTCCAGGCTGGTTACATTTGGACTCAAAGCACAGCCCTGCTCGTTTCACACGGGGCTGATCACTTCTCTTCGCTGAACTGAGCCGACAGATCTGATTTGATCTGTTTTACATACCACCGTGAGAGTTCATCTGAACTCCAAACAACACACAAAACATCTGCCTTGAACTAGCACACGGTCCCAGAAACACCCTTGCTAAGGCACAGCAGCCTGGGTATCGTTCAGACTTGGCCCCAAAGCCCTTTTTACTTTGAAAACCACATCGGGCCTTGGCATTATACCCATGTAAAAAGCTAGGCATGGACTCTCTCAAGTGAGCAAATATTTGCTCTCCCTTTACAGAGATGTGACAGAGCCTACCACCCCAGAGGCCTGCAAGAGCAGCTGCCCGGCTGGTTCTGTCAGACCACTCTAGGAATCAGGGCAGGGGGGGTGCCTGACCCACACATAGCAGTTTGATGCCAAAGATTGCCGCACATCATCCCCTTCCCTTTTTTGCTTCTATGACAAGAAATGCTGCCAGTGACCTCTGACAAATGGATGTTTCGGAAGAAAGAAGCTGAAGTGGGGAAAAGGCATTTACTGCACACAGCCGGTAAACAGCTTTTGCCTTGGTCCTCTGCCACACTGTAGTATTTTCTTGGGCCCTGATTTTGGTAATTGTGTATTTTCTTCTAGTACTGAAAGATTAGCTAAGAATCCCCTTATCACAACACACTGGCTGGCCCCCAACAGACTCCCAGTACAGGGAGCCCCCCATACCTGACCACTTTTTTCTGGTCCATCAACTTGTTTTCTTGAGACGCACACCAACATACTTACTTTCTAGTTTGCCTTTTTTCCTTCTAATCGATGCCCGAAGTAGATCCGGCCCCTCTAAGTCTTCCTGAAATCGCTTTGCCTTCACTTCAGAAAACCATTCACCTGTCACAAACTTCTTCTTCTTTTCATCCTTGATGGAGCCTTGTATCCGCCTGAAAATCAGTGAGAACATTACAGACCAAAAAGATCTCGCAGGTTTTGACATCCCCTGAGCTACCTTCATAACAACTGTCCGTACAGTTCACACGTCTTATATTATGAAGGATCCAGAGATTATTCTCTGCAATCCCAAGGGCCAAAAGGGCATTAAAACAAAAGCTGATTTATTCTTTATCTGAAATGGGAACAGCACCTTGTAAACACGTGCTTTCAACTCTTCCAAATTTTCCAAATCCAAATCAGTCACCTGGCAATGAGATTTGTCTATTTGCTTTGCAGCCCTGAGCGTTCAGGAAGGGATGGGGCTGTTTGCAGGTCTTGCACTTCTCCATTTTATTTGTCTATTAATCTCTTTACGAGCGGCAAAGCCTTTTGGATCAAATCTGATGCAAACCATGGAAATAAATCATGTTATTTAGGTGAGCAACATGACCCTACAGCCTTCTCCTTGGACACTGCTCCTCTCCCTGCTCCTCCTGCCATGCCAATTTTGGCACTCAAACAGTTAGCTCTCCTTCCTGAGCACAGCTTCTCCTACTGTAACTCACTTGGGCACACCCAGGGCTGGTTTCTGGCACCTAAACCTGTCAGCGCTCTGTCTGCCAGCCTGTACTTTTAACCCTCCTCTGGTTATTTTGGTTTTATACCAAGGCTTGCTGAATTAGCTGCCTTTCAGCTGGCACTGCCTCCCACACCTCACCGCAGTTCAGGGTTCCTAAAAGAGCTGAGAGGCCAGAAGAAACTCCCACCACAGTCCAGTTCTCAGCAAGAAGAGGGGGCAAAACCCCAGATAACTACTGGAGCCCATAAGGGTCAAGCTGGGGGGCCCAGCAGGACTGACAGCCAGGGAGCTGGCAGATCCCATCTACATCAGGGCTGCATCTGCCCCTGTGAGGGTCCTGAGGTGCTGGGCCAGAGGAGATGTAGGAACATATTTTAGTCTTTTTGAGACCGTATCAGTGTGCTGCCATTGCCCTCATTTCACCCCGCAGGCAGGTTGTGCTGGAGCCATACATCCACACTTGCACCAAAGGTCTTTCCACATATAGCCATATCGACAGCAAGGGGCAACGGCACCCCCCTAGTCAGGATCTAACTCACTTTGCTCCCAAACGAAAGCCTTCTGTGCAACAGCTTTTGAAGAGAAGTGAAACAAAACTGAAATAATCCAAACCAAAATCTTTTCCCCAAACCTCCACTGCAGAGCAGAAATTTTACAGCATTTCAGAAACAGAAAAGAAAAAAAAAAAGATAAAACCTTTTCAAAACCTTGTTTCAATTTAGAGGAGATGTAAGAGCATGCAGACACATATGCCCCAGGTCCATGCTGCTTGCATGCCACCGCCAGTTCTGTTTCCCCAGCTCCCACCCCTGAGCAGAGGCCAGGGCATGTAGGCTTCCCAGAGCCTGCTGCAAAGCTGCCCACCCCCCCCTTCAAGCCTTGAGTATCCCTTCTACACGGGGCTTACTCTTTTTTGGCTCAACGGCAAGTCAAAGACTCACATCCTTAACAGGGGTAAACTCACACAGTGCCATCCACGCTCACTGAACTACTAATTTCTTGCCATGGAGAGCTCAGTGCCAGCTTCCTGAGCCTGGTGCATACTGTCAGCCCAGATGGTCTAATGGCTGGCATTTAAAAAGTGACAGCAGCAACAAGCAATCCCGATCAACCAGAGCTGAGCTCCAGGATGGCCAGTGGCAAGTCAGCTGAACTGAGAGTGGTTTCCTGGCTCTGAAACGGCTTCCCGCAAACCTTTGGCACATCACATAGCATCTCACTGCCCCTCTCTGCCTGCACGACAGATGCTGCACACACACCCCACCTCAAAGAGCACCGGAGGGATACAAAACAGAGACAGGGATGAAAGTCTCATTTTAAAACACTCTACGGGATTTTTGAGCTACTGCGTGAGGAAAACAAGGTAGAAGCTACTCCCTTGCTTGAACCTCTGACACTGAGAAATCGGCATCTTCCTCCATAGAGCAGGAAAGGGATGATTTCCCTTGGCGTCTCTGAGGGCTGCTGATTAAGAGTCCAGCCCTGCAACCCTGCAGAGGGGACAGCAGCGACAACAGGATGGCTGAGAAAGCAGGAGGTGAAATGAAAAGATCTGTCAGGATCTGAGCAAGAAGGGACAACACTGCTACAGCCTGCATCTCTCCTTGCTGCACACACACACACACACTCTCCTCTCTAAAAGAAGCAAAAAAAAAATCTCCCCCAGGGGAAGCTCCTGCTGTCATTGCACACTCCCTCACCTGATGCGATCCCCATCTTTCTTCTTCAGCTCTGCATCTCTCTGCAGAACCTTCATCAGCTTTTCATACTCCTCCTCAGTCAGGAAGCTCAAGTCCAACATCTTCCCTGCAACCTTCTTCAGTTCTTCAGACAGCTGAAGCAGTGACACACCAGGAACTAATCCAGCCCAGGCTGCGGCAATGCCATGGGCAGCCCCTGTGCAGCCCGCTCTGGTGCGCTGAGCAAGACGCGGCTGGAGAAAAAGGACTTCACAACAGCATGGCTTGGGTGGAAGTTGCGCTAGCACCTGGACTTGCACTTCCAGGCTCTTCGCTGGCACGTTTCTCTGCACTGCACGCCTTCCCCTGCCAGAAAAATTCTCTCAGCAAAATTATGCTCCTTTGCTTTTCTTCAGGCACAGCCGCAGCAATTTAGAAGCCAATGTCAATCAAACAGGCAAGCACGGGAAGGAGCAAGCTCGCCGTCCGCCTTAGCTGCCTCAACAGGCACGAAAGCTCTTCTCACCACCAGCAACCCCAGCACCTCTGGCATGCGCTTTCTTCAACAGGGAAGTCTGCCTCCGTGGAGTTCAAGCATCCCTGCAAAGAAATAACACCAAGATGCCTTTTATGATAAGCGCGACATATGGTAACTGAATGTGTACATTGGGGGTTTTTATTTGTTCTTCAGCACAAGTTCCAAAACAAGCTGCCCTACTTTCCTCCCCGTCCTACAGCTCCTCATGTGGTATTAACCTAACCGAGACAGTATTTTATTTTAGCCGCTTTCCTACTAACAGGTAAACAGTTGACTCAGCATGCTACAAGCAAAGTATGCATATAAATCACCAAATCGCTTGCTTGCTCTTTACCTCCATTCTTCTTTTCCTCACTTCTTTCTGCCCTAAATGAGATGGAGAATAAGCAGCCAACCTTCATAAAGCAATTGGAAAGTGACAGAACAACCACCTGCAAGTGTTATTGCTGCACGTTATGCTATAGAATGCCAGAGGCTGCTCATTTTCTAGTATGGGTGCACTTTGCTTTATGCTGCACTGATATTTGCTATTCAAACAATACAGGTGCAGATCACTTAGTGTTCCAGAAGACAATGAAAAAAGCCAGAGGCTGCAGGGTATGGAAGAAGAGTAAACCACGTGTTGCTTTGCTACTTTATTCCTTCTTCTCCGTCCTGGTCAACGTGAGGGCAGTCAGGCACATGTCTGAGGGAGCAGAAGTTCTGCTCATGTCCATGAAGGCAGTTTCTAGCTCACCAGATGGGATTTTTCCATTGTTTCCAAGCCTGACAGGTGACCATGGGTTTCATCATACTTGGCATTTTCTCCCAGAACCACAGCCTTGGGAGTCAGGTCATTAAAAATTAATAAATCCCAGCTTTCAGGGCAAATGTGATCTGAAGGCCTTCCTTAACCTCACGGCCTGTATCGTGCCTACTCTGTCTAACCTGTCCCTTTAAGGACAGCTACCACAGCCCTCCCAGGCAACCTATTTCTGTGCTTAGCTGACTGGTAGCAAGCAACTTGTTCCTATTGCCTAGCCCAGATCTCCCTGATCGATGCCGGCCTGTCCCAGCCACCACGGAGGTGCTCCCTTTGCAGCCATCCTCACAGGGTTTTACACTTCAGCCTCCACCAACCCCAACTCCATCAGATTCCTCAGAGCTGGGGTTTTCATCATTTTTGTCATTTCTTTGGACTGTGTCCACATGGTGCACCTCCTCCATCAACGAGCATATCCAAAGTCAAGCACAAGTATTTCAGTTGAACTTTGCTCATTTTACATGATTTCACTGATTTCTGTTATTTTATGCATGATACATTCCCAAACGTTTGCCTTTTTCAAAATGGTGCAACAACATGTCAGAAGAAAGAATAGACATCTGCCCTTAATGCTTACAAAGAAATACCAAAGGACACCACATAAAAAGGCTTGTAAAAGGAATGGGCATTGTCATAAAAACTCTCTAATTATTGAAGAAAAATTTTGGAGGAAACATTTCATATTTCTTTGAGGCAAGCAAGGCTGTGCTTGTCACACTACAATTATAGTCTTTATCATCTGAGAAACTGTCAATACCACTCTAAACAGCTAAAACAGAAACAGTAATAAAAAGCCCTGATGAATCTCCATTGTTTAAACCTACATTTCATCCAGCTTGGCATGGCTTTTCCACACCCTGTTCTAACCATCTCTGGCTCTCAGGCACAATTCTACTTCTACAAAGACATTTACAGAATTTTCTGGGACAGATTTTATTTTTAAAGAAGTATCTAGGGACACAGTTTTCACAATATTTGCTTCTCTAGAACTTCTATTTATTTTTAACAAACCCATGACATGTGGGCTGAAAGTACTTCAGAAAACATTTTCAGCAAAGACTTATTCATCAGTATGGTTAGTCAATTAGAAAAAGAATAAAGGTCACCTCTTTGTAAACAGCCTTCCCCCCCCACCCCCCACCCCGAGAATGTTTTATCTTACTGGAGTGGTTACATTAGAAAGAAAAGGTTAAGGGAAACCGAACATCCAACTCCTTTAATTTTAAATAGTTAAAAATCAAACCACTTCATGCACTCACTGTGGGAAAGTGAGCCGGTCCAGAAGACCGCTCCACCTGGAAGTCTTGCTGGCCATCTCAGGAGCTGCAAAGCTGTCGACCAAGGCCAGCAAGAATAAACGAGGCTGGGAAATGACCTCCATATGTGGCAGGGCCACGGGGCTGGCCCCGTGGAGACCTGAGCTTTTGCAGCCTCGGATGGGTGCACTGTGCTGCCCTGCCTTGGACCCTGCAGATACAGGAGAACCCCACCGCTAACCACTCCGGTACACCGTGACAAGGGAGAGCGTGTTGTTCGTTTACTTGGGTCTGCAAGCACAATAGATGAAAGGCAAAAATCAACTGACATGTACGGTATGTTATCAGGCAGGCACACCGCACTGTGGCTAGCCATCGCCTGCTCCCCCAGATCGCTTAATCCCAGACTTCACACGCTGCTTAAGCAGCACCACACAGCTTTGAATTGCTTTGTTAGATTGCACATAATCCTCTCCTGCCTCAAAGCCTTGTTAATAAACAGTTTGGAGACCACAGGGATGATGCAGTACGAACACCTAAATCAACAGAGCTATAAGAAAGCCAAGACCCCGTGGGTCTCACATGGATGGGGCCACTTTCTGTGCGTCCTGCCCAGCCCTCGCCTCGCCACCTCTGCAAACAGCGGGGAAGGGAAACACAAAAGCCTTGCAAATTTGTACGGCAGTGATGGGAGTCATCGGGCAGCACTGGGGCATGCTTTACCCTAGACTGGGGCCTCTTAAGTGCAAGCACCTTTGTTAGCCTGCTGATGTAAACTGGTTTTGGACAAACCGTGACAAGCAAAATGAAAATTGCACTCTCCTTCCTTCCTGCTGGTGGGAGACCCCTCCTAGGTCAGGACTGCTCTCTGGCAACAAGAGCAAAACGGAGAGTCATGAAAGAGCGAATTGTGTCCGGATTAGCAGTGTCTGCTTAAAGACTGATGCACACTGTGCAGAGCAAACTCAGGCTGCTCTCAGGCGCTGCACCACCACCATGCCCCAGTGCAGGGGGAGCAGCCCTGCTGCGTCCTGCCACTGGGCACGACAAAGCAGATGGGCAATATGGATTATCATGGCTACAGGGAAGACTGTAAATCTGAGAGGAGGAGCACGCTGGATGCCCAAAGGACTTTCTTCCCTCTAACTGCTTTTCTAGGGAAGAGAACATGAGATTGACTCGCACACCCACCCGTGTTGACAAACGCTGGGTGTGGAGGGGGTGTGGAGACAGGCAGAAGCATGACCTATCATGTGGCATAACTGGCTGCATCTTCTACTGTGATAGCTTTCGATTTCTTGCAGCTGCCTCCCCAAGCAGCAGCCAATGCTCCAGTCACCAGAGCAGATCCGCGATGGCACGTCATGCCGCTGAGCAGCTTGTCAAACCCGGAGCCCGAGAAACATGGGTGGAGAAACAAGGCCTGTTCCGTTAAAACATCATACCAGGATGTATACATCTTATCTCCCAACAGATTTTCAGTGTCCAGTTTAGAACTACAGGAAAGGCTACGGCTAGGCTGAAGGTCCCTGTAATGCACCAGTTTATCTTCACCAAGGGCCAACGGCATATGGCTAGGGAGGGTACAGCGAGCCATCCTGCGCGCCAGCTCCCGCAAGGTACAGGGCAGGGACTCTCCGAAACAGGAGCAACATCTCTGCATTTCACAGAATTTTCTAATTACTTTCTGAACTCACATGAATTTTAAGCATTTGCAATATCCTCAAAGCCCCGCAGCCCCACAGGCTCACACCGCTTGAAGTGCACAAGTATCTGCCAATGTTTTGTTTTGACCCACCGCTTCCTTGCTTCATTCGATATCCCCAAGCATTTTATTAGAAAACCCAGTAAGGATTATTCTGCATTCACCTGCTCCATGCTGCTCACTTCACAGACCTGTGTCACAGCCAGGATTTCTCTTCCAGAGAAAGGAAGTTTGGTGTTTGCTCATTCCGGGCATTACTCAGGGAGTTTTGATCATTCCTCACACCCTCCTCTGCCCCCCATCTAACCTACTACAGAACTGTTTAGCAGTGTTTAGGTGCAAAAAGGCTTTTTCCAACAGCTGCAGCCCCTGGTATCTTCACCTGCGAGACTGGTTTTACAGTGCCCAGAGAGGTGGTGTAAGCCATGCCCGCCTGCAGCTCTGCAGCCAGGAGGAATCCAGACAATGCCAGCCTTCGCATGGGGCACCGCTGACAGCTCTGCCAGCAGAAAAGCTAAGAAGGATACTAATAAAAGGAATAAATCTTCCCTTTGTCAGCTGCTTGGAATGTGCAAAGAGTGCAAAGAGCACTGTGACTCGGGAAGAACAGCAGTCCCACACGCTTTGGAGCTGACAGCCCAGGAAAGGCCAGGTGCTAAGCACAGATGCGGGGAGACTCCCGTTTATGCCAGCTGAGACATAGAAATCTGTGACCTGTCCCAAACCGCCCCTTTCTCCCTTCAGCAAAGCATCAAGTGGCGGTGTGACATGCATTCCCCTAGCACCAACCCAATACCCAACCCCTAAAAGTGAAGGGGTAAACAAACACCAACCTTTCTTCAGCAGAGCGCATCATCCTCTTGCAGGGAGCATCCCCGCACTGAGGCACAGCGAGCGACCGCCTGCAGCCTGGACCATGCTCATTTCCTTGTTCCTTGGCGCTTTGCTGTGCGTCCTCACACATGTGACCAAACCCAACCGAATTACCTGTGCTGTTGGTCCTGCCTCCTCTCAGAGCCTGCTGGCCGCAGAGGTCACGGGCATGCAGCTGTGCCCTCAAGGAAAAGCTCGAGAAGGTGTAGTTCTCGAGCACTTTCCAAAATAAATAGACTAATCCCATGTAGAGTTTCTGCAGCTGTAAGAGCTATTTATGAAATAAGGTACGTTACAGACCTCTCGCCTGAATTAATATAGCCTCTCTCTTCAAGGTTTTCCTTTTTATTACAGTGCAGAAGGGTGCTGTTCAAGGAGTAGCTTGGTTTTTTTAAGTAACTCTCTTTCAAATAGTTTTATCAGGTGACATTTAAATGCTTGCTTAGCCTAGTAGGCATGAAACATAGCCCCTTTTGGAAAGGCAGATGGCTGAAGGTGCTGTCACCGCCTTTAATCTGCATTTTCATTTTAGTTCTGGGAGGTTTAACTGAGCTCCAGCTCAAAACAGAACTATCTTAATGCTCTTCGTAACTAACCTGAGCGCAAACTGCTCAGATGTGCAGCACCAGCTCAGTGCTCTTGCTGTCACCTGCCCACAGACACAAATTACCTATAGACCATCAGCAGGACACTCCAGTCTCAGTTCTGATTTCTCAGTGCACACTGTTCCTTCCCAATGCTGCACATCTTCCTCAGCACTGGGATGTGCACAAATTAATAATATACACCACGGCCCAAGCAGATTTCATTGAGCAGAAGCTGCATTGCGTGCAAAGGAAGAGGATGAATTTAGGAACTGTAACCTGCCAATTTGGTAGTCAGGACCCAAAAATGGTGACAGTATTTAACACCCCAATTTCATCACCTAGGTCACCACAGAACCATCCAAACCCACCTCACCCTTTGAGACCTGGAGCTGCACACAGGTCCATGTAATAAAGATGTAAGAACATTCCCACCCAAAACATAACAGAACCCAGAATAGATAATACTGACCTCACAAGACTATTCATAGCCAGATGAAAATAGCAGCAAGCTGGAGAGGCTGCTTGCCTCTGTCCATACCTCTTTATCACATATTCCATCACAATGTAAGGAAATAACCTCCTTTTGCTTTACAATGTGTGGACACTTCCCAATACCCTTCATAGTTGAGACAGCTCTTGTAGGGCAGGTCAAAACCAAGAGTAACATTGTATTAAGAATGATGGATGTGGTCCTGGCACCCACAGTCACACTGCAGTCCTCAATACACGCTGTAGCTAACAATACCAGAAAGACTCAGCGCCAAAACTGCCATATCTGTACAGAGTCCACGGTCAGCTTTGTGCTGTGTCTCATGCTGGAGGATCCAGCCCCACTCATCCTCCCAACTGATCTCTTCTGCTGTCAGTACCATGACCTATGCAGAGGTATTGCCATCACTATTTTTACAGGCAAAACACTGACAGCCGTTATAATGCTCACAGGCTAGTACTATGACATTTGATTGATGACCTTCACCAGCAGAGAAGACATAAAAAGCAAACTATAGGATGGTCTTTCTGAAAACCAGCATAAAACTTCCTGTGCCTGGGGGCTGGACTGTGCCTCTCTGCCCCGAGTCTGGTGCTGCGGCTGCAGCCAGAAGGGGAGTGGAGCAGCCCCAGTGCCTCCCAGTGCTACCCAGCACAGGAGCCTGCAGCTGGCTGCAGCCTGCACCAGCCACGGCCGCCGCCAGCAATGGCAGTCCTGGGCTGGGAAGCGGCGAGCCCGTGGGGCTGCGGCAGCAGAAGGGAGCCAGATGTGTGAGTCTCACTTAGACCTGTGGCAGCCTGACTGGTTTAAGTGCTCCCTTTTAGACACAGACAAGCCCTCAAGGTGCAATAATACGGATGGGAACGGTATTGCACCATTTCCTCATAATTTGCAATATGCCACTTGTGGCTATGAACTGTCTAGTCCTTCACAGACCAAGAGCAGCTGCGAGCTATGAGAACAGAGAATATATTTAATGTAATTGGTTTCTGAAAAGCTATTCCACTAAAAATGCTGTGGCTGCACTGTCTGCAATGACATTTTGTCTGACTTGTCCCAGTAAAGAGGTCTACTGTTCCTACCCAAAAAACTCCCAAGTCATGCAGAAATGGCCTTCGGATGAGAGACAGCTGATAAGATAAAGAGTAATTTCAAACGAAGCAGGTAGTTGCGGTCTCCCAGAGCAGTCCATGTACAAATGCATCTGTTACCATCACACAGGGAATGTCAAGGCCAAATTCTGGCAGTGCCAGGCTGGTTTGGTCTCACCTACCTCCAAATGTCAACATTACTCAAACTCAATTAATCCCAGATGTTATACAGATTTTTTTTCTATTTGGTGGGGGCTGTACGTGACACAATGTGCCATTCCCTCCTCAGACACGATGAAGAGCAGCTGGTGCTGAGGGCAGCTTCAGCAGGCCCCAAGAAGCAGGCTGGAAGACACCAGCTCTGACCCTAGCCATGGCTCTTCACTCCCATGTGCATGCCAGAACAAAAACCACTGCTCAGCTCACTGTCAGCACAGCCTTGGGTGGTTTCTCTCCATTTCAGTCATTGTCTCACATTACACTTTCCAATAACGTCCCCACAATCTCAGCTGTTTTATTAAAATCTTTTTCCTCCTCCTCCCCCTGGGCAGCTTTAGTGAAGGACATCCATTGATCAAGAATAGCCCTGAGATGTTCTTACAAGCATAAGAGTTGCTGGAGTTTATCAGAGCAGGAAGGTCTCTAGCCCAGCCCCTTGAGAGCAGCTGGCAGCAGGTATTTTAGAACAACAATACAATGCTAAGCCAAAAAACCAAGTAAACTCCCCTATTCAGTGCATGTGGGGAATGCACAATTGAAGAAATGCTCCACTGGCCACATTAGAAGCTGGTGAACTCTGCTTATTTGCACTCGGTCTCAGAAATACCACTGCTTCCGAAGAAGGTATGAGACCCACAGTTTTACAGAAGGTTTTGTTAAGGCTTCAGTTTCCATTTCTACCTAATACAATGCAACCGTCACACGAGTAATTATCTACACTGAACTCTACGCATCTCCTTCTAGCAAGGAACTGCATGGGTGGAATTTGCATTACATACAATTTACTTCCTTTTATCCATTTTTAATTAAATAAGCCATCCTACAGTTACCACCTAGGGTAAACAAAAGACTGAGCTTCTCAGTCCTAACCATTATTTTCTAGAGCCAGCACTGCAAAAAAAAAATAAAGCCCATCAGAGGAGAAGTGTGACTCAGACTCCTCAAGGTCGATAAGGCCTTTTACTGGTAATAAACTGATAATCTAATGCTTTAGCTTAAATATTTGAGACTTCTGTTTATTTCATAGGTGGGGAACTATTTGCAGATCTTGCAGGATGTAGTTCATTGTAATTCTGCAGATTGCCAGAACACAAATAAACAAGCACAGCTGCCTGGGACACGGAGAAATCTTCTAATATCCCACTGAACAAGGATGGCCGTGTCCCAGCTGCAAGAGAATGCCAGTATTTCAGAGGCCTGGCTATGCCGTCACCCTGCCAGCCCCACTCTGCCTCCGGCCAGCCCAGCACAGGCAGGGGGTTTGGCGGCAGCACGAGGGAAGCGCTCCCACACCACCACTAAATGCATTTGGTTTTGGGGTGGGGGGCAGAGGCCTGTGCTGAGGTTTGTGCTAAATCTGCACTTCCACCCTTAAGATAATGGAGTTGTAAAAGAATCTGCAATTCCCCATTTATTAGTTTGTAACAAATCTTCATTCCCGCCCCCCCCCCCCCCCCCCCCCAGCTTAGCTGTGAGCCAGTTTAGAGCTCCTCATGCAAGTTGTGCTGCATTTCTGCTGCACTGACATTTCCACCCCAAAAATATCCTGGTGTCTAGGCTTCCCTCTCAGCCAACGGAGAAAAGAGATGTATCAGCTTTAAAGAGCCCAGCTGCGCTGCTAGCAGTGTTTTTAGATGTCACATGGTATGAAGGTTACTCCTAAAAGCATCTTCTCAGCTGTTATACTCGAAAAGGTAACAACTAACAAATGTATGGTAGCTAAAAGTGAGATAAATCAGCAGCTTAAAGCTAGACCACTGCAGGTGAAGGTTATATATTTAGAATAATCATCTCCCTGTCCCCATTTGTAACTCATTCAATCCTCAGAACCCAGATATCTTCAATATGAAAAAGGGAGACAGAAGGTAAGTTTTGCTGAGTTCAACCAAAGAAACTGCAGGACTGGAAGGTGAAGAAAAAAGCAACCACCTATGAGAATTTCTAGCTTTTATTTTTGACCCTGAAAAAATCTTTACTGACCTCAACCTTGCTTCTTTCCAACCATAATTTCTCCATGTTTGCCTCCAGTGGTGACATGTCATAAATTGCTTTCCTGACCCTGCTTGTTATGCCCCAGTAATACTGAACTTGCAACACCTGCTGAGCCATCTGGAGCTGGCTAGGAGCCCTCAGAATCAGAGGCCATTTTGTTGGAAAAAAAACCCCAACAACCGCTGGTTTTGTAACACAGTGGGAGCTCAGAAGTCCAAAATACAGGGGGCCCAATTCCTTTGTACTCCTCTGCCTGCTGAGCTTGATGGCACAAGGCAGAGTACGGCGCTAAAACCCACGGGAAACCAGTGCTGTTTGTTGAGGAAACAAACCAAGGAATCTTTTGCATACTGAGGGATCCTTCCTTCTGGTCAACTATTATTTTTAAGCCTCAGCCCCACCTGGATGATTCTGAAATAGCTCAAAAATGGAATGAAGGTAACTGCAAAACAGCAGGGTGCATCTCGTAATTGCTTAAAATGAGGTATATTTGGAAGGTATAATTCCCTCCAGCATCTGGGAAAAGGAAAGTCTTGGAAACAACATTCTAAGACGTATCCTGATCTGCAGTTTCTAGCTTGTGACGCCAAAACACAGAGGGGCTACATCCACAGTCTGGGGTCAGCCCTGACATTATGAAAGTGGAGAACAATGAAGCTCAAGTCCATACCTGATTTGGGATCCCTACCTTCTCTTCTAATTTCCAAACATGTGCTGAGGCCTGGATTGGTCTGTGCTGCGCCTGGTTTGAGTACAGAAATGCATTATGCTACAATTTTAAATAAAACTGTTTTGTCACTCCAAGATACAGTACAAGTAAACTCCAGGGACAGTAATCCCATTACTGAAGCTGTGACTTCACCTTCTGTCACAGATCTTGTTCCATGAGAAAACAAATTCATACATGGAAATATTTTTTAATAAACCAGGCCACTTTCCTTCCAAGAGTAATGCAACTCTCCAATGCAAACACAGGCTCAGTCATTAATTCGCTTACTGGAACCACGTATGTGCTGTAGGAGCTGGATGACTTGAGTAGGACAGGAGGTATCTCTGGCAGCACTTGTTACCTACAATAAGAAAAAAAAAAAGCACCTGCTTCCACTATCTGTCCCCGGCAGTGCTCAGAGTTCAGTGAAAGATCTTGCATTTAAGTCTTCCCAGCTAAGGGTGATGTACAACACCCACAGATGTGAGGAGGCTAATACTACCAGAGACTGGGAATCCAGATTCACAAGGAAATTAATTACTTGACTAAATAAACCAGATGCCATACTAATTTCACCACAAAGGCACAGTTCTCATGTTAGGTTTTCTCTATAGGACAAAGTTACAGTAGGTTAATTAACTACAGGCATGGCTATAAAAAACAGATGTGCTTAACTGGCACAAATCTGCACATGGACAGACTGTCATTTAGTTTAGCTCAAGATATAGTTTAGGTAAACTCAAGTGCAAAATCCAAACACAGACTGCACCAATTTAATTAAATGCCTAAAAATAAAATCAGTTTCAGATGATCATCTGGTATCATTTTCTTGCACAGACAAGGTGTTTCTTCCATCTGTGCAGCTCTATGAATACTTAGCAAATCTTGCAGGGAGGGAGGGAAGACAGAGTTTCTGGATAAGACAATCACCCGTACTGCCGAACAATGTAGTTTTATTTCTAGGTGCTCAAACTGATTAAGATTTGGAGCTTTTATATAAACAGTGACAACTATAACTCTGCCCAGACATGACTATATGACGATACTGTTGTGTAAAACAGACATATACTGCAGAGGGCAAGCTGTCTGCCGGGCAGCGCTGCACGTCACTGACTGCTGTGCTTTGCAGCGCTACGTTCAGCCCAGCGACCTGTACGGCTGCAAGAAGGCAACAGCTTGGGCTGAACCTGCTGAAGCAATGCGAGCTTATTCAAAACAGTTGCGGGCAGCACCCAACATCCTCCATGGCTGAGCTCCTCTGAACTGCTGTCCCAATCCGCCTGTGCTGTTCCCTCCAAGATGAACTACACCATTAGGTTTAACTTGCAAAAAAGTAACTGTATTTGATTCAAGAGTCACTAAATAGGCACTTAGTTGTCTCAGGCTTTGCTGCCTGTTGATACCTCAAGCACAGGTGCCTACTCCTTTCATCTTTGTTGCAAATATTTAGGATTGTTCTTTCTTCCTCCCTACATCTCTGAAGCGTAGATAACAATATTGATTTACATGCAGTCTAAGTGAGCCTGCTATACAATGAATGCTTTGTCCACTTTGTGCCATCCTGTGGCAAGGGCTGCCTTTTTCCCAGTGATGGAGGCCCATTAGAAGGGACACAATTTATGAGTTCAGAAGGAAAACCCCCAAGTTTGCGCTTCAATTACAGAACCGTGCAGGAGAGCAGAAACTTGGGTCCCCATGTGGAGCTTCTCAGATACTCTGCCAAAGGTGGAACAGGAAGGGATAGAGAGGAGAGGAGGGCGAGAGAGATGGGTTCAGCTCTCATAACAACTGATCCTTGCCTGCTGACACCCTCACAGAAGTTTCACAGCGGCAGGGCTGTAGATCTCCACTGTCCTGGCCATACCCTGAGGTCTGTCCTGGAGGCAGAGATGCAGGGGGCACAGAAGGGTCCGTAACATTGCTGGGGAGGACAACCTCCATTGCAAAATACTTCATTTAAAAATTATTCGCTGCCAAAGAAACCCAAGAAAGACATAACAAACCAAGTACCAGTGGCCACAGGTTACCATCGCTTATGTAACAGCATCAATCACACCTGAGAGCTGGCTGCAAAGGGAGCAGAAATTAATAAATGCCACTCTTGTTGCCACATCAACTATTTACAACAATGAAGCATAAATAAGGAAGTAAATAAAACGGGGGGGCAGCTATGGAAATATGGACAAAACAGCAGAAGTCACAGGGAAGTGACACTTCAGGCTCCAGGTTTCTAAAAGTAGCTTAGAATATGAAGTGTGGAAGGAAGAACACAAAGTAAGCTATAAAGCATCAGAAGCGCCCTTTATTTTGTAGGAGTTTCTCCATTTCTCAAAAGTTTTTCCTGTCAGATTTTCTCAACAACACAGCTGCACCTTGGCTCTGACACCTCTCCTCCGAAAACCAGCAGCCACCTCGCAAACCCATTGTAAACAGAGGCCACAAAACCTTCCCACGACTAACTGCAGTGCACCCTGATAACACAACTCACCAGCGCAAGACAAAACACCTTTATTTCGGTAATGCCACACAGGGGCCCAGGAGCGCGACGCCCCCGCTGAGGCAGTGCTGGAGCCCGGCGGGGCACAGGCCCTGGGGCCAGGCCGAGCCCCCGGCTGGGGCAGCACAGGCCGGGCACCCCCTGCTCCCCACGGGCCGAGGCCGGGGGTGCCGTGCGAGGTGCCTGCCCCACACGGAGGGCCGGGCATGCTGCGGCCATAGCCATGCTCCCCGCCCGCACCGAGCGTCGAGGCAGCGAGGCCGGCCCGTGCCACCTGGTGCTGCCCCCGCTGCCGCGGCCTCAGACCCCACCGGAGGGGCAGCCCAGCAGCAGCCCCGGCAACCGGGGGCACTCGGGGCACAGCGGCCGCTCCCTGGGGGCACAGCCCCGCGGCTCCCCCCGCCGGCCGCCGCGGCGGGAGGTAGCGGTACCTCAGCCGCGCTCGGAGCGCTGCCGCTCCCCCCGCCCTGCGCAGCCGGAGAGGTCCGGCCGGTGCCGCCGGCGGGCACCGGTACGCCCCGTCCCGCCGCCGACCCCGGGGCACGCCGAGCTCCCGCGCACAGCCCCGAGGCGCCCGCTCCCGCCGCCGCCGCCCGTGCCTGTGCCGGGCCCGCACGGGGCTACACCCCGGCCCCCAGCACACGCCGCGCCCCGCACAGCCCCGGCGCCCCTTACCTGCCCTCGGCGGCGCGGGGCGGGGGGCCATGCCCGGGGGCGGGGCCAGCTCCGCGGGGGCGGGGCCGCGGCAGGGCGGGGCGGGGCGGGGCCGTGCCCACACCGGGCGGCGGCAGCACGGAAAACCCGGTCCGGAATCAGGAGCGGCGAGCGCGGGAGTCGGGGCGGGCGGGGCAGGCCGGTTAGCGGGGACTGGGGGCAGGTGCGACGGGGCCAGCTTGGGTGAGGGGGCAGGCCGGGGGCCCTTTCCATTTCCCTGATGTTATATTTCGGTTTGTAAAGTCGAGGGAACTAGTGCCACCCTCGGCGCAGCCAGGACAGGACCAGCCCCAGAAAGGGGAGGTGTAAGGCGTTACAGCAGGTGTAAGCTGTTAGGAGAGCAGGTGTAGGCAGCAGCGCTGCCCGCCCTGGCCCCAGCTGTGGGGCAGCCCCATGGCAGCCCCATAGCTGCAGCACGCAGAGCAGTGCGGTGGCACCGCCGGTGGCTCCCGCCGGCTCCCCTTGGGATGGCAGGGTCACCGGCTGCTGGAACAAAACCTGTCCCTCTGCCCCCGGTCCGCGCCTGCGGGGTAACGGGGAGGGGTGCTGGGGCTGTCCAGTCTCCACCTGGGGTAGTTAACAACGAGCGAACCCCCCCCCAAGCCCCCGTTCAAATCTGAGCCAGCAAAAATTAAGCTGTGAGTTAGGATTTGAAGGTACATTCCCACCAATTCCAGTTTGCTGGGATTCCGACATCCCTGCTGTATTCCTTTTCAAGGCAGTCTAGAGCCGCGATGCCCCTCAGGCAGATACCAGGGCTCAAGGCACAGCCACCAAGGAGGGAGGCAGAAGGTACAGACACAGATCTTCGGCAGGGAGGAGAAATCGGGAGGCTCCAGGAGACCTGGGCAATGCCTTTACCTTGCTTGTTGGGGTTGGGATGGTCTACAATGCGCCGGTGCCACGTTAGGAGAACAAGCAGTGTAGCCACAAGAGAATTTAGCACCCAGGTGAGACAATGGCACCAAGAGCAGGGTGCAGCTACTCGCAGGACGCGCTGTCCTGACCGGCTGCAGACATGCAACTCCCACAGTTTTCATCTTCTACAACAGATAAGGCTAAAGCAAGACTAGTCACGCTCTCCCACAGGCACTCAGTTCCTAAGAGTTTGCCTGCTACACACAAACTCTTTTCCATGTCTGTCCCTGCTTTAAAACCAGGGAGATGCAGGATGCCAGGTGACACACCTCGCCCCCAGTCCAGGTTGTCCCCAGCAGCACAACAGCCCTGTTCACAGGTCCTGGCCCTGAGACAAAACCTGCTGGTCTGCCCAACGACATGCTGCTCCTGGGTGATCCTCAAGTGCCTCTGCAATGGGATTATGGTACTTTTTTGAAAAGAAGGACGTTAAAAGTTCAGGACATGGGAATATTTGCACTGGAGTATTTGCTTTGCTGCTGTAAGTGCTGGTTTCCAGCTGCAGCAAACCAGAATCGCTCTGATGATCTCAGCTGAGATAAGTTTAGTGCCAGCTGTGCATTTCCTCCAGCTCTGGTACGCTGAGAACGGAGGGAACGGAGACAGCGCTGCCAATCGCCTTCAGCTCCTCCGCTGACTCTTTTCAATGGTGCCTCTGAGCTATAAAACGGAGCACTGGCTTTGAAGGCAAATAACCCGTCTTACTCCTGACCCTACCATCAACTTTACGTTGTGCCATAGAAATTACTTAACTTTTCTATATCTCAGCTCCAGTCAATGGCAATAACACTAAAGCCTTCCGAGATCAGTAAGAGCACCGTGTTATTACTGTAACTTGGCTCGGATGCTCAGAATCCATCTTGGGGTTTCAGCATCAAATTAATCAGTGCACACTGGATTCTGCAACTGCAGCAAGAATTCTGATATAATGATTCAATAGGTACAATATTGCTTGGATTTACAGCCTGTGCTTTCACATCTTAATCTCGGTACCTTAAACCCAGGCCATTATAGCCTATGCCTAATAACGAGTGTAAAATAACCACCCTACAGCATGCAGCAAACTTCAGAAGTGACAGACATACAAAGTGTCCAAACATCACTATGAGTCTGAATTTCTGGGTGCTGAAGAATCACTGCTTCTGCATCAGGTGCAGGAAGGAACAACAGCTTAATTAAGGTTTTATTTCTGGCCAGTCCTGTTCAGTGATAGAGAAAAATGTGACTTGGAAGTAAATACAGTCATATGGGGACAATTTTACAAAAGCCTTTAAAATCAGCAAAGAAATGCATTTCATTACTGCAGCCAGCTACTCCTATGCTTTTCTCAACTTTCAGTCTTTTAATGTCTTCATGAGAACAACTGGCAGAAGCCACGTAAAACACTGAAATAGTAGGCAGAGGTGGGAAAAAAATTGGATATACTTGCTGATCTCTATTTAAGCTTTTATGGTCTGTATCCTAAAATGAACTGCTGATTCAAGTCTAAGGTTTGGGCTATTAAGCTTAAAATACTGGGAAGTGTTTTGAGTCTGGCAGATGCTGATCGCTGCCTGCCCTTACAAGTCACTGAGCATCTCTTGCCATCAGCTGGCACTTTGCTAATGGCCCACATGCAGGCCTGATGATGTGCATTAAGGATGCTACTGCCCAAGTACATAAACCTCTGTGCCTGGGAAAGGAGACCAGACATCCTTGAGCTGGACCAGTGTTTCTGGCTCTGTGAGTAAGGTCAAGGATTCCACATTGCCCTGGAGTGGCCAGCCCAGACAGGAAAGCAGGGAGGAGTGACTTGGAGCCGCTTAAGCCCTCAGTAGATTTTAAAACAGCCTTGGGCTTGCCCCAAGACACCAGTGCTTCTGCAATAACCCTTAGGCTTTACTGCTCTGCCAGGGACCTGTCTCTGGGGGCATTTCCTCCCCTTGCACCATGGTTGAAGTGACAAAGTGTATTGGGTCTGGCTGGGATGGAGTTAATTTTCCCCCTGGCAGCCCTCACAGCCTGTGCATTGGTAGCTACAGAGGTGTTGACAACACAGCAGTGTTTTGGCTGCTGCTGAGCAGTGCTCCACAGCATCAAGGCATCTCTCCAGCCTCCCCCCCTCACCCCTGGGCTGGGGTGGGCGAGATCTCGGGAGGGGACACAGCCAGGACAGTTGACCTAAGGTGACCAAAGGGATATTCCATACCATATGATGTCTGCTTAGCAGTAAAAGCTAAGAGAAAGGAGGAGGCAGGGAAGGCGGGGAGCATTCATTATTACATTTGTTTTCCAGAGCCACCAGTACACGTACTGAAGCCCCGCTTCCTGGGAAGTGGCCAAACATCACCTGCTGATGGGAAGTAGCGAATTAAATCTTTTGTTTTCCTTTGCTTCCACACGTGGCCCTTGCTTTTGCTTTGTTAAACTGCCTCTGTCTTGGCTCATGAGTTTTTTTCCACCTTATATTCTCTCTCCCCCCACCCCACCCCACTGCATCCTGCTGAGGAAGAGGAGTGAAAGAGCGGCTTGGTGGGCACCTGGTCTCCAGCCAAGCTCAACCCACCACATTTTTTTCATTCATATTTGTTTGTTCATTCATATTCCAGTAATGCAGAAAATTCCCTCAAAACCTACACACCTTTTCAGAGTACCATCAGTGACTCCTCCTTAGATCAGGTGCGCCTTTAGCTTGGATGAACAGCCCTTTTGTTATCTTGCCTACGTTGGGACCTCAATAAGTACAGCCATAACACAACTCGTTGTTCTCAGCCTTTTTCCTTCCCTGATATCCTTTTTTCTCTTAACTCAAATCCCATTAAGGCTACAGTGTTTTCAGTATTTTTAGCTGTGACTTTCAAAAGGCTGCCAAAAGATAGCTGAAACGTATATAGCAGTGTGATTAATGCTCTTGGCGTTTCTTCACGATTCGGCGCAGTGTTAAAGGAACCTAAATGTGGAAGAATGACAAAATCACCAGCAACTGTTTCACTGGGGGTTTCATTCAAATTTTTGCTGCCCCAGTGGGTCTCCCTCTCTAACTTTCCTCCCCACCTACATAACTGAGTGCTAAAACTACTGGGAGCACCAAGGGAAGAACATGGTGCTTGTAGACGACATTTACTTCCCACTGTCTTGTCACAAAAATATACTGAGAACAAACTGCCTCTCAGTTTTGTTTGCTGGGCGTTAAGATTTTAGTTTACAGCATGCCAGAATAAAGAAACAGATAAAAATCCCCTGTCCATTACTGCAAATGCTCCACTAGCAAGCCATAAATGCAGACTCCAAATGACAAAAAATCCCAATAAATCTGCATATGAGCAGGATCCTACTCACATCTGCAGAAACTGTGAATCTAGGACTGAACAGATGCAGAATAGCAATCTGTCTTTAGACACGTCCCTGTTAAGCCTGCTCTATGTCTTGCTTGGTTAGAGAAGGAAAGTCATCTAACAGCCAAAATCCAGTAAGTAAAATTCAGTGCAGGTCAACTGAAGCTACATGGAGCTCATGCAGTTTAAACCAGCTAAGGACCTGGCCTTGTTTTATTTGGCACTGTGGACCTCAGTTTTTACTGGTAAAAAGCTGAGCTGTTTTAATCAAAAACCGAGGCTGTGTGTCTTTTCCACTGTAAGGTATAAATCTGTATTGGTTGGCAGTGAGAACTATGAAAGATTTTTGATACTAGCTTGCTCAGCACTGCTAGCATTGTAAGATTTTTTTTTTCAATGTAATAACAGTTTTAAAAGAGAAATTGGCTCCTGTTTCAGAGAACTTTCTGAGGCTTACAAATCATGTGGCCCAAGTCATGGGAAAGGTGTTACTAACTGCTTACAGCAAAGCCAACAGCTTTCACAGGGCTACATTCATCCTGGCTACCAGTGACAGAGTGGGATGGCAAAGCACACGCAGCCACCCATGGCTCGAGCATCAGCAGGGGCTTGAGTCTGCACCCAGTTACGGGGCCATGGTCCAGACTCCTATCTGTAGTGGGAAGAGCTGGTTCCTAGAGGTGAGGTTTCCCTGGAGAACTGGGGGAACACAGGTACCTGTAGAGATGAATCACTCCATCCTACAGCAGGTGAGGAAGAGTGTGGACCTCCTTCCTGAGATGTCTCATCTTCTTTCACCAACTACAAAAGGAACTGAGACAACATGGCCAGGAGTCCTGCTTCGAAATGAGGAGAGTGGAGTCTGATCCCAAACCAGAATCCTCTGAGACCACCGGTGGGTTTTAAGGCTTACTTCATTCTAGTGGCCAGAAAGCCAAGTACCCATGCAAAACCTGTCTGGCACAGGGAAAATCCTTCTGGAAAACTGACCTACAAGCGTGAAATTTCCAAACATGTGTCAAGACTTGCATTGATCAGTGTTAGTATAGGAAACAAGTGAGAGTTTACACGTGCATGAGATAAAACAGCATTGATTGTATACTGATACATACTGCTCTGGTTGCAATACATATATTTGTGGCCATATGTGTTTAGGTTGAGGGCAGCGCTACAACAGAGTGAAACCATCACAGAGAAGGAAATGCTATGCAGCTTCTCTGCCCACCACTGTCGTTCCAGGTTTGCTGTGCTGAACTGAAGGTTCAGGCTAGACATATGGTGCCTATGGCAAAAAGCATCCTGAGCGCGCTGTTCTCTGGCTTCCAAGAGATGCAGTAACCTAGCTTACAGCAGCTGACAACACGCAGCAGAAGGTGACTTCTCAAAGAGAGACAATTCGCAAAGGTTTACCATTTTCAGACAGAAAAGTGCTGTTGATGGTTAAATGACCTGATACCCTTCCCGCACACTGTCCAACCCCTGCCCTCTGCATGCTCCTTTCACATCAGCAGGAAACCCTCAGAAATACATGTTCACTGCTAACTGGTTTTAAAAATGCACTATGTTGTAAAAGGAAATAATACACTCTCTCCTGTTGGAAACACATCCTGGCATGCTTTTAAAAGCAAGCAAACAATAATTCTTCTTTCATATTATTGAGTTTACTGCCCTCTTGCAGTCCATAACACATTTTAAAACTGGATTTCTCTTTGGTTCTGACAGGGTGTAAGTAAAGGCTACCCTGTGGTGAGGTACCACACAACGGAAGATAACACAGAGGTGAAGCTGTACGCCAGACACAAAAACAGGAGCAAATGTTTCTCCACTTAATGAGAATGTCTGCAGCTACATTAGCCTGCAAGCAAACAAACTCCAGTGAACAAAAGGACAGAATCACCTACAGTGGCACAACCTTCCCCACAGATGCTGCTTTACCAGCAGCACTGCACAGCCTGTCGCCATGCCTCTGGGGGAAAGCTCAGCCAGGGCAGCATCCCAGAGAGCCAGGCCGCTCCGACCCACGCTCCGACCTGCCAGAGAAGCAGAGGCCGGGTTTGTTCATGGATCTGTCATGTAAAATAGGAAATCTACGCAGAAGTGCTGCTTAGCAGTATGGAACTGTGCTCTGCTCCAGCGCAAGACTCGGCACACAAACATTTCAGGTGCACAAAACTCCTTGTCCCGATCAGCACTGCACATGGTCAGCTCTGGAATTTCTTTTTTTTGACCCCTATAACATGCATATGTAACATAGCCTATTTCAGAATAAATATACCGCAGGCAAAACTCAAAATTTCAGCTATGCCTGTGCATCATCTCCAGTTTGATCTTACACACCACATCCTAAGGACTAACTGTCCCCAAAATGGGCACAGACTTGGGATGTTGTGAAAGCTGGTATGTTCAAGATGGGTTCTTTACCAGTATCCATGCTTTCAGCTAGTCTCTCACTTAGGGCCATTTCTATGGATTGTACAGGGCTTTGCATCAGACCCTTACTGACATACTCCTTTTGAACTAAAAGTCCATATTTTCTCAGTAGATTTTAAGTACTGTAAGTAAACGCCTGCCTTGAAAGAAGTCCCACTGAACCGCCAGACGTCAGCACAAGAACTCCTACTCAAAGCAACTGGGTTTCAAAACTGCTTATAGCTAGAATTCTAAAGGGCAAAACACATTTGGTATTTAGTGCCTTGATAAGCAGTCAGAACAAAAGGGAGAATTGTTAAGTATCATTTTAAAAAGGAAAAAGGAACATTAGCTTGAAGATGATTTCTCATTACCAGAAATCACGAGAACTTTTTTCATGTCCCCTTAGGACAGAACACGTATCGCTTCCTCTCCTCCCTTGCTCCCTCCACCAGTTCGAGCAAGGCTGAAACGCTCACCTGCCTGCATTCCCATCTCAAAAGGGCACAACGAGGTTTTAAGTCACTAATGTACACAAAGCTTTTGAATTGAAAAAAAAAAAGATATCAAAAGAGGCCGTTTATTTAATGTGCATGGAATAAACCAGGACTCTGCCAGAATTTTGCATTATTAACATATAAGAAAAAGTTTAAATGCATTGTGCTGGTATTTGCTTAAAGGAAGTATTGCTTTTGCTATATTTGCCTTGAGGGACTACTGCACAAAATGAGTTTGCTTACAGGAATGAGATCACAAAAATAGCATTTTCTAAGGAAACAGGAAAGATTTGCTGATGTTTTTTGGAAGAGCAAATTAAGCTGCTACAACAAGGGATAACACAGTTAAGGCATATAAAACATGTCACGTGGATTTGTGCTCAATCACAATTAAACAAGTCTTTTTAATCGTCAAGATTCAGCCCTTGTGATGAACTCCTACACTATTTATGCTTATCCCTTTGTTCAGTTTGAGTTCTACAAAAGGAAACATTTGCAAAAATGCAAGTAGCCTGTGAATGGCGTTTGAACTGCAGGAGAGATTATATTATTCAAATAAATGTCTTTCTAGAAATTATCAGCTATATTACTACTACTATTATTATTGTCAATACAATGTCAAAGTAGAAAAATCAGGAAGAGCCATTGTCTTTAAAGCCTGGCTTTAAAGTCTAAACTGCAAGAAGCTGCTAATAGTTTTTAATCCCTTCTAAAGTCATACAATGACATATTCACTGTAACTGTGTGCTTCGGTAGGGCCATACTTTTTTAAAAATATAAAGATTATGTATGTAATTGATCTGCTTTATGGTTTTTGCTCTTTTAGGGTATATTTAGAACAATTTAAAGATTTTTCCATGCAACCAAAAGGATAGAAACAGCCTTTCCTTAAACAAAGAGCAAATATAAACTGACCTTTCATGTCATTGTTCACCACCACCACACCCAGAGGTAGGGATTTAGGGGAAACCACTCATTATTACATGGTTTGTGATAAATTTGACAATCCTGGTGCACCTTAGGTCAACATCTCCCCTATGCGACTTATTATCGTGATGAAACACAGAGGATAAACAGCAGCTTGCTACAGCACGTGTGCTCAGCGCCGTCCTCCTCTCTCCCAGTCCTCAGTCCCGCTTCCACAGCCACGTGCATGTGGCTGACTTCAACGCCCCAGCAGTCTCACTGACGCCACCGGACGAAAATCAAGGCTGCAAATGATCATTTGCAAGGTCAGGGTCTTGCTGTCCCAGGAAGGCACTTTAATTACATGTAATTACTAGTAGCAATATAAAACCACTCTAATCCATCTGCTACAGGTCAGTTGTCAACCAAAATCACAGTGAACTGAAAGCAACTTTTTCTACAGATGCAAAGATAGTGACCGTGACGGATGCTGAATGGAACAGTCCCAGATGGACACATGACATTAACCTGCAGAATGAAAAAGGGCAGAATGAAAAGCTAACACTAATTCAATACCAGTGACATCAGTGGTGCCGATAGAGAAGTCCCTTAACTGGGTTTTAAGCCATTATTTCTTTCTGGGGGCTGCCTGCTTATAGAATTGGAAGAGTTTCAGCACTTCGTACAGGCTCCAAGAACGTATCACTTTACTTACTGAACATGATAGGAAAGGCCACCCAGTTGGAGTTTTACATCATCTCTGGCACAGGAGCAATACTCAGCATTTGGGGAGGAAAAGAGCAAAGAGCCCCACTTCTGGTAATTTTACAAAGCAGTTTGATTCTTTGGGGATGTCCATACAAGCCTGCGGCTTTTTCCTTTTTCCCTGTGAGAACCTGGGAATTACAGAGTAGTTTATAAATCAAGATCGTTGCAGCAAGCCGAGCGCTCTGAAGCTGCACAGGTGAGGAGGAGCCCAGGCAGCGAGCGGAGATGCCTGCTGGAGTGGGGCTGGTGTACAGCACCCTGGGTGCCCACGGGCACAGGACCTCACGTGTTGGCACCACACGGTGCCCAGGGCTCTGCAGCACCCATCAGCCCGGCTCAGGGGAAGCCAGCCGCGACGTGGGAGCAAGGACATGGCCACGCACAGCAAATGTGCAGGATGCAGCCTAGTTGTAGGCGGCATGAACCAAGCATGCTCCTCCCCAAGGGAGCCAGACTGTGGGGAAGGGCTGGTGTGCAGCGTGCCACTGCTACTGGCCACGGATCAGCGGTTTCTCCACCAACGGGACATGTTTGTACAGCTGCGAAACCCTGCTGCTGCGAGTGAAGGCATGACAGGGATGTAACCGTGCCAGGCCAGGCTGCCCCACTGCTTTTATCAGCTCATTTGAATCAAATTGCTGTGTACAACTGGATTAGACAGTTGTTCTTCAAAGGTTACACCCTACACACTATTAAGATTCATGTGTTTTTCAGATGAAGTCATCTGAGTGATTGCTTTCCCAGCTGCTCCCATAATGTACGGTCTGCTGACAGTTTTCATTTCCATTACTTTCCTCCAGCTTGCAAGCTCAGTGCCTACTTGATCACCGAAGGATAACAAGCGCTTCCAAAGAATTCGAACTGCTAATACACGGTGTGCAACAAAACTGCTGGGCTTGAGGATCTGAGTCCCGCTAAGCTGACGAATAACCCTGGTTGCCTGCCACAAGCAAATCGAAGGCATGACAAAAAAACGTGTGGGGGTTTGTCTCAGCTGGTCTTCTGCACTGTTTTTTATTCAGGATAGCTGATCCTTTGCTCAACAACTTCATCACATCCCACCATTACACTGCCAGACTCAGTGAAATTAAAATAATTAAGATAACTCTAATGATATTATTAACAAAGGAGGATAGGAAGCGCCATATCACTCTTCCTAAAAATTAAAAGTCACTAAACAAGTAAACTTCTCTCAGTACTAAACTCCTGGGAATCAGTAGGAAAAGTCTCATCAAAACCAGGCACTAAGCAAGCAGTCACTCAGTTCACTTTGCATTCGCTTGCTCACCTTAATGTACCGCAGGATTTCCCAAGCATTTCCCAGCTTCGTGGAATCCAGAGTCTCCCAAGGAAAACACCCCACCGCACCCCACCGCGAGGACCGGTGCCGGAGCAGCAGTGGGAAGCTGGATGCTGGCGGGCACAGCCAGGCTGCAGCCACCACCAGGGACCCCGCAGCACACACACCAGGAGAAGGGCAGCTGAGGGAAAGCGAGCTATATAACCATTAATTAACAGCATATACAATTATTATTCCACCTCCACAAGAAAAAGGGCATGCAGTCTCACGGAATTTAGGCTACTTCAGAGGGAGCCAAGTTGCAGAGCCTGGACGTGGGAACAGCTTTTCCCAGAGACTTCAATTCCCTCTGGGGACCAGTTATGTCAAGTAAAACGAAAAAGATTAGGACCCAGGTGAAAGTCAGGCAGGCAAAGCAATGCTCATACACCACAGGCTGCTTTAGTCTCTCTCCTAAACTGGAGCATGTCAAAAGCAAAGAGAATTTTAGCAATTCCTCCCTACTTGGAGGAGACAGATGCTGAGGTCTCTATGTCCAAGCTTTCCTTGAAACAGCGCGAATTAAAAACTAGCTTTTTTTTAAAATGAAGAATGAGATTGCCTTGTATTCATTTGACAGCATGAATTGGGTGTGTCTGAAAAGCACCAAACACTAACATTGTTTTAACATCTATTCAGCTAAACCCTCCATTTCAGAGATGTAGAAGCAGGTGGAAAGCACAGAGTTCAGTGCAATTGCATGAATGCTATGCCAGGTTTTAATTTGGCACAGTAATCCTAAAATTACATTATCATACCTGTTAAGGCAAGAACACACCATATAAATTATACTTATATACATATATATATAAATGCACCCTTAAGCTGAAAGCATTTTTCATTTTAGACAAGTACAAAAAAGGCCGCCAAACTCAAGGCACAATATCACTTAACAGCTTCAGAAATTGTTAAACTATGAAAATGATGATCAGAAAAAGGACCTTTCCCTCCAATAAGGTTGACAGTTTAATTCCCAGATCCTCACTGTGAATTTTCCTCCCCCCTGCCTCGCTTTCGATTCTGAAACTACATGAAAAAGAACAACAGGGAAAAAGAGACATAACAACAAGAGTTAATCATAAGCCATGAAAAGGTTACGCAGCCAATGCAAATTCAGGGGAACAGCAACTGTACACAGATAGAACCATTTTACTGTGATTTATCATGCAGCAAAGAGCTTGCTTTGGTTTTGACACCTGAGCCAGAGTGCATAAATGGATTCTTTGATGGTTGCACTTTTTGTTAGAAAGTCATTCTTCAGCCTGTATCAGCCAGGACACTCGTGGTGCACAGCTCATCTGCTAAACGAGGAGAGGGGGGGAAACCATTTATACTACCACCACAACTGTTGCTAAAGCATCACTCTGCTTCTGCAAAAAAACTCTCTCCAGCACTCACATCATCCTAGGCCAGTACAATCCAAGGCTGCCCAGTCCCAGGGTTATACAGATGCTACACCAGCATCCCCAGGAGGTCTGAGGCAGCATCATGAGCAGCTGCTTCTCTGCTTTTTATGCTTTCCTCAGGAGAGAAAGCAGGGAGGACAGGGGGAGTGTCACCATCAACCCAAAAGGCCACAGATTTATCCAGGTGCTTACACTTGCACTGATTTCACATGGGACTTGGATGACTAAACACCGCTGTGGGTACAGGTGTTGGAGTTCCATTGCAATGTGTTGCACACAAACCAATGCCTTCAGCTGCAACAGGCATCAGCTCCCTACAGGTGATACAGGATAAGAAAACTCCCTACAGCTGTGTCTGCAAACAGGCCAGATCAGATGGCAGAGGTCTAGCGTTTTGCATGCCTTTAACAAAATCCCACTGAACTTGTGGCATTGCCACGTTTTTGAGCAACCTAAAAAGTCCAAGCTACCCCAACTGTAGTAGTCCAGAAATATGGGAAATATTAAAATAACAGCTCAGACATTGCCAGCCCCACAGGCGGGCATTTCAAACGTGCACTGACTGCTGGCCCGAAGCCACCCTCTGCACCAGATTTGCCATCCCTCTTTGGCGAGCAGCATCGCTGGGATCAGTGCGTAGGGGGAAAAGTTCTTTGCTCTCCCACATCCTGCTCCCGTCAGGTGTGATTTTCCTCGCACCAGCGGAAATATTGTGGGCAGACTGGCACAGTGAGTCACCCACCTGGAACAATGTTGGGCGATAAAGATCATTTAGGTGCCTACTAGGGTGTCTGGCAGGGGGCTGCGCTTTTGTGGCTGGGTAGTATTTATCCTCTGTAGCTTTTACAGGGAGAGAAAATTCTCTTAGATTCCACAGTTATCACCTGGGATGGGGACATTTCCTTAGCGTTCCTGAGGCAGCCTTTCTCTCTGCATCATTAAGCCCCCAGCCTACTGGAAGCCTGTTTGTTTATTTCCATTTCCAAGCTTTTCTTATGACTGTTTTTCAGTTACAGCTCCTTTTCTTGTGCTCCCTTTTGAAGAGGAACAGTTGTATGCACAGGGGAAGTTCTGTGTCTGCCAACACCGCTATTTTCCTTCGATGAAAAGACAGGTTTGATTTGGGTTTGTGTCTGGCTCAGCTACCTGCTTGTTCACAGTGGACTCCAAAACATGCTCAAAGTTTGCAGCCTGCTGCCTCTCCTTGGTTGGGAAGAGGAGAAATGTGGAAGGGTACCTTGCATCTGATATTTCCTGAATACTTCCAGACTCTATCTGCACAAAGGGCTCTTTACAAACGCTCCTCCACAGACAGCTGAGGCCAGGAGGTGATGGTGTGAAGGCACCCTTCTCTGGAGAGCTGTGTAATTTTACAGTAACCCCTGCCATAAGCCAAATGAGCCATTATGCGCAGTATCAGTGAAGCAAGAACAGTGATGAAGGCAGCCTGGGTGTTAGGGGGTGAGTTACATGACACGGATGGGTCCGGTCCCCAGGACATTGTGCTGGGGGAGGAGTTCAGTCCCCTTCCTCTCCACTGAAGTCCTCCAGCCTCCAGCTGACTTGCACAGCCCACTGCTTCTCTGAGGAGTGAGACAGAAATCGTGGGGTTGAGCTGGAAATGCCAGTGGGGTAGTACTGAAACAGGGAAACAGGGAGCACAAGGCTGTGGTGGGAAGAATGTGGGAAGGGAGTCAGGGTACCTTCAAATTACAGAGCAGCCTAGGGTCATGTCACAGCCACCAACTGGGAGAGAGCAGTGCTGATCAACCTGGGCTTACTAGTGGTCATGTATAAAATAAAAATTCATACACAGTCGAAGTGCTCCCCAGGTGTTACTCCTGAGCATGCCGGTGAGGATGCAGAGTGCAGCGAGCTTTGGAGTGATGCCTGTCTGCACCCAACAACATAGCTGTCCCTGACAGGCAGTGAAAAGTGCTTACGTCCTCCCAAAACTGCCACGGGCTTGTCAAGGACAGACTGACTCTCCCCAGCCAGGACAGGCCCCCCAGAACACTGCAATCCACACTTACTCTGACAACGATGCTGCTGCACGCTTGAATGGCTTTCTCTATACATTGCCGCTGGGTTTCACTCAGTTGAAGGGAAAAACTACAAACCCCAGCACTGATGAGCATCCCTAGCTGCACCCTGGGTGACCGACTTCGGCACAGACTCACCTATTGAATTGCCAACGCTTGCCTTGACAGATCACTTGTCAAAACAGGAGCTATTCCAAACCACGTGGAGAATGGGAGACCTAGCTGGAATTCAAGCATAATGTGATATGACTACTTAACAGTAAGGGCAAGTTTATCTCTGGGGATAAAGCTGCTAACTGGTTAGCAGGACAGAAAGGAAGTGTGTATAGGGCTGCCAAACCCACTGAAGATACAGCCACAACACCGACCCAACAGTTTTTGTGCCATTCTCAGGACGCAGACTTGTGGAGGCAGTACAGCCAGATGTGACACGTGAGTCCGCGCTGCTCTGCCAAGCCCAGGAAGCCCACTCCAAGCCACTGGCTAGCAGAGAGCCCAGGTACAAGCCCACCAAACCCAGCCCAAGGCGCTGGTGCCTGGCCAGGCAGCCCCCTGATCTCCTGGCAAACACTGAGCTGGTGTATCCCATTTCAGTACTCCCCCTCACCCCCAACAGCGGAAAATGATAAAGTTTGCTCTAGGGGACCCTGGTTTTTGAATGGTTAAAATGAAAAACATACTTCTTCCTGGAGTGAGACAAGGGACAATATAAAGCAGACCCATCCAGCACCTTTACAAGGAAATGGTATTGTGATTTTTAATAATAAGCTGTATTTGTTCTAGGAATTGGACACAGAGGATTAGCTGTATTTCTGAGCAAGTTATTTTGAGGTGACAAGCCACGGTGTTCTCCTCAGAAGATTTTATATTATTGGTACCTTTACAGACTTTCACTCTTTGTGAGCTTGAAAGTAACAGTGAGTTCATGAATTAACTTTTAGGCAGCAAACGCTCCAGCAAAAGCTTATAAATATTTTTCAGACAACAAATGAGGCTAGGCAATAAGCAAGCAAACCGTAAAGTGCATTTGAAAGTCAACCTAATGATGGATTTAGAGCCTTAAAGCAGTTCTTTTACTGTACTTGTTTGAATCTTTAATTACACTTCTTTTTATCCCTAGCAATCAGATGTGATACCGAACTAGAGTGTTTTATAAATCACATTACACTGGGTTTGGTGTCTTTGAACAATCACATATTTAGCATATTTCAGGAACACAAAGCAGTTGATGTGTTGCTGAGCTTTGTCAAGTTAAACAGGGAATTCTACAGGAAGTTTTTTAATTAGGTTTCAGGCCAACAGAAGCAACCCCTAAACATCACGGCAGTGCGTGGCTGGGCAATGCTGCCTTGCTCTGGGTGTGCCTCTGGGCTTCGTTCTGTTAATGACTGACACTTCTATTTATAGACTGAATACAAGGGAGTTGCTTGGAAGGGAACATTTCTGAATATGTTTCAGTGTACACAGATTTGAGTCACAAAGTCTGTGAACATACAGTTCCTGGTACTGGCTCCTTCCATTTTATCTCGAGATAAGAGTCTTTGCTCCACCTATGGCAAAGTAAGTGCTGCCGTTGCAGCGCTCTGGGCTGTTCTTGCCTCTTAGCCAAAGGCCAGTGGTGCAAGAAGCAAGAGCTTCCTTGTCATCCCACTGTAAGTTAAGCTTGGCCATCATCGGACCGAACCGGATTTTGTTTTCTGTGTTCCGTTCTTTTCCTAAGGTGACATTTGAACAGGCAGTGCTGCTCTCTAGTAGCAGCGAGCTAGAAGCAAACCCAGCAGCGGCCAGGTACCATCTCTTACCTTCACGGGAGAATAACCCAGCACAGCTTGGAAGATTAGCGTTAGGGTCACGCTTCTGGTTTGACCGTGTGAAATGAGCCCCAGGCTGGTAATAGTCCAAAGTGAACGTTACTGGTGTTCAGCATCCTTTCCGAAACAGGACTGATGGTTGTAGTCATTTGCTATGAGACATACCCGCTCTGTAATTGGGAATCTCAGCCCTGTGTCCCAAGCTTAAATGGGCACAATATTAGTGCCGAAGCTGTGGTATTGGCTCCTGTTCTCTGGTCAGACTGAGCATTTCACCCTCCAGAATGTAGTTCTGTCATCTTTCAGGGGCTTAATTGACAAAAAGTAAATATAACAGGGAGAAAATATATATTAGCTGAGGGTGCCTCAAGTGCCAGAGAAAGGACTTTCCTGTTAATAAATGAGAGGGAATTAGAAGACACGCTGATATTGCGGTAGAGACACAGGATCACGCGGTTGCATGCTGACTTGCAGTGCAGGGCAGCAACATTTTTTGCATATTCCTGAAAATTGTTGTTGTTTGCAAAGGATCAATGCTCTGTGAGCTACTGGTCAGACTCCTGCGTATTATGGAGCTGCCACAGGCGATCACTGAAATAGGTCTGTAGATTGTGCTCATGTTCAGAACGGGCTCATCCACAGCTAAATGACTGGAAAACAGAAGCAGCTCCCATTTTAGGCTGACCTGGGGAAGGACAGTGAGAACTTCCCATGTGCATCTGAGATCCCTCCATGCTTCTTTAGTGAAGCTGAATCTAAATTCTTTTTGCATGTTTGAAGAAACCTGAATTTGAATTTCAGCCTTTCGATGTACATATTCCTTTTTGGACTCTGGGCCACCCATGCATCCTTGGATGAGCCATTTAACAGTTCAAAGCCTTGTTCTCCCCATCACTAAAAGACAAGCATTGCCTACCCTGTGGGAATGCTGTAGGAAGCACTGAAGTCAGAACTAAGGAAAAGACATCCTTTATAAAACTTTTGAAGATGGCTTATATAAGAATATAATCAAACCCCAACATCTGCCCGGAGATTATTTAGGCATCTGCCATGCACAGACATATCTGGCAGAATAAAATCCACTGAAGTCCATAAACCTGATCCCAACAGTAACAGACGCAACCAGTAACTCACCACTTCTACACTCAAGAATCTACCACCACATCACACCAGAGAAGAGGGAAGCCTGGACACACTCTCCCCTCCAGCCACACACTGCCAGATGCTGAGCCACACCTGCCAGAAGGGCTTCCCCAGTGGCGGCACAGCCCCTGCCATGGAAAGGCTGGCCACCCTTGCCGGCCACGAGAAAGACGGGTTCGTCAGGATGAACTAGACCCATGTTTTCCACAAACAGGGGAAAAAAAAAAGTCATCGGCCATTTTGATTGTCTTGGTCCCAGGTACAGGCAACGTCTAAGAAGCAATGCTGCCCTCTGTTACGTCTTCAGCTACTCACTCGTGCATGGCTGGGGACATAGGTCCAGCTACTCCATCGCAGCTCGGGGCTTTGGATTAGCCTCAGTCAAATGACACAGAACAACGCAAGCAAAGCCGGCTCCTGCAAGAAGCTGAGCACCTTTAGTTCCTAACGAGCTTCAGAGACTTAGAGAAGGTGTTTTGCATCCAGTAAGGACAAAGAAATCTACTGTAAGTTATTGTAATTAGTTCTTCAAGTCCTAACCTTCATCCACTGCTTTTTCACTATATAAATCAGGTATTAAAATTTTAATACAAATCAATATATTCACCTCATCATTTTGTATTAGTAGCATCCAATTTCATGGTCAAAAACTAGATGAAACAGATTTTATTATCAGTTTAGAAGATAACCTTTATCTTTATTTCAGTGTGTTACCTTATTGATGAGTTCAATACAGAAATTTCAAGGCAATCATGAGTGCAATGTAATCATTCTGTATAAAACTGTATGAGAAATAGGTTTTAAAATGAAAACGTACTAACAACACACTATCTCTACATGCCCATTTTGAAAAAGAAATTATATCATTAACAGGAAATAAAGATTATTACTTATTCATATTAGGCCTGACTCCAACACGGGTAATCGGATTGACTGCGAAATAGCTCTACAAACACTTTTCTCGTACTCAGAGGAAGTATTTACGTAGGCAAATACTGCTGGGCTCTGGCAAAAGTGGGAGAATTTGGGCTTCTCTGATTCAAAGATTTATTATTGACAAAACCGTCAGTTGCTCAAACCCCACAAAATGGTTTCAACTGAACAGTCACACCACTAGCTGGAGAAAGGCACGCATGTGATAAGGAAGGAGAATGAAAAAGCTTATTGACGTGCTGACACACAGCTGATAAGGAAAACAAAAACCCACTTAAAAAAAAAAAAACCAACAGTTGAGTATTAGTCGAAGTCAAGAGCAGCATCTGGTTTCCTTTCTCTCCCAATGTCAAGAAGATGTTGGCAATGATGCTGAAGCTATTTCCAGTTCTAGCCATCCTTACAGGTAAGAATAAAAAGCTGATCAAAATAGCACTGGGATAAAGGAACTTGTTGAAATAAGAGAGCAGGTGAACCTGACTGGCAAACTAGGAGAATATTCAAGATTTATTTCAGGATGGAGTGAAAATCGTGGCTATAATGCTATGTCATTTGGTGGAATTGGCAAGCTGACTGCTGACTGGTAAGAGTTCTTTGCTCAAGGCCAGAATTTTAGCTTTGGTAGATTAATGCTTTGTTCTAAAGCCAGGAAGAGGCAAGGAGCTCTCGCATGGAGCGTTACGGTCTTTCGAGCATTTCAGGGTTGGGTTTTCTCATGTTTGGCTTTTGTCTCCCCTTGATAATGGCTCTGGGAAATGCTGCCTCCATCCCACCCCAGCCAAAAGATTTTTGGGGATGCTTAACTTTAAGCATGCAAATAATCCTTTGGATTTCCCCTCAAGTTAAGTGAGGATGTAATACTTTGTGGAATCTAGGAATTATATGGTATTAATATGGTATATTAAAGATTATGTATTATTCATGTTTCAAGGACATTTCATTGTGCTAAGCTTTATTTTTAATATATACAGAAGCAGATATTTTAAGTCTAATGCTCCACATTGATGAACAGCCTCTGTATCCACTAAAGAAAGTGGAAGTTAGTTTCCACATTTGCTTTTCAAGATGGAATTATCTCATTTGGATGCCAGAGAAATATTTTAAATAGTTGCTCCTGGCATTTCAATGTTATCTCTCTCACACACACATAAACCCCACAGATTTTTGCCTTAGAAATGAAGAGTAATTCAGAGTTAGTGCCAATACTTTTCAAAACAATGTCCTCTAATTTTAAAGTTCTGGCTTTAAGACTAGCAGTGTGTCCATACTGATGGGTGCCATGGACTGCAGGTTTCTGTAGTGGCTAGGAAAAGGTCAGCAAACTTGGATTTACTTTGTGAGCATTACAAACTGCATGGGACTTAGTGCAGGTGGGTGAGTCCCAATTAACTGCAATGACTTTCTCTACAGCGAGGCAATGGTCTTATGCAATATCAATGAGTAAAAGACATGGATCAACTATTTTAAACAAGTTACGGTCCTGTTCACACTAGCTTTTTTCAATGAGATACTCTGTACTCATACGCTTTTTTTTAATTTAAACCAAAAGGCTACATTTAAGCCAATGTATGAAATGGAATTATGAGTTTGAAATGTAAACAGTGAACTAAATGCAAAGCAAAACTTCCATGAACTTCCGTGATGAGGGAACAGGCTCTGTGAGTCCAGTTCACTTTCAGTCAAAAGCTCCATCTTGCAATTAGTGATGGCTTTTAATAGCCTTGCTAGACAATGGAAGTTTGATAGGGTTTGGCTTTATATTTTTACTAGCCTGAAGACTATTTAAACTAAATGTATTTCTTCAAAATATACAGCTTGATGGAAACTAGAATGCTTTGTGGAGTCATTTCTGCTAAAATTAACTTATTCTGGAAAACCTTATAACAATCAGGATCTGTGGCACTCCTGACTCCAAAACCAGAGAATAATAAAGGAAGTATGTGGCGCAGATGACTGGAAAATGGATGTTTTCAGTAGAATGACATTGTGTTGAAAGATGGTAGATTTAACCCTTCTGTGAGCAGAAAATAAATACATGTAAACCTGGAAAAATTATTGTGGCAAGAAACTGTCATCCTCTGGTTAACTCTAACTCTTACAGCTGAGAACAGTGACCTGAGATATCTAAAATAACATTACATGACTTTCTTATTAGATCTCAGTAAGGATTAAGCTACTGTGCACTCACGGGACAAGCAGGACCTGGGATCCCCTCTTGCCCCAAGGCAGGTTTGACATATTTAGGTCAGTCTCCAGCCATTCCTGTGAGACTGTCTTCACATGTAATGTAAATTTGCTGTAGTTTAAATCCGCTAGTTCTCATCTTAGCCACCAGCAACACAGAAAGTAGATGACTCCCTTCTTCCTCGCAGTGACCTTTTACTATTGAAGCCATCAGTCAAGGAAAACAGACCCCGAAGACTTCAGACTCTAGGTTCAGATAGGTTTGCATATTGTGGCAACTGACAAATCTACAATATTTACATGGTTAAAAATGTCAAAATAAATTAAATTTCTTTTTTAAACAATGTTTTCTCTCATAGAGCTAATAATGTGAGTAAAATGCTCTTTGGTATTCCTAGAGGTTCTGCTTAAATTCTCAAAAGCAGCACCTGAACATAAGATGCATGATATTTCATTAAGAAGAATATTTTTTATGTTTTGCCTCTATCATTCGTATATGCCCAAATGAAAATTACTATTATTATAACATGAAGTTCTCACCTTGCTTGTTTTGCATAGAAAGCTCTGAAAGACTTGTATTTTCCATCGCATTCAAAAGAAATATATTCTCCCTCAGAATCTTTAGTTTTAAAACTGGACTCAGTGATCTAGCAAAACCCTGGAAAGCCCCTTTTTTTTCTGGCAGCTGTAGCTTTCTTTGTTGCTGTATGTCACCACTGCTAGTAGCTTATATATGGAGGACAGAATCATAAATACTGTAAGATGGTGCTTGATGCCTTTCATTAATATGACTGCGTAGCCAAGTCTGATCAGAACATCACGGGAAAGGGCTCACAAGTTATGTTTGCTCCCTTTCAGCTTTGAGAACAGAAAGGGTTGATCACAGGATTTCTCACAACCCACATAATAAAAGCAGTCCCAAAAAGCTTTGTTTGATGTTTCCAATATAAAAGCACTGGGAAAGAACAGCTTCTGCATGTGAGCCCTAAGAAACCTAAACAAAAGCAAAGTAATTAGCAAAAGCAGAGAAAGGCTGCTGGGCTCCAGCCTGGGGGAACCTGGCAGTGCCACCAAGTCCGAATCAGAACATGAGAATGTCAGGAAAGGTGACAGTGCAGGAGATGGTGAGCCAAGGTAAAGGAGAGCAGACATCTAAACAAAAAATTGGGGCAAAAAAGGGCTAGAAGGGTGTAAAAGGGGGCTAGACCCAGCGGTGCAGGGGAGCGCTGCAAGGGCAGAAGGGCTCAGCTTGGCCACAGGCTCTTTGCAAGAAGACAAGTCTCGGCAAGTGAGAACAAGTATGTTTTTAGAAACCCTGCTTTCTCAGAGTATTATTTGTTGTAAGGTCACAGGTATTCTGTGGGATTTAATTCACTCGTTAGCTTTTACCCACTCCCAGGTTGTTATCACTAAAATTTTCCACACAAAGTCCAAGGGAAACTGTACTGAAAAGGAGAACGACTAGACACGTCCTGTGGGTTTCTTCGATACTGCTGGGAGCAAAGCACCGTCACACAGCTCCCGGGGCCGGCCCCGTCTGACCTCTCCTCCCCACACTTACTGCCCGCAGGCCCCGTCAGCGGCGTTGTGGTGACCGTCCCTGAGAAGGCAGTGAATGTCACTACAGGTGGAAACGTAACCCTCCTCTGTACCTACAAGGATTCTGGACCGCTGGGAAATTTCTTTATTCAGTGGAGCTTTTATAGTGCCAAAGAGAGCCAACTCCATACCGTAAGATATTTATTTATTTATTATTACTATAAAGTTATATTCAAGATATCCTTAAGTCCTCAAAGAATCTCGTTACATTTGATAGTGTTATCACGTTATCCTCAGTACAGGCAAAGGAGGCAGGTTGGTGTTCTCACCCTGAAGACATGAGATGGAGATGCAATGAAATTTAGGGCCAGATGCACAAAGTTATCTAGGCTCCTAGTTCCTACTGGCATGCCTGAACTCCTTTAGAAACTTCTGAGAAGGAACAAAAGCGATTCAGATGCTCAAAGGACTTGCTCTAAGTCACACAGGAAGCGTGAAGCAAGGACCAGGTGTCCAAAAATCACACAAGCGCTCCAGCCCCTGGACCAGCTCCCTTTTCTCTTCTCTGGCAGATATTTCCTGCCATTGTGAAGGCAGCTTTCCTGGCGAGACACCCTTGCCTACAACAATGTATCCCCCACTTAAGGGTCAAATGAATGCTCCTTGTCTCAACTGCTATCATTTCTACAAGGCGGCTCAACAATAAGCTGTCAGTGCAAAGTGAGCTGCGAGTATTTTGGCAGGACTCCGTAGAAAGTTGTCACAGCAGGAAATCTGCCACAGCAAACTCGCATCGGTATTTTGTGGCATCCCACGGGTGTCATTGTGCTAGCAGAACAATTACAGATCAAAGGCAAATGCTCCTTGCCCTTCCTGAGACCCTGAGAGGCACCAGAGCCAAACAGCATCTCTCCCCAGGGGTATAATGGGACCGCAGGGTAGGTTGGAGCATCAGCACAGGGACAGCATTGGGACTGTGCAGGACACCAAGTATTGAACAGCTACGTGCTGTAAGCACTGCCCGAGGCTCTCACGGGGCTGTGAAGACCTTGCAGAGCAGCCTGGCCTGCCTGGAAGGAGTCGGGATGGGATGTGTAACTCCCTGTATGTCCTCACACTACTGCCCAGGCTTCAAGAGCTATCCATTAATCTTGTTTTTGGGGGAAAATGAATCCATAAACCTCACCCCCAGCATAACACACAGGGTATGAGTTGCCACCAGCTCAGTCCTGACAGGTGCTGAGCAACCAGCAACACCTTCCTTTAGAAGATGAAAAGCTGATTAGAAGTGTTACTGCATCCTTGAGGATGACTGTGATTTTTTTTTCCATGCCCCGGTGTCAGGCTTATGCCTGTTAGGCAGTCAGTCCCTTTTCTTTCACACTGGTTTTATCCCATTGCCAACATTCTCTTTCGAAAAGTTCATTCCTCCTGCCTGGTGTTACACCTGAGAGTTGGAGTAAAGAGATTTGACTTTGAAAAGAGTCACGGTCCACTCGGATGATATTCTTGTAATGTTCGCCGGCTTCCTAACAACGTTACGTTGGGAGGTTTGCCCCTGCCGACAGAGTTACAGCTTCTGTTCGGTTTATCGATGAGAGCAGCATTAGGCTGTCTGTAGTTTGCAGAATGTACAGAATGTGCCATCTGGCATCGAACAGCAATAGTCAGTAGGTAAGAAATAGCAATTTAACGTTAAGACACCACCGCTCACCCTCCTGCAGTGTATCACTGCCACTGTGCCAGTGCCAAGTACAAACACTGGGCCCATCCCAAACCCCAGCTCTAGCTGAACGCCACACCAACGTGTACACACCTTGCCTGACTAATTGTATGAATAATTGTTACTCACTATTTGCTTTTTTTCAAGTTGAAACTATTCTATTAAATGAAGAATTATTCATGAAAGGGTGGTAGCTGCAGGCTTCCAAAGTAAGCTGTTTATAGTACAATATACTATAGTTTTGATCCAGTATGTTACATCATAAATTTTAATCACTCATTCAGGTGGGAAGTACAGCACTGAGCCAGGATCAAGCCCATCCTCTCCAGATTTGGTTGGAGTCTCTCTGTTTTACTTGTGTCAAATATTCCATATTGCAGGACAATAAATGCAATGCATTTTCTGCTCACAACCAAAAGCAATAAGCAGACTGTAGTTGCAAGTATTTTAGAGGGAGAATCAGACAGTTTCAAGAGATCCAGGAGAGGAAAACCATTTGTAAACTGTGACCAATGATGAGAAAACACCCTCTGAGGACTGTAATCTTAAAATACTGTCAGTGGTTCAGAATATGCTCAACAAGAACTAACCGATGTGAGGCTACCAAATGTCAGGGGGACCTTCTAGATCAATCCCTTCAGCACTCCCTCCCGGCTTTGCAGCTCTAATCCCGTTCCCCTCGAACACGGAGGTAAGATTTCCTCTCGCGGCAGCGCCCGTCACCCTTGGCTCACACACCCACGACGCTGGGAGGGTACCCTGCGTCCTCCGAGCCTGCCGGGGGACCGTGGCACTACTCTTCTTAAAACGCTTTTAGCATCCCATTCAGTCCTGTATTCCTTGACCCTGTGTCCTTTTACCACAACACGGCAATTCCTTACCATTTTGAACCTACTCACAATAAAATGAATCACGTTAATGCAAACACTAGGAAGAAAGGGCTGTGCCTGCTGGTGAAAAGTACGGTTTAAGAAGTTACACAGCACAGCTGAACACGAAATTGGATTTTCAGCCTCTCTCTGAACTCACAGCAAGACGTTCCTGGTGACTTTTCTGAGTTTCATGAAGGACTGAGTGCCTGAAAGCATGAAAGTTTTTCTCCTACAAGTTTAAACAAAAAATAATCTCTTTTGACAAACCTGGCTTTGCCCTTGTTGCTTGGCACGTAGCTGATGTTAAGTTTCACATTTTGTTCCAAGTAGGAAATATATGCATGGCAATGGGGGAGATTGCCAGCTTTGGATTTCATTGTTTAGATTGAAGAACACTAAAATGCAAGTCAAAAATGTGTTTAATATGCTGATACGATGACAAAACCAACTGAATTGAAGAAACTGGCACCATACCTTACTGAATACCAGAACAGTGGCTTGCATTTTAAGTGGGATATAATTACTGAATTCTATGAGATACTTAGATTCTTCTAAAACGTTAGTAATAAGCAAACACATGCTTCCTTATAATTAGCATATATTTTCCCTGAAAAAGATTGTGGAAAATTCTGGCACCAGTCAAAATTTGCTGTTTTATCAGCAACTAAATGGGTAACATTTTCAAATTCCATTTTTTAAAGTTGAAAACTGCCAAATATTTCGAAGACAGGAGACTCAAAATTTCTCCAAAAACCCAGAGAAAATACATCTTCTTATCCCACCTGCTACAATTTTAAATAATTCTGACATTTTACTAAATGCTAGATGTCTTGATGACCATGTTATTCACATGGGTCATATAATCACAACAGTAAGATTAAGCAGATAGGATGTTCTCCATAACAAATGGGGTGTGTGTGTGATATTGATTTTAATGAATAATGTTTATTTACATATTTGAGAATATGGCCCTTTCTGTCTATAGTGGCAGCAAATAATAGCACAAACTGTGGAATGTTAGAATTAATTAAGGCAAATTTATGTCATTAAGATGCTATTGGCTTGAAGCATGAATGTGAGCTTTAAACGACTAGATTTTAGGACATAATACATAATAAGCATAGAGGCCGTCAGTACCCTGTTTAATAAGAATGTCAATATTTTACACTGCTATTTATGTTACAGATTTTGCAGTGTTTTGAGATACATAACCTTGGGTACAGTCCTGTCTGGAGCAAAATCAGTAAGATCAGCATCAGAACTAGTGCCAGTGTTCATGTAATGCCCCAGAGCATTCAGCAACAGATTTTACCTTGCCTCAAGGTGAGGCAGAGCGGTTCATTACTTGCAGACCTGGTGCCGATCTGCCCCCCAGCACCGCCTTTGTGAAGCTGGCTGGTGCCTTTTGCTGTTTGCTCGGGTGTTTTCATACCCTGTGCCACGCTGCCCACCTTCCACACTGCTGGCGCAGGTGCTCGACAGTTGTCACGGCAGTTACAGCGCAGAGGACGACAAACCACAAACAGGCTGTTCAGAGAGAGAGATGATGGTGCTGAAAAGGGGGGCAGCAAACAGCGGAACGGCAGGTGTGCGCAATGCTGTTTTGGAGACAGTGTGGCTATATATAGAGTGTGAATATAGAACTTTTTAATTGGAGCCTAACTCTGCTGTTCTCCTGAGAAGTTTCCCCAGTGGAAAAAATTCCCCTCATTTGAACTAAATAATGTAAATATCAGTTCATGGAAAACAGGATGCCATGTGTATTTTTAACTTTTTCTTCTTGCCATTCACCCCTTAGCAACATGTCTTTTTAATGATAAACTTAATTTTTAAATAATAACTCCCAGCCAAGGATCTTGAGAATTTTCCAATACTGAACTATCTCTATTTTACGTATAGACAAACTGAGGCAAACCCACTACTTTTTCAGCTCACCCAGGCTAACACAGTACATCACAGCCTGGCCTGGGTCATAAGGTAAAGTCTCGACTCCTGCTCAGATCTGCATCTGTGCTTCATTTCATGCTCTGAGTCACTCGGCTGGCCTCGGTGTAAAGCACCCAAGTAAATGTTCGAAAGGTTGAAGCCTGCTGGTGACTCCACACAGGCGAGGCTGCAGCCTTGCAAAGCTAAATACAACTCCTGAACCTGACCAGGGACACACCTTGAGCCTCTGGCCCAGCCCACCCGCAGCGAAAGTAAGTGAAATTACCAGAGATGCTGCATGCTTACCCAAGATATGCCCAGGGCAGAATTCTTCATTGAAATTTTGAATTCACTAGATGAGTAAAGGTCATGCATGACTATTGTAAGAGAAACTGAATTGTTGATAGACTTCTTATGAATATGTTTTTCTCCCAGAAAAAGTGAGCCTGAAATATTTGCAGACGGTGACATAGACGCTGCTTTGGTAAAGCTACTGACGGGCACTTGAGAGGGAAAGAGCTTTAGCGGCCTGTAACAGCAAGAATATCTTCCATTTATTTTATATATTGGCTTTCACCCTCCCAGAACCTGCATTTCTCTTGTACCTGTACTACCAAGAAAGTATTATCTAGTGGATAGGGGCAAGGAGGGTCTCACTGAGAGTCACAGAGAAGAGGAAGATGGCACCATGCCCCTACGAGAAGTCTAGTCATGTCCTTATGTGATTCACTCGGCAAAACTTTCACAGGTTGTGTCACGTTGCTCAGGAACAGGGGACAGGGTGGCAGAGCCCAAGGCAGGAAAGAGATGCAAGAAGAGCAATCCAAGCGCAGCTGTCTCTGCTCCTTTCATCCCAAGACCCCAAATGCAGATTACCAGCAGTCCCAATGCCGGCACAGTGCTGCTGCCCAGCGCAGAGCAAGGCACAGGCACTGGGCTGCCATGTGAGAGCCAGGGGCCAGCCACCCCTCTAAGTGTGGGGCTCCCATAAAAACTTTTGAAAGAACAAATTCCTCCCCATGTAGTACGAGTAGTTCTTGAGACCCCATCGCATGCTTTCAGCCACAGGCAACCGAGATTGTGTGTTGCAGAGGCTGTCAGTGCTGCAAGGGCCACTGGACTGGCAGCAGAGCAGTTCCAGCCCATGAACAAAGATGAGCTGGTGCCAAGCACCTCCTGAAGCAGTATAGGAAAGCTTCCTGGAAAGGGCCTCTCTTATACACGAACATATTTTTTTTACTTAGAGGCGAGTGTTTTAAACCAGAGTTTTATCTAGCACTTAGATGACTGAGTAGATGTTTAAAAGGAACAGCTTCATGGAAAGCAGAGGCAACACCTCCAATGCGAAGGCACGGAGATGCTGTTGTCATGCCATTGCAGAGCGACTCCCTGGATGTCAGTGGGATTATACTGTGGTCTGTCTGTGGTTCTCTCTGGCACTAGGGTAACAGTCTGCAGAGAGATGAAATAAACTGACACACTGAAGCAGACAACAGTGAGAACACAAAGGAAAGTGGAGATAAGTAGATAACGATCAGGTTACAACTGGTGCATTTGGAACAAAGATTAGACTTCAAACTTAGTGTGCCTAATTTTAGGTAAAACTCAGAAATAAGATTCTCTTGCACCTCACTGCTGACAAGGCTTGAGAAATCTGCAAAATCTGCTGAACACAAGGCACCCTGCCCTTGTGAGCAGCACTGATGGTACTGATGGGGTGCTGTGCAGGGAAGAGGCTCTTTGATTTTGGGGGAACATTTAAAGTCTCATTTAACTCTCAGATCAGCACATTTTTACTCAAATACAGCATTCCCCGTGTCATGGTATTCTGAGTATGGATGAAAAGTCAGTCAGTCATTGTCAAAAGATGGTGTATGTGACAGATGCACGGGGAAGATGTAGCTGGAGACACAAGGTAAGAAAAAAATCACCCCAATCTTAACAGCAAAAAAGACCTAAACAGCTTCTACTATGTTTATGCTACTGCTAGACCTGTAATTATGTTCTGGATTAAAATCTTAAAACCAGCACAACTAAGATAAACTGAATCAGATGCATCATTCCAAATTTTTAACTAACCTTATTTGTTATTGCATTTTTCTCCATCAAAATTACTTTGGATGTAGCTGTTGTTTTTTCCCACAGCTATTCTAGGTGGCTGAACTAACACCTTCAGGAATATTCTACTCAAAGGGTATCTGAAGGGCAAATCCACATACCAAGAGCCTCTGGGCTGCATGTGAGCAAGTCTGGATAGCCCAAATTTGGGGCTACATGCTTACATTGAAAAAATAAGATAGTCATCCTGGGTCTTCTTTCTAGAATATAACAACATTGTGAGATGTGGTGGATACAGAAGGACACTAAGCTGCCTGCTGAACTGGCTCCCTCTCAGCTGTCAGCAAAATGTCCCAGCCATAATCCACTCCAAACTCTTCTTGACTGCAGCGGGCTTCCTGCCTTACCCTGAAGTCCAGGGTACAACCCAACGTACATTGAGATCTAATAATAACTGCTGAAGAGCAGTTACACCAAATGCACTACGAAAACATGTTTCTGCTTGATGCACCAATGGTTCAGCCACAGGAATGATACTGTGAGAACATGAAAGAGCTGCTCCTCAAAAGCGTTTTGCACCCGTTAAAGCTGCTGAATGATTAATCCTCTAAAGGCTTTTGACTTCATCCCTTTCTTCTTCTACCAATGCACAATTGTGACAAGATGCTTCTAGTCATTATTAACATCCTCAATTACCCATGCAAAAATCCCAGTAATGCAGGACATGATATCCCTACTACAGACTGGCAGATGAGGGTTTTGACAAAAATGTGTGAAATGAAGCTGTGGTTGAAAAAGGCATTTAGGGCCAGACTCAGTCATGTGACACATGTCAAAGAAACCAATGCACACGCTGAGCATTTGCTTTTTTATCTAGACGAGTTCAGAATCTGAGCCTCAGGCTTTAATTAACACTTTTGAGCGTGCTACATTTGTTCCCGAATTAGATGGTAAGATGCTTAAGGGAGTGATGAACATTTTTCCCCCTTGTTGTTATTTTATAAATTCTGTCTGTACTCATAATTCAAAAAGAGATCATGATCTCAAACCAGTAAAGTTAATACCCTCCTTTGCATTTATCAGTGAGAAAGAGGCTTTAACAGTTCTTTTTCTAGTAGCTTGAGAAAATATCAAACAGAAAATGATAAAACAAGCCAATGATGGGGCCCTCTGAATGCCTGAGCTTTACAGCTCTCCAGGCAAAGACTGTGAATCAGATGCTGAATACATCAGCCTAGAGAAATGTCATCGAACAAGATGCTAGAGCTTTGCCTCTGCTGGGGGGGAAAAGTGAGAAGGGGCTGGTGGAGGGAAGACACAGGTACTGGGAAGGAAGCCATGCCCTGAAACCGCCCCCAGTCAGGAAATCAAGACTTCTGTGGAGATTAAGTGGGACATTTTGTAACACATCTTCAAGTACATCTCATCTTAACAATTTTGATATCCCGATGTACTAGACATGTACAGCAATGTGATGCAATGACACCAGGAGATGGGGGGTGGGAGGAATATTGACCTGGAAATTGTGAATGAGTCCATCCAAAGACATTTGAAAGACACACTTATGCAAATTCTAGTATGTATTTATCCTGCCCCAAGAAGAAAGGAAGCAGATGGAGGCATATTTCTTCTAATTTACTGCCTGCTTTTTCCTGCACCCCTGCCACACCCTAAGGAGGAAGATCTTTCTGTAGAAGTTCTATAAAGAAAACCTGTAGGTGGGTTCCTCACTCTCTGCCAAACATCTGGCAGCCTTTGAAAATCCTCAACTCAGCATCAGCTTTGCCAACTGCTTCCTCTGCAGGCAAATACTTTCCTCACGATCACACTAGAAGAGGAGCAGCCTTCCCACAAGTCAGGCTAAAGGAGAAGAAAAGGACATGTGATTTCATGTACCAGATCCTTCAGAACTGGGGATACAAATAATCTTGTCTCCATCATCTCGAGTGCCTTGAGATTAACGAGATTTTCTTCCAAACGAGTACGATCATTCCCAGTTTCTCTGTTCTGTTTGTAACCCAGCTCCCCCAAAGAAGTACACCAATTATTGACTCAACTGCCATGGAGCTCTGTGAGCCCAAATCCTTTTCTTGGTTGCAGCAGAAACTGTGCCTGGCAATGCAGAGTAGCGATACCACTGCCTTAGAAAGTCAGGAAGGATGGCTGCTGACGTGAGCGGCTTTAGGCACTGCCTGGCCCACGCGCTGAATAACCAGCGAAGCTGCAATCCTTTCTAAGGTCAGGGAGACGTCTTCTAGGCAGCTTAGCTGTTTTGCAGAAACTGGTGTTTCAGATTGTGGAGTTATTAGGGACAACATTTTCAGGAGTGATAATCTCCGCTCTTTTTTCTGTCAGTTGTTTGATTAGTCATCGCAGGCAGCTGCTCCCATGAAATGTGAAAAGGCACCATTATATAAAAACTTGTGTGAGCAAACTAGCTGGTAAGGAGAAGCAGCAGCCATTACTGGATTGTTTTTCCACTGGTAAATCATCGACTTCACCAGAGCTGCTCATGATTTGCCTGAGGATATAAAAAGCTTATTTTTTTTCATGAGAAGCACAGCAGATTTCTTTCGTATTTTTTTACATTCAAGACGTTGCACTTTAAATATATTTATCACATCAAATTAAAAAGGCTTCCAGGAAAAGTTTACCATTGACTAAATTTACATTTTTCCCATACAGACATTTTAGGGACATTTTAGGTAAAATGGAAAGAAATGTCAATGAGATGTGTGTCTGTAGGAGGGAACATTAGCTGTCAGTTGCCCAAAATAAAAAGACTCCTGTATCTTCAACAGAAAACAAGTTGTTTTACTTTTGAAACAGAAAAAAAGATTTTTGCAAAGATTTTCATTTCAGCTTTTTGAAAGCTACAAACGTGAGCTTTTCAAGGACAGCATAAACCCACTTTGAACAAGGGTTTAAAATACCCATTTTGAGTGTATTGCTTAAAGTGGGCTACGAATTCACAGCCAGTTAACTGAAACATGTTCCTCTTAAATGAAATTTCCTTCAATCCACCCATACCTCTGGGACAAGATACACACTCAGTAATTACTCACAACATTACTCAGCCTTTTTGGTGTTTACCACCTTCCTTCAGGGAACAGACTCCAGAGCTAGTGAGATAAGCATCATACAGCAGTAGAAGAACAGAGGACAGGCAGGACCCTGCAGAGGAACCGAATGCGTTTCCTTAAGATCTTCCACTACCTTTACGTTCATAGCTGAAAAAAACAACCCAGAAAGCTTCTGTTTAAATCCGTGAGAAGAACAAATATTCCCTGTTGAGTTGACACCTGTCTCAGATTTAACAGTGTATACAAAATATTTTCTCTGCATGCATTCAGACAGGAAGAGAGAACACAGGGGATTAATTTTTCAGTGTATTGTATGAGGGCTTAGACAAGTAATGCACTCTAACTTCACATCAAATACACCGAGGGGCACTCGCTCCTCTATAATGTTTACTGGTATGCCCTGGCTGCATTTAAGGCTTGTAGTGCCAGTCCTATTGCCCATAACACGTGCTATAGCTAAGCTGGCACTCAGCGGGCAGCTTGTGCCAGCCCAGATCACTCTGAGGGAGACTGAGTAGAATTTAGCCCCGTTTTTTCCGTAACCAGGCCTTTTAGCAGGATATAATGGGCCCGCCTCTCCTCTCATGCTGCTGCAAGTCACGCATTACTTCATTTAAGTCATTGTACAGCTTAATTTCACATTAGTGTGAAAAGCTGATGGAAGCTCTTTCCCTGCCCTACTCGGACAGTTGCAACTGATTGACGGAAGATGCAAATCCAGCCCAACACTGCCAAGATCTATGTAGGAACATAGCTCAACGAGGAGCCTGAAGTCACAAGTCGCAGTTCTTGTAACCTTGGAGTCTTGCAAGGACCAGTGTGTAACACTCTTGTTGCTCATACCCAGACAAATGTAGAATGAGGCAAGTGTGACCAATGTTTTTGTAACGACAGGTAGAGCTGGTTTTTGACGAGTGAGTTGCTTAAACCGAACTCCCTATTGTGGACGCTCTCCTTCCTTGGGGAATACAAGGGTGCGCGCCCAGACTCTAGTTACGCCACAGAGCTCCATCCCTAGACATCCGCAAAGCATAAAATCAGTTTTAAAACTGATAGTATTGCACGCCAACAATGAAAACTGGAAAACTGGAGAGCCTGTCCGGCTGTTCAGCAGACTGTCTAACCTAGTCCACCACTGTGCTAACGACTGAGCCTCTGATGCTTCCTCCCTGCAACACCAGTTTTCCACACGCTGGCAATGCAGTAGTGTAGGTTTGGTATTCAGAGCCCTGCATCAGTTGTACCTGGTGTTTGCAACCCTGGGGCAGGGAAAGATAGTCTGGCTGGCAAGTAGGCAGAATTGCACCTGAGGTGGGGCCAAGCTGCAGTACCAGAGCTGCTGGTGCTGTGCAGGCTGCGTTCTGACCTTCATTTCAAAGCCTTATCATTGCATAAACCAGCTGCGCTCTGGCAGTTTTGGGGTGTAGCTTGCCTTAAGCTAACACAGGTTTTCAGATAACATTGCTTAAAGACTTCAGTCAACACTGTACCAGGGTGGATAAATGGAATTAAGAATAAATATTCTTAATTCAAAATGCAATCAGTTGATCTGCAAAGTAAAGCAAATTATACTTCTTGCCTGGGGACCTGCAGCGTCCCTGAAGGCAGGGAACTTTGACCAAAAGGAAATTTTGATACTAGTCAAGTGCGAATGGCATTTCACAGGAGTCTGTGAAGCTTTCTTCTACAAGCATTTTCCAGCTATTCCCATTAAAAACCATGCTGTTAGTCCAACTTCAATAAATACATTTACACTGCTGATTCTGGAATACTGTCAGTAGGAACGATGTTAGATCTATTTGGGTCCCAACCTGTAATTCTATATGGTTACCTCTCACCAGTTTAAAAAAATGACTGAGTATGCTGGAACTGTTCACTTTGCCTAATTAATGGAGTTTGCATGTAGACACTGGGGCATGTACTGCCTATCCTGACTACTATCACTTTTACACAACTGAGAAAAATAATTAATGTTTCACAGTTTTCCACATTAGCTTTGCTCTTTCAGATCTTGGTTTCACAGCACAGCTAGACTGGACAGTGCATTGTACTCCTTGAAAACTATCACATTTACCCCAGAGCTGATGAGACGCTGCAGTTCCTAAACAGATTCGAGGTCCAAGCCCCAGACTACCAAGCAAGCTCCACAATGAACACAATTGTAGCTCTCCTTTCACTCAACAAACAACAGGTTTGGTCTTATAAGCTTATGAGGTCAAATTTACTCCTGCAGTGCTGTTAAGTACAATCAATGCTACTGAAATCAGTGAAATAGGTCAATGTTAAACAGCAAATTTTTATCTGGGAGGAAATGTTGCATTCCTTAGGGACATTTATCCTTAGTAGGTCTATAATTCTGCAAAACTTTTTTTCCCTGTTTAGTAAAAGGGTAACTTCTTGGTCCCAAATAGGTGCCTGTCCAAGCACCGAGGCCAACAGATATTCTTGATTCCACCTATGGTATGAAAACAAAGTCCATGATACTGTCTCTGACCCTGATTACACAAACAAGGAGAACAACACGGTTGCTCTAACTGCATGTGTGATGATTCTGCTGGTGTTCTTGTACTGCATTTTTATTGCTTCCAAATTTACTGCCAACAGATCAGGTGCCTTGTTTGCTTAGACCTATGCCTTGTGGATTCATTTCAGTTCTCTGTTCACGAGCTTCTGTATTTGGAAAGCTCTGCAGCCATCTACCTTTTGCAATGACAGGTCCATTCTTGTCACAATCTTCTTCTACTGAACTGCTTATTAATATCACAAATTATCAGTGCTTCAATTAGTACCACTATTCACTGCGCATGACTTGGCATTTTTTCTCACAGAATTGTCATATAATGGTTTATGGTTTCACCTTTGTTTTTGCAAATGCATCAGTCTGTGACTGGAGTGTCCATAAAGAACTAGCTACTGTCCCTTTATACAATTGAAAAATCCCATTTCTGAAAAGCTTGTCTTTTGAGAACCACTAGAAATATATATTCAAATGTACCATGTTTTTACCTATGCTTTCTCAGAGGAAGGGACAAGAAAGGGGGTGACATTGCTTGGCTTAATCAGAAATTGACTATATTCCAAATATGAGTACCAAACAAAGCGACAGGAAGATCTCTTGTTATTAAACTAACAATCGATTCTTTATCACAGATCTATTATTGTTCAGAAGACCAGTCTTACTCCTATGGACAGTTTAAGAACAGGATAACAGCCGCAACAGGTCCAGGGAACGCATCGATCACCATCTCCAACATGCAGCCCTCTGACACTGGTGCCTACACCTGTGAAGTTTTCAGCCCACTGGGTGACACCGGCCAGAGTCAGAAAACCGTGATTGTCAGTGTGCTGGGTAAGCGCCTTTCCTCTCTATTGCCGTATTGTAGTTTTCCCCTCTTATTATGAAACACTGAATTCACAGCTCAAACTACGTAGGACCAGGGGGTATAATAGGACTGTGATAAACAAGGCCCATGACGCAGAGAAAGGGCTCACTGATGCGCTGACCCACGGGATTTTTCCACGGGCAGAGCCGGGGTGCCCTCTGCCTTCCACACAAAGCAGACCTGGTGCCACTCCACAGCTGCCCCTGCCCCACCTGCAGTAAAACCCATGAGTGGCCTTTAGAGTCACTTTGTGCTCTCAAAAAGCGACCTCATGTTAGCAGGTAAGCGAGCAGCTGCAATTACCCAACCTCATTACACTTTTCATGCTAGAAAACCAAGCGGTATCATCTTTGATTAAAAATAAATCCAGCCCCAAAGACCAACATTTTTCTAATTTTACCTAATGTTGGCCAAGGTGACCTGTGTGAATCTAGGGACAGGCAGCAGTACAGCCCAAGGGGTCTGGCTCACTCCAGTTCCCAGAAACTCTAGAACCTTAGCATGTGTTGAATGGAAGCGGTACAAAGCCTTACTTTGGATAGAAGAAAGCCATCGTTTAACAACGAACAGGCAGGACAGAAAGGATGAAAAGTGGTGGAATGAGATGGTTTACTTCCTAATAAGACAAAAGCTTGTGCTAACCCATCTAATTGCTTTTATACTGAGAGTTCATACCTCCTCAGAGTGACAAATCAAAAGTCACATGCGAACATGATAACCAACATCATTTGCCTGTCTCCCAGGGATAAGAGAAAGACCTATGTAAACTCAGTCCCTGAAAAATCAAAGTACTGCTGTCATTACTCATCTAAAACTCCCCCCAAAAATAGTAATGCTGGAGCACTAGAGTAAGAGAATTTACTTTTCACACAAAGACCAAGAAACATTTTTTCATTTATGCACACAAAACTGGGCTGTGTTCATTGCTGGTCTAGTCGGTACTCTACAGAATCACAACCTATCCATAGGTAGGAAATGAAAAATAATAGGTGTAAGTGAAGACAGAACCTTCTCCTGTGTGCAAAGTGAGGAAATGCTATCAAAACGGATATATTTTTTAACAGAACTGTAGTTAATTTATTTCCTCCACCACTGCAATATACTGAAAAAATCCCTCTCCCTTTATGTGGAAAAGCTCCTGCTGCGTCCCTAAAGAAAACGATGCTGCTAGGTGGCAGAATGGCGTATGAGGAATAGCGACTGGCCCATTATAATTGAAGTAGTAGGTAGTCTTCATCTCAACACCTCCATAGTAATATTTAATATGCAAATGGAAGGCAAGATAATAAAAATGTATCCTAGGCCATGTACATATATTTAATATTACTCTGCACTCCGACGGAAATGTGTAGATGGGGGTCAGTTCTTTACGTACAGCAGCACAGTACCAGAACTCGAGGTGGATGCTTGCAGCCCTGGCTATGTACTCACGATGTCTGTTCTCATTGTTATTTTACAGTCAAACCATCAAAGCCTTTCTGCAAAATAGAAGGGACGCCTGAAAAAGGCCACCTAACCTACCTCTCATGCAAATGTGAAGAAGGATTGCCTCACCCTACCTACCACTGGTACAAAGTAGACGAGAATACCCTCACGCCTGTGACCGAAAAATTTAGTACGTAACTACAAGACCACCATATTGTGTTCAAGATCCGCAGTTCCTTAGTACCAGCCATTTCACACACTGTGTATCACCACATAGGGTAGTTAAAACTTACCCTCCTCTTCTGACAGTCAATGTCACAAAATCGTATTTTTCACTTATTCAAATTGACTGATCGCTGTCACAAAACAGGACTTTTTTTTCTGTTCGTTTTAATAAAAATTCTGTGGCATGTTGAAGTCTTGTCTATGCCATTACTTTAGGTTGTTAAAATGGGAGATAGATTTATGCCTTTGCATCTCCCTTCCCTCTGAATTTTGAGTGAACTTAGAATAAATTAAATCAATTTGTCATTCAGATGCTAAGACCTCCGTCCCCAAAATCTTCAGTACCTGTTATATTTTAATTTCTGAAGTTACACTGACAACACTGGTATCAATGCGGGTAAAACATCAGACAGGCAGGCTGATTTGTAGAGTAGTCACCTACTTCTCATGTTCTACTACACTCCTGCCAGATCCATTGTAGTAACTTCCTAGGAAGGTAAACGTTTTTTATTTAAAGAATATAAAAAAACCCAAATGAGTGAATAATCAAGAGAACCCCATTTCTAATCTCTTAATAGCTCTCAGTATTACCAACTAAAGGAAACCGTTTGCCTTCACAGTACACGAACAGTAACCTGTACCTGCTCTCTGTTTGTCACAGATCCAAACACTGGCATTCTTTACATCGGCAATCTCACCACCTTTGAAACTGGGCACTACCGGTGCGTAGCCAGCAACATCCTGGGCAACAGTACCTGTGAGCTTGACCTAACCACACACTGTAAGTTTAATGCATGAAAGTAATCACGTACTTGATGTATGACATGCACAGTTTGCAGGAAAATGCTGTAGCAACTTTAAAGCATAGAATTTTTTTGAGTAAGAACGGAACAGCCTTTGAAGAGCTCCAGAGTTTTCCTCCAGGCATGCCCAGAATTTACATTGACCAAGACAGCTGATTTAACATCTCCAGCTTCATTTCCCGCTGGGATCTGGAGCTGAATCCGGCTCTGAGTGCTGAGTCTTTACTGAGAACTGACAGATGTGGAGTTTAGAGCAATTTTTTTCAGCCCACAGTCTCACTGAGGTCCCCCCGCCCCAGAATTTACAATCATCACTGAAATGTGGTAGTATAAGGACTGGGGGATTGTAGATGTCACCCCTAGCTAAAAATACTGTCATCATGGAAAAATACCTTGCCCTGACTGCTCTCAAGCAGTGGTCAACCACATCTGCATGCAGATTTTTCAGCTAACCAGTACCATTTAACAAGAACCAAGCATGTGTTGTACAACCAGCCACCACAGATGTTCCTGCAATGGTCACTCAACTACTCAGCGGTCTAGAAAATGAAAAGCGCAGGTCAGAGCCAGAAGCTGCAATGCAGTGGAAATGGAAGGTTTTGGGGGCTCACAAACGATGAGAGCATACATTTTACATCTCAGCTGAAAGACAGAGATAAAGGCAACCTGAACTTCAGCATTTGTTTGCAAGGACTGAAGAGCAAAGGCTTGCAACTACTGCCAGTGTTAACAGCCTCATGTTTCCCTTAGCCAGGCATAAACACAGGGTTTGTTGGGGTCGGGAGCTAACCAACAAAAAGGGAGGCAGCAAAGGTCATAAAGCACAGTCCTCTGGTTCCTACAGAATCTTTGGCCTCCCTCCTGGAAATACAGCTGTCAGTCATTTTTTTAGTTCTTTGAACCCAATGCTTTCTTTCTGCTAAAGGCTCCTCCACTAAATTTACATGGGATTTTGCTGTAATAATACTTTTTAGAAAGTCAAGTAATCTCTTTTTCTTTCCAGATTCAGACAGTGCTATTGTTGCTGGAGCACTAATTGGAGCAATCCTGGCAGCTGTTATCATTTGTGTTATCGTCTGGATTTTAACCAAGAAAGCAAAGACTAAGAAGTTGTCAACTAATGAGATGCGGTAAGAGTTTGCTTCATTTTAAGATGATTATTTCTGCGAAACACTGCTGATAATCCAGCACTAAAGTAAAATGTAATTACTCTAACCATTTTTTTAGGGTAAATAATACAGGTTTTGAGAAAACTTCCAGAGTGACAATATTTGCTTTTGTACAACTTTAAAGCTGCTGTTCTTGTAACAGAACTTGCCATTACTCTCTTGCCTTTGTTTACAGGCAGCTACCACTTGGCAGTACCCAAAATAGTAGAGTAAATGTTTTTTTAAACAACACAAAATAAAAGTGGCAAGTTGGAAAAACAGGTTTTAGTATTTAAAAGTTAATGGTGACTGTTTAAGGCAGGTGGAAGAAGTAAAAGAAAAAGAATAGCAGCTAAGGGTTGCCTCAGCAAATTTATTGGGATTGGATGTTACTGGATTTAAACAGAGGGCTCGGTTCAGTGCTATTTGAAATTACAGGACACATGCTTGGGATACTTTAAGGCATCTCAACTGACAGGAGACACAAGGTTCAGGCAACAGAATAGAGCCCAGAATGTTCATTTTGATCCTGCTCTGGAAATGTCTTTTCCTCTGTGCTTCGGTTGCTCATTTTTCCCTTAAATTGCCAAATCTTCAGAATAGGGACAGCCTCATAAACTATACAGACTGTGTTCAGCCCCATGATGTTAAATGCTAAATGAATACATGCAGCTGAGGCCACAAAAAATATTATGTCATCTGGATACTTCCCATCGCACAGGTCTAAGACTTCCTGATAAAGAATTCTACTAATCCAGACCAGTGGTTGGTCACTCACGCACTGGACTTTTGCTTTCAATGCATGTAGCATTAACATCTACATTTGTGCTCAGATCCTAATAAATCTTAGTACATTGAATTAATTCACCAGAGTCTGATATTTTTCACATGTGAAAGTACTTAAATGTTGGGAGTTGGTTTATTATTTTGATAAGATAAATGGAATTCATACCTGTTACTAAAAATATTTTCCTGAATGTCAGCCTTTTCTAAAATACTAAATATATTTCAAAATATTTTTCTAGATTTCAGCCTTTTCATAGCTCTTTTCTGGCTGCACTCTGTTTTTGATGCACTTGAATGGGACACCAGGTCTGCATGGAATTTCCCAGAAAGCTCACACCAAGCAGCGTGTTCTGCTACCCCTCCTCAGACGCTGTTTGCCAGCACTCAGTTTCCCATTCTGCTTTCCTGGTGTAGCATTTAAACACAGCAAAATCCATTTTATTCTAATGGGATCACTTAAACCAGTGATGCAGACCTGTCTTAATAGCTTACACTGTCACTCTTTCTGTCTGAGCCGCAGAGACGTAGCTTTTTCATGTGCTCTTGGAAAAGTCTTAATAATACGGGGGGTTACTGCTTAGACAACAGAACTACAAAGACTCATTCTTTTGAAAAGCTCTAGTGTAGATGGGTTTTTAACATGTGAAATCACAATCCTCATCCTGTCTTCCTGCAGTGAAACGGCTCAGAAACAACCCAATGCAGAGTACACTGAGGTACCTAATGAAGAAAATGTTCCCATGACCACTGTTCCACCAAGCAATGCAACAAATGAATACCCTAGTGTTGATGAAACAGCAGCCTCTGTAATCCCTGAAAATGATGAGAAGCAAGAAGCGGGAAAAGAAGAAATAGCCTAGAGTTTTCCTTGTCAGCTTTGGACCCCTTTATACAAAAATTGTTGTCACTGAATTAACATAGAAGCATGACTAAAGCTTAAAGGGGCATGTGTACGGTGAACCACTGGGCTGGAGATTGAAAAGGGTCTATACACACGCACTTTGTGAATAGCAGAAGATTTGGCCTTTAAAGTTAACCCAATTTCATTTATTATCTAGTTGTAATTGTATATAAGGATAAAAAGACTATCATCCACACTTATCCAACCTATTTTGCAAAACGAATTAGGAAATGGGCTGAAGCATTTGACAAAGTAAGAGCTTTCCGGTCACCGATCAGTAATGCTGTATGTAGCCATACAGTTCTGAACCACCCCAGTCTTCTCCAGAAACAGCGTCGGCCAACCTCATGCTTCCCGTGCCCCATGGACAATCATCACGGCCAATACATTGCAGTGATTAAAGGATCTGATTTTGCACGTCAGAAGTAGAAAGAAGTTTCATCAATGTCATCAGAGTGCAGAAACAGATATTAAGACCTGGACCAGTGAAATCTTGTGTGTCTGAATTCCACCTAAAGCTAAAAAAAAAAATATCCCAGAAACTGTTACGCTGCTGCTGCCTGATGTGGAATACATTTTGTTAACAGTGACCTCGGCTTTAAAGTTCCCAAGGCACCAGCATTCCAGAGTTGTACATTTCAGCAGCCCTGGTTTTCAATCTAATGTAACTAAAACTCAAGTTCAGACATTGATTGACTGGTTTCCAGACAACAGGAGCTGGAAATCTAACCCCCTCACAAGGCTGGTTATAATAGGCACACACAGGATCAGATTCCTCATGACATGCAGATACAGCTGCTTTCAAAACTTAGAAGTGAATAATGCCTACTACGCGACACGCTAGTTTTGATTGATTCCTCTGCCTGAGACGATTTAAATCTATTTCCAGGCAACTGCCCTACCCACTAAGCAACAAACTCGTGCTACTTTCCTTCTGGTGTCTTTAGCCCAGTGTAACTGTGACTATTGTCTGTAGGTGAAAGCATCAAGCAGAAAGGTAAGTAGTGCACATACACCAATAGCCAACAGCTGAGAAACGAGCACTCTCTTGGAAGGAGAAAAGGGAATTGAACCACATACGCTCTGATCACTAGACACCTCTTCTCTGTGGGCCTCGTTTCTAAGGTTAAAACACAGCACTTCTAAAGGGCAAAGACCTACTTTCAGAAGAGCTCAAGGACCACGAGGCTCAAATGAATACAGACACACAGCCTCAGCAGCTCCCATCTGAACTACATGAGGTAGATATTCACTGACACAAGGAGACATTGGTTTCAGTCTCATGCACTGCAGAAAAATGTACATGGCTCAGGGATCTGGAAATTTTTGGCATGTAAGTCCTTCGTAGGATCTCATGTTCATAAATCCTAATATCATGAAACAGTTAAATGCAACAGTCATCTTTAAAATAGATAAAACGATACATCTGTGCTAACATTTTCAGTTCCCACACCTGTAAGTATTTCTATCAAGAAAGTGACCACACACAAAAAAAAGGGGGGGGGGGGGGGGGGGGGGAGGGGGAAAAAAAAAAAAGATGTAAGGCATGAGGTCCTAAGTAAGATTCAATTTGGATCACTATGCATAACTATTCATTACCCTTTCTATGCAGTTTTCTGGCTTTCAGATACTTGCCCTTGATACGTGTGTCCATTGTTTAGCCTTATTTCGGAGTAAAAGAACATTTACAGTCTTCTTATAATATTGTTTTAGCTAAAAACTGCTCGTACCAGATTGTGAGGGTCAAACCCTTACTAATACCAACACTGCCATATTCTATGAGTGGATCCTCACACCCCTTGCTCCTCAAAATATCCAGGGAAAAACTTAAGTCATGACCTGTACGGAAGTCTCTTCTTGATCAGGCATCTCTCTTACTGACCCTTGTGGCAGTAGCACTAAGCCAAATCTGCAAACTCACAGCCTTCAATCTAGGTTTAGCAGCTTCCTGAAAACTTCTGATATTCACACCCAAAATTTTGTTAAGCATGCAAAACGACAAAGTTAAGCATGTTCAGTAACAGCAGAAGTATCAGTACTACCTGCTCCTGTTTGGGTGCCATTTTTTACCAAAGGTGTCTCCTAATAAGATAATTCAAATCAATTACCGGTCCAAGGGAGCCCACGACTTGGATGACAGTGGCATTAACTTTAAATAATTTCTTCCCTGACATTTCTAGGCATTCTTTTACTCTTGCCCTTTGCAGAAAAATATAAACAACTTTCTTCACGACGCTGCTGCAGCTGTACTAGTTCTTCTAAAGTCATCTCCTGTATGTATGTCTTAGTTACATTTTCCTTACTGCAATAGCTTTCTAACTTTCACATCTCTGCAACAGCACTACTGTGATTGAAGAAGGGAACATATCATGTGGTCATTATGTGATTTTTTAATCTTTCCTTACTCTCACCTCCACAAATTTCTCTGCTTGTATTCCTTATATAACTTGCTACAGTAAAATAGGAGCTTACGCTGGTGACATTATAATTACCTTCTATAGCTAATACAATCTTACAGGTCTTACCTTTGCTAAAAAATGTAGAAATTGCTCATTTTGTTAATGTTTTTAGATAAAAAGTAAGAAAACTTGAACACAAGTTCTAGACTAATAATTCCTCTCATACTTGTAACCACTGGTGTGCAATGGACAGAATTAAAAAAAAACCCAAAAGGAAAAACAAGAAGCAAAGTGATTGCTGGGGGTGAGGAGGAAGGCAAGAAAAAGAACATTTCTTTGGAGTTTCTTAACAATACTGAGATATTTTTGTAAGCCTTCTGGCAGATGTTTTTTCTCATTATGAAGCTTCTCTCATGTAAAATAGTTTATTAAAAAGGATGGGGCACTGTTCCTAGTTTTCCGCTGATGCTTTTGGCAAAGCACAAGCCAAATTAGGTATTGATCCATGGTCTGTAGCTCAAAAGCCCTGCAGAGCTATGCAGGATGGAGAAACATTTTTCAGAATTTGCCTCAGATGTTCCAACAGTCTTTGCTGCATGGCCCATTTATCTTCTCCTGAGGGAGTAGGGATCATTAATATGGAAACCAGATATTAAGCCAACATTCAAGCCACCATCTCCTAGGGAGGTGGATTTACAAAGCTACAGAACTGTGGCAGAGTTTTTTGCTATACAAAGACCAAGGATGAACACTGAATTCTAACTTTTTCTCCGTTCAAGTTTTCAACAGTGCCTGCACAGTACAGAAGAAACATTTACTCAGTCAGGTTCCGCCTTCAAGCAAGGTATGCATGGCCAGAGCTTACTGTCCAGGCAAGTTACACCTCCTGCTCTCAACAGGTGCTCTCAGTGAAATTCAACCTGCATTTTGCATTCCAGGATAGACTTAAGGTACTTGGTGAAGATACTGGTTTGGTTGGAAGCTTCTGTCTTGCTTATTGAAATAAATGGTGTTACCTTAATCCCTACAAGTCAAGCTGTAGAAACTGTCATCTTCTATTTCAACCTCTCCTTGCAGCTGAAGAACAAACACGCTCTACTTCCATACTGTGTAACCGATGGCAGGGTTTCATCTGACTTGTCCACATCCCAAGCATACAAGCTATGTAGAAAATATTGGGTTTGTTACGTGAAAGTTTAATAAAGTTTTATAACACCAAAGACTGCTTTTTAGGAAAGTTCTTTATTTCACAGAATTTCATCAGCATCAATTGTTCAGAAAGGGGAAATCTATCCTACTAGTGTGAGAAGTGATCTTACCAACAGCAGAACAGAAGGTCACTTTTCAGACTGTCTCATTAGCTCTGCCTTCTAATAACTCGATAGCAGGATTTGCTATGAGTCAATAGATTAAACCAGTCTTCTGTTATAAAATAAGATGGTAAACTGCAAGTGTCAGTGCTACATAATGGAAGCCAAACAGAACAGAGAAAGAAGTCTACAGAAGGAGCAAGAGGAAATAAAATTAGATACAAAGTACATCTCAGAGAAGTATGCAGAACCATCCATTATATAAGGTGTATTTGCTGAGGTAACCCTGACACTGCACCTGCGTTCTGCAAGCAGTCCAGTGCACTTCCTCAAATACGGATATTTAAAGATTCAAAGAAACAAGGTAACAATAGATAACAACAGAAAAGCTTTAAACACTCAAGAGCTCACTTGGAACAGACTAAGAAGAACAGAAGTGGGTACCATCATCTACGTAACTGAGCAAACTGCATTCCACAAAGGGAGAGGTGTAGCTTAGAATCACCTGAAGGAGAAGAATCAGTACCCACAAAAAGACCAAACAAAAATCCACACACAAATCACAAAGGCTAAAGGAAAAAACAAAGACTCTAGAATAAGCTTCTGAAAGAAAAATGACTTTAAATGGTTAAAGCATTTTTTGGTCCTGTTGCTTGAAAGAAATAATCCTAAACTAGGTTCTGAAATCGAGGGAACGACCACATTTATACAGCTCATAGTGTAACCTGAAAGAACTGCAAGATATTGAAAAATACTTTAAAGTCAGTGAACTGTTTAATTAACAAGAAGTACAAACAGTTGTTTTGGCACTGTACTTGAAGGAAAACTAGATACACACATTTTATTACCATGCTGATGTCCACATATGACATCCTAGTTGAACTATCAAAATACGAAGTTTGCAGTCTTAAATACAAGTGCAACAGGAAAGAGACTCAAATCAGAAGTCCCCACTAGCCTTCCACCATTCTTTTAAGCATGGCTCCCAGGCCCCCCTTTGCCACTTTCAGTGGGGTCAGTTCTTCTTTATTCTCAATGTGAATACTTGCACCGTGAGACACCAGCAGCTTTGCCTCCTCCACTCTCTCTTCATCGCAGGCTAAGTGACTGTAATAAGAACAAGAAACCCACAGCCACCATTGAACAGTCCAAGCCTATAAAGAGCAGTACTTATGCCTTGCCAAAATGACAGCATGAATGCTGGGGAGGGGGGGGGGGGGGGGGAAGATGCATCCTAGAACAACAAAACCACACGCAAGCAACTACCTACACAGATTCCAAAGCTTGTTGTCCAGTCACTCTGTTGTTGTTAAGCACCTCAAGAACGTTCTTCCTGCTATTATCCTCGCAACATTTAGATGCTTCTTTAGATTAGGATTTGGCTCTGCAGTCAGCAAAGCTAAGAAGCACATAATCCACAGTGAAATGGGAAAATGGTCATCTCTATTTGAATTGGAAGCGATAAACTAAATCGTACAATGCTTAAAAATAATCTGATGTAAAGAGTTACTGCAAATGCAGCAAGTGCTTTTCTCCATTTGGCACTGTATCTTAGAAAATAAACATATCTGTTCCAGGGCAATGTACAGCTAAAACATACTGCCTGATCTTATTCACAGCACAATCTTGATTCCACAGTAGACAAGGCAGAGTTTTGTCACCAACTTCAAAGCAGTTAAGGTTTTACCCTTACAGATTCAAACTGATCTCTAAGGTAATACCAAACACTGGACGGACTGGACTTAAACTGCAACTTACTTTCCTTAGAGAGGTGAAGAGAAACTTCCAAAATTAGCTTTTGCTTGGCATCACAGAGTAGGCCAGCCTGCAAGACCAGTTTCCTCCGACTTTGAAGTCATTAGCTCACTTTCTACCCTCTAGTGGCAATGGAACATATTCCAAATCATTACAAAAGGTGTTCTACACTTTTTAAGTAGATGTAGTAACACAAATTAGAGTATGTACATACAGACACAGGCAAAATACTGAGACTGATTTTCTCAAATCCTTTTAAATTACATAGGGGTGTGAAGCAAGGGAGTATTTTGAGGCAATGAGAAATAAAAAAAAAGAAACTGAAGTAATGGAGTTTCATTTCACAGAGATTATGCTATATTAAGCAAAGTAAAAATGAAAAATTACTTACAGAGGAGTATTCCCTTCAGAGTCCCGTATATTAACAGACGCATTGTGCTGCAGAAGGATCTGTACCATTTTGAGGTTTCCTTTGGCAGCTGCTCTGTGTAATGGGGTGGATTCAAAATGATCTCTTGCATCCGGATCAGCTCCGTTTTCTAAAAGCATGATCGCAATCTGAATATGTAGAAAGCAAAAGGAGCGGGGAAGGAGGAGGTAAAGTTAATATAACTACATACTTCTTCCAAGAGCAACACCACCTTCAGTAGCTTAGGCAAACATACCTCTTGCTTGTTTTTGGAGGCTGCATAATGCAGGGGTGTACAGCCGTTCTGATTGACAGCATTTACATGAGCACCCTTGGCAATGAGGGCTTTCACAATTTCATCACGGCCTGCCGAAGCAGCAATATGTAAGGGAGTCCAACCAGCCTACAGAGGCAAGAAAAAACCCCACACATCATTCGAACCAGAAGCTTCAGGCAAAAAACATGACAAAACAACCCAACACAGACTTGGCTACTCATACTGCACATGTTTTTGTAACTGTAAAGCTAAACATTATTGATTATCACCAGAGAGCCAAGTCTTACATCCTCTGACATGCCTGCATTCAGTACTTTATGAAAGCTGCCAGTTAAATGCCAGAAATCACTTCTGTTATGCACAGTATCTTGCAGGGCACTTTGACCCTGTTAATTGCAGAATTAACAGTAGTGCCTTTTTAAGAACAAGTAAGACTGGAGGAAAAAAAGGGTCTCCAAAAGTTTGCACCATCTTTTCTATATCCTAATGTCTAATTAAACTGATGGTAATTAAACTGATGGGACAACATTTCCTTCTTTAAGGATGCTTTATAATGGATATAATTATTTCAGCCCTTCCTCCAGAACCGTAACAAACCATCTCTTTTCCAACTGTGAATGCACCGAACCTGTCACCTACTCAGTAATGCCTTCCCCAATAATGAGAAATCCTCAGAGCACCCCATGATTTGGCACAACGTATTTAACAGGATCACACCGAGATAACAGGAACGTGAAGCCCCCCCCAACCACCACCCGCACACCCCCCGTTTTGCAACTTTGTTCAGAACAGTTCTCCTACAATTCCTTGACAATAAGCGCGGCTCACCAAGGCTCACTACCCCCTCGGTCCACATGGCCAGTGGTATAACTTCAGCTCTTTTCCTTGCGCACACACAGCCCTGTGGGCTTCCCACAGCCTCCCAGGCACGGCCCGGGACACACGGATCGCCGGGCGGAGGAGGAGGAAAAGGCAGGCTGCGACCAGCGCCCGCCGCCGGGGCACTGCAGCGGCTCCAGCCGTGACGGCCAAAGGGTCCGCAGAGAAACTGCGCGGCGCAGCTCCCCGCGCACAGGGGCGCACAGTCCGGCCCCGGCCCCCCAGCACCCCGGGCCGGCCCGCGGCGGGACGCCGGCGGGGCTGCCACACTCACATCGTCCTTGTCGTTCACGGGCACGCCGAAGCCCAGGAGGAGGTCGGCGACGTCCGTGTGTCCCGCTGAGCAGGCCCAGTGCAGCGCAGTCCGGTTGTCCTGAGGGAAGGAGGGAGGGGGGGCGGTGAGCGGCCGGCGGGAAGGCGGCTGACAGGAGCCGCCCCGCGGGGCCCGGCCCCGCAGGCCGCCCGCCCTCGCCCCGGCGGGCAGGGAGGGCCGCGCCCGGCTGACCTGGTCGGCCTTGGTGGCCAGGGCCCTGTCGCGCAGCAGCTGGGCCCGCAGCTCCTCCAAGCGCCCGGCGTAGGCCAGGTTGCAGACCCCCACGTCGGACACCGCGGCCTCCATGCTACCCGCGGGCTCGCCACCTCCCCTGCCGGCGGGGGCGGGGCACGGCCAAGCGCCGGCCAATCAGAGGGGCGCCGGCGCCACCCCAGCCAATGGCTCCTAGCGGGCCGCCCCTCCCGCCCCTGGCGCCGCGGGGGCTGTTGGGGTTTGTAGTCCGACGGGCGGCAGGCGGCGCGCCTTGGCGGGCCGGCGGGACTACAGCTCCCGGGGCGCCCCGCGGCGCGGCCGTGTTGTGTCTCCGTGTCGGGGCGAGGAGGAGGATGGTGACAGCGGGAGGATGGAGTCAGGTGAGGGGCGGCGGCGTGAGGCCGCGACCGGGGAGAGGGGCGAGCGGGGGCTGCGGGCCCGGCCGTTGCGGCGGTCGGCGAGGGGGGGGGCGGCCGGCGCGCCTCAGGGGCCGCCAGCGGGGCCGCGGCGCCGCGGGAGGCGGCCGCGGGCTGAGGGGCGAGCGGGGGCCGGTGCCTTCCGCCGTGAGGGGTTCGCCTGGCGGGAGGGACGGGGCCCCGCGGGCTCCCCCGGCGCAGAGAGGGGACTTCTGGCGGGGGGCGGCGGGGTGGGGGCGGCCGGGGGGCGCCGCCAGCCCCGGGGTGGCGGGTGGGGGCTGCGTGGCGCTGTGAGGGGGCTGGGGCCGGGGCTCCGCCGGCGGGGGGAGGGGGGCCCTTTCCCGGGGGCTGCCATGGCGCACAGCAGCGGGGGCGGGCGGGGGGAGCCCGGGGACCCCCGGTTCCCTCCCCTGGGCTCTGCGGGATGGGGGTCTGCAGCCCCTGGGCTCAGCCGGGCAGCCTGCCCCCAGTGCGGCGAGTCTCCCGGCGGAGGGGGCACAGCACCCTGCAGGCAGCTCTTTCGCTTCTTTGTTTTTTCTACTTTTTTTTCTGCAGGCAGGTAGGCTGAGAGAAGTTTATGGTGTTTTTTAGCTGGTGCCCGCGCTGACATGCGGGGGTTTATCCTCAGAGCTTGGTAGCACCGGCCCTGGGTGCTCGAATCAGGGGGGTGTAGCTCAGCTCCACTTCTGGTTGCTGTAATGTCGATTTTTACATGAAATGGTGGTTTTGTATATTTACCTGCTGATTACTCATTCTTTATGCTGTATATATACATGTGCAGTTACTCGAAGAGTAAAAGATAATTGTGTTTACGTTCACTTTAAATTTCTGCTTTTTTTTAGCTTATTCCTAAAGGTTCTTAACTAAAAGGAATTATTTTACATTAGGTTTTACAATTGAAGGCCCGTTTCTCTCATCCCAAAACCCCAGCTTTAATCATCTAAAAAAATGAATGAACTGTCATCTTTTAGTAGCATTAATTATCATTTGTTATTTGACACTGAACAGATGTAGCATTGGATAATAACATTAACACACCACTTTTTCCCCAAAGTGTTTACAATCTCCACGTAGGAAAGTAAAACCCAGCCTTGCTAACACTTTTCACATGCTCCCCATTAAGCACGAGGCCGTAATCGCTCTGAGTGGCGGTATTTGCACATTTAAGATCAAGCAAGTGCACGTATGCTGTGATGTCTGAATTGGTTTTTTTCCTTTCCTCATTTCCTTGAATCAAATCTTACTCTCGCTGCAGTCATCCTGAACTTCAGTCAGGCTGAGTGGCTTCAGTCAGGCTGCCTGTAATCGGCGTGTCAGCCATGTTATTTTCTCTTGGCAGTCACTGAGGATCAAAATAAGAACCAGCCAAGACGTTGGGTATTTCACTGTCGGAACATCTTGTTAAAAGGAAAACAGTAAATGCAGCTGGCAGCGCTGTTCAGAAGACCCAAAGACTAACCGCAGCTAGTTCAGTCTAAGAACTCAAGAGTTGAGCATAAAAGAGCAAAGGGCTAAAATGGAGTTTGAATTTTTTGTATTCCTGTTCAGTTTTATCTAGGTATGAAAACCAGATCACTATTTTGTCAGACTACTTAGAAGAATTTCCAGAAACGCACGAGCCAGTGTGGATTCTAGGAAGGCAACACCACCTAAACACAGGTATCTTTAGAATAAAAATGATCTATAAATTCTGTAGAGCGTTCATATATTCGCATGCAGCAGCAGCTTCCGATTTCCTTAGGTTCTCTAAACGTCTCACGAGAGAGGTTTATATTTCTCCATCAGCAAGAAACCAACTACAGGCAGTAGTATTCTCATCCTACAATGAAACGAGAAGTTCACCAATGTACTTTGTACCGTAATTCATGCAACAGCTTGTAGTTGTAGCAAAGGCTGGTCAAGTATGAGGCTTCTCAACATCAAATGACTCAGAAATAGATAAATAAATAGTGGGGGGGGGAATTTTTTGGTTCAGTAATACCAATGTTATTTTCCCTTATGGGATGCTGTCTGCAGCCTGTTATTCACAACTAAAATGGTATTTCCAGAGAAGAAGAAGAAGAAATTCCATCTACAGCACATACTATATTTTGATGAAAATAAATATATGACCTAGAAGTCATAGCAGTGATGTATTCATATATCGTATAAAAATGAGATTTCAAAAATTAGTTTTGTTCCGTGGGGAGAAGACAAGGGCATCTTCCCGTGTTACATGTCAAAAGCAGCAGCCACCAGTGCAGGCATGGTGTTCAGGACAGCCGAGGGTACTGCACGCAGCCTTGATCACTCAAGGATCCCTTGAAAAGCCCAGCCAGTCTGATGGCTCAGAGAAAATGCAGCAAATAAGATTCCTAGGACTTCTTCAGAGCCTTTGGGAGAATTCTGTACATACATGAATTTCAAAAAACAAAAAAAGATATATTAGTATTAGTAACCTTTTCTTAAAATGACTTTGTGTTGGGTTTGGAGGTAATGTATAGTTCCATCTTGGTTTGCATGCAGAAATTCTTTACCTTTCTTAACTTGCTTTACCAGTTCTTTCCTGAGGACATAGTTCTCCCTAGTTGTTTCATTCAAGCTGGGCATAGCCATTCCAAACATCTTGTAAAACTTCGTTGGCTAATAATTATTTCATCCTTAATAAGTTAACTTAATTAGCAGTCTACAAAACCTCTCTGTGTTTAAACAGCTAAAAATGTTGTAAGTATTAAGGGTCTTACATGTAAAAGCTAATAAGAGTCTTCCATGCACTCTATATGTTGACTGTACAGGGAAAACCAGGATTTTTCACTTTTAGAAGTCCGTTTTAATAATTTCTTTCCTTCTAAAAATATTCCAGACAAATCCAAGTTATTGTTGGATATAAGTGCTCGTCTCTGGTTTACATATAGAAGAAAGTTTTCACCAATTGGTGAGTATGCAGCAGACCAGCTGCCTTGTTATAAATTAAATAGCAGGATTAGTGATGTTATCATGGACTGGAAAATGATCTTTCCAGTATTAGAACATTTTGAGCATCATTTTAACTGTTTATGCAAACAAAATATTAAAGCTAATAAAAACTGTGTTGAATTATACCTGCACATAATCAGGTCTTCATATTTGTAGAGCAAAGTTAGTAAGTGAATTTAGGTTGGCAGTATGGAAAGAAAAGGTCTTGCTCAGTGTGTTTTATCCCTAAGGCAGTTGTTAGAGATTTTAACTTTGACATTTTCTCTGTGGTGCTCCACTGTTTTAAAGCCCATATTCATTGTAATGAACTTTTTTAACAGGAGGCACTGGTCCTTCGTCTGACGCTGGCTGGGGCTGTATGCTGCGATGTGGGCAGATGATGCTGGCCCAAGCACTGATCTGCAGACATTTAGGAAGAGGTGAGTATTGTTGCTGAGTGAACTTTTGTGTGGTTTGGAGACAGTTCAATTTTTGTTGTAGTTTTCCATAAAAGCTCAAAGCCTAAATTTATTAATGAACCTTTTTTATGCCCTGATAGAAGGTACTAGTGAATTACTGTTGTGTGACAGGGTGAAATCATGCCAGCCTTAAGCAGAGAAACAGAAATAGAGGGAGGACAAGTAGGGAATCCTACTGTCGTTATTCTATAAATCTTTTTGAGGAATACCCATGTTGACATCAAGGGAAAACCTGGGTCTGAGTTCTTACCGTTCTCTTCATTGCTTACGTAGCCACCAAATGTTTGCACACAGTGACTGTGCGAGTAGGGACATGGTATAGACATCATACAAAGTGCTTCACAGACCACTCACCGGCCACCAGCCTGAGGTCCAAACCCCACAGCAGAACCCATTAGTGCAAGCTCTTAAGCCTCACACCCCAGGACGACAGGTAAGTATCAGAGGTCTGGTCGGTGTGGAGCTGCAGTATCAATTAAAGTCTTACGGTCAGGTCTGTAATCCTTGTGCTGTTGTGCTGTGGTTTCTATGGCAGCACGCTTTGTGGTTTCGTCTACTCGGATAACAGAATCCACAGAACAGAGCTGCAAAGATTTAACTGGAGGAGTAGGCAAACAAATTACCTGAGAAGAACTAGCCTATGAACTTGTAGTATGTAGCTGCTTTATAATATCAGCCCCGTATGTACGTGCTTCTCTGTCAGCGGATGCAGGGTAACTACCTTACATTAGAAGCAAGAGCATACATGGCAACGCTGCATTTTGGATTGTGCTGGGGGAGAGGGCCAGCCTTGTGTTTGGACTTTGCTTTATGGATCTTCCGTCATTATCTTACAAATGCCTACCGATCTAAGACAATCTAAGCAGAGCATATAGATTTAAACAATCTTGGAAGCTCACACAGAGCAGTAGCTATCAGTTCTCAGCAGTGATCATTCAGCATGTATTTGCACTTGACTCTTTTATTTCATTTTCTCAGTTTTCACAGTCTAGCCTGCAGTGATAAAGGACAGCTTGACAATGACAAGCTGTGACTTAGAGGAACTCTAAACGAAATGTAAATATTAGAGATTAATTGTACATTAGTCTTTTAGCATCTCATTGTATTGCTTTCACCTGTCTAGAATGGAAACCTTTTTTTTAATCTTTGTAACTCTTTCTTTTTTTGTTTGCTTGTTTGTTTTGTTTTGTAAGATTGGCAATGGGAAAAACACAAAAAACAACCAGAAGAATATCATAGAATCTTACGGTGCTTTCTAGATAGAAAAGATTGCTGTTATTCCATCCACCAAATGGGTAAGAACAGACATCAACTTTTTTTTTCTACTGAAACTCCTACAGCGTTGAAACTTTCTAATGTAAAATTTTGAATTAATGTATTTCATATTCAATATGAAGACAATGTATACATTTACATGTAATTAAAAATGCATGCAAATGGGTACAAAGTATAATAGTTCAGAAATGTTGTTCACTGAGACCTAAATAAATCTGTATACTAGAATCTGGTTCTTGATGAAGTATGTGAGCTGTGGGTACCAGAGCTGATAGCATAGACAGTTGTGAAGCTTATTGCTGTAATTTGTCATAAAGAACACCAATATTTGTAATCCTTGTAAGAGTTTAGAAACTTTTTGTAAAGGAGCTAGTGGTTGTTAAGATTTGAAGAGCATAGATGGAGAAAATAATTGTTGTTGCTAAATACAGTTTGCAATTGCTCTAGAACGTATGCCAAAATACTAGTAGGTCGTGCTATTTAACATATATTATGACCAGACTCTCTGTGGTCTCTTTTTTTCTGTGTGTTTTCTCATAAAAACAGCGCAGATGGGGGTTGGAGAGGGGAAATCGATTGGAGAATGGTTTGGACCAAATACGGTTGCTCAAGTACTGAAGTAAGTCACATCCCACTGGCTCATTCAGAATGTGCTCCTCTGGGGCAGCCAAGCTCAGAGACCAAGATAATAAGGCCCAAGATAAGAGTTTTAAAGGTCCGTCTCCCTCTCAGCATCAGGAGCATGTGTGCCGTCTGTCTGCAGTTGCAGTGCGGACCATGACGCTGTGGCCTGGTGGGCAGGTACTGGGTCAGGATTAGGCGAGTTCTGCATTTTAATGTGCCAAGAGCCTGGGGAAGACCTGCAAAAAGGTCTCTCCAGCCACGTGTATTCCTTTCCACTAAGTGGCTCGGCTTTGATGGGTCAAGAGTGCCACCACGCAGGTGGTGAACAAGGTGGCCTGAAACATTGAGTGCAGGCGTCCAGGCCAAGGAGGGAACCGAACTGCAAATCCCCACTGTCGGAGCTGCAGCTTTGCCTGAAGGCTGCTGTATAAAACGTGGGCAGCTCATCGTAGTCTAGAAGCCACGCTTAAAAGAGTTGGCTTTGCTCTGTTTCTGAGGGACGGGGCCAAAATCTCAAGTGGAGGCTAAATTCTTTGCAGTCCCGGGACAGACGTGTGTTCTGGAGAGAGAGAGAGAGAGAGAGAGAGAGAGAGAGGAGCTGAAGCATGCCCTGGCCTCCAGCTCTTTTCACTTACAAATTCTCCATGGCTTAGTGCTCTCACACAGGTTTTTCTGGCTTATTTGAGACAGCTGACTCTGCCTGTGCAGTGTAAGGGTGTAGCTCCTTTCCCCAGAGATTTGGATTTCACAGCAGTGGGCAGAAACTTGTGTGCTGTAATGCCTTTCTCCTCACTTTTGGGTGCCAAAAACCTTTAGCTTTTAAATTTAAATTAAAAATTTAGCTTTTAACGCCTTGAGTCTGCTGGCTGCATGTGCACAGAAATCGTTCCGCTGAATTTAGTGGAACTTCTTAAGCCAAAAGCAACGTGCAAAACCGGCGCAGGAGTTTCTTCCTTCTGTGGCTAATGCCAGACACAGTGGTCGGGATCCCATTGTGGAGGCTGCTAAATGCAATACAAAGTAATAAACCTAATGACGTGGTTGAGCTGTTGCTATCACTGCATTTGGCAAAAGGACAAAACTGTTTTCACATGGTACAGTGTGTGTGCTTTTCCTGGTACCACTCAGTATTTATTCTTCTAAAAGTATTAAATATTAAATATTCAAAGAGTTATCTTTTTATTACATGGAGACTTAAAAAAAAAAAAAAAGATGTTTTTCTAAAGAAAAAATTTAATTTTTTAATTCTGGAACCATCTAATTGTCCTGAATGAAAAGCCACGCTCATGGTCCTAATTAGTTTATATTAATTTTTATTACCTTAATGTTTTCTAGGAAGCTTGCTTTATTTGATGAATGGAATTCATTAGCAGTTTATGTATCTATGGACAATACGGTGGTCATTGAAGACATCAGTAAGTGAAACAAAAGTCTTTCCAGGAATTCTTTACCATTTTAGTGAATGTTCAAGGAGAGGAATAGCTCAAACTGACAGCAGATTTGATCGTTTTGGGAAATTTTCCATTTTGGCAGTGTTAGGTTTACGGTTGGACTCAGTGATTTTAAAGGTCTTTTCCAACTTAAACAATTCTACGATTAGTTCTTTGGTTACAGTTTTTGATTTGACTCCACTTTCCTGAATGTATCCAAACACGAACACAATACTTCTGGGCCGTCCCTGCTTGTTCCCAGGGTAAGAAAAGGAATAAAGGAAATGGAGACTCAGCTTTTGGGTGTCTAAAACTTTAGCTAACCCAGAACGACGTAGGTGACCCTTTCTGGTGACCCACTTGCATACCGTGCCAGTCGGGAGAAGATGGGAGTTTGTTCTGTGCTATCTAAAGTCCTGCCCCAGAAATGGAATGAAGCTGCAGTACACAGAAATACAGGGAATTGTTTTTAATACAGTTTGCCATAGAGATGTGCTTTTGTCAGGCAAAAGAGAAAGCAGGGGCAGATCCTAGAGAAACACATGGCCAGGCTTCATTTTTAGCTGTGAGAAAGGTGGGTTTACAAGTGGTATTTAGCCACAGCCTGTTTCGACTTTAGTCCCTACTTCTGCTTGTTTTAAGTTTACATCACGAGAAGTGAAGAGTTCACTGAACAGTTTCTAATGCTGTCATCTCTGCCATTTAATTTCCCAGGGAAAGCCTGACAGAATTAATAATGCTAGTAGGAAATGTAACTTCAGTCTTAAATTTTCATCCCCCACTTGTTTATCTCACGTCTCGCTAATGCGCCAGCACATGCTCTGTCTGCTGGAATTACTTCTACTAAATAGTTACGATTTCCACGCCCTGCTCCTCTTGTCTTAAAACAGGAGCTCCATGAAGACATCTGGCAAAGTAGTGTGATTCGTGATGGAGAGGAAGGTCTGCTCCGTGTCCCTTTGTGCATTCACTGATCCCTGTTTTTATTCCCGCAGAGAAGATGTGTTGGTCCCCTCCCCAGAGCAGCAGCGCGGCCCACAGCAGCGCGCATTTGCACAGAAGCGCTCTTGGCCGAAATAAAAATGCAGCAGGATTCTGCACAGGCTGGAAGCCCCTCTTGCTTATTATACCTCTAAGGCTAGGGATAAATCACATAAATCCAGTATATATTGATGCATTTAAAGTAAGTGGTTTTTTCAGCGAATTGTTTGTTATTGTGCACTAAGTTCAGGTATCTGTGACATCAATAAACAAATCAACTTCCATTTTGTTTTTCTCCCTGTGAACTCCTAGGAATGCTTTAAGATGCCACAGTCTTTGGGAGCATTAGGAGGGAAACCAAATAATGCCTACTATTTCATAGGATTTCTAGGTAAGGAAAAAAGAAACATTCTAAAAATGCCTATGATTTAAAGAGAAAGGAGGGTGGTTTTTTGGAAGGGGAAATGGTAAGCAGTTTAAGAATGAGAATAGAATAGAAGAAGTGAAGAAACACACATCATGTATTTCGGCAACAGTATGGGATCATCCTTACAGGAATGGAAAAATAGCAAAGCTTGACATAAAGATAAGTAATGATACAAGCAAGAAAGGCGCACTAAGGAAAGTCGGTAGCATTTGACAAGTTGCAAATGTCACTAGTGCTAAAATACCGGATTTTTCCTAATCATTAATACTTCCTAATGAAGGGTGTCTTGTTTGATTCATCAAAAGTGCTTCATCATTTTCTTAAATTATTTTCTCATACTTCAAACTTCTGATAGCAGTTTTTCACCTTCTTCCATGTCTTCCTTTATTAATTAAAGGAATAGTTAGCACTAGATTCAGTCTTTCAGATTTCACCTGTTTGCTCCATACTTATTTTGTTCTTCCTTTTGTAAAACCTGAGCTGTTTTAGTCAGTTGACTTCATTCCAATTTCTGAATGAATGCCTAGTGGGATTACAGATTGCATTTCTGGTCATCCTGTACTTTTTGATCTGTGGAATGTTAGGGATTACAACAGCTGAGATTTTTTTAAAATATATTGGACCTTACATAGAAAAAAAATCTACAGTAATAGGTCACAATATAAAATTACACTAAATACCCTAGTATAGTGGGGAACTATTGTGTCTAAATAACTGTTTTTCTTAAAGACTCTCTAGCTAGAAAGTCTAGCTGGGGACTGTGATGATCCTTTAATTTCTGTTTTACAAGTCTAGATGGAACAAGTTCTTATTAAAGTCTCTTGCTTATTAACAAGATATGGATTTTACCCGTACAGGCAACGAGCTGATCTATTTGGATCCTCACACCACTCAAAGCTTTGTAGATTCAGAAGAAAACGGCACAGTCGATGACCAGAGCTTCCACTGCCAGCAAGCCCCACACAGAATGAAGATCATGAATTTGGACCCTTCAGTAGCTTTAGTAGGTGTTGGGAAATCATAGATGCATGTACTTTATTTCGGGGTAATACCTCTGTATATCGGTAAGGCCAGTAATGCTTTTCGTTGAGCAGAATCGAGATCACAGGGCAGTCTTCAGTGATCTAAAATGCAACACGTGGTAGTTTGTACATTAACTGCGTAGGGCAGATTAATCTTGGGTCAAGCTAATTGTTTGCTTTAGCGAGCAGCATTTACCTTTTGCAAGAAGTATTTTGAGAGTCAAAGCAAGGCACTGAATCAGGTTTCCTTATTTTATTCCATCACTGCCATATAAGCACGGCTGCTCTGGACCAGCTACTTACCTGAGCTTAACTTACTTTATATAACTTACAATTCTTTAAATGGCATTACTTGTAAAGTCATCCAGTGTAAGTCACAGGAATACCATGGCAGCTGAAGAAATAAATGTGATCCCATGCCAGTACCCTTTGGTTGGGTGACGGGTGAGCTGGAGACATGTTTCTAAAGCTTTAAACTATGCATAAAGATACCGCAGCATCCTTCGCTCATTGACCTGTTGTGATTAATACTACTACTGTCTTGTGTTTCTTCTTTAGGGCTTCTTTTGCAAAGAAGAATGTGATTTTGATAACTGGTGTAGTCTTGTGCAAAAGGTAATGATACTATCTTTATTTGCTCTGTATGAAATAATGCTTTTTTTTTTTTTAATTAAAAAAAAGAAACTCCTATCACATCTTTCTCTGCATGCAAATTAAATGAGCCATAGAGAAGAATGCACTAATGCAGCAGGGTAAGCCAGTACTACTGAATTGCTAATTGGAGCTTGTTCAGCATTTTGACAGCCATCAACCCCGCTGCTTGGAAAGTGAGTCTAAATATACACCCTCCAGAATTTTTTCTTTTTTTAGCACTGCTATGTCAGTGGCTGAAACTTACCCTCATTTACTGAGAAATAAATGTTAAAAGTAAGTTTTAACTGCCGTATTGTAGCAATTTATTTATTTATTTGCTTCCTGATCCATTTTTATTGTTTTATACATTATTATGTGTTCTAATTATGACTGTTAGTCTGTGGTACCACAAAAGGCCTGATTCTGTAAGTGCTGAATCCCTCCGGCTCCTGCTGAACTGCCTTTTGACACACAAAGGCGCTTGCTGCCACAGAAAAAGGACTTTAGGCAGTTTCTCCATGTAGTTGGTGTACTAAGCAGCAGCAGTATGGACGTGGAGTAACACCAGTCCCTAAAAGCAGTTATTAAAGAAAAAAAAAAAAAAGGCTAAGGAAAGCAGTTTGTAAATAACTGAAATGCAGGTTATGATGCAGCATACCTGATGGAAGAGGAGTGGAATTTGGCTTCAGTAATAACTTATCTTTCCTGATCAAAACATTAGGTTTTTTAGAGCTGACAGATCTTTTGTTCCCGTTGATCAACAGGAAACGTGAACACAGAGAGGTCCATGCAAGAAATTTGCATTTAAAAGGTGGAAAATACTGTATGTTCTTGGTGTCAAAATTACAGATGAGTGTAGGTCAAAGTTAATTATAACGCAGTGATAACTTGTAGGACAGCTCGAGATCTGTCTTCCTGGTGTGTTTTCAGCTAGGACAGCGTTACAGAGATCGGTGAAGCAGTGATTCTTAATGGCAGGTACTGGAAACAACAGGTTTCACTGTATGTCTGCATAAAGTCTTTGGTTTTTGATAAACATACGTAAATAAAAATGATTTTAATTAAGCAGGCATTTTTTGTGTTTGAAGGTTGTCTTGAAGCCTCTTTTAAAATGCAAGTCTTCTGTCCTCAGGAGATTCTAAAGCAGCAAAGCCTACGGATGTTTGAGCTGGTCCAGAAGCATCCGCCACACTGGCCTCCTTTCATACCTCCAACGAAGCCAGAAGTGACAACTACAGGAGCAGGTGTGGTACCCGCTGAACGCTCTGTCGTGCAGGGGGATGGTCCTCGGTAACAAATAGAAGAACGATCACAGGTGGAACAAGCGAGTGTCAACCAGTCGCCACGTGATTAAATGCCTTATTCTTACAGAGTAGCAGACAGCTACCCAGACAGGCCACGTACAGTTGCTAACACACACACACACACATATATATATATGTGTGTGTGTGTATATATATTAAAAAAATTATTAATATTTTTACATCTTAAAAAAATACTTTGAAGGACACATTCCAGAAGAGTGGGTATTTTCGGTTTGTTTTCTGAAGTAAACAAAGTCATGCATGGCTTCAGATTCTAAATTGTTTAATTTTTAATTTTTTTTTCAGAACTCATCGAATCTACCGACAAGCTATTTGAATTGGAAGAAGAATTTGAAATCCTGAGTGTATGAAGGAAACTGTGGTGACCCTTCTGAGCACTGAACATCCTGCTAATATTATTGCATTGACTTAAACAGCCATCTTAGCCCCAAAGTGCCTGAAATTACCGATAACAGAGCACAAAAACCTAGTAGCATCCAAAACTCCAACCGTGACAGTTCCTTCTGTCCAAGAGCTTCCCCACATGGAAAGGCAGTCAGAGACCGTACAAGCAAAGGCCTGTAAAGGGCGCCTCTCTTTAATGTGCGTCTTTCCCGAAGACAAATGGACCTTTGAGATTAAGGCAAAACTAAGTCTTACCAGTGGGCTGTATGTTTGGAGAAAGGGATAATGCAAAATGGCTATTTCTTGCTCTCACGTAATGCAATAGTTTAGTTCTTAAAGCAACAGTCTTCAGTTAAGGAGGATGTTTACTTCTGTTCCCTCCTGTGGGCTGCATCGTAGAAAAAAAATACATTGTCTTGTTTAAAAGATCGACTGGATCAGAAGAAAATTGTTTCCTTGTTAAATATTTTAACATGTATTTGAGCAACCACACTTTATTACAAAAATGTTTCTGTAAAAGGAACTATGTCTAATGTATACGTTTTGCAATAGCCTTCCTGTTTCTGGGAAACCTCGAGAGGAACAGGAGACTCAAATAGTCGATATAGATCACAACCACTGTTACGATATATTTCACCTTGACCTTAAAATTCAAATCATTAAAATTTAGCTCCACAAAAAACATCAGCCTAAATGAGTCAAAGGTGGTTTAACTGTACCTTATTTATTTTTTAAAAAGATTTACACAAGTGTCTCTGTTACAGCACTTTATCTGTGCATCTAATAAATTTCTTAAGCTTTTCATAGGTTGTATGCTGCTATATTTTGTTAATTTGTTTGTGTGAACTAAATATAAACCAGGTTATCTTAAAACATAATATATAGGCATATGCAAATTGCTTAATTGTTGGGTTTTGACTTGTTGCCTTTTGAAATCTGTTTTGGTAAAAGTGCCTTAATTCTACAGGTTTATCAGAACAGCCTGTGAGGTTTTGTTTCTAAGGCGGAGTATCTCTTTAGCAGCCATAAGAAAACCAGCTCAGAATAATTAAAGGCAAAGATCTTTGAATCCATTATAAAGTTCCTTTTTACTATCAGACAGTCCCCGTTATGGTTTTTTTTTGTCATGATAGTGTAATGCACATGAATCGCAGTTTCATCTTCACCAATAAATGAGAACGTAGAGAAATTGTGAATGCTGTCTCCTCTCACTTGCACGTCCCCATCAGGCCAGGGTGCTTCCCAAGAAAATAGTTAACCAGATCGTATTTCATCTTGTTTGCTTTCAAAGTTTATTACAGTTTGGAACCTATACACGTCGAAAAAAAATACAATTTTCTTCCCCTTTCCATGGATTAGCGGCGTGGTTGGTTGTTTTTAAATTGAAGTGTTACTTCTTCACTGTCCATGTAACAGCAATTATAGCCCTTTCCTCCCCATAGACAACAATGAAGTCCTGGCTCTGAAATGATCCATCTTGAGCAGTAACTGCCAAACCCCCCCCCCCCCCAAAAAACCACCACCCTAAAAACCCACATCCCCAAAAGGAAGCACCTAGATTATTGTATTATTTTTATTTTTTTAAATATATCAGTGGGGTACAGTATACTTGTTCCCCATGTAGCTGTCAGGTAAATGCTCTCCAGCGAGGATGCCCTGGCCCTGCAGCCCTCGTGAGGAAGCACTCTGGGCGCAGGCAGACGGATTTCTGAGACCAGGGCCCCGGAAGGGTGGCGGGGGGGGTGCCACCCCTGCCCCACGCACCGGGGGCTGCTGTGGGGGGCGGCTGGGCGGGGGGAGCTTGGCTGTGGAGCCAGGCTACCACAGCAGAAGCGGTTCCCTTAAAATGCGTAAGGCGCTGATCCTGGAAAACTAATTGTATTTGGATGTGCCCGTGTTCCAAAATCAAACTGAGTCCCTGTAGCTACAACCTGATCGACCCCCTTTTTATAGCACCGTGGGAGCCCGACAGCTGAAAAACTCGTTTGCCAGCTGTTTGCACAAATCTTCACAAAGTACGGGCTTCACTGTGGGCACGCAGCGCTCTAAGGGGTGCTGGCGTAACCCAAGATGTAGCTACAACAGGTTCCTCTGTGCTGGGACAGCTAAGAAGTAGGCTGGCTACTCTGCGCAGCGGGATTGCCACCCAGCAGCGTTACAGTGCCCTAAGGATACTGGCAAAATAAACCCCAAGCAGTTGCTGATCTTTCACAATTAGGAGTAAGTTAAATGAAACACTTAAATTGTTCTTCACAAATTCCCTGCTCATCTCCAGTGTGGTTCAACTCAGAACATCCACAGCGGTCTGACCCCGGTCTAGGAAGGCAATATTACATTACGCATGTAAATAATCATACAGATAAAAATATTATCTGCTTAGAAGTAAGCATGTTCTTAAAAGAACTATTTTGCTGGACAGAGCTAGAGCCTAGAACCTAGTAAAGAAATAACACTAAAACAATGTCTCAGTCTTGCATTAATAATAATTTTCTGAACAATTCTGTCTTTAAGATTTTTAAGCCAAGGGGTATTTGCAAGGCACTTCTTCCAAATGTCCTGGGATGTCAACACCTAAGGATTTCATATGCTTCACTCTAGGGAGGTCGATGATAATAACTTTAGCCCAACTAAATGACTTCCTTTTATATATATATATATATATATATATTAGCATACCTTTTTTCATGGCTTTCCCTCAAAATATACAAGGATAATACAATTAGTGGCACTTTAATTATGCCCTAAAGGAAAGCATGACTGGTTAACAGTGCATACACTGGAAATACCGTTCCTTAAACTCGTGGGAGTAATGCCCAGGGGAAGAAGTGTACTACACATCGTGACTGGAGTGAAAAATGCACATCCCATAACTGCTGGCTTCTGTGTTTGCACAAGCTTGCGTGCTGCCTAGTGAAACCTCTGCTTTTCAACTACGCACAGCTCGGAGAATTACAAGTGTGCCAAGGCTACCTCAGAAAGGAAACGTACGTTCTGAGTAACGAAACGTTCCTGGTGGCTGCTCATCACCTGCCTGCCAGAAGATAAGCACAGGCCTTCAAGTCGACATTTTACCTGCAATATATTTCAGTAGAAAGCTATGAAAAACGCTAGAGGTGGTTTGAACTCATCTTCACATCAAAAATTGAATTTTTCTCCGGGGTAGCTCTTTAAAGCTAACCGTGGATGAAAGTTTGGATTAGAATTGATTACCTGTCACTGGAGGAAAGAACGTCCCATCTGTTTAATAAGCAAAGCGAACCAAATTAATCTTTGAGTCTTCCTAAGGAAGGCAGTTATCAACCATTAATACTTAAGTGTTCCTACGTCACCTACACTACACTGATAAACTTTAGCTAGCTCTGTATTTCATGTGAGAACGAGTCTTCATTCCCTTATGCTAGACCAAATACTGTTTGCAAAGACACTGGTAAAGCTTAACTTGTGAAAAGTCTCTCCTGTTGTGTGTGCCATGGCCAGAGGAGCGGCGTAATGTCAGACACCCGTTACTCTTCGGTCTGAATAAGGAACTTGCAGAGACTTTCTGAGGTAGCCATAAATGAGGGGAAAAAGCCCCCACTGAAGTAAAAGCATAGCACCGTGTTCCATAAAAAAAAGGGGTCTCAGAGCACCGGTGTCTCCCTCCTCTGTGCGCAGTCAAACTCCCGGACTTGACACTCAATTTTTGTCGAATTTTGGCTGCCTCAATTCACCCACACACCAAGCAGGTTTATGAACTCATCCTTCTTCACAACAGCGACGTCTAGCCTTAGGTAACAAAGACTGTTACTGTGACTGCGTTTTTGTTCCTACAGGTTCTTCATGCACACTTGGCAGCGGCTGACCCTCGTTCGAAGCTGTCCTGCTTTCAGAGTTTCTGAGGGAGGAGCACTGACAAACTGCTGCGACTGCTCAACCGTCGTCAGCCAGAAGCTGTATTTGTTTGCGAAGTAATGGCAGGTGCCCCGAGCGCCGTTGCATTCAATGAATGGAGTAGCGCGGAAATCCTCCAGGCAGGACCCAGGCGAGACCAGGGACTGCCCGCCACCTTCTGCACCGGCCGCGGTATGCTGAAATAAAGATGGCAGGTTCAATGAGTCCAGAGGAACAGAACGGGAGGTGAACAGGGGACTCCTCCAGTTCCGTTGTTAAAAGGAGTAAAACGGGCCACCAAAATTATGTGCTGGCTACTTCTTATCTTATTATTTTTATTACATGTTACATTTTATTTATTTTATATATATATATAAATATTTATTATATATATAATATAAATTTATTCTATTATATATAAGTATCTGTCTTCTGAGCCAGAGCTACAGGCGAAGCAGCACAGGAACATCCTCAGGCTGAATACGCAGGTCTGGTATAACAGAAAACCAGCTCCTCACTTGCAAGCTGGGAAAACTTGGTAACTTCATATGCTGGCTTCAGATTTTTCTAACAATCTTATACTAATGAGCTTCTAGGAGAGTGCAACAGAAAATGCTTTTTCCACTGGGAGAGGAGATTAAGACAACCCAGTCGTTTAATTAGTGTTTTCCACATTTAAAGGTTTGAAGAACAAAGTATCTGTTTTATATATTGTATGTAGCAATACAGAACTACTGCGTCAATGCTACCGCTGAGCGCCAGCAGCAGGGGCGAGGTGGCCAGCTAAATGGGAACGGACTCGGGAAGCCCACAGCGGGCCAGCTGATAAAGCACCAGTGCGCTGGGGTGAAAAGCGACAGGGCTCCAGTTCCCTGTAAGCAACTCACAGAACACAGTCCCAGGCATCTAATCAGAGAGGAGATCCAGAAGCGTTTAAAGCTGCATTTGCATTAGCAATAGCATCCTTACCATAAGGAAGGAGTATCCTATCCATAGGCTGCGCCAGCCGAGGGGACACTGTGGGATGGTGATGTCCTGGCTGTGCACAGCCACCGCCTGGGAAGGTGCTTCACACACTGAGCAACGACTGATGTACTGCGGGATCTGAGCGCTGTCCACGGGCATCATGGGGATAGGGGCAGTGGTGGAGAGCCAGTAGGACTTGTCGTTTCGGCTGGCGTAGTAGCACACTTCATTGATGTTGCAGTAAATAAAAGGCATGGTACTGAAGCGAGGCAAACATGAGCCAGCAAAACCTGTAAAAATCGGAGAAGTGGTTACATCAAGCATCTGCCAGTCGCTCCAGCTCATACACACCAGGCACGAGTGGTGGAGGATGGCACAAGTGACCCTGCTCCCAGCACAGATTCTGGACAGGCAGCCTTCTGTCACCTCTACTACAACACCAGCGGTACCAACGAAGAATGCTCATTTGAAATGGGATTTGGGCCTACATCGTTCATGCCCGAGGGAATTCGTCAACTCACCGAGATCCTGGTTGTGTGACTTTTCCTGCCCCTCCACATACAATAAGCTGTAGCCATCCCAGAGCTTATTCATTCCTATGGGACAAGGCGGGATTTGGTCCGACTGACTGTGCTTCACTAAAGTGTATCCAACACCCACGCTCCGACCAGGCATTCCCGGCAAACCAAGCGAGCCCGGCTTTCCAGCAACACCTAGAAGACAGAAAAGGAGTCACTATTACCAACACTCAGTGTGGACACCAGCTGGCTCTATACCCAGTTCTGGCATTGCTGTCATTGTCTTTGCATCGGCCTTGTACAATGATGTCCTGGTTTCAGCGGGGACAGGGTTAATTTTCTTCTTAGTAGCCGGTGCAGGGCTGTGTTTTGGATTTGGCGCGAGAACAGTGTTGACAGCACAGTGATGGTTTTAGTTGTTGCTGGGTTTGTTTACACTAGATCAAGGACCCTTTGGTTCCTTGTGCCCTGCCAGCCAGAGGGCTGCGGGGGCACAGGGAATTGGGAGGGGACACAGCCAGGACAGGTGACCCAAGCTAGCCAAAGAGGTATTCCATACCGTATGGCGTCACGCTGAGTATATAAACCGGGGGAAGAAGGAGGAAGGGGGGACACTTGGCATGATGGCGTTTGTCTTCCCGAGTAGCCGTTACGCGTGATGGAGCCCGGCTGCCCTGGGGATGGCTGAGCCCCCGCCTGCCCGTGGGAAGTGGGGAACGAACACCTTGCTTTGCTTTGCTTTGCTTGTGTGCGTGCCTTCTGCTTTACCTGTTAAATTGCTTTTATCTCAACCCTTGAGTTTTACATTCCTTTCCGATCCTCCTCCCCATCCCTCTGGGTGGCAGGGAGTGAGCAAAACTTTTTTAAAATTGGAAAAAGATTGTTGTTACACTGCTTAAATTCTGTAAACTTTTGTTCCAAAATTTGGGGTCTTACGTCAGCACTCAATATTTTCAGCTTCTATGCCACAAAAGGGATCAATCTCTACAACTTCTTTAAGCAGATAAATCCCACAGGGATATTCACGCAAGCAGCTGCGTGGGGCTGGGTTGCCGGCCGGGGTTAAACCACGACAAACAAGGCGCCCAAGCTCTGACCGTGGTTATAGAAATGACCACTTGCCAGTTCCAGAGGCAGTCATTTCACAGTGCCACACCCCCATCTCCTAACTCACGCAATTTTCTTTCTTTGCCCAACAACTCTGGTGCCAACCTGTTAGAACATATCTCACAGTACAGTAATTCTGAGGATCTCAAAGCACCAACCAAAGGCTAGTAAATTATTTCTTGCTATAGCTCTCTACATGGTGATATTCCTTTGACACGAAAGGCCAAAAGTTCTACAACAAATCTGTGGCAGAATCCAGACCTTCTCTCTCTCACTCTGCATTTCCTCTGCTATCCAGCCCTCACAGCTGTGTTCACTGTGAACACTGTGTTGCTCTTTTAGATCTTCAAGACAAGTCCCACATCCACCAAACATGAAAACCAAAAGATGTTCAGAACTGTACCCAGGGAAACACCAGCAGTGATACACAACAATGACATGTGACATAACCTTCCTCGCTGAAGGTTCAATTTACTTCCTTGCAGATACAAGACACAAGACCATGTCCATCCCCTGGTCTTCCTAAGGTGGCTGGGTGTTGGGGAGGGTCTCTGCAGGACCTGTAGGTAAATGGAATTCTACCGATTGCTTCTTACTGATCTGTGCTCCCCAAATCATAACATTACCTTCAAATCCCTGTGGTCCTGGGGCACCCAAAGGCCCTGGATCCCCAACTATGCCAGGTGATCCAGGCAAACCATCACGTCCTTTCAAACCAGATCTTCCTGGCAGACCTTTTGCACCTGAAATGAAATACAATTATTATTATTATTTTAATCATCATTATTTCCTCATACTAAAGCCTTCACTCCTGCAATCATATTCCAGAAGAGAAATACGTTGTCAGCAGCCACGCTGAGAACTCACTCTTCAACAGCTGTGGCTGCAACCAACTAACTCCGCACAAGGACTCCACACGACCTGACTGTCTGTTAAAGGATCAAGAGGTGGAGCTGAACGTTATACAAGGCTTAAAATGCAGCACTGAGATCTGGGATAAGCTACAGATTTAAGTCTGAAGCCACATCCCATACTAAGACTCAGGTTCCCATTTGATGTGGAAGTCTGTGAGCTCTTCTCATGTCTGTCTGAGATTCCTGCACTGTGAAAACAAGAATCCTCTGGTATAACGGCCCAGCTGTTGTAAGCTGAAGAAAGTTGAGCTACCTTGCTGAAATTTTGCTTAAGACTTGAAGTCACATCTTTTGCTTGATTTCACCCTTTTTTCAAACCAGAAAATTGGCCTTGATGTTCAGCCTAAATATGTAAAATTTGAGCCACTGACTTGAACTAAACTCACTTTTCCCCTCCTCCCTCCGATATCTGATGGTGAGCATCTGACGGACAAATTTTTAAAAAGTCCCAGGGCAGCGAAGGGGGCTCAAAATACAAAGGCTTAGAATTCAGTGGGATATAAGAGGAGGTGCCTGGTCTTGGGGACCTTTAGAATCCATTCAGGACTGTCCTGACCCCAAACCAGAAAGGTCTGGCATGGATTGGATAAATCAACAATAAAATAAGTGTTCAGGATGTTACGAGTTAAAGTATTACAAAACAGTGTAAAGAGACAGAAGGTGTTATGCAACTGCACAGGACCAGATACCGAGCAGCTGAGCAGTAATGTGGAAGGTAAACATTAGTGTAAAGAAACATGTGACTGGGAAACAGACGGGTGTATATTTGCACAACTTTTGTAAAGGTCAGGTATTAGAAAGAGTATAAACAGGGGTAATCTCCCAATGAACTTCCCAGTGCTCTGCAGCGCCTGTTACCCCAGTGCCTGACCAGTATTAATCAAGGCTCGCTCAGCTTTTATTCCCTGCACATTTACTCACGTTAGGAACTGTCAACGGGGAGCCAGGAACTAACGCAGCTCTGCTCGCTGCGGTGGGATTCAGGATAGCATCCAGGGGGAAGGACCGGTGCTAAGTGATGCTCCTGCTCTAGGAGTTTTCGTGAATAAAAGGGAATACTAACACCTAAAAATCACCTAACGGCAGCGCTGGGAAAGGAATCACGGGGACGTGCTGGGCCTAGGAGAGCCAGCTGGTACAGGACCCACTGAAGCTGCTTTCCCAAACAATATGAACCGCAGTGGTGCTGGCTGAAGTTCCCAGCGCTTCTCCAGCTACAGTATCTCATCGACAATTCCAGTCTCAGTGGTGAATCATTTTCATGACCATTCCACCTGCTATACCAAAGCTGGTACCATATCAGCTACATCACAGGCTGCTGCACCTAATTCTGGAAATCTAATTTAAAAACACTGCAAAAGTGCATGAAGAGAATTCATCAAATACGTTCTAGTAATAATAAAACACGATATTGGTATCCATCTTGCTGGAATTATTTCCTTTATTAGAAAAAACATGTAAACCTTCCTAATGCATTTGAGAAAGCAGTGTTGTTCTTCCAGAAGGCCACTCAGTGATCCGAGCGTACTTTTTACCTGGTTTTCCAGCTGGGCCCTGGAATCCAGGCTCTCCATCAAAGCCGGGGACACCATCAATTCCTGGCAGACCAGGCAGGCCTGCAGGGGCTGTGACTTCTTCTGGCTGTGGGGTTATACCGGGAGCCCCTTGTCGGCCAGGGAGACCTGCACATGGTGCAAATGGAAGGGTAAGTTACCCACAAAAAGTTTACGGTTTTGATGATAATACTGACACAAAGGAGAGGTACACTAAATTAAGACTGCCTTAGTACATCAGCACTGGCTGTCTTTGTAAGAAGTGGTACATCAAGCTCTTTCTAAGTTATTTCAATCTCTAAGAAACTAAAGAGTCCCTCAAATAAGCCCAGGAAGGGAGCTCTGAAATTTCCCCCCTGCCCAAACCACGTGCAATAAAGTATTACAGCTTTTCAATTCCTCCAGCACTCACCTCGACGGCCCATTTCACCTTTCAGCCCAGGGTAACCAGGATCCCCCACTGGCCCATCTTTACCTGGCATCCCCATAAGGCCAGGCTCACCTCTTATACCTGCAAAGACACACAGCTGAAGACCTCAGGGGCTAAGCATAGGGTCCTGATGGTGACCCACACCTGGGACACTGAGAAACACACCGATGGCAGCAATGGCAACAGCATTTCAGCTCTGAGATGGAGGGGACCGCAACCCTTAAGGAACTCTGTGCCATTCTGACATTCAGACTGGCTGCAGAACCTCAAGACAAGAACTCCCACGGCTACATAATTACATTTTATTGAAAGTTTTCTTCCCCTTCCCTGGGTAACCCAGGGAAGGTGTTTGAGGAGTACACATTTTTCTGTGTGGAATCCACCTCTATGCACAGCATAGAGAGATGGGGATATGCCAGCCTACAAAGACAGCAAACAGCTCTTCAACTGGCAGCACTTCTCCATCCTTTCCTGGCTTCTGAGCTGTGTGGTTTGTTTGAAACCTTGCTACTGGAGTTCTTGTTTGCAGCTGCCCTCTAGTCTCCTTTGGCACAGACCAAAGAGAGAGCAACCTTCTCCCTGCCTTAGCCCAGAACAAGATCTCTTCATTCCTACAGTCCTCTTAGCCTCTTGTGGAGGCCTAAATCCACCACACTATGCCTCTGAGCATACACCATAGGTGGGATGAAACAGTGTCTGCAGCCTTCGCCTTTACAGCATATGCAAGTGGGCAACGGTAGTCAACCAGCAGAGCACCACTGCATGTGGACATCACCCACTCAGAAAAAAAAACAGAAAGAGAAAAAAGTCATTAGGGACACACTGAAGAGCACCTGGAGCTGGCCTCACTTTGCTGCTTTTGGAGTCAGTAGATAAAACCTGCGTGGGCCAAGGGGGAAGATGTAGGCAACAAACTCAGCTGTGCTTACACCTGAGTGAGGTCACACTAACCACACATAGCTGTTCATACTGTCCGGGTGACAGTGGCCAAACCACACCTAGATCCTTTCAAGGCAAGATTACCTTTGAATCCAGATGCTCCAGGGAGTCCGATTGGACCAGTGGGTCCCACATCACCCTTAATGCCTCGCAAGCCAAGAACACCAGGGAAACCTGGATTGCCTGTGTCACCTTGGTCAGAAGCTGGGCCAGGGGGCCCTCGTGGGCCTGGAGGACCTGGAAGACCTAGAGACAACAGCGGTAATTAGCACAGTCTGCTCCTGGGGCAAAGTAGACGCTGGGGCTATCCCCAGTGTGTCTTTCTAGAGGCCAGTCATCATTTGGGTGTCTGTATTTCCAGGGGTGTCCTCCTCCTGAAGGAAAAGAACCAGACCCCACCTGCTTATATCCACTTAGGTCTCATAAGCTTTTAAATCCTTTTAACCACGGTAATTTAGCTTCAAACTGTGGGCCTGAGCACAGCCCTTGCCCCACTTGCTGGCTAGCCTGGTGACCCGGGCATTCCCTAGGGGAATGAGAGCACTGGCTTCAGATCCTTGGCCAGGGAATTGCCTAGACTCTCAGCCTCTCCGACAAGGCTGTGAGACACTGAACGGGTACCAACGCTGTTGCGACAAATCTTTCACACTACACTTACTGTCGACCCTATGGCAAGTGCCTGTAGGTAGCAGTGGAGCTTTGCTGTCTCCCAGCTCACACAGCATACTTCTAAACTTCACACAGAGCCTATCATTACAGCTGTGGAAGCCACATACCAAAACGGAGCTGGTGTCCCAATTAAGACACACTACACTCGATTTAAGTACCCACCTCAGTGCCCAAGTCTGTCTTCAGTACTATAACAGGTGAATGGGACTAGAGAGCTTTAATAACAGGCTGAATCAAATCAGGATTCATTAGTAGGAATTGAAAACAGATCTCCTCTTTCTCGATCCCTGATCTAAACCCCAGGTTGTTAAATGTCAGTACTCATCCAAGTCATTTCCCTTCTGAGCTCTTCAAAGGGAGCACATAAAGAAACAGAAATCCCCTTAGCTAGGCCACTCTCCTTAAGAGGCCTCGCTTCATACCTGAGCTCCCATCAGCTCCTGGATGGCCAGCATCCCCAGGTCTCCCACGTATATCAGAAGGAAGAGAAGCTCCAGGTGTTCCTGGCAAGCCAGGCAGTCCCACAGGACCAGGGGGACCTAGAAGAAGAGATACAAAATGAGAGAGTGTACCCAAAGTTCTTCAGTGATCTTCACAGAAATGTCTGTGAAAGACCAGGACAGAAGCAGTGGCTGAATAGCGTTTATATTGAGAAGAACAGAAAGACATCGCACTACATGAGGGGAAAAAATACATATTCTGCTGCTTAGGAGATGTATAGACACTGTAGCAACTGTGTAGCCAACTGTTTTTCAAATATATAGCCACATCACAGATTTAACATTTACCTGTCAAATTACTAACCACCTTTGTGGCTTCAGTTCTCTTTGGTAACTGCTGACCATGCGGCCCACTAACCTGAGCTGCAATACATCCTGCTGGGCTTCCAGAACATCAATATTTACCCATGTCTCCAGCTGAGCCTTTTGGTCCAGGGAATCCTAGAGCTCCTCTACCCAAGCCTGGAGACCCTTCTTCACCCTTTGGACCTGGGAGGCCTGCAGGGCCTTTAAGTCCAGCTTCACTTAGACCTAATCAAATGTGATTAACAAAGATTAAGAGAGCCTATTCACACAAATAGCAGTTAAATTATTACACAAACAGTTGTAATAAAAACCCAGCCATTTACTACTCTCTGCTGTTTTCAGTAGAGCAACAGAAAGAGATCTGGTGCCTCATGTGCTACGCTGCTTGTGCAGAGTGAATTTAAACCATCTGCAAGGTGCTGAGAGAGGAACATATGACTGTTTTAGTCTTTCCACAAGCTCTTGCACAAGGGTATGAACATAGCGCTCCTGTAACAGGATTTGCCTGACAGCCCGTATGCTGTGTCTCTCAAGAACACACAACATAGACTCAACTTTCTGGTCTTTAAATAATCTAGTGGGCTTCACACTCCGACACGGAGAGGTCAGTTCGCACAGACTACTGCAGAAGACACACTGAGGCACAAGTGGTGCAGGGCAGAGGCTCCAGGAAAAGCTGCCGGGAGATGTTCAGCATGTCACTCTGGTAAAAGTAAATACTAAGCAGCTTGCTCAGATGAAAAACTGTGGAGGATCTATATGCTGTAAATCATTACCTTCTAACAGAGAACGTTTCAAACAAGTATTGTTTGAATTGTACACATGAAGACTTGTGTTGTCCTATTTCATGCATAAAATGTCTGCCACAGATTTTAAGCGCTCCTTTACCTGATGACTGTAACTAAACAAGTCTCTCTGGTAAGGTCTTTCTCCACCGCTCTGCATTTAGTAAAACAGTTTGCAGAACAGAACCACATTCCGTTTCATATGGTTAAAAACATGAAAAAATCCAGAACAAGCTTCCCAAAAGCAGAATCCAGAACCTAATCAAATAAATCAGCTTCTGATTTAATGATTCTAATGCCTTTCTTGAGCTCCATATAATGGAGGGATATGAGCAGTAAGGAAACATGTCATCGCTAAGCCTAACTCAAAGCAAGCCTTTGGTGTTGCCCTGCTGAAATCAAACATCCATTAGAAATGGAAGAGTTTTGATTTTATTCCATCAGCTTTCCAGCAGTGACACAGTCCTTCAGGAATTCAAGGAGAACCATCACCAGAAAAGCCTCTTCAGCTCCACAGGCTGCATCCTATTCTTACTAGCATTTAAGAAGAATTTATTCATACACATTCAGTATCCTGTGGTTTTTATGTGGGTTATAATTGAATCCAGAACTGGGTGAAACAGTGGGATTTTGTGGGAAACACTGCTCTCATGATAGACCAGTGTATGCATTTCCCCAGCTGTGATACTTCTACTACAAGTTTCCTTTACCTGGTGTTCCAGGAGATCCTTTTGTGCCTGGCAAGCCATTCAGACCATTTAAACCCGGAAATCCATGAAATCCTGGAGACATTGGAAACACGTATGTGAGCAAATAAGCAAATAATCCAGTTAGGTGGAAATGCACAAGATGTTTCATGGAGACTACAACGTGCCCCAGAAACCTGACACACAGGGGGACACAGTATGAAAAATCTTCCTTCACACAGGCCCCCCTTCATGGAAATTCTTCCCACTGCTCTCACCACTTTTACCCTCAGTGAACACCCATCAGTGAACCAAATCAAGTGAGAGCCTCTCCCTTTCCAACCACTCCTCTGCTCATTTCTAGCAGCTGGTGCCTGCGCTAACATTGCCAAGAAATGAGCTGATTTCCCACGCACAGCTGGCCCACACATAAGAGTGCTGCCTGCCTGCTGTGATGTACTTGGCTGAAACACTGGTTTTCTGACCCAATTTCTCCTCCCATGTGCAGGCTCCACATATACCTTTAGGTCCTGCTGTTCCACGAGCTCCAGGGAATCCAACAGATCCTGGCTGCCCTGGAGGTCCTGGTGGTCCAGGGGTTCCTCTCAGCCCAGCATTTCCAGGGATTCCTAAAAACAAGCAGAAAAATGTTCCTGTACTACACTGGGCTGGAACAGCTCATGGCTCCACCTTACAGCTTCTCCTCCTGCACTTAACTTGTAAGAATAAACTACTATTTAGATAAAGCAAAACCAGATCCAAATCTCTCCTCACTACCACTACTAGCATAGCATTTATCAAACTACTTATTTGGTAGCTTTTTTTTTTTTTTAAATCATAGCAATGACATTCTTCATCATCCATCAAGGGACACACTAGAACCGTTCACATACTGAATAACTAATTAAATTGTTTTCCAAATAAAATATTCCAATAACAACTTTCACTGTTTTCCCACCTTTAATCTTGATAACAGCTTGAGAATCTACCTGCTAGTTGCAACACGACCCAAAGACACTAGTAGCCATCCTTCTGGGTAGGTTTGGCTCTACAGAAGGAAAGGACAGAAATGTTGCAATGGAAGATTGTAGAGCAGTCTTGGCCACAAGCAGCTGCAAAGAAGCTGCTACTGCTTGTATCTAACTGAGGTCTTCCCTGTTTGTTAAAGGAATTCCTTTAGATTGTGCAGGATTCACCACAGGGTTGGTCCACAGGGTCAGTCACAAGAGGACAAGGTAACACCTTACACTAGTGTCAAAGAAAATTCCCATCTTCTTGTCAACCCTCTTGTTTAAGCCTCAGCTGAGACGGGCCATCGAGGGCTAAGGGAACAACAAGGTGAGGCTGTTCCACAGTCACACCATGAACTGCAGAACTTGGATGCCTAGTCCAGTACCTGCTGGTCCTTCTTGGCCAAGATCTCCTGGGCCTCCTTTGAGTCCATTTACTCCAGTGTTTCCTGCGTAGCCTGGTTCACCCTTGAATCCATCTCGCCCCCTCTCTCCTGAAAGGATGAAAACATACCACGTGCTAGAGCGCAAGTCAAACTGGAGGAAGGCATGAAGGGAATAAGAAACATGTTATGTTGAGGCTGTAGCACTTGTGTCTGCTTAGACATGTTCTGGGTCCTGGCCTGGACTCCCTGGATGCCAAATACCAGTGCAAGTTCACAAGCTCCTCCGCAAGAAGTGAAGTGGGACCCAGCGTTAGAATCGGTCTGTTCTCAAACATGTTCATTATCATCCGGATTTGTGTCCTGCCTGGATTAAAGACTCCTCAAACCTCACTTCCAGGACAGGGCTAAAGTATTCAACTTTATAGGTTACAAAAATACCCAAACTGGGCAAAGCCATCCTGCTTAATCTCTAGAATTTTGTGTTCTTGAAGTCAGCAGTCAAGGGCTGCTTCACCTGGGAATCCCGGGTCCCCTCGCTCTCCTTTTGGTCCAGCAATGCCAGGAATGCCAACAGACTCTCCCTGGTCACCTGGAAAAGAAAGGCAAAGTGGGAAGGCCATTCTGTAAGTGACTGTGGAGAGCAGTTTTCAGGGCTGCTTAATAGCCTTGTTCATTAAATAAACCTTGTCTATACTTCAAATCCATGGAGCAAACAAACACAGTAAGCGATGTACCCAAGTTTGAAAATGCTTATAAACAGCAATGGATGCAAATCCACTCATGCAAATGCATGATAAGACAAACATTTAAGGGTAATTCCATAACATCCTGCCCTTTATACTTTTGACACAAGGAGATGAGAGAAAAGGGTGCCTCTTGTACAGTCCAACACACTTCACACAGTGCTGTGGCCAAACTTTCAAAGGATCATAAAGTATTTAAGCTTAGGACTGGTCTTGTCTGAATTAAGTCCCTTACAAGGGGATGTGTACTTCGGCACCAGTCACTGGAGAGCAACAGACATTTCTAGAACACAGCTCATTCATTTTGGTCATGAATATTAGGACTGTGTATACTGAAAGACTATGGACACTATGAAAGATTCCTTACCCTTTGGACCAGGGAGGCCAATAGGTCCTGGGAATCCAAGTGTTCCTGTGATACCATCTGAACCCTGAAAAAACAACCCCAAAGATAGCCTTTGCTTTTATTCTTGCTGTTCCAAGCTTGGGTCATGTGGGATAACAGACCACAGAGATGTAGGAAGAAACACTATCCAAAGTGCAATTCAACAGTATGAGCCAAACAAAAACAATCTGGAAGTTTTGTAAGGAAAAATCCTGCCAGCTTCTCCTGCTTTGCTACAGAAGTAACAATTAGAACACAGGATTTTCCTAAGAGCACTTGGAGAAGATGAAGATATTTTAAGAAGGTATTTACCCTCTCTCCTGGCATTCCTGGAAATCCTATGATACCATGTGCACCCTTCTGTCCTGGCAGCCCAGGCCGTCCAGGTGGGCCAGGGAAGCCTGGGTCACCATGAAGACCCCTCTCTTTGCTTGCTGACCCAACTGGCCCAGGGAGACCAGGCTGTCCACGGCTTCCTGGGATTCCTTTATCACCTGGATTATACGAAAGAATGTAATTTAATTTCATAATACAAGCAGTCAGCTCATTTGGGCCAATTGACCTGTTACCCAAAGCTTCCTTTCGAGAGTTAGAATGGATGGCATTAGCTCTGCAGAACAGATCTTAAAAGGAAAACTGTTTTCTCAAAATACAGAACTGCCATATGCATATCCTGCTCAAATGTGAATGGCAGAACAGAAAACGGTAATACTGCAGGTGCTGTCAAAAGGACAGACCATGCTCCACTGTTACTGAACATCTGTCACAAGGCTGTGAAATACCTCTAGGTCCAGGGAATCCCCCAAGTCCAGCTAATCCAGGATCTCCTTTGTCTCCTTTGAATTGCAGTGCCTGTTCTGGAGGCCCAAGAATGGGAAGGCCAGGTGGACCTACATCACCTCTGTCACCTGAAGAAATAAGAAGGAAATCATCTTGCAAAATAATCTAACAGAGAAAGTGTGTAACATTAGAAGCTAGCAGACAAAACCAGAACTTCCATGTCTCCTGATGTGAATTCATCAGTAAGTGCTCAGCACCTTTCACAACCGGGCCAAAGTATTTCACAAGGAAGAAAAGAACACGGTATTTAGCAGAAAACATTAAATATGCAGACAGCTCAGAAGGGCCTCCTCACCTTTTTGACCTTGGAGTCCCACAGCTCCAGGGCTCCCTTTTCCTCCAGCTGTGCCAGGAGCTCCTTTAAACCCATTGACCCCAGGGACACCGGGCAGCCCTGGCATGCCAGGGAAACCAAGCAGGCCGGAAGACCCTTTCTCACCTGTATAGAAAAGTTGAGAAATAAAAAGGAAAAATTAGTCTCTTCTGGTACACTGCATATCCACCTAACCAGCAGGCAAAGGCAGCGTGGGTCTGGTCGATCACCCAAATCTACGTAGTAAAACTTTACAGCACAAGCATAGCATGGGGACTTCTCTCATGGGTCTCGACTCAGGATACTTTCAACCAGCACTTTTCAGTTCACCTTTCAGAGCCTGGTCCTGCTTTCACTGGAGAGCAAAACCCCATCAAATTCCAAGACTGCATCATGCAGTTACATGGCTCTATCGGTCTCCACATAAAGTAACACACAACTCTCCAAGTAACCAGCTATTGTATTGGTGCTTAATGACCACACAAATGGTAAATTTTTACTTCCCATTTGGTTTGTGCTTCATTCTCTCCCTTCTATAAATCTCATTCGCTGTTCGTCATTTCTTCAGTTTTCTTGTCTTTCTATCTTGATTTACACAACCTTTTGTCCCTAAAGGCCCAAGTCCTTTAAGATGGATCTCTTTATAACCATGATTTGATAATTAAATCCACCATTCATAACTCAGCAGCAAAACAAATGCATTCCAACACTAGTTGGCAATTCATTCTCTTCTGACAAGTTGGGCCTAAAATCAGTATTGAGAAGTTAATTTTTTTGTGGGCACAGTAATCTCAGGCTATTCCCTTAGTGGAACACGTACCTTTTGGCCCAGAGAAACCTGGACGTCCATCTTGACCAAAAGGCCCTGGGGGCCCTAGGAATCCTCTTTCCCCAGGAGATCCTGGAGCACCATCAGGACCTGGGAAGCCTTTCATGCCAGCAGGGCCTTGTGGACCTACGTCCCCAGTCAAGCCTTTGGCTCCAGGAAGACCTGAATCGATACAAGAAAGAACTGAGTAGATTATATCACACAAACCCTAGGACAATTTGTGGACAGCTTTGCAAAGTCTTTAAACACAGCATTGTTTTTAATGACAAATGGACCTTATGGCACATGCAGCCTACTAGAAGGCATAAAGCTTAGAACTGCAAAAGCATTAGTTGTCTAATAATAAAATACCTATGAAGAGGGTTACTGCCTACGTCACTACACAACTGGCAAGAGTGAAACCCCTTATGATGTATCCATTTTTGTCTCCTTTACCAGCCACTAAACTGTAGTGCACCAGTCTTACCTTTATCATCAAGGCAACCAAACCAGAATGGGGAGCATCATTAATGCCGGCTTCTGCATCCCACCCCATCCTCTGGGTGAACCAGAGATCATTTGGAGAGGCTTGTTTTAACAAGTTCCGTTTCCACCTCGGTAGTTAAAGTGTACTTCTCAAAAGCAAATCGCTCACTAAAGGAACAAGCCTCTGATTGTGCTGTCACAAAACGTACTGTTTTGCCTCTAAATGTTTCGGAATGTTTCTAGCTGAAGCTTTGTAACGGTTTACAATTTTAAATAAAGGCTCAAACCATTGAAAACCGAATGCTCAGATGCAAAAGGAGGAAGAGAAGCAAAAATCTGGTGGCTTCTGAAAAATGGCATTTGCAGCAGTAGCACCCAATAAATGAGCTTTGTTATACTTGGGGCTTAAACATTTTAAGCTACAGCTTGGTATTTTTTAAAGCAGAAGATGAAATGGTTGCTTTAATTAAGATGACAAAGAAAACACACACACTTAAAATCTGTACATATTCAGGATTTCCTGATAGGCTTCAGGCTTTGTTACTGTCTGAGCATTCTCACTGCAATGGTTCTTTGCCTTCTGATTTGATTAGCAATAATAAGGGGTATCACCTATAGTCAATGCAATTCTTGTAGCATTAAAAGCTAGGTTGTTAGTCCATGAGCTTTTATGCTACACTGCATTTTCTCACCTTGACAGCCTATGTGAAGAACCCATAACCAAACAGTGTGACATCAGAAATGGAGAGTTGATGATAAATGGAATAGAAACATGGTGAAGGAAAAAACAGACAAAATATGTAAACAGAAAGAACAAGGGTACAAAAGAAATTAATGATTTAGAGAGACAATAGCTGCAAAAAAAAAAATCATTTGGAGCTTATCAACCTAGCAATGGGAGGTTTTTAAAAACAGTCGAAGGAAAGTCATATATGGCATACAGTCCAAAAATATAAAACAATAGAGAGGCAACGGGAATGTTAACATTAAAATGAAAAAAACTAAATCTCTGTGATTTTCATTTCAAATGGCATTACTGCTTTCATTCACTTGTTGTCACTGTGCTCCAGCACTGTCATTCTGTGTGTCAGAACAGAGAGGTTATGTCACAGGCCATGACCCACTAATTCTGAGGTCCCTCTTTGCTTGGTTCTCAAGTCTTGCACATACCGCCATCATGAAACACTGTAGTCAGTGCAGCTTGAGAGAAACTACTCTACTCAAGTGGTGGGGTTTTTTCCCCTTGAACAGGAGGGAAATAAATTTCTTTTCTGCCCCAGGGAAGAGAAAGCCAGGGAAAACAAGCACTTGTTCTGAGAAAGCCAACAATTTTTCGATCTATCAAAATCACATTTCAAGCAACCTCATACATTAGAAATTAATCATCATGAAAATGGGAAATGAAGATTAGTCAATGATACAGCCAGCATGTAAGAGCAGAGATGTTAAAAATATCAAGACATTTAAGATGCTTTCTCCTATCTTTCTGCTGCACCTCTTACAGCCTTGGGGCAACATTTCTAGGCAGGAGTCGTCCAGCAGTCAGAGGCAAAAGGCTCAAATTCCACACTCTATTACCCCTAACCAGAGGTAGGATCTCACTCCTACTCACACCTCCTCAGCACTGCAGCCTTCAGCTTAGCTACTTGTCTTCACCTGAAGACATTACGTACCTGGTGCTCCTGCAAGGCCAACTGACCCCAAGGGTCCCGGTTTTCCCTTAATGCCAAAAGGACCTCCGGGACCAGGAGGTCCCCGCAGTCCAGGGATGCCTGAATATCCTGGATTACCCTGTTCGCCTTTAATACCTAGGAGGCCTGGTCTTCCATCTAACCCTGGGAACAGAGAGGTGGGTGGTTACAGGACAAATAAAATTCACACTTCTAATTAAAATGTGAGTTTTAATAAAAGTCTTTGAGTTGCATTAGATACTGAAAGAAAACCAGCAGATCACTACCTGTGAGAAGCTTAGAGGACTGCTAACACAGTACCTTAAAGGGATTGGAAAGAGGAAAGATTTTTGAAAGAGAAACAGTTTGATATTCCCAGATACGAGCAGTATCAGTCCTTACCTTTTGGTCCTGGAAATCCAAGATCACCTGTAAGCCCTTTATCACCTGGGAGTCCAGGTCTGCCACGCTCTCCCAGGGCTCCGCTCTCAGCACCAAACACATCTCCAGGAGCTCCTTTTGCTCCAGCTAAGCCTGAAGCACCCATTTTCCCAGGCAAACCATCTGTTCCATCCAGTCCTGGAAGTCCTGGTGACCCTTGCTCTCCTCGAGGCCCAGGGAAGCCTTAAACAGAAAAACAGTAAATGTCACGCAGCAGAAGAACAGATTGGCAGTGCTGTGTTAATGGTTGGACTTGATGATCTTAAAGGTCTTTTCCAACCTAAACGATTCTATGATTCTGTGATTCTACAATATTTGCTTCCAATAGCATCTTTAACAAAATAAATATTTAAAAAATTTCCATGCTAGAAAAAGTTGTTTGGAAAGTTCAAAACCGTTCAAATATCCTTTCACTTTTTTTTTTTTTAAAAAGAATACTTTAGGAGTATCTGGGAGCTGCAGCTAGTTGCAGCTTTACAAGCTTGGTTTCACTAGATGGCAGATTAGGCAAAAAGGACAAAAAAAAAAAAAAAGGAGTAAAATGGCCATTTCGGGCTACAGACAGGTAATTATCTCACTACCACTACCACCCCCCCAAGCTGCAAAGATGTTATACTCATCACACCTTTCTTACTCTGCCTCTATGACAGCCAACTTCTGGCATGGTGCAGTAGAAGACACTGGCAGCCTTGGTACAAGGACTGGAAAGTACTCTCCCTGTATCAAGCAGACACTAAACTGCACTGCTATGTGGATGTGTCACACTGCTCTGGGGTTATGTCATGAAACCAGCGACTCCATAAAGGTGACATGCCCCCTTAACGTAGCGAAAGGATAACAGATTTCGTCAGTCATATCCAGAGAAACCTGATGGATACACAGCAACCTAACTTTAGGCATCTTCTCTCACGACCTCTGTTTCATGTTCTTTATTTATACAACCATCAGAAATTCCCACAGCTAAAATGCCTTTACCAGAGTACCACATGGCTTAAAACAAGTTTTACACTAAACTTGTAGTTAACCCAAACTGTAACAGAGCACATGGTGACAGTCTCTGGAGAAACAAATTGCGTTGGTTGTCCTCTTTTCTTCCAGCAGTGCCATAATATTATAGGCAGCTAACACATATCTTGAGCATTTTTTTTTGTTTTCTTCCAAGCTGCAACCACTTGCTTGCAGAGATTGCATTTGGAAGGAGCCCAGTGGAGCAAACAATGGAGCATTATGAATGTACCAGACAGATAAGTGGCTAGAAGGTCAGACAACTCTTTTGATAAAATACTGTACACATTAATCAGACAATAAAAAGAACTCCAGTAACTTCCTTCTTACCAGGTTCCCCTTGCAAGCCTATTATTCCTGGAAATCCTGGCTGTCCTTTTGACCCATGTAGTCCAGGTTGGCCTGGAATGCCAGGAAAGCCCTTGCTGCCTTTGGGACCTAAGGGTAAAAATGTATTAATGATTGAATAGTGGAAGACAAAAACACAGCACAAAAATACAGCATCAGATCTTTCCTGCAAAGCTTGTGCTACGAACACTCACTGGATATGCAATTTAAGCTACATAAAGTCTCAAAGCTATGCAAGTTTCATCAGCTGCATAAACTTATAAGGAGAGGGCTTGTGTTCAGAGGCTACATGAAAGCAAAAAAATGGTGCAGTTATTAAGATCCTACATGGGATTTAAGCTTAGACTCTTTGAAAAAGAAAAAAGAACATTGCTCTGACAGTTAACTCTCTGCAACAACTATCACTCGGAGATTAATTAGCAGGTATTATCTTCCTTGAGGAATAACTGCTTCTTGGTAGTCAGCCAGTGCATTACAATAAACTTGTCTCCCTACCTGGCAATCCTGGAAAGCCGGGAGTCCCTGGGGGCCCATACGCTCCAGGAACTATGCAGGGCAAGGTGATACCTAAAACAAAGAGACACTGAGGTTGCACACAGCCTTTTTCAGAAAGACAGGTCAGAAGAGGAACATTTAGCATTCAGATGCTTTTTACAGGATATATCGTAAAGTGGCTGTGAGTGAACTTACACACATCAGACACTGCTGACATCTCAAATATGGGATGTTAAAGAAAAGAGAAAGCATTCAGAGCCTGGTGGTTGTTTAATCTCATCCCTACTACTGGCTTACTGCATGACCAGTAAAAGGCAGCAGCTATTGCTGCGGACTACTTGTACCATGATATCCACAGCTTACACTCAGCAACTGGTCCTCCCTATCGCAGGGGCTATGCAACAGGCACTGAAAAGGCAGTCTCTGACTCAGGGAGCTTAAGGTTGAGGCTAAAAGCTTTTAAAAGTCAGTGGGAGCCAACAGGTGCTCCTGACTTTTAAAAATTGAGCATGTTTCTAAGCTGTATACAAACAGTACACTACAGTGCAGATGTAAGATAAAATGCATTACCTAGGAAATACTGACAGGTGTTTAAAAAAACCCCTGTATCCCAAGAGTCTAGGCCAGAGAGATGCATGCATGGAGGGTGAAACAGCAAGGATTTTTTTTATTTCAGCCTTAATCTCCAACTCTTTCTTCTACAGTCTGTCAGACTAAGAAATAACCACATGGCTTGAAAGTTTATTAGCAGCAAACAAGACTCAGCAATTGCAAAGCTCTTTGAAAGACTTTTACTTCTCAAAAATAGGGTCTGTTTGTAATAGCAATCCCTCTTCAGTGGAAAATAAAATGCATGTGGCACTACCAGTTGCCAGCACATCAGATTTACCTGAAAGATCTCAAACACTTCCAACATGCCTCCTTGTAGGTCACTGGCGATCTGAAGTCACATTCACACTGTCACAGAAATGACCATCACAAAAACTAATTCTAGACTTTCCAACTCCAGAAACACTTCCAGTTATTTTAAGTGGAGTCTGTGCTAGAACTATAGCATTAGCTCCTACACTGTGATAGCTGGCTTAGCCTTAAACTATCATAGATATACTTTCTATAAATTAAAGTCTAAAGGATTTTAAAAGCTATTTAGTCAGAGAGATTACATACAAAAAATGACTAAATGCAACTGGGGGAAGAGAGCTGGGTTTTTTTCATTACTCTGAAAACTTCTACATGCACAGAGGAACAGCTGCCTACCTGCACTGGAGCCCAATACTTATTAATTCAAATCTGTCATCAACTACAAGGCCAATTAAGGATGAGGTAATTGGGTATCACATTGTTTCTCATTTCCTTACAAGTTTCTATACAGGATGCTTCTATTGGAGTTCCATTCCCAGACTGACAAGCCATTCAAGAGCACTACAAATTGTAACTGCTCTTAGTTCCAAGGAGGTAAGCTGGTCTAAATCAGGCATCTCTTCCAGCACAGCAATGTAAATTAAACACTTTCTTTCCAGAAAATATTATCATTTTCAGATGACTAACAAGTTTGATTGACAAAAGACACAGAGTCATACTATTTCCTGGATAAATCAGATCAAATCAGTGGATTCATATGGATAATAAATATGGGTCTTTGCTTCCAACACTGACACTGAGAGCAGGGATCTCAAAATGACCTAGCCCAGCACCCAGTATGTCTCTTCTGGTGCAGAAACTCTAAAGATCCCTAAGAATGTTTTGGTTGAAACAGTGCTAAGAACTGGTTCAGCCACATTCTTTTTGGGTTCTTCTCAATAGATTTCAACTCTGTTCACAAAAGACTACATGAAAATATTTTGATGCCTACCTCCAACCAGTGACAGAAAGTTAAGCTTTCGGTTTAGGGTCCAACCCGAAATCCAGTCAGGGCAAGCAGATTTGAGCATCCCTCTCTCCTGTTGCCAAATGTCAGAGAGTGATTCTGGTTTGACCTCCCATTTCTACCCTCTTTCATTCCACCCTCAACCCTAATTTTCATTACATCGTTATTCTGATCTGAGTGATTGATTTCATTATTCAGACTTGTGAGAAGAAAGAACAATCCTAATCCCAAATTCTAGCTAGTCAGGGCTGCTAACAGGTGTAATTCTAGTATAAAGAAAGAAGCAAAGCTCATGTGAAAAGCAGGATGTAGTAGGGAATGAGACGGAACATCCAGGGTGTCTAACGTACTGACATACTGGGATACTATGCAAATTCTGAAGGGAAATCAGTACATTTTCTAATTTGATGTGAGAGAACATAAGGTCAGTTCTCAATTAATTACTTTTATCTTGATGTAATGCATTCACTGATACCAAAATTTGTTTAAACATCATTATATTCATGACAACATATCTACAGGGAGTTGCAATAACACTTCCATTCCTACACAAAGCCAAAGAGTGCTCTGTTTTCATCTGTGACAGCAATTCATAGAATCACAGACTGTTTTGGGTTGGAAGGGACCTTAAAGACCATTTGGTTCCAGCCCGTGCCACAGGCAGGGACACCTTCCACCAGACCAGGTTGCCCAGAGCCCCGTCCAGCCTGGCCTTGGGCACTGCCAGGGATGGGGCACCCACAGCTGCTCTGGGCAGCCTGGGCCGGTGTCTCACCACCCTCACGGTGAGGAATTTCTTCCTAATAGCTCATCTAAATCTCCCCTCTTTCAGTTTAAAGCCGTTGCCCCTTGTCCTATCACTACATGCCCTTGTGAAAGCTCCCTCCAGCTTTCCTGCAGCCCCCGTCAGGCACTGGCAGGCTGTGCAGGGTCTCCCTGGAGCCTTCTCCTCTCCAGGCTGAACCACCCCAACTCTCCCAGCCTGTCTGCACAGCAGAGCTGCTCCAGCCTCTGAGCATCTTCATGGCCCCTCCGGCCTCCCTCCGACAGGTCCGTGTCCTTCCTGTGCTGGGCCCCAGAGCTGCACGCAGCGCTGCAGGGGGCTCAGGAGAGCAGAGAGGCACAATCACCTGCCTCGACCTGCTGGCCACGCTGCTTTTGGTGCAGCCCAGGATACCTACCATTGGCTGGCTGGGCTGACAGCGCACATCGACAGCTCATAGTCAGTTTTTCACCCACTAATATCCCCAAGTCCTTCTCCTCAGGACAGCTCTCAATCCACTCGATCCATTGCCCAGCCTGTACCTGTGCTTGGGATTGCCCCAACCCACGTGCAGGACCTTGCACTTGGCCTTGCTGAACTTCATGAGGTTCGCACAGGCCCACTGCTCAGGCCTGTCACAGTCCCTCTGGGTGGCACCCCTGCCCTCCAGCGTGTTGTCCACCCCACACAGCTTGGTGTCACAGCAAACTTGCTGAGGGTGCACTCAGTCCCACTGTCCATGTCACCAACAACAATGTTAAACATCACTGGTCCCAGTTCCAACCCCTGAGGAACGCCACTCGTCACTGATCTCCACTTGGACATTGGGCCACTGACTGCAACTCTTAGAGTGTGGCCACCCAGCCAATTCCTTATCCACCAAGTGGTTCATCTGTCATATCCACGTCTCTCCAACCTACAGACAAGGATGTCATGTGAGACAGTGTCAAATGCTTTGCATAAGCCCCCTTTATAGTCAGCATTAGCTTTGAGAACAGAGGTTCAAAACTAAGATACCCATGATCCATTTTATGCTTTGAATGAATATGGGCACCCGGTACCACGACTGCAACACACACACTGCCGCCTGCACTTGGGTACACTTTGACAGAGCATTCTTTTGATAAAGTAAAAGTGAAATGGTAGGGACACAAAATAAAAATTCCATTTCTGGTCTTCTGCAATCTTATGTGAGCCTGATGCTGAATGCTTTATAAAATAAAAAGTTGAGGTCCATCTCTAAGACATTTCCTCTACAGATCTACAGATACAAAACAACAAAAAATGACATTTTTCAAAAAGCAAGCATTCGGGACAGCAACTGGCATGGAAAATGACATTTAATTAATACTGTTGCATTCACATCACATGGCTTGAAGGACTGTCTTATGTGAATTTTCCAAAAACAACTCTGTACAATAGCATATGCTGTATTTTACAGTATTAGCTGGCAACAGAATACTTGAACAATGGATTTTTCATGTGAGGATAGCTGAAATGCAAATAAGACTGTTCCCTTGTGTGCTTTGCGAAATGATATAAGCAAGGCTTAGTGTAAAAATTATATAAGTGAAACTTAATGTTCCCCAGCTACTTAATACCCTACATTATCATGGTTTACACAGTAAGTTCCCAGTATCAAGGAAAATAATTATGAAACCATCATGTCAGGCATAAAAGTGAAATATGGGCAATTCCAACATTTTAGAGTAATCTCATAATACCACATAAAATCAGCCTAGCTTTTTATAAAATACTGAGTCAGACTTTTCCAAAGCAAGACCGTTTCACCCTGTTTTACTGCATGAACTTGAGCAATACTCCTCAGTGGTGTCTTTGACATGGTAACTTCAGTAGGTCACAGACTCTTTTTAAATGTCTTTCCTCATTTTCACCATAAGGTCTTTCAGTCTGGGCAGTATACGAAGTGATTATTTCTTCCACCCACCCACATTTCTTTAATATTAGATGAAACGTACTATATCAAAGGGTCTTTTAATGTATGCAAATTATTTCCTAGTTATGGAGGGAATGATGCATTCACAAGTTTTCTTACACATCTCTATGGAGGTGCAAACTAAATTAGCTAATGACTTATTCACACTTTCCCACATATTTTGACTATAGATACTCTTCTACAAAGGACCGTTCATTGTTAGCAAAGCTTTGATGTAGCATTCATAATAAACTGGCTTCTGATGTGCTCCACAGAATATCTAGTGTTCACATCATGCACAGAGCATTTTACTTTTACTTATCTTACAATGCAAATTTAATTTAGTGGATTTTGTGAGAGACAATCTACCAAACAAAGATGTAAGCATTCATAGCTATGAATTAGTAAAGCTTTTAGCATTTAGCATGTGACTTGAATTGGAAAAAAAGCTTAGGCAGACTGTTCCAGGGGGACATTAATGCTAGCTGTCTCCTCACCCCATAACAACAACCCAGCATGAACTGATGTGAGGTAACATGCCATCCGGCATGTCTGTGCAACCTTCCCAGCGCTATTCTGGCCTAGCTCTCACCGCCCGCTGGGTTTAAGATTCCTCCACCAACACCTCATACTGCAGTGGTCTTACCACCAGGGTTTCTGAACTCAGAACATCAGTTTAGCAGTGCAGAAACCTAGGCAACAATGCACCTTTTCAAAATAAGAGCAGACTCAGCAACACCTACCTGGAGGGCCTGGAAGACCTGCTTGTCCTGGAAACCCATCCATTCCTGGGTCACCTGGTGGTCCACGAACTCCACTAGGACCTGGATATCCAGCGCCAGGAGAACCAGTTTCTCCACGATGGCCCTTGGAGCCAGGCAATCCTGGCAGTCCTTTTTCACCTGGGAAACCTAGCCCACCATCACCCTGCGCACAGCAAAGACAATCACAGCTGAAAATAAGAGAGATGTAGAAAGAATATACACCACTAATATTTTAACAAGTGTGTAAGAGTTTGGTCAGTTCTGTGCAAGGTTCAGACGAGCGTGGGAAGGTACACGGAAACCACTATAAGTTTTCCTGCATTTTGAAATAATGATGGATAAGTCAGTGACTATTACAAATAATATTTCATGCTATATTTGCCAAAATGTAAACATTATATAGGCTGAAAGTCATTCACTTTCTTTTTAATTCAAAAAGCCTGGTGTGATTTTGCTATTCCAAGATCTGACTCATAATTATGCCTACAATGTCTTTTATCTTTTAGGACACAACATAAAACAGCATTAGGGTCTACCCAGCTACTGGAAGTTTATCTTTTGACTGGGTAGCCAGAGGCATGATGAGTGCCAATTATTAATCCTGACCAAGACAAATTTGTGCTCAGGGACTATGAGCTTTTTATATATTTGGAGGCTTACTACAGGGCTAATGAGGAGTAGTAAGCCAGTCCTTTCTATTAGCTCTGCTCCTTATTCCAGTTCTGAAGCACTGCTGCTCAGTTCATCTGAACTTACTGGAGGGCCTGGTGGGCCAGGCAAGCCTGGAAGTCCATCCCTGCCAGGGGTTCCTGGGATGCCTGAAGGTCCTCTGGGTGCTGTCGCACCACGGTCCCCACGAGCACCTCTGCCTGTTGCAAAGGACGAATCCCCTTTTTCTCCCTTAGGGCCTGGAAAACCTTGCTGACCAGCCAAAGCCTACAGACCAAAAGATAAAAACCCAGGAATATGAACATGCAGAGAAAAGGCTTTGCTTCTTAAAAATGTCATATGAGGAATGGACACAACGTCTGGAGCTAGAAAGAATCTCCAAAAGGTTTCCTATAGTATACATTACACTAGGAAAAAAAAAAAAAAGAAAAAAAAGAAGAGGAGGTTTGATTATTTCCAAATGTTTCTATCAAGTCACTACAGCTTTACAGTGGCAAGCCAAGCCCTGGTATATAAAATTATGGTGACAGCAATCTTAGATGGCAGCTGGGAACATGACATCACTCATGGTATAACAGTGCCCAGGTATTGAATCTTCTTCCCTATTACCTGGTGTGCTGCATTTACTGACACTGATAAAGATACTCGGAAGACAAAAGACCTGCATCTCTACGGACTACAATTTTCAAAAGTAAATACTGCCAATGAGCAATGCTCAGCACTTTGGAAAATCCTGTTTGTTATAGTTGCTGTTTCATAAAAAAAACAGCTCAACTCTCACTAATGTATTTAGCATGCAGCAGTTGAGAAGGAGACTGTACCTAAGGCATACAGGTTTTATAGCTATGAGCGATGATGTGGAAAGATGTCACCATTCAATTTTTCAGATTTTCTCTCCATGCAGATGTCTATCTGCTCCCCCAGCCACCCCTCACTTTAGAAGAGCCTTGGGTTTAATCCATGTACGCCTACGGCCAAGAAGCCCTGGCATGAATATTTTTTAACTGTTTTTCACTTCACTGCTAAATGTGCAGTTCTCAGAACTTAAGAACCATTTATTTTCCCATTTTTTATAGGTGATAATTTCTCTACTTTCAGCTTCTTTCCACAGATCAGTTTCTGGATTGGTTTTTTTTTGGTTTTGTTTTTTTTTTTTAATCCAAAAGGTAGAAGAAAATATGCAAAAAATGTATTCTGCTTTCACTACAATCAACATCAGCAATTGCACACGGGCACTTTTTCTCCTTTAATTAATGACAACCAATATAAACTCTTCCTGCCTTACCGGAGGGCCTCGCAGTCCTGGTGCACCCACAGTGCCTGGGTCTCCACCAACGCCCTTAATCCCAGGCACACCAGGGCTTCCCGACGGACCTGGTGGACCTGAGATGCCTTTTAGACCAGCTCTTGTAACTCCTCCATCACAAGCACAATCACCTGCCTCTCCTGGAAAACACAGTCAACACTCAAAACCAGATGGCTTTAGGAGAGTTTTAGGACAGAAGTCCTGTGATTTTTTAAAGAGATAGTTATACGTCAGAGCAAGCAAATCCATACTCCCACTCACAGTAGGTTACAATGACCCTCAGCTGGATATCTTTGTATTCCCTGAATCATAACTGGCCATGGATCCAAACAACCACAAAGCACAGTGATGTCTGCATCATCATGGCTTTTGCTGCTGGTTCTGTCACACACTAAGACCCAAATTCTCACCATTTTTATCAGAGAGAAGAATAAAATTAAGTTCCTCTGTCATTTCCAGCCTATACTGCAAGAAGCAGTGAACAAGATTTTATGTCTAAGTCTCATTATTATGGCTTTAAAGTATAACTTACTTAGCCAACTTTCTGCCTATGAGATGTTTATCTGCCTATTTGCCTGAGCAGAGTAGGAAGTAGGAAATAGGATTTTGCTGGCAGTGCTGTGCACAACTCTCTCTAAATTGTAAAGGCTGTTGGCTCCTTTAATCCATCTCAGCCTCCCATGATCTGGCATAAAGACACTTCGACCTCATCTCTGAGGATATTAACCACATGTAAGTATCTTTCTGAGGCCCAATGACTGCTAAAATGCTCTCCTAAAACAGAAGTTAGTTACCTTTGTACCCCTTTGGACCCAAAGCTCCTGGCAGCCCTCTTTGACCAGGCTCCCCTGGGGCCCCAGTCCTTCCATTCAGGATTGTGTCCGGGGGGAACGAAGGGCCTATATGTGAAAAGACAGCAAGCAAAAGCCATGAGAAGGCTAGATTTCCAGCTCATCAATTATTCACTACTTCAGTTATGCAACAGACAGAAACGGCACCAGATTAAACTGCAGCTGTGGAAGCTCCACAAGGAGATGGAACTCAGTTGGTATCACAGGCTGCAGTCCTCTGCCAGATGTTTGGTTCTAGCTTATTTCATACAGAAACATGTGTTCATACAGGACAGCAAAAGCTCTCACATGTGGATGCAGCAGAGTTTCTTTCCTCTCCTGCTCTACCTCTGCACTTTTTTGAAGACTTAGGAGTTGGCCGAAGAACCAGCCAAGCTGTGAACAGGTTGTATAAAGAAGGGCAAATGACTTGGGTCATGGCAGATACCTCTTTACAGCTCCAGGAGAAGCTGAGATAGAAGCTGAAGGGGCAAATCAATGTATTGGTGACTGTGATGACTGGCTATTGCTCTCTTCGTTGACACAGAAGCTATCATTCACGAGCAGTGTCACTGCTGCTGCTGGCATGGTAGAGTCATGCCCAGAGTTACCTGCCTCCTGTGTAGCTTCTTCTCATTAAGTTGCTGCAGCTTGACTAAATGGCAAAAAAGGTTAAGGGGACCTTCCCTGTCCCTCACTTTATAAATGCAGGATTATTTTCTGCATCTCTATATGCTGAAGAGAATGAAACATGAGCTGACAGAAACAGCAGTGGAAAGTGATCTAACATAACCTAAAACGAGTGTGTCCAAAAAACCCTTCCCCTCAGTGACAACAGTAAGTCTGATGTTACATGGAAACAAACTGCAACCATCAGCTGAAAACAGTTACAAGAGCTTTACAGACTCTGCAGAAAAATGAGCTGGATTTGACTAGCAAACAGTTATTGATAAGAGAGCACTTATTTCTTCCTCACAGAAGATCATTGCATCAGACCACGCTCATTGGCTCCATCACTGGAGTATGTCCTGTTTTAAAAGCTTGGCTCTCAAAAATAAAACAGGTTGTTTGAACTCGGCTTATGGCAGAACAGCAAAATACAAGGTTTATGTACAATCAACTCTCTTAATGTAATACTCAATTTCTGAGGAAAACAATGCATAATTAATCCAATCAGGGCACCCATACAAATAAACATGTAGAAATAAAATCACATTTCCTTAGGTCTGAAAACTGTCTCTTCAGGCATGCTATCTGGCTCCTGGTACCTCAAAATACTGACAAGACTAGACATTTACTCCAGGTGCTCATAAAATCGTGGTCTATTCTTCATCTAAGCCAGCAGAAAACTAGCCTAGAACCTCAAAGTCCTCAAAGTGTTGTAAATGGTGTCTACACAACCTTGTGCTTCAGTCTCTCAGGGTACCACTCCAACAACAATTAGCTGTATTTTCTTACTTCAGAGGCATGTCTGCTGATAAATACATATAAGATTGTGAGTTACAGACACAATGAAGTGTCAATCAAACATTTAAGATTTACAGATGAATAATCCTCACTGGCACAGAAATAAATATATACATGCTTATTGGTCTTTTTTCATTCTGAATCCAATATAAAAATAGATGTTAAAAATATACATACGTGGTGAACCAGGCAATCCTGGTGCTCCTGCCAGACCTGGTAAACCAGCTCTGCCAGGAGTGCCTGGGAATCCAATTGTTGCTCTTCCTGGTTCTCCCACTTCACCCTTCACACCTGGAACACCTGGAGACCCTCCAAGGCCCATTCCATCTAGACAACAGTGACACAATGAGCAGCTCTGCAGCAGCAAACACATTCTAGTATTTTTAATGTTATGAAAATTACTGCTGTGCCCTGAACTGCAACCAGGTTAGCAGTTTGTATTTGCACACAAAGGAAAACTTACTAATGGGAGGCACCAACTGGCTCCCATTTACACACGCCTTTGGTCATCCAAAAAACTTCAAAGGGCTGCATTTCAGTCCCACTGATCAGTTAGACAATTAACTATGTAAGTCTATGGTTTATTTATTTCCTTTGAGTGAGATAATTTCCTTAGTACCTAGTCTCTAGATCATGGCAGTCCAGGACTTCACAGATGACGTTCAAGTGAAACAGAAACTTTCAAGTGAGAACTTTGATGGGATGAATGGGTTCCACCTACAGTGGGTTTATCTAGTCAATCCGTTAGCTCTCTATTGCAAATATGAAAAGTCATTAAAAAAATAATTTGCTATGATTTAAAAAGTAGGAAAGGTTCTGCCAATCAACCAATTCAAAATGGAAATCATCCAACCAACCTCCTGTGTACACGGCTACACCAAATATTCACACCTGAAGACTTGGCTGGGCAGTAATAATTGTGGGATTAATTCTGCTCCCACCCAGGTCAACCTGTTTGGTTTCCCTGTGTGTCATCCCTGACCCTGCATCTCATACAGCGGTCTGCAAATCAGCCAGCTGGAGATCAGGTCCGGGAGAGGCTTGCTCCAATACCTTCACCATCTCCAGGCCACTACCCAGAGCAACAAACACAGAAAACAGCCTGCTAAGTGCAGTGCGAGCAGCTGCTTTACCTCTCTCCAGGCCTGGAAACCCTGGAGCTCCTGGAAGGCCTGGTAAACCCCCGATCCCTTCATCTCCTGGAGGACCAGGTATTCCTGGGTTTCCAGGGTCACCTGGGGCACCTATTAGACAAATACAGGAAAACAAGGGGGGAAATCTATGTGAATTTCTGCTGAAAGATTCTGTTCAGTCAACTACCCTGGTGGCCAGTTATCTCATTGACAACAAAGGTTGCAAAGCCGTTAAGAGTAAACCTGTTAGTCAACATTAAAAATAATGGGAAAAATTCCTCCTGACCTGTCAAGAGGTTGTTTCAAACTTGACTGCACGTGAAGGAGGAAAAATAGGCAAAATCACACAATTTGTCCCCTTACCTTCACAGCTTCAGAGACTGTTCCCATCCAGGTCCCATTCAGCTGTGGTGTTAACGGAGTTCATTTTCTCAACAATATTCTTACCACATTGAATGACAAACAATAGCAGAACAACATTCAGAGTACCCATTTCCAAGAAACCCAAAGAAGCCATTTTTCCTCAGTACACTGAAGACAGACACACAGGTAGACACCAGCACTTCCCCGTGCTCACACAGTCAGCCTCCCAGGCACTAAATTCCACTCTGCTTTGAAACATATCATTCTGCAATGAGGGTATGAAAGGTTTATTGCAAACTCTAAAGTTATAAAGTTATATGGGACGACCAAAAGTATCTGTATGCTATCAATACAGAAATTAAAGGAAAAATAACAAGGGATGGGTTAGACCTAATACACAATGTGGAAAAGTGGTAAAATATAGTAAGAAGGGAAGCTGGATCAGAAAAAGTGCTTTAGACGAGTTCCAAAACAAAATGGAAATGTGTACCTGAAATGACTACACCTTCCCTGTCAATAACAATAGGAGGGCCTGGGGGACCGACGTCACCTAATTCACCCTGTAGAAGAAAACAGATTCACGCCACATTCAGATGGGTGATGGAGGGCAAGACTGCTTGTCAGGAAACAGACTGTATTATGGTAGCAATGCCTGCGGTCATTCACTGACTAACCATCATTCTTTCTCTTGGTGAAGAATTCACTTTGCTCTTCTGCTACTGCCTGATGAAACTGATGGCTGCTTCAGATAAAGTGTTTGCTGCTATCCAACTGTCCTCTGAAGGCATCCCGTTACCTCAGCGGGAAGCACAGACACATATATACCATGTCTGCTGCAGATGTTATCATGTCAGCATATTGACCAATATCAAGTAAATATTCTTTGTTCACCTTGTGGTAAAAGTGAAAGGGCTGCTATGAACATACCCACCTTTAAAAGCGTTCATCGCTGCAGCTATCTGTTGCCTTGGAATTCTGAACTTCCAGTAATAGGAACTTCCAGGAAAATGGATTCCTCCATAAAATCACCCAAGTAGAACAAGCAAGTTGTGACAAACTGCAGAATCACTCCTTCCTCTCACTCTAACACAGGATCAAATTCCCTTTGAAATAGGAAGTGCAATACCTGACCGTTGTCCAAACTGCCATCACACTCAAAGTATAAACACCATGCAGAGAGCCAAGGCAGCGCACGCTTTGTTGCTTTTTCCAGTAATACTCCTCTGTGCATAAACCTGTACTACTACTTCTCCCATGTGCTCTGCACAAAAATGCCCTGCATTACTCGCATTTCACACCTGCCAACCATATAACAATCTTGGTGGTGGATAAGCGTTTTTCACAGCAAACTATTACCCAACCATTTCCCACTCAGTTTCCTGATGCCTGGCTGCCCAAGTTGTGATATACCCAGAAAACGTCTGCTGCGCATTGCCCATTTCCAGTATGAGAAATCGAACACATTCTTTTCAGGCTTGTCAATATTTGTAGATCTGTCACCTAAGACTTCTGATAGCCTTGGTAACCATCTTAACATCCACTTCCATCTAATCTTGTCCCAGTTGTCCAGTAACTATGGCATTGGTGCAAGGATAAAAGAGACCAGAGAGACTACACCTACAGTTCTAAGTTAGATGAATGAACATTGTAAAGGTATTAAAATAGGTGACTGTTCATAGTTCAGCGACCATTCATTTTTACCCCTAACAATAAAGTAAATGACGAACTGAAACACTGAATTATAGTGATGCAGAGGTAAATAAGGGACCTGATTGGGGAAATGCTAAGTATTTACGCAAATATCTTTAAAAAACCAATGCTTAAGTATTTTGATGTGAGAAGTTACCTTCATGCCTTCGACTCCATCCAGTCCTGGATAGCCTGGAATACCCGGATGACCCTGCAAAGTCACACAAGGGCACATTGTTACACAGTGAGACAATAAGACAGTGGCGTTATTTGTTAGCTGAGACATCTGCAGTGCCTGGACCTGAATCACAAACCAAATTCATTTTCCTACCAAACATTTGCAGAAGAAATAAAGAGAAAACTGATAGCATCAATTTCTCAGTGCTCACAAAATACCAGAGATCCTTCAGGCCTCCTTGTGCTGTAAAGATGGTGAGAACTTGTGAGCAGGCATGAGGGTAACCAAATCAGGAGGACACCTTGAAGTTCTCACTGAACTGTAGAAATGCTTGTGGAGTGAGGAGTCTAGAACATTGTCTTCCTTGTCCTCCACACGTTCCCCTCCAACAAATTACTGGCACCAAAGCATGTAAAGTGACACTGGGAGATCCAGCTGTGCAGCTATCCATTTCCTGGCAGCATTCACAGGGACACCAAAATTCCCTGTCTGGGTGTGTGACTGGAAATCTACACAGAAGTGATCTTCTGTTCTCTATTGGGTAACATATTCCACCTGGCCCAGTATGGATTGCAAACCCACTGCCACTGCAGACAAAATGGGATATTCCAAGAGCTCTGGAGCAGGGAGCCTTAACTTTAAACCTTGCCCATGATTCTGAAGCCTTGGACAGTTGTAGACCCTAATATAGCCCATACACGGTATTGCTGAGAAACTTGCCCTTTAGGGCTTGCTTTTAATCGTATAATGTTAACAAACCAATAAGAATTAGATTATATTGGATATACCATCACCTTCAGTATATCTTGAAAAGGACATACATAAAACAAAATACACAAGAAAGTGACTGAATTCTAGGCTGAAAAATGAAAATTGTATTTCTGAAAGTTGCTTTCTCAAACAATTTCCACTGCTGAATCTGCAAGTGGAAGTGCTTTAACACATTTTCAGTCCCTTGATCATCTGGTCATTTCCACCCCAAAAGGAGAAAAGTAGGAGAGTTGATCGTTCTAGGAGGGAATGTGCAATTTCCAATCTGTGGAGGTGGTCCTCTGAGCAGGTAGGGGTAACCAGAGAGACAACTAAAGGGATCTAGAATTTTACATGGACTTTCCAGTTAGCTCTCACTAGTTCAATAAGGCAGGTGCATTCATCTATCAGTGAACTTGGAGCCACTAGATAAGGAAGTCAGTAGATCCTAAGAAGTTCAATGGCTTCTGTAATTGTAAGTTCAGTAGAAAATGAAATAAACTTCACCTTTCTCCCTGGGATCCCATCAGATCCATCCAGTCCCAGAAGACCCTAGGAACAGCAAAAAAACATTAACTTTCAGACGCTCCATCTCAGTCTGTTTGTCTTCTATCAGGCTCCAAATATCTCAGCAGGAGAGTGAAAAGATAAAACTTTCAAAAGGAGAAGCTACCACTGATTTTCCACATCTCCCAAATAATAACTATATCATCATTGAAAGAATTCAGCCAAATAACAGATAAAAGAAGTCTCATCTTCTTTAGCCTTTGTCTTTCTCATCAGTGGTTCAAGTTAAATAAGTCATAGTGTCTCAACTTACTAGGAAGTTAGGTAGGTACTTTGTAATTATAAAGACATGAAACAATGCAATCAAGACTTTTTGCCTTGACAATGTATTCTGCACATGCAGAACAGAATGTCTTGGTCTTCCTGCTGTGTATAACCACACCTACAAGATCATCATGGTTTGAAGAATCTATGGCTGGCACGTGATGGAGCATGCTGTTAACTCCCACATCCACTGACCAATTAGACCAACGTCTATTGCCTGCTTGCCCATTGCTTCCCCAAATATTTATCTGTGTTCTCTCATGGCTGGTTCTGGCACTGGTTAAGGGCTCCTTAAAGCCCCTGTAAGGCCTCTTTATTATCTTCATTATGACCTCCTGCAAGCTTCCTTTTCTGTGAAGTTTTCAAAATATGGAAAAACACAGGCCCAGCATTATCAAGACCTCCACTAAATACTTCCGTATTATTTTCTTGGACTGCCTTGTCTGCATACACCTTTCATCTCACCTTTAAGCTGAGACTTTACTGAGATAAGAACCATCTGTCCATTCTGTTGGTGTATGGTGCTGGCTACTGTGGGATCCAGTCCCATGTCTGAGACTCCTACATGCTTTGGGAATGCTTCTGTTGATGAAAGGTCCACTTCATGTGTTTGGGAACAGGCATTTAAGGACTTTGTAAAGTTACGTACCCTGCCACCTGGTAAGCCAGGCACACCTTTTTCTCCTTTTTCTCCAGCACCTCCAAAGCCCTGAGGAAAAATGTCAGCATTAAATCTGTGATCTGTTTGGAATTGAATAGCACAGCCCTAAGACAAAATAAGCACAAACCCATCTATTAATATAAACGGTACAACCGAGAGACAAGGGGAACTGACTGTTTCTGCTGAGACCCTTTTCCCCAAGAAAGCAAACCTGTATCAACTAGACCTGGCAGCACATGCCGTACATCACCTTCTCCATTCCCCATGACTACCATCCATTTAAACCGTGGCACAACTCCCAGTAGCAAATGCAAGTAACCCTATGCTATAAACAGCAAAGTCCTGCCACTGCTACTCTGTATGTTATTCTACATTTCAAAATTATTTCAAATCTCATTTCTTAACAGCAGCAGCTCAAGGGAGAGTACACTTTTTTTATTTCTAAAGCCTAAGAATGACACAAAACTAGAATTTTCACGCTCAACATTTGGAAATATTTGGTGGTTTTCCCAGTCAGCAAGAAGTATCAAATCCAGAGACAGAACACCAGGATTTAATTCCAGCGAGAGTTACAGTAGTTAAGCAATTTTCAGGCTTCAGTCTTGAAATATCTTATGGTTGTGGTTAAGTTCACACATATGTTCAATCCCACCAGCTTCAATGGGCCTCTTGTGATGCATAAAGCTAAACATGCACATAATGGAACATGTCCAGAAAGGCTAATAACAAACCGTGCTTCATGTACAGGTTTTTCTTGCACGCCTTTCTACTAAGAACATCTGTACATTGAAGAAGCTGGCAAACAATTTATCTTATTAGTCAGAAGTTCCACAAAATATTTATTCCCTAAAATTATAAAAATAACATGTGTTTACAAAGGGTTATAAGCTGGGAAATAGTTCTCTGGAATCCAGGAATAAATTGTTGTCCTTGATTCATACAGAGAAGATGCTACACATTCCTGAGTTTATGAGCACTAATGTTAAACAGCCCATTTTAAAACTGGCTATATAGAGACAGACAGAAAGATCTGCATGTGCTTTACAACTTTAAAGCAAAATAACAAAAAAAAAAAAATGATTAAACATAGTTAAAAGGAAAAAAAAAAAAACCAAGGGATTTTTTAAAAATATGTCTAGCTGTCTGTGGGACATCAAGAAACATTGCCATCAAGTGGCCATGCAAGGGGTACGTCTGCTTGAAGGCGTCCTGGGCAAACCGCAGTTCCAGGCACTGAAATGATGGCTGCTTTGTAAACCTCTGTAGTAGGACAGCGTTCTCTTCTCTACAAAATCCATTCAGATTACAGTTACACTCTTCAAAAAGTCTTGTGGATGTTTTTATCAGATTTTCAAAGTGTTTTCTAGAAATTCCTGTAGAGACCTTGTGAGCTATTCCGAGTGTGTTGAACCATCTAACTCATTAGGCCCACATTAAAAACTCTCCTCTGCCCTTACCGGTATGCCAGGCAATCCTTTGGCTCCAGGGAATCCTTGGGGGCCTGGCTCACCCTGACAAGGGGAAGAGATAAACACAATAAATCATTGTGCCTGTGAAAGCAAGACTTTTCCCAATCTACCCATCATGCTTCTGACTCCTAAAATAAGGCCTTGTAATTTGTCAGCAAGTATACTTGATTTGTGTCATCACGTGCCAGATATAGTGTCTCTCAGCACAGTGCCAGTGCATGCAACAGATTGTGACCACTTCCCATGGCTTCAAATCCCACCACCTGGGAACTGCTGTTCTACTGCCCTCCATTGCTAGAAGTCAAACTAGAAGCATTTCATATCTTCAGGGAATTGGAGCATGCACAGTACTTCATGGAAAGCAGCAAACACATGATGAGATATAATGTCTTCACAATCCCGCTTACAAATTCAAGAGTGAGCCAAAAGGAATGGTGTTTGTTTGAATCTCACCTCCCACTAATACAACTCCACCAAGTAAGACTGTATCTCTCATGACTTATGCAGGGGCTTAGGCAAGCTCAGACTGGGCTCCCAAACCAGCCTGTATAGGTCCCGGATTAATTCAGTATGCCTAAATTTCAGATGTGTAGGGAATCTTTAACTCAAGATCCATACAGCTTTCATAAAAACACTGATGAATATGTGTCTCAGTAAATGCCAGGATAACAAAGTAAAGGAGACAAATCCAATTATTTCAGAGTAGTGTGCATCGTAGCCAAAGGAAAAGAACTGGAGCTTTTTATTTCTTTTTCTAAATGGATTTGGGTTTTTTGCTTCAGTTGACACAATTTCACAGGTCCAACAGAAATGAACTACAGTTCATTTATTTTTAGGATTAATGATGAAAACCTTTAAAAAGCTTTCAGATTTCTCCTTCTGAGAGTATGCATTCTCCAGTGGTCCACAATGCTTGGAACCAAGAATATTTTCATTCAATAGCCATCTGGCAGATTAAACCAGTTCAGAAAATCATTTTGATTTGGAAATACAACAGCTCTCACTGTCCAGTGATTTCATTCAGCCCTGAATGAAGGAGCATGGGGAGGGGGTGGGTTTGTAGACTGAATTTACAGACCTTTTCTCCTTGCTTCCCTTTTGGAAATCCCATGAATTCCAGTATTCCAGTGGATGGTGGGGGACCTGGAGGGCCTGGCAGCCCAACATCACCCTATTGGCAGAAGAGGAAGCCATTAACATAGGCAGAACATGTATGATATCCTAAGAAAATGGCTTGTGAATCAGAAAAGAGCCACTCTAATTATATCCCACATACATAATATCTGTGTGCCTGAATGCTGGCGCAGGACTTCAGTTATGGAAGTCCAAAGATCAGACTGAAAATTAAGATTAATAAAATGCATTAAATCTGTTTCAGAAGAGTTGTGGATATAAAACATGGCAAGGGGGAAAAAATAAAGGTACAGCTTTTGAATCAACAGGAAAACACTCCAGAAAAACTTTGGGAAGAAATATGAAAGAAGACAATAAACAATTAGAAATGTAGAATGCTGAGAACCAATTTTAACAGCAGCAGGATCAAGTCCCACACTGAGAACTTTGAGAAGAAGCTCCATTATGCCAATGTAAATTCTCACAAAGACTGCAGGACACCCATTTAGGATAGTGAGACTATAAATTACACATCAGTTGTCCCAAAGAATATTATGAAAGCCAAAAAAGAATGAAGTCGGCAGAACAATTCAATACATGAGCTGAGGGTCCAAAGAAACTGAAAGACAGAGATTTAAAGATGTCTAATAACCTCATGTCTCAATAACCATGAAAATGCTGTGCTAATTGAGATTTTCCCTTTTCCTCATCTGGAGAAAGCTCCCATCCTTTTCTTGTGTACCAGCAGATAAGAAACCAGCAAGACTCTTCAGTATTTGGACTGTCAATCAGTCCAAGAGAAGAAAAGAAAAAGGAAAAGAAGAAAATGCTAGAATCTAGTAACTTTCTAGAGGATCAAGCTATGATGGAACACTAGAGTATTATCTCATGCTCTTTCCATAACAGAATAAGTTTCACTTACCTTTTCTCCCTTCTCTCCTTGAAAGCCTAGTCCCATGTTACCCTAGGAGAGAAAAAAAAAAAAAGATGAATGAATAATAAACCAACCACAACAGCAGCATCACTATCATCTAGGCCCACAGCACTGTTAAAAAAGCCAACAAGCAGGTGTAGAAGGAAGACAGGAGAGGTAGGTACTTACTTTTGGACCTGGTGGCCCAGGGGGACCCATTGGACCCTAAAAGTGAACAAGAGCAAGATTTTATTTCTTTTGACTTAATTAGGATACACACAATTGGAGCAATGCTGGGATCTGCAGTGGTACCTGAATTTTCATCTCTTGCCTCCAAAGCAAAATTAACTGATACACATGATCTTCAAGTCTTCACATCTATAACAGTGTATTCCCTCTGAGGAAGTGCTCAGAATAGTATGATGTAGGGTCTGTAGACAGCACTTTAGGGCTTTGCTGGAACCCTCGTTGATGACTGCTGCTCCGCACACTGCTCCAGAGAGGAGCCTTCCCTTTTGGGATTAAACTACCAAAGTTCAAGTACCCTACGCCTGAAGTCAGCTGTGCTACTCCTTTTAGATGCACACACGCTTTTGCTCATTGTCATGATGCAAATACAAACAAGGAAGGAAAACTGCCAACATTTGAACTTTTCTGTCAACAAGTGCAACAGTTGAGGTCTCTTACCTGAAAACCTGGTAATCCTATAGGGCCTGCAGAACCTACAGGACCTGGAAAACCTTTTGGGCCCTATAAGAACAACACAGGAAAAATACAGAATGTGTAGCACCTACCCCATCAAACCCCAACCAAAGACAAAGTGAGTCTCAGGAAACATTAAGTAATATCCCCTGATTAAGTATGTTGATTTAAATACTGTAACAATCCATTTCATATTATCAAATGCATCTTGAAAATTAAAGTTACAGAGTTCAAAGGTAGAAGACAGTTTGATTTGAAAAATGAAAAATGGAGCAGATAACAGCAAAAAATCTGACTTCCCCTGCCAATAAGTGGATCCACTCCTACCATTACAAAGCTGGAATTGCTCATGCTACTGGGGTCACACATATAAATACATGGCCCACTAATTTGAAAAGCATCCTTGAGAACCAATACAAGAAAAAATAACTAGTTAATATTCTTTAAAATCATAATTCTCCAAACTAAATGACTTACAGAAATTCCATCCAATCCAGGAAGACCATTTTCTCCCTAAAAATTATAAATGCATAAGTAAAAATTACACTATTTTATTGCAACAAACTATAAGGAACATTAAGTTTTGTAAAAATAGCAATATTTGCTGTTAGTTAATATTAGCTCAAGCGTAAATGGGAAAATATTTTGACACCTGTGCTTCCATGTTTCAATTGGGTAATGGAAAGATTCCAAACCTCCAGGGAAATTACAACCAGTTTATTTATGGGTAACAAGAGAAACTAAAGTGGCATGAAAAAAAATTGTATTAATTGTAAAAAACTGGAAAGTACACTATAAAAACTTCCAGTACAAAACCACTATAAAAATACATAAAAGTATATCATTAGTATATCAAATTATCTGTACTTCCCATAAATACTGAAGAAATAAAGATCTATTGAACTTTTACCACTTTATGAGTGTTTATGATGTGGGTAGAATTTTAGAAAAGTTCTTCATTTCAACCAATAAAGTCAGTGTGAGGCAGCTTACATGACAGAATAAAATATTTTCAGTATTTAATGAAGCATGAGGCTGCTAAACATTGCTGAATTCAGTACCACAAGAGGTACTGAATCCTTTGTAAATTTATTCCAAACCTAGTACTCCTGGCAAAAATCAAAACCATGGTAAGGCGGTGAGTGTTTGTTTCAAGGCAACAAAGAACCAAATCTTTTATATAAGCATATTCAAGAACGCATTCGCTGTTCTGAACAATAAACTGAAATTGTCTCTCCGTCGTTTGTATTTTCTGTATAGGAAAGAAAATTACAGACTTGATACAGACATTTCAGGGTGAGGTTCTTATTAGAGAGAGAGTAAAATCCTGACTTCACAGCAGCAAAGGATGCAATACTCTAAGTGGGATATGATATTCATGTATTTAAACCGAGAATGTGACTGATTGCTTACTGGTACCTCCCAGTACAAAAAAAGCTAGGAGGCAGCTGGGATCTCACAGCAGAAATATTAACAAGCACATGTGAGTTTCCTGAGATGTTATCTCAACAAACTTGGCACATGGAAATACATCAGTTACATGAAAGTTCAAGGCGTAGGTCAAGGGCCCTTTGCTACATCTGCATCTAGAAACACACATGCTACCTCACATAAGTCAAGACAAGCTTACAAGAAATTCCTCACATCCATGGTTCGACACCACAAACGAATGGTGCTGGCTCTCCAGAGACAAGTGATGGACCAGCAACTACACTGAACAGTAACAGGATGAGCAATGTCCCAGCATCCCAGTATGGGATGAACAAGAACTCTGCAAAGACCAAGCAATTCCAAGTTCTGAGACTATTCTGTGTGGTCATTACTGAAGTTCTCATAAGGCCTTTTTCACAGCTCTGCGTTCATATATACCCAGCATACCCACGTCTAGCATCATGAGCAATCTAACCTGCAGCATCAGTGCTGCAGTCTGTAGGACATAAGTGTTTCTTGTACTGCATTTTTGCCTATGGGATGACAAGTCTTACCTTCATTCCTTTAAGGCTGCCTTGAGCAAAAACAGGTTCTCCTTTAAGGCCTTTTGGGCCAGGACGACCCTGATTTAAAGAAAAAAAAAAAGAAGAAGTGTCAGAAATAAATTTCTGGAAAAAATATTTAGTTTTGAAAGAATTTACATTCAGCATAATGAACAAGGCAAATACCTGGCTCCACTAAACTGCAAAAGTATCACTGCAGCTTTGTCAAGGGAGCTGTGGTATTATAAGAACTTAAGACTTCCTGCGGCTTTAGAAAAACAAGGTTCTGCAAACATTTTCTCTGGTATTTTCCTGTTTATATTAGATTTCCCTTTTATCTTAGGCCTTCAACAACTTTTAAGATCCTATTTGAATCTGTTTGACATGGTGTAACTCTCCTGGTCATATACACATCAATGCCACCCAGAGGGACTGTGACAGGCCTGAGCAGTGGGCCTGTGCGAACCTCATGAAGTTCAGCAAGGCCAAGTGCAAGGTCCTGCACATGGGTTGGGGCAATCCCAAGCACAGGTACAGGCTGGGCAATGGATCGAGTGGATTGAGAGCTGTCCTGAGGAGAAGGACTTGGGGATATTAGTGGGTGAAAAACTGACTATGAGCTGTCGATGTGCGCTGTCAGCCCAGCCAGCCAATGGTAGGTATCCTGGGCTGCACCAAAAGCAGCGTGGCCAGCAGGTCGAGGCAGGTGATTGTGCCTCTCTGCTCTCCTGAGCCCCCTGCAGCGCTGCGTGCAGCTCTGGGGCCCAGCACAGGAAGGACACGGACCTGTCGGAGGGAGGCCGGAGGGGCCATGAAGATGCTCAGAGGCTGGAGCAGCTCTGCTGTGCAGACAGGCTGGGAGAGTTGGGGTGGTTCAGCCTGGAGAGGAGAAGGCTCCAGGGAGACCCTGCACAGCCTGCCAGTGCCTGACGGGGGCTGCAGGAAAGCTGGAGGGAGCTTTCACAAGGGCATGTAGTGATAGGACAAGGGGCAACGGCTTTAAACTGAAAGAGGGGAGATTTAGATGAGCTATTAGGAAGAAATTCCTCACTGTGAGGGTGGTGAGACACCGGCCCAGGCTGCCCAGAGCAGCTGTGGGTGCCCCATCCCTGGCAGTGCCCAAGGCCAGGCTGGACGGGGCTCTGGGCAACCTGGTCCAGGGGAAGGTGTCCCTGCCTGTGGCAGGGGGTTGGAACTAGATGGGCTTTCAGGTCCCTTCCAACCCAAACCAGTCTGTGATTCTATCTCTTGTTAACACATTAAATCACCAAATTTTGTTTAGAATTAATGAGAGAAAAAACTGATAGACTGCATGAATCTGAAAGAGCTGCCCTTATAATTCTAGATTTACCCAATTCATTCTAATCTGATCATCTCATCCAACTTATCTGACATGATTTCACTTAATTGCCAAATTAATTTGAGAGGGGTTGGCTGATCCAAGCAGCTTTCTTGATAAAATGTAATCCTAGAAGCATTACAAAATAGAAATGTGAGCAGCAGTTACAAGTAAATCAGTTTAGAAAACAGTACTTTAATTTGACCTTACTGTTTCTGTATTTTTCAGCATCATATTAATTTCAGGTCTGGAGAACTTGTAAAGATGTCTTAGCACAGTTTAGAAATGTTGAAATAAATGGCATCATTTACACCCGCCAGCTGTGCTTTCTTCTTCTTCTTCATGTATACGTGCAAAGGAATTCCATTACATGTACAATTAGTCACATGACCTGTGTTTGTAAGATCAGGCTTTGAATGTGAACAAATATTCAAAAATTTGTCAAATGATTTAACACCAAGTCAAATACTTTTTGCTTACACTTCAAAAATAACCACACACTCCTATAAAAGACTATAAGTCCCAAAAGCATCTAAGCGTAGAGTTCTTTAAACTAATCCTATCCATTCTTAAACTCAACCCTATCCACTTAAAACATGACCCAGCTACCTCCCCTTCCTCTGCAGTCAATGCAGAAAAATGGGTATCTCCAAAGACATTTCACCCTGAGAGGTAGATGGGGAGAAGTGCTCTTACAAGTACCATTCTCTGTAAGAGGGGAGATGAATAGATAAGATACTTAACTTCAAGATGTCTAATGCAGCCTAGATAAAACTCCAATCTGATAGAAAAGTGTTTTCAAAAGTAAAACATGTACCCTGGAAAAGTAAATCCTATTGTCACTCAGTGAGAGTGAAGCTTTTGACTATCTTCAGACCTGAAAGAAGGCATCCAATATTTGATACATAGACTTGAACATGTGGTAAGATCCTTTCCTGAAGCAGCATCCACTAACTTGAAACATGCCAGGTGGAAGATGTTTGACACTGTGTTTCTTAAAACTTCATCATGGTTTCTTCCGTGTTAGCTTAAATACTGCCACTGACAATGGTATAACTTGGTGTGGGAGCATACTGAATTCACAGGATCATCCCCAGAGTGGAATTTCAGTAAGAAAATGATACTGAGCTCTAACAGTGCTTATGGTTATTAGGGTTCTTCCCAAGTACTTGGGAGTTACTATTCCAACAATGGCAGGAAAAGCAAATCCTAGCTTAGTGACTACAGAACACCACATTCAAGTTGGGACGTACAGGCAACCCAGGCAGGCCAGGAAACCCATCTGATCCAGAAACGCCGGGACTCCCAGTGGTACCATTGCAGCCATCGAGGCCAGGCAGACCTCTAGGTCCAGATTGCCCAGGGTGACCCTGTGTAAACGGGAAAAAGAGAGAATGACTGACAGGATACATTATCTCATTAGTAATACTGTCCCCAGAAAATTGATATCTTCCAAATGGCAACACAAAACAAAACACACAACTCCCACTCAAGTTCAGCGTATGGCAGACTGCAACAGAACTACCTTCTTCGGCCAGCATTGTTTATCCTCCCCAAAGCTTCAATCCTAGAACATTGGCTGCATTCATTTAATTACCTTTTTCTCCAAGGGATAATTTCCTGAAGTACATAACTTGTGCATGAGTAGGTCCCAAAAGGGCAATACTCATCCCACCGCAGTCTGAAACATATGGCACGTAACACAGTGTAGAACAGCACGCGAGGGTGCACCTGACACCAGGATGGGAGTTGCTCATGTAAAAACAAGGGCAGAGGCAGACTTGACAATACTCAGCATTTATAACTGCAGTCTGCTTAAAGTTTCAGTGACTTCTCTTCCTCTCCAGCGTGGATTCTTTGCTTTAATAGTTCAACAGATGTTACAGCTCCAACATCGGGCATTCAGGCAAAACAGCTTTTCTTGTTATATTAAACTTAAAATCTTAGGCAAAGCAACTGGGAGAAAGACTCAATTAAACTAACAGCATTTAAAAGACTGAATTTGTAATGGTCCATTATTAATCAAGCAGAGTAGAATGTAAGTGTACCTAATTCTGATTTCACACATATTTAGCCCTAGTATAGCTCTGTTAATTTGACTGGAGTTATTCAGCATGGTACCGGTGCAAAGGAGATCAAAGTTTGAGACTATAGTTACTTATTCTTCAGTGTCATACAGCTGTGTGTAGGCAAAACACGGAAAGGCAGAACTGTCAGCCACACTGCCCAGGTTTCAAGCAGCTCCTTATTCTACCCTTCTCATAGAAATGAGTTCTGTGGCACTCAAAGGTGGCATTTTGTGGCAGGAATTAAAATGAAACTTATGGAGATAGTATCAGTAACTGACAGTTCTCCCCCTCCCCTCTGTACACCCTGATCTTGACTCATCCCAACAGTACGTTTGTTTGATCCCAAAGATTCATCCTTAAGATATGGCATTAAACAAGTTATGACTCACACTAGGAAAGTAAAAAAAATAAACATGGATAAAACGGAGATAAAGCAGAACATTAACAATTCTTCATGCCTGACACTTAAAACAAAACACATGTGTGATGCAAAAGGTCTTCCCAGTCCAAGCCAAGAGCATATGCTCTGACCAAACCCAATAAGAACTCTGCAGTAACGTAAAGCCTTTTATCTAAGGATCTTAAAATGCCTTGCAAAAATGTGGGAATGCTATAATTTTCATTTTACGGATATGAAGCTGGAGCACACAGTAGCAGTGACTTTCCCAAGGATGCAGAGCAACTTAGGCCGTAATTACGTAAATACTCAAGCTGATCACCGGTCTCAGCTGTTGCCAGGAGGGCCATTGCACACTCCTGCTTACTCACACCTACCTTTTCCCTGTGTTGGCACAGACACAGGCAGAATAGGCGAGTTGGAGCAGGAAACCAATACAGCAGAGAAATAACTGTGCTGTTTCTTAATGAGGTTAATTTTCAGCCAGATGAGTTCCTTGGTCCAGCTCATTTGGCAACTGCTTTGCAATTTGTGCCAACAAAATGGAGAGAAGGGGAGAAAGCCCAGATCTGCTCTCTGTCAGTCAGTAAGGTGCAAAGTGAATGAATGTGAAGTGTGTCTCCACTACAGGATCACGGCAGCTCACCCAGACAAGTATAAATTTGAGATTAAACAAGGCCTCAGGACATGGAATGAAGTCATCTTAAACCATTAGCATCAGGCATCACTGCATACATAGCACCAGTTGCCCTGACGATTTGTCAAAACACTCACATGGTGTTCAAGCAGGGACTTGCCAGGCCCTAGTAAAGTGACAGGAGAAGGCTGAAGCACCAATTAAGTGCCACTTAGGTTTGTCTCTTAGAAACTATTTCATTTGGTTCCCGAAGCTGGAACAAATCAGTGGCAGCCCACCTCCTCCGTTCATGTGGAACGTCATAGCCAAGAGCAGCAAGTTTCTGACAGGACAGGCTGTAACAGCAGAGGGAGGCCAGAGTGGCCAGTGTCTACCAGGTCTTTCACTTTGTTCACAGCACCAACGAAACCAGAAGCTACGTGGGACAAGTGCACATGTATCTGGTTACAACATAAGGTGACCAGCTGCAAGATTTAGTGAAGCTGAATGGCCAACATCTGCCCCTCAGAGCTGGACAACAGGGAGCCAAGCGCTAAGCCTTTAGTGCTGGCCAACAGCCAGCCCATGGCAGGCAGCTGACTGGTGGCCTCATGTCTTGGGAAACACTTTGGGTGAGATCTCCTAACTCTTGGACCAACACAGCCTGCAAGTGGCCCAAAGGATTTTGGTATCTTCTTAATATGTGAGAAGGGCTCACAAGGAGAGGACATAAAGTTTGCTGACCACAGTGATTTCTTATGTGTATGAAATAAATCTGTGTTCCCGTCACTTAGTCCCACGGCATCCATGTCTGTGTTTCTGAGCCAAAGCATGACACAGACACACACCCCTCCGCTGTCTCTTTTGCTTTAGGGAAAAACATCCACAGGATTTCCTACTTTCTAGCTATCCTGCTATCACAGTTTGCAATGTTTTGTTTTAAGAACCTTACTTGAGGAGATACTGAGCACCCACAACTGACTTCCTTGAGAGCTGTAACGTTCTGGCTTAAATGAACCTTTCCCCCAGGGATTTAAAATACTGATTTAAAGAGCAGTTTTGACCTGAAACCTGGTGGTTAATAGTTTCACTGCTCTCACCTCCTCCCATTCCTGTTTGGCGGATGTGCCAATTCAGCACGAGCACCTCAGTTGACTAAGGCAGAAGGCTTTTACAGGCTTTACTTATACATGGCAGGGTGAGTTGTTCACAGATCTGAGCTAAAACACAGGCTGGAGAGATTGCTTGTGCTCTCTGCTCTCACAAAAGGAGACATTCCCTCTGAGACAGATAAAGAAACTTGAACTGTTCATCCAGGCACTTGCTTTATCTGACTCTTGCTCATATACTAACACTGTGATTCCAGGGGGCCTCTTTTCTAAATCAAACAGCACAAAGGTGATCCCAACAGGAGAGCTCAACAAATACTTAAAAACAGGGAAACAAATGCAATTAAAAGTGAACACAAAACTAATTGATTACGCAGTTTCATGGATTGCTATGGCAAAGCGGTCTTTTTACAGCCATCACCAAGTGCTTATGTTTTGTCTAGAAGGGTCACAGAATAGAGAACTCTGTCTCTCCATGTAGCTCTAGCTTTCATGGTACAGACAAGGGCTCACTTTTCATAGAAGTATTTCCTTGGATAGTTCACGAAAGGCTATATACATCTCCCATCTCCAGTTCCAGCCTTTGCCAGGTGTCCTTGAATCTTGTCCTACAGGAAAAAATAAACTTCCCGAGCAGGGCTAAGGATTTGAGAGTTTCTTCTACAGTGTGACGTGAAAGGCTAGCAATAAACACATGTAGCTGCTGTATTTACTAGGTTAAAGGGATTAGGCAGGCCAGCTGCAACAACATGATTCACTTGCCACCAGCATTGGCCCAGGGAAGGAACTCTGTGGAACACCACTTCCCTTAAGGTCAATAGTGGGATTCCCCTCTGAATCACAGCCTTACAGTCCTTTGGTCATGACTAAAATACCTGCCCATGTTAGCATGAAGAATCCCTCTTTGTATTTACATGTTAATTCTTGTGCAGAGATAGCAATACATTTTTACTTCTCTTTTACACGCATCAGCACACACGTGCTCTCTCTCCTTTGCTCTGCATTTCATCCATCCATATGATGTACATATGTTCATAAAAATTTCACAACAAACCTAAGCTACTCCCTTATCCTGAAATGCAACTGGCAAAAGCATAAATATTTTCTCAAGCAGTGAGGGATGCTATTTTCACCCTAGAATAGAAGTATTTATCACAATGGCTAGAACATAAACAGTACAAACTAGCTGCCCTTCCCCCTTATTCTGTCCTGCAACGGTCGCACAGAAGACTCACAGTAGTGAGCACTTTGCTGTTTATGACCAGCAAAACCTGCCTCTTTCCCATGAGCCCACCTGCAGAACACTGTAAAGCAGAGAGAGGTCTGCATATGCTGGAGGCTTTGAATCCTCTCATTTACCTCCCCTACTCCTTGGAATGCCTGTTGCTGCCAACTACCTGGCAATGGCTGTTGCTGTATCTCTGCCTCCCCTCACTGTTGGGAATCCCCTTTCTCCAGAGCCTCATCTGAAAAAGTATCCCGAGAACAGCATGTTCCCACAGTGTGTTCAATTAAATTAAGTATTATGGGAACAGCTTGTTCTCTTCAGAGCTAGAGAGTTGGCTGGTGGGAAAAGAAAAAAACAGCAGCAAGGGAGTAGAGCAGGAGAGAAAACAGGCAAGGATGAGCAGAGGGGGAGAGAAGGACAAGGGCCAGGAAGGAACTGGAATCAAGCAGGCTCATTTACAGGGCCAAATGTGCATTTTCAGCCAATACCTCAAAACAATTCAGTTTTTGATAGGAAGTAAGAAAACATGGCTCAACTGTTGAAGCTCTTGGCCAGCTGAGGAAATAGAGAAGATGAGAAAGAGCATGAGTATAGTCTGAAGACACAAGGATACAGAAGATGGAAAAATGTCATCAAGAAAAGAAAAAGAATTCTAATACCAGAAGGAGAAAGCAGGATGAGCTGAATAGTTTAGAGTGAGCAAGGAAGTCTGCAGCAACTTCTAAAGCTGGCCCAGCTAAAACTCCCCTGAGGTAAATTGTACAACATCTTCGGGGAACACCAAAGCAGAAGAAAGCTGGTCAAAACACTCTAGGCACATCATTTGTTGAAAGGAAACAACTGTCACTAGAATGTTAAAGATCCAAAGAATGAAACAAACAAACAAAAAAAATCCTGATGGCCAGGGAAAATGGCCACCTACACCTACCACCTGGAAAATGCAGCAATTTCTCTTTCCTGTCTTACGTTTCTGAAAGGCTTAGACCTAAACCAGAACTAGCACCTAGTGGAGAAAGAAGCAAGGATTCTCTGGAGGGCCTCAGCTCTAATCACTGTTTTCATTCACATCATAGCAAAAGAAGATTAAGGGAGACCTAATAACAGTTATCACATGCAAGAAGGCTACTACAAAGTAAAAGGGAACAATCTGCTCTCTGTGTCCATGACGAGTAAGATGTGAACTAAGAGGTTTAAGAGAAAGCAGAAAGAAAGACTGAAGCTAGACATTAGCAAAGCTTTTCTAACAAAGAAGTCAGTCTCCATCATCAGCAGGTTTTAAGAATTGGCTAGGAAACACCTAATGGCCTGAAGCACAGCTGACCATGCCCATTTGACTGTCTGAGGTCCCTTTCAAGTCCTCAAATCTATGATTTTATGATACAGTGTTTTCTAGACATGGTGCTGACAGAACACTGTGCTGAAAGAAAAGCTTACCAATGATGCAGTGGATCCCTGTGTAACTCAGGCTCCCTTCCTGAGATTTATCAACCTCCTATCTTTCCATAACAGGATCCAAACCTCTTACAAAACAGAACGGAATCACCATGTGGACTAACAAACATGGCCATTTCTCTCCAGGGAGAAGTGAGCACTTGTGAGATACACCATTCATGTGCTAGGACAGTCTCACTGTGCTTACGTGCTTCTGATTGTGACTAACATTCTGGTGATTTATATTTACATACGCAAACTTACCGGGATCCCATTGATGCCTTGAAATCCTGGAACTCCCATTGGGCCCTGAAGAAAAAGAGTATATGTTATATTTCACTTCATCAATCTGTGTATTTCAGTTACCTGTGAGATGCTTCTTGCTCCGACACTTCTGGTGATGGACTTTAGCTTTCAAAACCAAAAGGAGCAAACTATTTAATGCAGATCCTCTCTGATCGCAGGGGTCAGTGAAGACAGGAACTTGAGCATCTGAGCTTGACTAGATGCCAAATGAGTGTTTCAGGAACGTTTTAATCAGGCAATTTAAAGTTAAAATATAGTCTCCTACTGCACATCTGGGGAAAACAAGATGCCAGGAAAATAAACAATCCAGTATATGCTTAATTCTCAGTATCACACCTGACCTTCCAAGAGCTTCAACAGGACTTAGGAGTTTTTCTGTCTACACTTGGATAGCACCACCCAGGGATGTGCAGACCACAGTATTAACATCAGACCACCCCTGGCTAAGTTGCAAGTAATTACCACTCTCTTGGTTCTGCTGCTCTGCTCTGGATAGTAGCAAAACAGACTGTGTAAGCAGAATATCCAGATTAAACTGCTCTTCCTTTGGAAAGGTAAAGTATATTGCTTCCATGAAGGATAAAGAGATAGAATGCACGTTGGTATTGCATATGTATCCATTTAAATGGATAGAAACAGCAGTGCAAGGAAATTGTTTCCAATCATTAAAGGGCAGTTCCTATCCTGGGTTTCTGTGCCTTCCAGAATCTGGGTTTAAGGATTTCAGTGTTATCTGCTACAATTATGAAAATGCCATCACTCATATTGGCACTCAGTCCTTGTTTTGAATCTTCCATTGCCTTTTAGGTGAATGCGACACCAAAGCAATGACTTTCGTTGCCATCATGTTCAGTTTACTTGGTTCTTTGTCTTATGAGAAGGGGGTGTAACTACAGCATATGAAAGTACAATTGAGCTAGTTTTCATTTAACTAGCTCACCTATCAGTAGCTGGGAAAACATGGAAGAAACTCTGCTCTGCATGTCCTGGTACCCAAACTATCTGTCTTTTTCTTAATTGTGCACATTACTTTTGCTTTTCTAGATACCAACTCAGGATCTTCTACACAGGAACCAGTTCCAGGTCTCTCTGAACACAGAGAGCCATGGTGTTCCCCAGGGCTCAGTACTGGGGCCAGTTCTGTCTAGTATCATTATCGATGACCTGGATGAGGGCACTGAGCGCACCCCCAGCCGGTCTGCGGAGGACACCAGGCTGGGGCAGTGCTGCCCTGCGGGGGGGCAGGAGGCCCTGCCGGGGGTCTGGGCAGGCCGGGCGAGGGGCCCAGGCCGGTTGTGTGAGGTTCAACCCGGCTCCGTGCCGGGCCCTGCCCGTGGGGCACAGCAGCCCCAGGCAGCGCTGCAGGCTGGGGCAGGGGGCTGGGAAGGTGCCCGGCGGGAAAGGGGCTGGGGGGGCTGGCTGGGCCGGCTGGGCAGGAGCCAGCCCTGTGCCCAGGTGGCCACGGGGGCCAGCAGCAGCCTGGCTGGTGTCAGGAACAGCGTGGCCAGCAGGACATGGAAAGTGCTTGTCCCCCTGCACTTGGCACTGGTGAGACCGCACCTCCAACACCATGTTCAGTCTTGGGCTCCTCGCTTCAACAGGGACACAGAGGTGCTGGAGCAGGAAGGCAATGAAGCTGGTGAAGGGTCTAGAGCACAAGTCTTGTGAGCTGCAGCTGAGGGAACTGGGAGTGTTCCCACACAGATGCAGTGCTTAAGGACATGTTTTAGTGATGGACTTGGCATTGTTAGGTTAACGGTTGGACCTGATGATCTCAAAGGTCTTCTCCAACTTAAATGATTCTATGATTCTGTAGTGCGAGTAAACCCCATTTATCCCATGGCACGCGAACTGAAAGACTGCTTGCAACAGCAATACTCATTTGACTATGGTTCATGCACCAGGATGGCTACAATGTTCAGCAGCTTTAGGAACTGTATTCTCAATCAAAAATAAAAGTAGGGGATTCTCTAAAGACACTGATGAAATGCTGTTGTGTTCTTACCCCTGGGCAGATAGTCCAAGATTATCTTTATTCATTCAAAAATATAGGCAAGGCCACAGATCTATTGGAGGGACAGAAAAGTCACCATTGAGCCTACCTTGTCGCCCTTCTGTCCAGCTGGTCCAGGGGGGCCCACTGCTCCTCTCTCACCTTTTGCTCCTGGCAGACCTTCTGGGCCAGTGAATCCAGGTGCACCTATTGGTCCTTGAAGCCCAATAGGTCCTGGTCGACCCTAAAATACAATAAAAAATAAGTAGATGCATCATGTTCACAAACTCCTTTGTAATTACTCTATCCAACTCAATCTTTAATGCAATTTGATATCTCTCAGGGTAGCTAGGACATCCTAAAGTTTTCCCTGTACATTCTCAGATTAAGAATCTTCAGAGGTTATTTCAGCTAAGTCGTGAGTAATACCAAGAAATCTCCTCTTTTTCCTGAAAGATTTATTACTACCTATATTGCTGTAGGAAGGAACAGGGGAAAGCAAGTGTTTTGAGATCAAACTGGCTGCTGCTTCTTGAGTTTGCACCTCTATTTCCAAGCTGCAAAGTGCAAAAAGGTTTTGTTTATGCATTAAATGAAGCACAACAAAAAGATAAGGCAAAATGCAAGAAGTGCATGGGTCACATGCAGTCAGAAGGCACAGTTTATCGAGTATTTGAGACTAGTACAATGGTTGGCTCAACGCTGGGATCGACTGCACTGTGCTTTCCTGGTTAGCTTATAGTCAGGGCTGTGGATTTTGATTTCTGGAGCACAGAAAGAAGGGTGCAATGAGTGAGCAGTGCCCGAAGATGGCAGCGTTTTCTACAACTGCAGAGATTCACGTCGGACTGATGAACTTCCATTGTTCTAGCGCTGCGTGGATGTGCAGAGTAGCCTGGTACTGCCTTCTGAAACAAGCCAATGTTTAAAAAAATTTGCTGTAGGTGCTTTGATTTTTTTATTAACCTCAGAAGCTGCCTCTTGGCAGCTGAACGCTTAACGCAGAGTTTTGTGTTAACATTTTTCAACTTTTCATTTGGATTGTTTAGAAAGAATTGGAGAGAGATCAACAGTCTCAGGTCCCAAAGTATCAGTAGAAAATGGCAGGTTTAGGGCTATGCTTTCTACTAGCAAGACAGGCTGGATTCCATGAAGTTATCCACGCAAAGAATCAAGCCTTACATTAAAAGATATAGAATGCAGGAGGAAGTTAAAAAAACCCAAACAAACCCACCCTCCTTTCAGTTCTCCTCTACACTCATGTCCATGGCAGTGTGTTTCCCTTCTATTCCCTAACTCCTTAAAACAGAAGGAATGCAGCTCCCTGCTGCAAGTGTTTTAGTAATCTCAGCTGGAGACATACAAAGTCCTGACTCCATGGCTTGGCAGGTAAAAGACTTTAGAGTTAATTTAAAAATGCATTTTTACACGTTAATCATCAAAGTGAAACAACCTGTAACTGATTTTGAAACTTCTTTTTCCAGGATCAGTTTTAGTACCCGTTTAGGCTAAAACATCTCCTCCCATAGTCTATGCTTCTTCTGTGCTGGAGCAGTTTTCTTTTAAAGCACAGCAATGCCCCTGTGTCGCTCTTTCTGTTGTGATTGTTTCAACCTGGCCTTTCAACTGAGGTCAAGTGCATGTTTTCTATTTCATACCTTTTCTGTCTAGACACTGTCCATACCGTGCACTTCCAGAGGTACAGACTCCCATCTGAAAAGGCTTTTCTGTTTATTATTTTTAGCTTTCTTCACTCTGGGCTAATTATCAATGGAATCCTTTATATTGGGAAACCATATGATCATAACATTAATCCCCAAATCTTCAGTGGTCCTTGGCAACCGTACAAAACAAGTAATGTTACGAAAATCACATGCTTTGCTCTCACTTGCAGCCCCAGCTTTACTTTTTTAACTTCCCTTAGTCACAAGCTATTCAGAGTCTTTCAGACAACATCTCAAAAGACATGGGTTGTGGACTGTTTACCTCAAGGCAACACAGCAGTGGAGACAAACCCTCAAAACTGGCACGTTACTGTTAGAGCCAGCCACCACCCACAAAGCCACGGCATCCAAGAGTCCACCAAGGTTTCTAGAGAAAACCCAGTGTGAATTCTTCACTTGTTCGAATTGCTAACACTTCTGTATTCAATTACTTTGATTGTCTGGTTAATGACAGTGTTTCACAATGACTGGAACCGATAGGAATTACAATTTTAGGAGGCTTTTGTTTTGCTTTGCTGCAGGTCACTTGGAGAGAAATACATCTAGATGAGACAGTAAAGACCAGTAACTACACATTCTGCTTGTGTTCAGTTTTGCAGCTCTCTGACAGAAGAATCAAACATGTTCTTTCCCTTTTGCATTAGTGCCTTACAAGAAAGATTTTAACAGCACTTTAAGATTTTTTCAGTGCCTTAGAGTGTCACTAAACCATAAAGACACAGTAAAGTGCTTCTAATCTCTCTGATAATGTGATTATGCCATGATAATCAGGCTCTCAAGAATCCCTACTGTTTCTTTTGAAGTCTATGTGGATGGAAATCATGTTTTCTATGCTGAAACAAAGGACTTGCCTCCACTGCTAAAAAAGCAGCATTTTTCGTCACTCAGTAGCACTCCCATGAACTGTCCCAAGACAAAAGCATTATAAAGAGCAGTGCTGTGGTTTGCAGGAGCAATTCCCGGATAAAAGCACAATGAAGGCTCAGGTTTTACCACAAGGTAAACTTCCAGGGTTCAGCCCCAGGTGGAACTACTGTTTGACCTCAATGAGTTTACCTTGCGGTAAAAAGTTAAGTGCCTTGTCTTTACCATGCTTTGGCATCAGGTTGCTCTTACTTATCCAAAAGATAAAAAGAATAAAGCATCTCTCAGCAGGGAGGACAAACTTACACATAAAATGTGGATTACATCAAACCGAAACCACAGTGAATCAACAGAGCTCCCTATTTTTAATCTTTATTCTTTAATATATGTAGTCCAGTAGTCTGTAGAAAAGCCATGAGTAATTAACACAAATGGTATCATTTTGTTTTCCTGGCCGCATTACAACCGTTTTTAAAAAGGGGGAAAGTAAAGAACGCTCATAACACCAAGCAAGGGTAAAGTCTATGAAATTACTGTGACTGGTGAATGTTTTCTCAAAGGCCCGTTAGAATTTCATATATTTCAAAACCATGACCTGCATTCTCAAACTTACTCGTGCACCAGGCCTTTACTACCCAAGCAGCACTAAATGAGATGCCCATGTCTCTGTAACGAATACAACGCTGGTAAAAAAATGGCATTATTTCTTGATACACCATGGCATTTCCATAGATAATTTCAGGATTCTGACCAAGTTTATGCCACAAGTTCAGGATGAGTCATATGCACCTCTGTTAGGTGCTCAGCCATTGTAATCTGCTAAAAATACAGAGATGTCCCAGACATTCAGGTTTCCATTCTCAGTGTGTGGTAACCAAGAGGAAAAAATGGCTGGGATAGGAACCTCCCATTCCTTCTGAATCGCCCCACTGTAGAAGGCAGTAAACCAAAATGGCCTGAAAATGCAATTTGATGGCAGTGTGTTTCAAGATGGAAAAGGTTCAGCAACATGTGCCTTCTTCCCTTCACCCTTTTCAATGCATCTGCATCCCAGGGTGTCACGAGGAAAGGCCGGTATGGTGGGTAACGATGGGGCCTCTCTACTGCTACACAATCAAATACATTACAGTTTCTCTATTGTCCATACCCCTTTTGCCAACTAATACCCCACATAAATTTTCGCCCACTGAAGCAGAGCTGCCACACGTAGCACTGCAAATTCCAAACATTCTTTTTTTTTTTTTTTCTCCCCATTGCCTCTGTGAGCTTGGAGAATAAAGTGTAAATCTATTTGATTTGTCGCTGTGCAAAGGAACACACGTAGCAGTGGTATGGAACCACCGAACATGCCCCTTATTTCAGGGACAAAAAGGAAAAAAAAAAGCGTGCTTGCTTACTTGGGGGACTGTTCTACTAGTCCCACTCACTACTAAATACTAGCTCAGTGATTCATCACCAAAAAAGGATACTGGAACTCACAAATGTGAGGTAAGTTTAGCAGGGCTAGTAACTAAGCAGAATACTACTAATCAGGTAGGGCAGAATTGATCCCTACTTCAGTTAGTAAATTCATAGACTGCCATATTTCAAGCAGCAAAGCATTATTATTTTTCTAAGCAAAATTAAGGTCCGGTGTATGAAAAGACCAATTGAATTTAAGGATATTCATGTTTTCTCAAACTAACACATAGTTCCCTCTTTATGAGAATTCAGCAACCACATTTTATAAAAAGGGTCTTATGTTTTCTACTTCTTCATCCGTTATTTCCCCCATAAAAAATGCTCTCTTGACACAAAATATTGCTAGTGACAAAGATTTACTTCATAAGCAAATGATTTGTAGTCTGAAGCATCTTATAACTGGTTGATTACATTAAGGCAAATCAAAAAGCCAATCATTAAATCATTATAGCCCTAAAAATGCATCTCCTCATTTACTGCACACACTGAGCAGAACGTAGCCTGAAACTTTCAAGGAAGACCTGTGTACCTGGATCCCAGGTTGTACAGGATAGCTTGTACAATGGACTGATCCTTTGAGATGCTCTTTCACACAGGCAAACGGCATTACTCATGTCAATCAGGGCCATGGGATGCCACATTATAAAAAGCGATACACGACTCAACTCACGCTGAATGAAGGAAGCATCTACAGGAGATTTATCGGTGCAAGGCAGCATTGTCCCGTAGTGAGCACCATGACCTTGGCTAACCACTTCTACTTTCTACCTCCTTTTCCTCCCTTCTCCTCTTTGGTCTGCTCTGCCTTTGCTGCAAGGTTCCTGCGGCAGTGGTTATCTCTGGCTAGATACACAGTGCCTAGCACAAGAGAGTCCTGGTCTCAACTGGGGCCCCACAGTTCTACTGTAATAATAATAATTACTGATGAAAAACCCTTCACTATTTTCCTAAATTACAGGTCAGGTATCCAGTGCCCTGCTCACATTCCAGAGTAAGTAATTATTTTCCCTACTGAAAAATGCTTTGTACTTTAAAATTATTCTTCAGGTTTTCTTCTAAAAACTTAAGAGAAATTCTTGTTCAAAATGGCTTCTTTATTTCTGTCATATGATTTACTGTTCCTCTACACAGCTTTTTACCCACACAGCATGAGATGAATACACCAAACTGTATATACACACAGAAATAAAGGACCAGAAAAAAATATTCTTGCAACAATCCTATTTCATTCATCGCCTTCCCAAAATTCTTGTAGGTTGTTTTTTTGTTGTTGTCTGGTTTTTTAGGAAGGGTATCAGGGTATTAATTTTTTAAAATTCTTAAGAAAAGAGACAAATTATTCCTGTACCATGTTAAATTTTTAGTATCATAATTCATTTTAGAAGTTTTCTGTTTATGGAAAGCAGCACTTCGCATGCCCACACTGCAGACTGTCAAGGCTGCTCTGGTCATCTCAGGAGCAATCTTTTAATGTAATAATGAGCAACTGCAGGCTGTTTCTCATAATAATTAGTTCATGTGATAAACTCCATTGTCAAAAAATACTTCTGTTATTTCCACTATGTCTGACTAGACATCATCACAAGTACAAAACGTAGGCGATTAAAAAAATGTGTGTGTGCATTTTTATATATGTATATACATACATATATATATATGTGGGTTTACACCCTATTTTTAAAGTGCTTTAATAAAATTGATGACATTTGACTCCATAAATCATTTGCTTCCTGAATCCTCTCCTTCAGTAACTTAATTAAAGTAGCAATGGAAGCTTTACCACATTATAAATATAAAAAGGCATACAAACCCTAGACTTTTTTTAAAAAAATCTTTATTTTTAAATTGGATATTTAAATCTCTGAAACCTTTCTTTTCTAGAATGCTCAATTTCCGGTTAAAAACTTTCTTGGAACATCCCGATTCAATCAATTCCCCATATTTGCTACTTCTATTTGTAGCATACAAAGAGACCATATACTTTTTCCCCACCACGGACAATGCCAGAAGGGATTTAGTGTTAAATTTAAGTAACTATTCCATTTTATACATCATAACTACTTTAAAAGAAAGTGTGAGAGAGTTAAAGGATGACCTTAACTCAGATTGCTTTTTTGCTTTGATGTACTGAAATGTCCAAGTTAGAGATAAGAAAGTAAGAGCATGTGGGAAGGCTCCAGGCCACAGAGAACACAGATAACATGAAAGTAAGCGAAAGTCACTTGTGGGTTGTAACATCTGTGTGAGAGATGCACTGGCTAGGAGACAGCTTTCCTGCACTGCACCCTAGAGAGAAGGGGATCCACATCTAACACTGAGCATCATACAGCAAGACTGGCACTACAGAAATAAAAAGATATTAATCACAGGGATTTTTTAAAATAAAGAACAAGCAGCAGGATTTACAAACCATAGTGATGTCCTACCTTGCATTTCAATTAAATGAATAACTGTTGTATGAAAATGAGTTAAAGCTTATTTTTAAGGAGCTATGGTGTATATTTGAATGACATTTTCTTGCCCGTTTCATGACCATCACTCAGAATTATGCCTTTATTTCAGCAAAAAACTGCATGAAACCGTTATCACAGTTTTCAGAGACTAGATACTGATGAATTGCATCCCAGAGCATCATCTCAGTAGAGGCGATCACCCTGAATCCCCATTTACCCACTGTTTGTTTAAGCTAATTGGCCATGAGGCTCAGGTGCTACATCCTCATCAGAGATGAGTTTTTCACCACTTGCCACAGGCAAAGGATTTTCTTCTAGCTTGACTGACATCTTTAGGGCCTTTTTGTGTTTTAAACTGGAAGGGAAACGCTCAGTTCCTACACAAATGGACAGGAATTCATGTAGACAGCATATGAGACTGACAACTGGCTCTACTCTGAAATCATGCACGTGTTTAAACCTGACTTAGAGGCAACTGAGGAAATGAGGCACGAATGAGGAGGTGAGTTACAGTAGGCAGGAACCGCTCCCACACCTCACGGAGCTCTGGCATTACATTACACTCATCACCATTCCAAAAAAATAGGGTTTATATTGAAAGGATGGATTGCACGATTGTGAAATCTTAGCAAAAATGCTGCAGCAAGTGAGGTCTAACTGACTTCAATTTACTTATGAACTAAGCATTTTTTTTATTTAACAAAAGAGCATAGCACAGCCAAAGATTTGAGTGGTTTATGAGATTTTATGGTCTTTTGCAACCTCAGTTCATCTTCTCTCCTTCAAGTCTTTGGTGCCTAATCTCTAAAAAATGTTTTAGAAAGCCTTTACAGTTCCCTGACCTGTTCACATAGGACAGCAGCTGTCATAACATTTTCTTGCCCTCAACTGAGGGAAGGGCACTTCTGAATACTGTGTACATCTCTTGATAGCAGCACGAGTCCTAAGCTGAATTTTAATATGAAAGAATTAGTTATTTCAGAAGAAAACACAGGGTTTCTCTAGGACTTCTTTCTATTTTCCTGATGGTTGCACAGGGAAGTAGACAAGGTAACATATGTAAAGCAATTTTTTTTGCCCCAGAATGCACACATCACCTCTGGTGACAGCACGGCAGTAGAAAATGACCAAATGACAGCTCCTCAGCAGTCAGTCCCCAAAACAGAAGATGGGTAAAGCCTTGATACAGACCAGCAGGTATCTAAATCACTACTGCTCTAGCAAAATATCAGCTAACCAGTTCTAATTAGTTTTCATGTTTACTGAAAACTGTGTGAATGAAAAGAATAATTAAAATTGCTTCCTTCTGGAGTAACCCATAACGTTACACTACAGACAAGTGATGTGCAAAGAAGGGCAGCCCACAATTACTGCTGGCTTTGCTTCTTCAGCCTTACTGTCCTTACTTCTGGCAGTACTTTCATTGTCCTCAGAAATACTTTGCAGTCTGCTTTTACCTTTTGTGTTTACAGTTGTCTCTTACTCAATAACTTATTTGTTTCAATCAGATAACCAAACGGGATCACTTAGTTTCATCTCGTATTTTAATTGTTTCTCTCTGTTGCTTTTCACAGGACAAACGATATGGATGAACTTTCTTGGACTTTCTAAAGGGCCTCATGCTAGAGACAAAAAACATGGGTGCACTTCAGACACACACTGGTGTTTATTAAATGAGATTATTCCATTTCCAACACCTGGCTACAGGCCTTCCAGTATGTGCTCTGTGTGTGTATATATCTGTATATACAATATATATGTGTGTGTGTATATAGTCTCTCCAACAAATTTGGTAAGATCAAGCATTCTATTTTTCACAAACCATTTGAAGGAGTCATACCTAGCCCATACTGAGGAAGATACCACACTAATAACAGCTATTAGTCAAGTCCCTTGGGGAAAACTGATACTGAATCATAGTGACTTCACGAGCAGTCACATCAGGTGTGCTGCCCACAAAGCCACAGCTTCTGACTCTCCTTAAGATACACCCTACAACACGCAAGTTTTTCAGGGATCTGCTACGGGTTTATGAGGAGAGAAGAACATGCAGCAGTGTGTTGTTTTCCCTTCCACTTAGCCCCAGAACCCTACAGAACAAACCAAAAAAGCCTGATGTGTTTCTAAAGAACTGTTTAACTGCACAGCTACAGTGAACTTTTTTGCGACCTCCCCCCTCTGGCTGGCATTTCCAAGCTGCCTTCTTCATGGACTCAAGTGACAGAAGATTCATTGTTGCAAAAAAATGTTGTCAGTAGAAAATTAGCTGTATTAAGTAGTGTACTGAACAAGTGAAATCTTGCCAGTGTCAGGCCTGTTAAGACCATTAAAGGGACATTGTATCTAGAAAGGCAGGGACGGTTCAGCCACATGCTGAAGCCGAACAGACTCCAAACTTCCTCAGGGTCCGCTGTGTCCAGATCTGTTAATTTGCTTCGGGCTCCTCTCCAGTCCTTTTTTTTTTTTTTTTTTAAACAACAAACCCAATTTTTAAACATCTAATTCCCCTTGCAAGCAAAGGCTGTGAAAAGTTAGTGTTTTCTTGAGACAGAGCAGGGATGTGGGCAAGGAGTAGATCTGGCAGGAGGAGACTGCCCCTACCAGCATTTTCCCAGTGGAACTATTCCTGAGCAGATGGGATGGTTTGGTCTTCCCTGTTGCACTGAGGGGTAGAGACGCTGACTTTCCTGCATCCCCACGAAAGCACTGGCTATGAGAGCCCAGGCTATGCACTCAGAAAGCAGCAGCCAAGCTCTCCAAGAAGCAAACAAGCAGGATGAACTGCACATCTCGGGACAACTCACCCTTCCACACACAGAATTCTCTGTCTGTAAGCCTCTACAGTACCCATCCAGAGCTGAGGGATGTTGAAAATGGAAGACTGAACCAGGAAGGAAGGAAACAGGGACCTGGTAACGAAAAGGTCAACAGTACCTCTCCGCTAGTTCACAGTTTCTAATACTACGTTATACCTACATTTGACCACTTTTGTCTTGCTGCCTGGGAACTGGAAATCAAGACACGTCCTGCTCCCCCAGTAACAGAGATAAGGAGATATCTCAGAGATAAGAAATAGACCCAGAAGGGTGAGGCAAAGAGAGGGAAAAGGAGTTAAGGAAGCCCCTTCTGCTCAGTGGATGATACAGACAATTTTCCATTTCCCTCATGCTGTGGGAACAGAGGGTGTCCTCTAGCACCAGAACTTCCCCAAACATGACATTCAACCAGTCACGAAAGGAACGAGGATGAAGAAACCAGTAATGAACAAAAAGAAAACCCTTGAGGTTTGCATGCATGGAAAACAGTTACAGAGCTCTAGCGATCACTTACATGACACCTTCTTGGCCTTTCTAAAGGGCCTCATGCTGGAGACAAAAAATACTTTACAAAACTTTTAGAGAAGCTTCACTCACTGGAGCTCTTTATTGCAGTTTCAGCTACAGATAAGCTACTTCCAGCTTTTTTCTGATAGTTTCTACCAGCAGCTAAACCAAGTTCCCAGATGGCTGCAATGCCAAATTAAACCCATTTTTAAATTACAGTAAAAGGCTGGAGGGGTTTGGTTATTCAAAGAAAATTCACTCGAAGTACTTGTTTACTTTGCATAGATTCAAAAACCTCCAAAATGTTTCCCGCCAGGCAAAGACTTTCACTCTGAATGGGATATCTGGATAGCTCAGGAACACTCCATCCATCACAGCCACAGAAAAGTCTTGTCTTTGACTCCAAAGACTTTATTAGTTTCCATCATATTTACTACTTCTACTTTGAAGGTGGTGATCAATGAATTGTAGGAGTGAGCCGATAACAGGAAATGTCATTGGACTGCAGTTTATCTGAACAGATGACAATAAAAAAATGGCTAGATGTAATCTGAGAAAAAGTGATAGTGTATGACACACCTGAAGGGAGACTGATCATTTATTTTCCATGGTAATTACTCTAGAGCAGCAACTTCTCTCAAAAGGACCACAACTGAGGACCATTTTAATGAAGATACTGTAACTTAGTACCATATTAATTTGTTAATTAGCAGCTGTAGCTCTACTGAGGCTATTACTCCCCTAGTTTTCACACTTCTTATGGAAGTTTCCTGTGTGGATGTCAACCTTTTCACTGCATTCCAGCTAAAGCAGAAAAACTTACCTTGGCTTGGATGCTGCAAAACTAAGAACAACCTTCATATTTCAAAGCTTGCCTTTGAATCTTCATAAAAAGTGCTCAATCTTTTCTTGTTACTCTCTCAGCAGGTATTCTAGCTACTAATGTAGCTGTTTGTATTAAAAGTGGTATTAGTTTCCTACTGCATTTTGTCGTAATTTATATATTGAAGTGAGCTAATTGCAGAAACCACTTAATACTAACTAAAATAGCTCAGATTTATTTAATATTTGGAATAAAATATAGCTGTGGTTTTTCAGGTGGTAATTAACATGATAAACAAAATAAAAGATTACTTTTTAATGTTTGTCATTGTGTCGTCTGTTTCGGCAGAATGTAAAGTGAACCACTAGAATATGAATGACAGAGATTTGGATCACAAGCGTAACATTGGTATTTTAACAGCAGACTTACATGCCTGTATCCATTCTTGCCTTTAGGAGTTTCTCTCAATTTGTCTCACGTTCCTGAGAGAACAAGCTTGTGAGATGCCGAGATAGCTCAATTAAAAATCTGAACTTTTCCTCTATCTTAACTTGCAATACAAGTCACAGCCTAACCTATTCTGGACCCCGATCTTAAGACTGCTTTTTTGGCTCACTTTTATCATACTGGATTGTTCTATTATTTTTCTAATCTAATTATTCTACTAAACTTCAGTTACACAGAAAATGTGTATCTATGAATTGCTACAAGTAAAGCAATGTTCCAGAAAAACAATCTTGTATTTTTTTCCTTTGTTCTTACTGATGGATTACTTATGTCCCTTTCTCCTGCCAATATCCAGTCTTCGTGCTATTACAACCAAATTTTAGCACTTAGTAGAATGTAATTCTGAAACCAAGTCTGAAACTGACATCTGATCTATGCAGCATGGAGCAATCTCTAAACCCTACTACTGTATCATGTATTAACATTATTAATCTGGTGAATAAAGTAACCTTTTTTGGAAAAAGAAAAAAAAAAACCAACCGAAACACAACAAAAGCCCACACAACCACTTAAAAAAATATCCATTTTAGTCACCAGACCATGTTCCACATGCTAAACATTCTGTTTACAAGAGAGAAACACAGCAAAAGTTCTCATTATCCACTAAGGTCATTCAGCCCCAAAGGATGCTTCTAGTTAGAAAGGCAGGCGGTGAAAGTAGGCCATTCACAGATCTGTCCAGTAAGGGGTCAGTGTCGAACAATAGATTCTCTGCAAGCAGTTTCCCCTACATTTTGCCTCCCATAGCCTTCCCAGCATGTTCCTGGCACTTCAGAAAGGTCTGAGCGGCTTTCCCTGCACAGGGCTCTGCTAAAAACAAAATTATCTGTTGGAACAGATAATATTAGTCAAGATTTAAAACTCAGATGGGAACCATTTGCTTATTCAAGATAGTAGATTTAGAATAAAAACTCTTCCCAGAAACCTGTTACAGAGCAGAGCCGAGGGGAGTTTTGCAAACACGTAAACAATTAACTTTAAAGGGAATAAATGGAGCCTGCAGACTCCCATCTATACGCTGCTTGGAAATAAACAGACCGAAGCAGGAGTGGTGGGTAGTAGAGACCTGCAAATCTACAAACATAACATTTGGCAAGATTCCAGTTATCTCTAGAGGCTTAAGCAGAGCAGGTCCAGGCAAAATTTTACTGCAGTGCCTGATAACAAGAAGCGACAGTCAGTCAGTGGCTGGTTTACCAGGCAGTGTCAGAGAATAAATTGCAATTAGTAAGAATAACTTCAAACCAAAGTAGGGGAGAGAAGAAAATAGAGGATTTTTCATTTCTCCTAACAAGTGTTGCATATTGAATCAAGATAAGAATGGAAATGAACTCTTCACCTACTTGAATTCCCACTGGCTAAGGTATATAGAATAAATGATTAATTCCAATGTTGCTTGTCATCACATAAATTGTATGTTTAAGTCCTTGGACATTTACTACGTGGCTGTATTAACACTCCAAAAAGCTTCATTCATTTGTTGGTATAAACCACACTTCCAGTCTGCTTAATCTTTGACAGACAGGTCTCATTGTCCCCAAAATCCCTTGCCACACAATACAACAAAGGCTTGAATGACTCTGTGGGCCTGCTCCGCTACCCACACTGCTCCACGCTTCCTGCCCATATATCCCTGGAATTCATGACCATGCAGATTACTAAATTACACACTAGGCCAGGGATTAAGCGTGGCTCTTTGTATGGGAGCATCTGAGGTCTGGAAGAAGATTTTACCTGTCACGGTCTGTGCTCATTGGGCCTTGATGAGAGACAGAAGGAAGCAGTGCTGCAGAAGATCACAAACGCTGGTGCGTGATAATCAGCGATCTGTATATGATGACAGGATAACCTGACTGGTGCTGTCCTGCACACAGGTCTAGGGAGCTTTAGACAGACAAAAACCAGCCCACTACTTCCAAAGCCGCTCAGCAGCTTCTTCCCTCTTAAAATAAAAGGACCAAACGTGCCCTGTTCTGACAGACCGCAACCCAGATAACGGCCCTCACTGTACCCAACCAGAACTGAAATGTCTAAGGGCAAGGAATGTATCCTGCAGTTAAGCAAACATACCAACAAGCCAAAGGGAGGGGTATGGTAGCTCCTCAGTTGTTTTACATTAGTTGCTAATCAAAGCTGGAATAGCTTCTGATTACTTTCAGAACGCTTAAAGTTACATATCCAAAAAAAAACCCAAGAAAAAAAGCTTGAAATAATGGCATAAATTTAAACACCTCAAGGATATCAAATGCCGTTTATCCATATGTACATACAAAATTCACATTGCTCGTCCCTCAAAAAATCAGAAGTCTTTAGTGGGCTTTAATCTTGCTGTCCAGATAGGACAGAAGAGAGTGGTCTTTACCCAGTTACAGTTAGCTAACCATCTGTAAATTAGCTGCTTAAAGATGGCTGGCAACTCCAAGCTTTGGCTAAATCTGTTTAGAAGTTCCATAGTTGAAGATTTACTGTAGCCACGACACTATAATGATGAAAATAAGCATATTTTACAGAAAAAAGTTATCCTTTTTTTTTCTTTTTTAAAAGATAGTAGGTGTTACCACCTTGTTTGGTTTCCTTCTTTTTGTATGCATATTCTTAATTTCAAACACCAAATACTGACATCTTCCATTTTTTATTAGTTACGTTGATGTGGCCATACTGGTCTGAAAGATGATACTGCATTTCTCATTGTATTTTGAACTCACTTGGGAGCTCAGTGAATGACAGGAATTATCTAAAGCCTGTGAGATACAAAGTTCACAGCATAGTCACTTTTATGGGTTTGTTTCAGACCGCAAACTCTGCTAACAAAATACACCGAATGGGGACCAGTACAGCACAATGTAGTGATGCTTTGGTTCAGCATCATCCTATTACATCAAAGAGTAGTGTTACTACATGCCAACATGATGACATGTCATTTTAGAGGAACCAAAAATTGCCTCAGATCTGGAAATAGCCTCCTAGCAGCTCACAAAAAGTTGCCAACCCCCAGAAACCCTGGGACGACAAGCACTGGAAGTGGATCTGGTCTGCACAGACTCAGCAGGACTCTTTGGAAGTTGCTGCCAGCGCTCCTTTTGCAGCCAGAACAGCCACTGTTGAGCTACACAAACTACTCTAAGCCCTTTCCCTAGAGCCATCAGCTAGGGAACAATCATTAGACTGCTGTTTGAGAAAAATAAGCAAAGCATAATTTAAATGAATAGAGAAAACTGGCTTTGTATGTCCCTTGTTCATGAAGTGACTCCAATTTCAGTTAAACCACAGCTATCTGCAGCAATGTGTTTCCATAGGGTATTTTTGTTAAAACTTCACACCATGCTGTGCTTGCATAGTGTGTAATAAACTGTGCTATCAGCCACACATACATGCTGGCCCCCTTCAGACACCAGATTAAGCTGTTCATAAACCCTATAGGTATTTATAATGGCCTAATTTCTACCAGCAAGAGCAGCAAACCAGTGAAAATTAATTAATGCATTTGTATCTGGATGTCTGAATAAGTGTTCACTTCTATGGAGTTGCAGATCATACGAGGACCCCAGTGTCTTCTCACTGGCATCAATATAGGCAAATAATGACTTCAGTGAAGTACAGCCCTAATGTCAGAGACAGAAGAAACAGGCCCAGTATGCATCACCCCTCCACTGCCATCGCTCTTGCCAACACAGCTGATCTTTGCTTGGCTGAATCAGCATCAGCACAGCTATGCAAGCGTCTGCTGACCAAAGCCTGAGGAAGGCTAAAGGGCCAAGGCTTAAAAGCAGAATAAAGGAAAAAGAATCTGAGAAATAAAAGAAAGGAGAAAATGGTAAGAAATACAGAGGAGGCACCATTATACTGTCCACCTTCAGTCTGCAGCCCAAACCGTACACACAAGGGAAGCCCATAAAAGTCAACACACACTTCTACGTGTAGGTTAAGGTGAAGTGTCTCAACTTGTGGTAAGGAAACAGACTCTGTCCTTGTTCCCATCGTGAACCTAAGCACGGAGGATGCACATGGAAGACTCTAGCTAGCTGGCTTTTATGTGAATCTGGCGGCCACCTCCCTGCTTTTACTATTGCTCCGAACAATAAAGCCAAGAAACAGAGGCACACAAATACCGAATGGCAGTTTCACAGGTGGTAATTGTAGAGGCAGGCTGTGAGCCTGGGTTTCACCTTCCTAGCTCTCACAGAGGATGTGCCCAAGCACAAGACGTATGTCCTGAACACTGGGGTTTTACCTGTGTCTCAAAAGCTGCATCATCTTCTCTTTCTTTTCCAGAAACAAAATTTTTCTATCGACACACATACGGCTGCAGTGTGACAGCTCTTATCTGTCAGCTGGGATAACAGCCATTTTATCCTGGGGAAGTGAAATTTAACAGTCTAGAAACTTTGTCTTTGCTGAATAAATAAAAGAAAAATAAGTTTTCCTTGTCTTCATGTTACAAGCAAGTGGGGAAGAAATCTGGGACCTCTATTCTTCAGATTGTGATTTATCAGTAGTAAATCGGTATTACATAGTTTGATAGCAGTGTTTTTTCTATCACTACACAACTCTGGTGTTAACAGCTCATACTGTATTTGTTAAAGAAACAGCAAACTATTAACATTGACTATTTTCTTTTCCTCTCCACTGAAGCAATATGTGAAGTGCATATCCCTTTCAAAATATCAACAGTTTCAAAGACTTTTTTTGTAAGAATCTCCAAGTCCAGCAGCCTTCCATGAAAACAAGAGAGATCAGATACCCACCTGTATTTAGCACTTAGAAGGCCTGCACTCCAAAGGACAATATGAAGATCTCTCGCACCACTGACTGTAAGTGTATACAAATTATGTGATCTACATACATTCAGCCATCCAATAAGGGTCAAATTAGTGATCTACCTTGACATTAAACAAAAGAATGCTAAAACTTGACCCACGCTCTAATGATTAGAAATACGAGATGCCACAGCTTCTTGTGGTGTTTTTATGGCTCCTTAATTCTGTTGAGAGCCTGCATACCCTGAGAGCACCTTCACCTGGTCACGTATGGACACTGCTCACTCCACTCCAAGTCTGGAGTCAGCTCCAGGGCAGAGGTCACTTAAACTTACACGCTTGCCTGAATCAGACTGCACCAACACACTCTCAGGCTCTTTCTCCGGCTCATTGTCCTCGAGTGTCTTATCCTTCAACATTGCTTGTGTGTATACTGGGGATCATTTTATTTTAATTATATTGTGGATCCGTTAAATGGATCTTTAAACATCCCTATTATGTCTGCAGTGAATACTAAGTCCAAATGCTCCGCAGCTGAAAACAGATGGAACAAAATTCAGATCTGCCCTTGTGTCCAGCTACAGTTTGGGAAAGTTCCATGGTTTTGTCCCAGCTGTGTGCTTTTCTTCAAAAATCAGTAAATTTAGTGCTTAGAAGAAAAGTTCTTTAGTGCAGGGCTTTTTCTGTTGTTTATACAAAGCACAACTGATCCTGATGTGAAACTGAGGCCTCAGGCCCTGCTGTACTATAAATATTGAAAACAATCATCAGACCACAGAAACTACAGTCCTTGCACACATGCTCCTTTTAAAATATGAACTGTTTGGATGGTGTCTTCCAATTCTTCTGGAAACAGTGTTTTATCTCCCACATTAATAGAGCTGTTACAGGACAGATATACTTCTAATTTACTGGAATAATGTGATTCTTCTACAGAGATCATGTAAGAAATCTCTAGTACTTGTAGTAATATGAAAGTTCAATGTGAGGAAAAAGGACTCAAGTGATAAATAAGTAGAAAGTAATTGATTAAAACAAAATCTCTTCCACCATTAAAATTTCTGGTTAGGTGTCAACACAAAAGTATTGGGAAATTCTGGTATTTTTACACTGATATATCAAGAGGATAGTACCTCAAATAGTGTGTTGTGTGGCAAGGACCATAATAATTAAACTAAGCAGACAATTTGTAAATATACTTTTTGTTTAGACTGGAATGCAAATTTTATACAGCACATGCAACTCTTAAATCCTATCCAAACAAATCCAGGGACAAAGCAGATTTTAAGAGCACATACCTAGAACTGTAGGTTTTGTTTACTTCCAAAACTTGTGCAAAATATTTGGAAATTAATTTAAACATAGGAAGCATTAGCTCAGAATGACTGACCAGAAAAAAGCAAAGCACATTATTAGTCATAACTACATTTCATTCTTCACCTTGCAAGAACAAGGCTCTTTCGCTCTTGGAATACAGTGGTCAAAACGTTAACTCTGTAAAGCTAAAATCAGAACAAATGGTATACGTTTAGCAAAAAAACATAAACCGTACTAGTTATGACAAGCAAGTGGTGCTTGCTACAGTTTCGGAAACCCTCCAAAGTTTGTAACTTGAATAGCTAGTTGTGCTTAGAAAAAATTAGGATAGGGAGTTTCTGATAGGCAGTGGTATTTAGGAGCAAGCAAAAGACACTAGATCTTAGGAACCTGGGTAAATTTGTTCAGAGGCCATTCACATTCAAAGCTGCCAAAGACCTCAGGCCACTGTACTCCAGAGAAACAGTTAGTGTTCTTTTATGTTCATATCTCATGGTGAAGTGAGCAGATACTTGCTGGAGGTGAGTGCTAATCACAGAAGCTCTTAGATTTGAAAAATGACTGGACAGCAGCAACTCTTCCAGTGTAGTACAGACTGAGCAAGATTAGAGAGCACACTAAAAAACCACTGGCCATGGCTTAAAGCTAGGGCTCTCCAGGCTCCCTAATGCACAGCCGAGCATTACTACACGTAAATAACTAGCTTTCACTTTGAATAGCTATAGCTTTTGTTCTACAGATCAGTGAAGCTTTTCACTCAGGCTTCCGTAGTTTAAAGAACATTAAGGTTTTTGCATGTTTCTTCAAGTGGTACAACTGTTTAACATACAGGCAATCTATTTTTCAACACCAAGAAACCAGATTATTCCCTGTAATACAAATTCAGGCTTTTTTCTGCTTTCTGCCTAGTCAGTGAAACTGTTCTCACACTAGTCTCTACTTCTGGACATCAGATTACATATGTATAGTTAGCCAAAAGATGGAAAGGAAGACTTCTCTTAAAAAAAGAAAATAATGCTTTACATAGCCAGCACACCTGTAACACTGTGGTCCAGGAACACATTCATTAACTTTTTTTACATAAATCTAGAGTAGCATCACTGAAGTCAACATGTGACTTCTTCATGCTAGCAACTGGTTTTCACTAGTGTAAAGAAGAGACCTCCAACAAAGCTAAACCAGGGCAAACTGGTATTTCTCTGACATTTCTGATACTTCTCTGAGAAGTGTAGGAATGCAGCAGAACCAGAGTGAAATCAAGATCTGGTATTCATCAATATTTTGTTAATCACAATTTTAGAAATTTTCTTCTAGAACTGATACTTCTCCATTTAAAACTCTTCTGTCATACACTCAGTGAGCTCTTAATCTTTAATTTGGAAAGCTGAAGCAAACTTTCCTTAAGACCTCACTAAATCCCAGGTGTTCTGGATCTTCCCAATACAACTATACTATGAGGTGCAAAGTAAACAGTCTAGTCCACGTATAAATATTTAGTAAGACACTCGCCTCTGCAGCAAAATGGAGGTAACTTAGTGTTCCCTATTTATAATGTAAACAGATTAGTTGCATGACACACTGTTAGTACAAACTTTCCTTGACTATAAACATTTGCTGATGTATTTCACCAATAACGTAATGTATAGGAACAGAGGAAGGATATGCTCTGAAGAGCTCATGTGGATAGGGTCCAGTTCTGCAACCTCCTCTCACCTGACAGTGCCTTTTCCCGAAGGCTCTTGAGACAAGTTTCCTGTGCAACATGTTTCTTTCTATTGGCAAAAAAGAAAATGACCCCAGCTAAAAATCACTGGCAGACACCAAGAGAAGATGCTGCTGTGCTTCACATATCCCCACACAAAACAGATGCTACCACACTCACGATGTTCTGCTTGCTGAAGGACTGGGTCACCAGCCACTTCTAAGAGGAACCTGCAAACTAAACAACTTCAAACATGTTCACTAGCTGCTTGAGGAAAAGTTTGTTCTGAAGCCCTAATCCTGCAATGTCCTGAATGCCCTCAGCTGTTGTTCATGCTTCTGTGTCTTCAGCCAGGCTGTCCATGGTATTACTGGATCTGGGTCTGACAATGACAACTAGTGCTGACGATGACAGAAGCCACGGCAGGAAAAGCAGGCCAGTTTAGCTTCCTTCTCTCAGTCTCCCTCTCTTTGTATTAACATTGCAAGCGTCAGTGCCTCCCTACAGCTGTTGTTATTGTTTACAAGAACTCACATTCCAGTACCTGAGTCAGAGTGCAAGGTAACTTGGTACCAACAGTGCTGGAAAGCTTCCCCTGGGCAACCTGGCTGTGCCCAGCCATCAGTGTGGACTCAACGCCATCCAGCTGAACCAGGTCCCCTCTTTGCACAAGGGGTGACCACAGACTCCCTTGTCCTCAGTGCTGTAGGGAATAGAAAGAAAAGGCTCCATAGTAACAGGGAGAGTGACAGCAGAGGCACACACTGAATTGGCAGGTACATTCAACTGGGAGATCATGTCAGAATGCAAGGAGTGACGAGTCCTTCCCACTCCCTGGAGGTGACCAGCACAACAGGCACTGCCTGGTCACTGATCCAGCAGAAGAAATAAAAGAGCTATGCCTACCACAACAGGTCAGCAGGAGACCGATGATACCGAGATCCAAATCCCATTAGTATTGGAAACAAGGAACTCTATTCAATTTCAGAACCCTTCTTAGAGGGTTCTGAAAAACCTCAGCCTAAAGCCACAAGAAGGATTTGCTAAGGACAATTCACACAGGACCAAGAGCAGCCAAAAATTTTGAGGTATTAAAAAATGTACTATTTCCTTCCAGAAGGTACTTCTCATTCCTGTGTCACTCTCCTTCAGGCAGAGATCACTGAAAGGTGGGCGGCAATACATTTCCTCTCCCATCTCTTGTATTAATTCTATTAATCTTCAACAAAATCAGACCATTTTTGTGTGGCCTTGTGATCTGAGATGGGATGAAAAGACAGCAGGTCTGTCAGAGCTTTTTCACATGCAAATTTTCAAATGCTGGAAACCGTAACACAGTAGAACCACACTGGCCGCAGTGCTCCTTAACTGATCAAACACGGAAGAGAGGTAGCTTCTTCACAGGGGATATGTCCATTGCTGATCTGCTGAGGGGATGGAAAAGCAGCTACGAATCCTGAAGCATAAGTCTCATAATCCCCCTGTTTGCAGTTTACTTTACATCTATTCTTAGACAAACATTTCCACACGCAAAATAAGTACATGCAAAAATATTTAAATATTTTGTTGAAGTGAATCAACTTACATTTAATATCCCAGAGGATTATTTTAAGAAATAACAAGCAGGACAGGCAGAACCTAAATTATTTACACTGCCATGTATCTTGAACAGGCCTAGTCAGCCTCCTGGGGATGGTCATTTGCCATTCAAAAAGCCAATTTTTCATTGTGTGTGCCCATGATTCAATTTAGTTTCTGAAGTCAGGCCAGAAACAGAAATTATACACTTATCAGGAACCGCAGCTCCCTTTTTATTAACAGAATTTCCATCCTCAAAAAAGGACTTGGCTCTTCTCTGAACTAACCTCTTTATTTCAAGTGCCAAACACATAAGATAGATCAACACCATATTTTGAGTGTAGACCTGACTCCAAGCTGAAGCCCGCACTTAGCCAGCATCCAAGCAGGCAGATGCATGTGTCTGCCTAGTTGTAGGCTTTGGTTAAGTTTGGGTATGCATCAAAGGAAAATACCATGCTCACTCCCATGCAACTTGGAAAAGACAGGTCCAAACTCCTAGCCTGAACCATAAAACTCAGCATTCCTTGCTGTTACATAGCATAACTGGCGTGGAAATTAGAAGCAGTTGCAGGTCCTCTCTAAAAGACACAACTTGCATGAAATGAGCACTGATGGGACTTGTGAGCTACCTGTACTCTTGGCAACCTTATCGTAGGTGTGCCAAGCCACACAATGCTGCCTTATGCAGCTTCTGACCTATGCTCCTGAAGGCAGTCCACTCAGCCCTAGGATGAACAGCCGAGACCAGCAATAAATGGAAATAGGGTCAGAGAAACATGAAACAACATTTCCAAGGTAACTTTGCCAGGTCCTCTAAGAATTTTATGGCTACAGTCTGAAGCACTGTAAGCAATCCCTATTAACACAGCTGGCTACCAAGGTAACAACTGCAGCTGTACTATTAACAATGTGGAAACTGGTCATTGTTTTCTTTTCAGTACCTTCACAATTACCAAATACGGAAGGAACTGTGATACTTGTTTGTGCTCATGTACTTACTAGGCAGAAGCCAGTTGTACCATATGCTTTCTAATATATAACAAAAAAAGTGATTAAAAAAAAATTCCTACAAACTGGGCTTCAGGCTTCAAGTCAAATATTTTTAATCTAGTAGGCTTTACTTATAAGTACAAAGAGGAAATATGAACCAAATGCTGAGTTTGTTAGTAAAGCATAAGTGAACAAAAAGTAATTATGTATACTCCAGACAATTCTTATCAGAGGTAAGTCAGTATTCCTCAAGAATTTTTATTTTTGTTTGTCAGAGTTATTTGTTTCTATGTCCAGCTAAAACAGAGGAAATTTAATTAAGTGCAGGATTATTTGAGGAGGATGTTATTTTTTTAAATGAAACACACTCCTGCTTGAATTTCCCATGTGCCAAGAGATGCATTTACTGAAAAAGTGTAAGACAGAAGAAAAGAAAAAAATTAAAGACTCTGTAAACTGCATTTTCCTCGGCAGGTCTTTAAACACTGAAACATCATTGAAACAGATACAAGCACCACCACAATTGCTCAGAAGTCATTAAGACATTTTATGAAATAACAATAAAAATCCCAAACCCATTTTGCAAGGGCAAGGAAACCACTTTTAAACACTTCTCCTGATGTGGCACGGCAAGTCACAGCCTGGGAACACAGCAGGACTGTGCTGCTCGAAGAGGAGGTCTGGAAAAGATCACATATCTGGAGGTTTCAAAGAAGCCTATTGCACAAGATGGAAGGACCACTCCAGCTTCACCACCCTTGAGGGACACATAGCTTGTTTTTTTTCTCCAGGGCAAACTACACCATGATACAGTAAGATAGGAAAAAAATCCAATGCTCCTTCTTTCTCCCTGCCCGTTCCTATTTTTTTCATCTGCTGAAGAGAAAATCTTTAGCTCTCTGAAGTCACTGAACTAATCAAAAGTTCATCAGGAACTTGTGCGTGTTTCTAGTAGCCAGCTCACAGAGCTGCTCCTGAAACCTCCTCCGAGAGTAATGCCCTGCACTGGAGCTCAGTGAAGTATGATGGACACTGTTCTGAAACGCCACATCTACCCAGCATGGTCACAAATAAGTACCATTTGCAACAGAAATTAAGTCTTCATTTTGCAAAGGAGATTGGGTTTACAGAAATGCACTTCCTTCAGCTATAACATGCTGCCAACACTACATGTAGCATTCACACAGCTTCTTTTAAAAAAGTGTGAAGAAAAATACAATAGGAGATATTTCTCTTGAAACCACGTCCCTTATGCAGAATTCACATAAAATGGCCCACATAAATGGTTGTTTGAGGAGCCATTCTTAGAAGTCTTAAAGCAATTTGTTTTAAAGGTTTGAAAATTGAAATCTTGGCTTCCTTACAGCTGATGGGAAATCCCTCACTAACACCCGTGGAACCCAGCTTTCCCCTTCAGCACAGACTGAAGAGTTCATAATTCTGGTAACAACAAAGCATGTGACAAAGACAAGGCACTGCTTACAGCAGACACTGTCTTATCAAAATAAATAAATCTAAAGACATCTAAATGTGGTACACCTGATGTGCTCGTGCAAGAAAAAATAACGCACAATATGCAGCTCCATTAACACTGTGAAGGAAATCCTGACTGCTTTCTGTCACCCAGTGCACAAAATAAAGCTGCCGTAAGCAGAACTGTTATTCACCCAAACGTTCTCAGGAGTTAACGCACATTCCGGCTGATAAAAAAGAAGGGAATGGTTAGAATAGATTAGTTCAGGTTTTAGTCCTGATGTTAGAAAAACAAGCGAAGTTTAATTACTTCACTGCTCTGGAAAAAGTCTGGAGATAACACTTATGTCATTTATTGTTTCAAGAGAAAACACTAAATCTTAGGAAAATTTCATTTAATGTCCCAGCAATACACATCCAAGCCTACAAGGAACCACTGGGTATCCCACTGCTAGTTTTGTAATGCTTTTGGATTTACAGCTCAAGTGCAGCTGGAGTGATACAGGGAATGACCACCTGCTGCTTTGATTTTGCATGCAGACTTTATTTATTTATTTTGAATTACTGTGAGACAGGCTGGGCTATATTTCCACTGCTAAGGATATTCCAAATGTTGATATCCTCCAAAAACATTTTGTACTCTTAGGAAGACATGCCCTAATTAAAATGAGACAAGAATAAGTTCTTCTGCTATCTTTTCTTTGACATGTCTAAGTTTGGAGAGAAAATATACTCCAGAAGAACTAATTAACTATTTTCAGAAGTCTCTTATTAAGGAGTACAGAGTGCTAAGTTTTCAGTGTTTATTTCGAAAGATTTTCTATTAAGCCACCTACTTTCCTGAAAATACAGTTGAGTAAGTAACAGATTTCTTAACTAGAACTTGAGAAAACGTATAACTAAAGTAATTCTCGTGGAGTGAAAGCCCTTTGCAGCACCAGCTGTCGCCTACTGTATGCCTGTAACTGCCCTGCGCTGCAGGACTTCCCCCGTCTCAGCTGGGATCCTCAGTCATTAGTCATCATAATAAAAGAAATGCCACAACAACGTCATGTAGGTATTCAGAATGGCCAACACAGTCAGTATCAAGGGAAATCAAGCTTCACAAAGAAGAAACAAAACCTGTTTAAAAAAATTGCTGAAAAGTACCCATTACCTATATTTCTCACATAAGAATATCCCGATTTACATTCCAGCTGTTCACAAAGAGTGATTCACAACGACAGGGTAAGCAGTCCTCAATTTATTTGTAGAAGTACATTAAACAGTGTTCCCAGTGAAAAGATTACTGATAAGTGTGCACTGATTCACAGGAAGGGCTGAGGGTAAGCATTACTGCACCACTCCAAAAAATTGGGAGCTAGTATGCTGTACGTCTCCCGGGAAGTATCTGCCAAAGTATACAAGCTATAACTTCTCCACTCTAGAGTGACATCACTGCTCATCAATCCAAACCAGTCATCACTACAGTTAAGGGTTCAAGTTACAAATAATAAATCCATTATAAACATAAACCCCCAACTTCTACTGAAAAGGATTATTTATGAATCTTGCAACTGCAGAAGGACAGGATGCCCAGATCCAAGACACCGCTTTGGTTCTATGACCTACGTTCATTATGTCTAACGCACAGGTACACTCTGAAAATAGGCTACATACGGTGACTTTGCCTTGCACAGCATGGGCTCTGCATGTATCCTGCAAGAGCTTACAGGTCTTTTACACCAGAATCTATTCCCTAAGTCTAGCAGTTCCCAGAAAATGTCGCTATCCAAGAATATCCTGGCTGATGCTTTTCTTATTTTTTTCCACGTTTAGAAATGTTGATTGTATTTTCGGAACCTGACAGGAAATGGAAATACCCAGACACAGAAGCAGGCAGATGTTGCTGGTCTGGCAATAGAGACGTGAGCAGAACAAATCCCGTGCTGAAGTGGATTTGCTGCTGGGCTAATACACAGGCCAGCTTCAGAGCAGGTGGACAGAACACAGCTCAACTAAACAGCAGAACAAGTTCTGCTATACTGTTCCCGCAGAATATTGTGGATGTGAACACAAATCTAACAGGTCTATCTTCAAAGGTAACAGCTTTATACAACTTTGAAAGACAAAATTAAGCGCAGCATTGCATCACCCTTAGGGCTAACACTAGGTACTAAAAAATTCTTCAGTTACTGTACACTGAGAATTTAGCACATGCCGAGTCATTTTATTACAGAGCTTTCTTTGATCTTTTTTTAAAAAGTACAAGAAGCTTTAAGAGACAACCAGAGATTTCTTTTTTTATAGTCCTTCAAAAGTTGTGCATTGTTTGTACTGTATTTATTATGGATTAAAACCATACACCTTTAAATTAGCGTGACTTTCTGTTTATTAGTTTCGGCAATGCCGCTGTTTTGAGAAAAAGAACAAAAAAAAACCTTTCAAAAATTATCCATTATTAAGGACATTTGTTCTAAGCTACTTTTCAGACTACTAAAACATTCCTTTTTCCAAATCAAGTAACTAGACAAGATACGAGATACAACTCAGGTTTCTCTTTCTTGTTGCAGTTCACACCTTTCCTCCAAGTTTTCTATGTTGGTAATCCAGAAGTTCAATGAAATATGTCACCCATAAAATCAGCTTAACATCAGATAGCTGTGAAAATATGCTTGTTCTGTCTAATGGATTTATGACTTATTGGAGAGCAGCAGCGAAAACACCCCCAGTCAACAGCTTAAAAGGAGACTGGCAAACACCTGAGTTTTCCTCCTATTTTTGCAGAGTTAGGTCGAGGGAAAGGTTAATACTCTTCTTTATCTTGTTTTACCAGCACCTCTCTTTTTCCACGCTTAAGAAACCTGGGAGTCCTTCATACAGGATCTTTTAGAAACTGCTATTTTCCCCTCAGCCATGCTGCACTCTCATTCCTACACACAAGGTCAGAATGTACCATTCCTGCCCACTGTTCCCTCATCTTTCTTAAGGGCTATGTGCCCCATCATGTTAAAGCTATTTTTAGTACGATTTATACTTACACCAGATTCTCAGCCAGACTGTTCTGTATCATGAATGCTATTTGTTCATCCCTTATTCCTACTATGTTCTGTTATTTGGATGTTCCTTTATTTGTCCAAATTAAAGCTATCATTCCTTTTTCTTCCTAGTCAGATCTCTTACATGAGACGCCTATTGCAATAACAATCCCTGGGTTTCGTTCCTTTCATTTTCTTCATCATCAGATGTTCAGAAAGTCAGTCCTGATGTTCTCCTGGACACCAGCAAGCACACACGTTCCGCATTCACAAGGAGATGGCTTCTTCCCGTTTTCCTAGCCTATCATTCACGAACAAGCTATAGCCTATTTGTACCAATCTTGCGTTTATTCTGATAACCTTTGTAATGCTGATGAAGCTTGGGCATAGACTAAGCTTTTCAGTTCTTTTTCATTTCCTAAAATCACTGACTTTTTTTTACTTCTTGGATGATCAAACTGTTCCCTCTCATTATTTCATGCCCCTAGAGTAATTCCCACCTACTCACAAAATAGCCCATTGACAAGTCATCTTTTGTTTTAAACTTGCCAGACACTGCCATACAGAGGGATCAGGTAACACACTCCAGAATCCTCCAGATGATTCTAAGGAATAAAAACTAATTTTGAAATAAACTGTATCGCACCAATAATGCATACATGGCATTGTAATTCAGACTCCCTTTCTTATTTTTCTTCTTGTATTACCTTTGCCAAATTCAAATAATGACTAGTTATTTCCATTACAGGTACAAGAGCTGTTATATACCAGAGTCAAAAAGAAGCATTAACCTACAGTTACTTCATAGGTCTTACTCTTTTGCTGTAGGTATACAGGTCCTTTTCTCTTCTGAAGCAGAGAAACTGTCTCCAAACAGCTTTTCAACCTCACTCACCATGGAAAGCTGAGAAATTTCAGGATGTTCTCCTGTCTTCTGAAATGTATGATCTTCTATCAAGAAAAGCTGTGATTCGCACTGAAAATACTGCACATTTTTCCCAGAAAACAGGGATTGACAGCTAGCCTGGGGGACCCATGCACTTGGCTTTGCTTCCAACTAATTGGCACTACAGCCTCTTTTACCACTACAAACACACTTTTGCCTGGTTAACCATCTTCATTGTGTGCTCTATCTGGCTGCAGGCTCCATGACTGGCGTACTTCCTGCCTATCTGTTGCCTAATTAAGTTTGCTTTGTAGTAATCCCTGCTGTCGGCTGTTTTCATGGCTCCTAACCTGTCGGCCAAATCTCTTAGAACTGGGCCTTACTCATAGATCGGTTCTCTGATCCTTCTGCTTCCAAGAGGCTGACCTACTCAAGAGATCACACTGAAAATCTGTCACACCTTTCAGCCACTGCCAATGGAAACTCTTTAAAAAAAACTCGTTTCCACAAAAGGTATCTCTACTCATTTTAAGAAGCTTTAAAAAAAAAAAATATTACCAGGAACACTCTGAAACAATCACACTGAATTAGAAGATGGCCAGGTTTTGGGATGGGGTGAGAGGAGACAGGTATGAAGAAAATGAAGTATTAAAGAGAACTTAACCTGGAGAAAAAGGCTACTAAGACACAGTCTAGGTGGCAAATCCCATACGCGAATTATGTAGAACGTGATGGAAGAAAATGCCGATCGGGTAATTTCAAGGCATGATATAAGTTACCTCTTCTTGTCTGTTAACTGCTTGGGGAGGAAAGGGCAAAGTCCTGTGCCACTTTTCACATGTAAGAGGGCTTTAACCACTTCCTTTTAACTGAGACATCATTGCAGGACTCATCAGAAAAAATCCTACAGCTGTGTTTCATGTGTTTCAAAGACTCATGTTAACATTTGCTTTTCCTGTCCTGGGCAGGACACCACAGAGAGTTTTCTTTCCACAGGAATTCTTAGTTGTCTTTCTGACTGCACGGTGAAGTGGCTGACAGAAAACAACTTTAAGGACATTTACAACTCTTCACCTATTCTGAATAAACGAATGAACAAGAGAAACTTAAGGGCAGATGTTAGTCCTGGTCTAAGGAGTCACATGGCAAGTAAACATCACAGATTTGTCAAGCACTCCATTCTAAAGCCAAGAAAGGCTTAACAACTTAAGAAAAGACTTAAAAAAAAAAAAATGGATATGGGGATGTTTTTACTCTCCAGTATTTAGGAAGCAGGGGGGTTACTAGGAAACTGCTGTTGAACTCTTTGGTTTGTCCATATGGATCAAATCTGCAACACAACTCGTCGTTTTGGGTCTTTGAGAAAGTGCCACAGATACAAAGCTGGAACAGAAGGCCAGTCATGGCAGTGCTGCAAAGAAGGAGGGAGAAGGCTGGTCTGGTTTTGTCCTCCCATCTGTCTACACACATAAAATGAAATCAGTGGGAGTGATGGCATTGGCTTCAAAGGGAACAGTACTTTACTCACCCGTATTACTAATGGTAGCTGTGGCAGCTTGTATAAGCAGGAAGTTAGAAAGTCTCTATTCCAGGGCAACATGCCTGCACACTCAGCTCACAATGCCACCATCAGAACAGAGAGAAACCTGGTTTACTGCGTCTTCAGATGAGGAGGGCATATCACAGTACACGGGCAGGGCAATCTGACTCTACCACCAGCTGACCACGTGGCTTTCAGTAGCCATCTCAGCTTAAGTCCATACCAATAAACACCTCACATTTGAGAAGCACAATTTGAGAAAATCAGAGACTTTTTTTTTCAGGCTAGAAAGGAGAAACGGAAAAGACATTCACTGTATAGCAAGACTACAGAACTTCTTCTCAAGCTAAGACAATTCACAGCATTGCAGGATGCAGCAAGGAGCTTTTTAAATGCTCCATTTGCTCCCAAAACACTGGAAAGACTTTAAAATCCTGATTTACAACTCACATGAAGCACAATCACTTGAACAGTGAAGGATACTCCTTTGCTGGGCTTTTCCAAGCCATCTGGAAGTGCTCTATGGAACACAGTCTGAGGACCCACGTTCTGGTTGATTTCAAAAGTAAACACAGGTCCCCACTGCAATTACAAAATATGCTGCCCTTGCAGGCAGATTTAGAAACAGTTTCAGGTCACAGAGTCACCTCAGGCACCCTGGGGATACAGCAATGCTACGGTTTCTGGTTCGTTTTCAAAGCTGTGGAAATCTTCTTAATGGGATACGTTTCCTAGAATATATTTAGCCTCATTTAGTGCACACGTCCTTTTGGCCAAAGTGCAAAATAAATCATGGAAACATGATCTGCTACCAGAGACTCCTTGGTTAGCCTGCTTGAACACAGTTGATCACCATTACTGAATGCTACGACGTCTGTAAGATAAGATGGGTGCCTGTCCCCTTGAGAAGTCTTCACAAATGTACTCAAGATTATGAAGGATGATTTAAGACTGTACATATGAACAGGTTTAGTCTTGATACCCATTGCATAAGGGACACTTTCAAATGCAACGAGATCGGTTTTGTTTATGTTGTTTTAGTTAGTACATGATGTGGTTCTCATTAGAGGGCCAGACTCAAATGTATTTAGGTTGGGTCAGGAGGACACGTACAATAATTGCTTAACGCCACATTGGCAAAGTTAGTAATAATCTTGGCAGTTGTTAAAAAAGCAGCTGGCACATAAGTTGTTTGAATTAACTATTACCTCATTTTCTCTCCAAATATTGCCAAAACTTTTTAATGACAGTGAACAGATGGTCAAAATTTTTCAACATTATAGATAATCCTCTTCCCAAATCAAATGATGGCATTTTATTTGTTTAACCAGAAGGGGATTTGAACACAAATTAGACATAATTTACATATGTTCCATGACCATTATTGACTAAGGGTGAAAGTACTGCAATATTGTCAAAATTGCAACACATCAAAATAATTTAAAACAAGCTCTTACATTGACATTTGGAGGGGAAGGGTCTAGTTGCTGGCTGATTGCTAGTGTGCAGAAGCCTCGGTACACAGCAGCCTGCCTGCCTTCCTAAGCTGCTGTGCACGCTCAGTTACGCTGCAGTCAGTCCACTTTAGAGTTCAACCCAAGATATCAGACAATCAGCTGGTATAGAAAGAATGATGAGGAAAGGAGAGAAATCCGACAGGCTGATCAAGTCTCTTACATGAGGTAGACATCACACAAAAGTCCAAGACTTTCATCTTCAGATACAACTAAAAGATACAGAGAGATAAACCACAGAAAAGCAGGTCAGGACAATAGTTTATGAGCAGTGTTTCCAGACACCAGTCAGAGAGGAGACTGTAGCTTCTTCTGCTCTAGACAGAAGAAATGTGAATTGTTGATGTGTAGACAGGAAAGAAACTGAATTAGACATATTTTAGAGACTGTCAGAAATTGATCATAACATGTCATGAAGAGACAAGTCAAGGATGGCATCTAAGACAGCTCATTGACTGAAAAGATGCTGGTGTTGACACAGCAAAGAGAAGAGGAGGAAAAGCAGGACTTCATTAGAAACAGGACATTGGCTTCCAGCACAGTGAGACATTTGTAAGGACACTCGTGCAGGTCTGATGGGACATATAGCTGATGGCAGAGGGAGACAAAAGAAAAACAGCTCACTATACTGAGACAATGAATGAATAAATAGAAAAACGGAAGAGAGGAATTGTGAAAGCTACCAGATCCAAGCCCTTGAGGTTTGGATACAAAATTTTAACGAAGTATTTTCAGGGACTGCGGCACAGCAATTGGACTGGAGGTTGCCTATAAAGCAAGGGGAAAGAAGAACCTGCAATAAATCAGAAATTATGACAAAACATACATGTAGCCTCATCCAAAGTTTTGGGTTCTTTGGCAACAGCAAAAAATAATCTGCTATACCTATTTCTAAGAGGAAGGATCCTATACACAAATCTTTGGGTGAAGGTAACAAGGAAAGAAAGCCAGAAAGCATGGCTTCACAGATCGTTTTAAACTGGATGATGAACTCACTGCAGAATTAAGCAAAATTTTGTCCCTACCTGAATTATCTAACCTCCTTTTCTAAGCTCACACTAACTAGAGAACTTGATTCCATGTTCCTGTACATGAAATTCAGTGGCATTTGCTACTGCATGCTGTCTTGCTTGACCAAGCTGAAAGATACTACAGGAACCAGCAATTACGACCACTGTTAAATGGCCAACATTTCTCAAGAACTGCGATAATGCAATAATCCTTCATTCTCTTGGATGTGAAAAGATCTTTATAAAAATACCTACATAGTTTTCTCAGTATTACCTCTACCAGACTGATTATTTGTGGTTAGGTGAACTAAGACAACATTTAGAACTGGTCATATCTTGGCACTGTCCGTTTGAAGGAAATGTCAACATCTCATAGTCTGGCTTGATTTTAATTGATATGGCAGGCCAGCCTGCAGGCCACAGATATTGAAATGGCATCACTATGTCCTGCAGTGCTTGTCAAGCCAGGTAGTAGGAAGTCACATAGAAACAGAGAGAAGTTTGAACCAACAGCTTAACAGAATTTTGTCTCCAGCAAATATGTTTGTGTAAAACACTTCTGCAAAAAAAATTCATTTTGTTGAGTCAAGACCTCCAAAGAAATTGTGTTTCATCAGGAAATCCCTAAACTGTTCCAATTAGTGTTTAACCAGCCAAAGCAGAATTCAGCAAACATTAAAAAATACACGTTGTAATTATTACAATTTCACAGCAAAGAAATGTCAACCAATCTTCAACTAATTATCACAAGAGAGGCACTTTGTACACCCAGTATTAAGTTGAGGGGATTAGTTCCAGACAAAAGTTAAACTAAGATCTCTTGCCAATGCGACATCAGTTTATGCTAGATAACAATTAGATTAAATCATCCAAAATTCTGACCTCACGTTACACTGTTCAGTGCATGGATATTGGGGATCCGTCTATCTTTTCTAGCTTGTTTGATTTGCAGTAATTCTATCAAAAACTCTTTTGATTGCCCACAGATAATTCACACTACATTTACTGTTATCATTTCAAGCTCAGAGAAAACCTGTCGAATATCATATATCACTGGGTACACTAGCCTTTATTTCAGATAGTGACTGCATTTTTGGGCAAAATCTCCCAATCTTACTCAATCCCTCCTACTTACTGTGCTCTCCTTCACAATGCAGTGTAGCCTTGAAGTACATAGGATTTCTTTTGAGTAAGGCTAGGTCAGGAGATGGGGTCCACAGCATACCTGATGCACCCCAGTGGTCCTTCACTTCATGGGACCAGACTCTGTTTAGTGTAAAGTGTCCCACCATGTCCTCAGAACCCTGACTCATTCTACAGACACACTCCTGTCCAAAACCAACAGTTGGCCGAAATAGCCTGTGTGGATTTTTTCTGAGACAGGAAAGAGGTTCTATAATGCCATCAATAGTTTTCTAACTGATCATACCATCATATTTTAATGAGCTTTAAAGAATACATGATGCATAAGATATATACACATTATTTGACATGATCACATATCATAGGAAAAAATAAAATATAATTGGTAACATCTAGCTCTCCCAATTTACAGCAATTCTAAGCTGTAAAAGCTGCCTGGGACAAGGCAAGCTTGTCTCTGCCAAGTACTTTGTGGAGCCTTTGAAACAATTTCTGAATTTTTTCCCTTGAAAATCTTTTGGTGGGGGAGGTAAGGACAAGACTTAAACAGAATGGAAAAATGAAAGATTAGTATCAGCTGAAGAGCTCCAGCACATGTTGAGCAAAGTTTAAAACAAACGCTAATGTTGTTATAAATTCCAAGATAAGTGAACAGGCATCAGGAGAAGATATACATGCAACAAGGACTGTGTCTGCTAGTTTATCTTTGTAAGTGTTTGAAAGCAGATGACAGTATATAAAAACAAAAAAGCTAACACTATCATAAACAAATGTAAATGAGCTGCAAAGATGAAATGGTGCAGTATGGCTACTATATAGTGCTTCTTGAAACACTGCAAATAAGAGAAAATGCTGGCCCGGTCACTGCTGACTTATCTGCAGTGCATTTCCTAGCAAGACAGCCAGCAACACAGCATGAAAGTTTCAAAGGGCATCATGCCTGCCTATAAAATGTGGATCAAACGGGAGAAAGGGGAGTGAAAAACTATTGTTTTTTTTTAAACACAATAACTTCTTCTGACAGTCCCAAAAATATTCTAGCTGCAGATCACTCACCTACACAGGAACTATACACCTTAGAAATCCAATCTTTCACTAGATAGAAACTAGCATCAGAATTTGCATTCACTTCCTCATTTACATCATAATTTAATATGGTTGCTTTTTCCACCTTCCCTCTTGTGCTTCAGTTTAATACAAAGCACTTTTTCTACCTATCAGTTCTTGTTCTGGAAGAGGACTGTGTATAACACTTGTATGCAGAAGTGGGTTCAATAAGTTTAAGTTTGTGCTCGTGCTGTCTCCCCCAGAAGATTGCACGCACCAGGGTACATTTGGGTAGCTCAGCTACAACACAGCAGACTTCCCTTTGAAATTGCCTTGTTGTACTAGTTTGATAGTTGGTATCTCAGCTGGTCAGAAGAACGGGAGCATGGACACAGAGATTTAGAAGTCCAAAACATTTACCTAGAAACGTCAGCTGTAGGTAGGGGCTCTCACATTCTCCGTGATGCTACCTGGCATTTTCTTTGCACAGCATTATATTAGATTTCATATTAAAGTCAGTATAAGCTCTTAACAATGCAGTTTAGGGAAACTGAACAACCATATCCAAATTTCCTAGATTTAGAACTGGCCAAAATCAGTTTGGTGGGCTTATCTTGCCATTACATTTACTCTAAAACTGTCATATGACATGTAAACTTAACTAGATATCTTCCTAAGCACTTTAGTAAGAGCCATAAACTCAGTTTAATCTTCTATTTGACCTCTAAGAAAACCTCCAGAAAAGGTCCCAGCTGGGATCTTCAGTGATGGTAACACTCCACTAAGAACTGGCCTTCTGTACAAATCCCTGGACTGTTGTTACCCATGAGTTTTTATAAGGTAAGAACTGATAAAGCGGGGAGAATGGCTGAAATGTGGCCCAGGAGTTTTGCCATTGAATTACAGAGAACCAAGCTTTTCATTAATTTATCATTAGGTACAAGGACCAATTCTGAATCACTGGCTAAGATGAAGGATGTTTCCATAAGAGATTTCTCTTTGTGCAGACTTCACAGTAAACTGGACCATGTTAAACTTCACTGAACACCCTAAAATGGGTATCAGCTAGCATTACAGCTTTTAGAAGTTAATGCAAGCCATTGGGACAACCAACAGAAATGAAATTTTGCTCTTGTAGGAGATATGCCTTACCACAACCCTAGAAAAGCTCTCTAAGTGGCCACTAGACACTGCACCACCCTTCCTTCTAAAAATCTATCTCACAAAACACTGACTCATTTTATAGAGATAAGTTTTCTACCAAGCTCCATCTTAAAGATAAGGAGGTTATACTTTGTGATGGTTTGATGGGGTTAGGGAAGGTTTTTTGTTTGGTTTTTTTGTGGTTTTGTTTTTTTAATACCTTGCATATGCACTAAAAAGTGCAAAAAAAGAACACGGGACATAGGGGTTCTACATGCCTACTTCCTATTTCTAGAAATATCTTTCACTAATCAGGCAGTGAGTCTTTGGCACTTCTGACATTTTTATTGCCTAAATATATTAAGTATCTGGTCAGAAACAAGTGCATCATAGCTGGATCTGATCAGAAGTGCACCCAGGGAGGAGGACATTTAAGGACACTGTCTATATTATTTTCATTGAGCTGTCAGTTTATTGTCACTTTTATTGTGTTTTTTAGCTATTTCTTTCTTTTAAAAAGAAAGCTTAGCTTTATTCTGATGTGGTTAATTGTGCAAAATTGACAGCTGCAACTTTTTTTAAAAAAAATAAATATGGATACAGGGCGTTGGCAAAGTCCTGTCTCCTATTTGCCTGTTCTGAACTTAAAAGTTTTTGCAGCAATGGAGGAGAAGCTAGGCAGGAAGCCAAGGAATTAGCCTCAGGCTGTACAGTCTCCTCCAAGAAACAAGCTGTGCTGTAGGACACATAATCACACCATTCCCTTTCCCAGTTCAGCCAGTCACCTCCTTATCCTCTGGCAGGACTCAAGTAGCTGCCTGCAGATGTCCAAGAAGGTGTCAGCAGTGCTCAGCATGGCTTGATGGAAGTAGTGTTGTAAAAGGAGAAGATTACCACTTCTAGCAGACAGTTTACTCCACGGACAGGTCTCGGTAAGATGGAACACGTGTTTGAAGGACTGAAAATGCCTACCGACACAGGTCATGTAAGAAAGAAGCTAAAAGCCAAATGAGTTCTCAGGTCAGCAATGAAAACAGCCTAAAATCTTTGTGACATCTTAACAAAAGAGATGCCAAGAGCTCAAACTGCAAGGTCAACAGTGTTGTGGCCAGTTCAAACAATCAAGTTGGACCCCGGGAATGTAAAGAGACAGAAGAATGATGCTCATTGCCATCTAAAGGTCAAAGTATTTACAGGATATTGTGTTCCAGAACCAAACTAGGTCTGTCCCTTACTGTAACTAATCACAAAAGGTATTAAGCAATTAGCTTTAGCTCATATTCTAGGTCATGATGAGAACTTCCTTGCAAAGTTCTTCCGCCTATCTGTTTAGACATGTTTTCACTCTGCCACACGATGACTTGAAAGAAGTTTTGTACTTTCAGAGCAAACATATCATCAGTTATCAATTAAGAATTCATGCTCAAGTCTGTCTGCAATTAGGGAAACATTTAAGCCCATGCTGACACTAATTTCTAAATAGCAACATTTTCCTAAGTTCAGTCCTAGAAAGTGATGCCTTGAATTTACCCATACTGTGTCACTGAAACACACAGGGGAAAAAATTAGGATTGCCAGTGTTTAAATATAACTTAATTTCTTTTGTTTTGCCTTAGAGAATGACTTTTCAATATGATTGCAGCAAGAATAACTGCTTTATTAAACAAGAAAACTCGTATTATCTCTATTCTCCTTAAGCCCTTCCAAGTTAATTCAAGCACCTACAATGCAGCTCTTTCCTCCTTTCATCTCTGTAAGCAAAATCTGTAAGATTCGTTTTGATATATGCTAAAATACCTCAGAGACCTTAAGAGAAAATATTAAGTAGATTGTGCCTGGACAAAAATTAACATTATGATTGAAAGCACAGTGAAGTCGATAGCTCTGCATTATCTTGATGCAGCTGGTTGTTTCCTGTCTTAAGGTAAGAGTTATAACCTTTTCATACAATAAAAACAAATTAAATTTTTTTTACAGAAAACCTGCTTAAATGTTTGGTTGCTTCAGATGCAGACTTCCAAGAGAGAGGCTTCAGTTAAACAGAAGACTTTCTCCAAGGGAAATGCATAAATTCATTCAGAGTTATTGTTCCTTCATAAGCAAACACCAAGTCAAAACCATTGCCACAAACAAACAGAAGCTATTACAGTAAGGACTGGGCAAAATCTGTACTGGAAGCCCACAGTACTTTGATTTTCCTTTGTAACTGTTCTAATCTACTTAAAAAACATCTGACTTTTTAAACTAAGGCTTAGATCACATAAAGAAATGAGATTCCATTCAAGACTCATTGCAAAGCTAGCAATTTGTAAACCTTTAGAACAGCTTTTGAAATCTTGGCCATGGACATTTGAAATGCAGCTGGTCTTCATTATTTCTCTTGTTTCATGAAGTCATTAGATTGAGAAATACACATGTTAACCTGGGGTTTGTTTATTTATTTATTTATTAAAAGACTGATAAGAGATACAAGGACAAGATGTCTTAGTGAAAACAAACTTACCCGCGCACCCTTCTCTGGAAAACATTTGCATCCAGCGGTGCAATCACGACCTCCACATGGCCCACTGTAAGACTTCTTTCCACCCTATTAAGAAAAAAAAGAAAGTAGAAAATTTAATTTTGTAACTATTTGTCGGCTGAAGAACTTCTTCAATTAAAACGCTTAACTAAAATGCATTTGTCATCTGAGTTTGCTGGGAAATAAGTCACAAAATATAGTTACATTTTAATTTCTCCACAATCGGGTCATCTTCAGAATCACCAAATAGACAGGAAAAGTTGGCTTAGAGATCCTTTGAGTACAGTTGGTGCTATTCTGCAAGGTGAAGAGTGCTTTCTAGAGCTACGAAACCCCACAAAACTAGCCGATGTTTTGAGATGCTCAGTATACTATTGGACTAGGATCACAATCAATAATTACAACTTGTGCCTCAGCCATCCTGCATACCCAAATATCTCTACACCAATGAGAACTACCAAGAGAAATTTAACTTCGTGATCCTTGCACATTTCTAAGACCAAGTAGCTGCACCCCCTGAGCCACAAGAACAGAGAAACTCTTGGATAAAAGAAGGTGGTATTTTTAACTAAGAATAGATATATAAGGAAGGCAGTAGGAAACCACCATGGATTTGGAATTAATCTGAAAATACATATTCTGAATTTGCTGCACTACCATTAGTTATTTCAAGGATAATTACAATATTTATGTAAATCTGAAGTCCCTATATGAGGAACTGATTTCCCAGCTAATACAGATTGTGACAGTACGTGCAAGTCAATTACATGAGTTTAGTTCAGAGTTTGACCCACTCCCTCCCATGCTCAACAGGCTTGAAATACTCGACTGCCAAAAGCCTGCAACACTACTGACAACAGCGTAACAGTCATAGAAAAAAGTTAAGAAACTTCACCATTCAATTTAGCACATTTAGCCACCAATTAAGAACACCCCTCTCTAAGGAAATTTTCACAGTCAAGTGTGCTCAGGTACAGTCCTTATGTTTTAGAACTATGAAAGGAATAAACATTTAAGGTCTCCGTATCAAGATGACCAAACTAAGTGCTGAAACAAGTTCAGACTAGCACTGAACATTTCCTTAGTAAAAGCATTCACAGAAAATATTTTTAAAGCCTTTAAAATTTCCTGACATCTGTCGGCAAGGAACGTGAAAAATGAAAGGCGATTCATGCAAGTTTCTCATGTACTTTTGAACTTCTTCACATCAGCTTTCTCAAAGAAAGTAACTACTTTGACATCACTTGGTAAGTTTTCTGCTAAAGATAAATCACAACCCCTCTATACACACTGATATTCACACAATTTTGCAAAATTAAACACCTCTGGTTTTAAGGCAGCATCGAATGAACAGATACTAACAAAAAACCTTAAATCCAGCCTCCCATACTTCCCTAGCCTGAAGGGAGCATTATCTCTTGCAGCAAAATAGTCATAAAAAACTTCAAGCAATTCTAAGAGGCATCACATATTTAAAAAAAAACAAACCAAAACTATTTTTGCAGAGTTTTTGACAGTTTTGTTCAGATGAGATCCCATTAAATATGGGGCTTTTGGACTACTGATTAACATCCTAAGGTAGGACCTAACACAATACTTGAGCAGAACAGAGAAAGCACAATACATTGCAAGAGAGGCATCGTAACAGGAAACACAATGTAAGCAATGCTGACTCTTGGCAGCAGGAAATAAAAGGAAGCTTAATGCAGTGAAGGTAAAACCAAAAAAAACCCCAAAAAACCACAAAACCTCCAAAACCCCAAAGATGAGCAGAAAAACAGTATCTAGAGGTTATATAATAGACTGTAAGAGTATCTCCAAACTATCTGCTCAGAACAGGAATGATCAGCACAAACTTGAGTCTGCAATCATAGAATCATTTAGTTTGGAAAAGACCTTTGAGATCATCAAGTCCAACCATTAACCCAGCACTGCCAAGGCCACTACTAAACCACATCCCTAAGCACCACATCTACGGGTCTTCTGAACACTTCCACGGATGGTGATTCCACCACCTCCCTGGGCAGCCTGTTCCAATACTTGACCACCCTTTCAGTGAAGACATTTTTCCTAACATCTAATCTAAACCTCCCCTGACATAACTTGAGGCTGTTTCCTCTGGTCCTCTTGCTCGTTATCTGGGAGAAGAGACCAACCCCACCTGCAATAAGGTCCCCCTAAGCCTCCTCTTCTCCTGACTAAACAACCCCAGTTCCCTCAGCTGATCCTCACGGGACTTGCTCTCTAGACCCTTCCCCAGCTCCGCTGCCCATCTCCGGACAGGCTCCAGCACCTCCACACCCCTGTTATAGCAAGGGGCCCAAACCTGCCCCCAGGGCTCGAGGGGCGGCCGCACCAGGGCCCAGCACAGGGGGACGGGCACCGCCCTGGCCCTGCTGGCCACACTGCTCCTGACACCAGCCAGGCTGCTGCTGGCCCCCGTGGCCACCTGGGCACAGGGCTGGCTCCTGCCCAGCCGGCCCAGCCAGCCCCCCCAGGGGCTGAAGTCAGGCTGACAGGCCTGGAGTCCCCGGATCCTCCTTTCTGCACTTCTTGTAGACAGGCATCACACTGGCTAACCTCCAGTCTGTTGGGACCTCACCAGTTAGCCAGGGATGTTGGCAAATGATGGAGAGCAGCTTGGTGAGCTCCTCCGCCAGCTCCCTCAGTACCCTTGGGTGGATCCCATCTGGCCTCATAGACTTGTGCATGTCTCAGTGGAGCAGCAGGTAACTGACCATTTCCTCCTGGACTGTGGGGACTTCATTCTGCTCCTCCTCGTCCCTGGCTTCCAGCTCAGGGGCTGAGTACCCAGAGAGAAGCTGGTCTGGCTATAGAAGGCTGAGGCAAAGAAAGCATTAAGCACCTCAGCCTTTTCCTCATCCTTTGTGGCAATGTTCCCTGCCGCATCAAATGAGGATGCAGATCATCCTCTGTCCTCCTTTTGTTTCTGGTTTATTTGTAAAAACATTTTTTGTTATCGTTCACGGCAGTGGCTAGCCCAAGTTCTAGCTGGGCTTTTGCCTCTCTGATCTTCACCCAGCATAACCTTGTGACATCCTTATAACCCTCCAGAGCTGCCTGCCCCTTCTTCCAAAGGTGGCAAACTCTCCTTTTTTTTCCTGAACTCCCGCCAAAGCTCTCTGTTCAGCCAGGCTAGTCTTCTCTCCTGCCAGTTCATCTTTTAGCACATGGGGACAGCCCACTCCTGTGCCATTAAGACCACCTTCTTGAGGAATGTCCAGCCTTCCTGGAGCCCTTGGCCTTTCAGAACTATCTCCCAAGGGACTCTGTCAACTAAGCTCTTAAACAGGCCAAAGTCAGACCTCTGGAAGTCCAAGGCAGCGGTTCTGCTGACCCCACTCCTTACTTTTCCAAAAATCAAGAACTCCAACATCTCATGATCGCTATGCCCAAGTCATCCTCCAACCACATCATCACCCACCACTCCTTCCCTGTTTGTAAATAGCAGGTCCAGCAGTCCATCTCCCCTGGTTGGCTCCAGCTGTGTCAAGGAAGGTCTCTTCCACACAATCCAGGAACCTCCTAGACTGTTTTCTCTCCGCTGCATTATATTTCCAGTAAGACACCCGGTAGGTTGAAGTCCCCCACAAGAACAAGGGCTAGCAATTCTAAGTTGGCAAGGGCTCAGCACATAAAAACTGGTCCCATCTTAACAAACACACTGCTGAGAGGTCATTTCTGGCCATAAGTATTATTAAGACTTTAGGATCTGGTTCAAAGAAATTACAAGTGAAGTGCACCAAGACACCTTTTGCCATGATTACATGCATATTTTGCAGCATAAATCTGGATTCATTTCTGGCCAACATATACCTCTATTTCTGACAATTAAGCTTACATTTACATTCTCAGCAGATAGCTTTATGCCTCCAGGGAATGACACCATGCCTTTCCCAGACATTTATTCAACCTTAAATTCTTCAAAGATTTCAACTTTCAATAATTTTTTCCCCCAGATTATACTTTGTTACAACAGTCGTTTGCATGAGCCTTTGGGTCCTACCGTTCTGCCAGTTCCAGTTGCCTCCTAAGAGTGAGTACTGGTAACAAAACTGTGTTTCATCACAGGTCTGGATTCCTCTAAGGTCACTGCCTTGCAACAGTTGCTGTCTCACAGCACTGAGGCGCACCTCATCAGAAATCCCCCATCTCTGGTGGTAATCAGGTCCTTCCCAGTGGCAGAGGACTGGGCAAAATGAAGTGATTCTTTCCATCCCCACCGCTAGTGCTGCTCCCCCACAGTGCTGTTGTTTGCCAATATGGTTCTAGTCAAAATCCCACTGAAGTCAAAAGAAATCTTTCCACTGAATATATTGGGAGCTGGATGAAACTCTCACTGAGGTTTACAAAACACTGAAAATATGTCCCTATTTTGTGTAAAATTGCATTCGCAATGTATTTCTACATCCCTTTTCACAGCACGAGGAGTCATTTTGCTCACTTGTGAATGAGAGTGTTTGGAAGGGAAGCAAACCAAAGCCAGTTGGCTCAAATCAGGTGTTACATGTCCTAAGCATTTTATTTAGGGGAAGTAGCTGACATCAGACACTCCCAAAGCTACTTAAATAGCAAACAGCCATGTGAATAATATTTATGAATACAAATCTAAAGGCTGCATATAAGATACTAGGCCACCGTTTTCTCTTCTGAAAAGGTTTAATACATTTTTCCATTCAAATGAATGCATGCATAGGTCATTCGAACATTTATAGATGGTAATTGAACGGGTAAACATGGGCCGTTCAATGTATTCAGGGAAGAGGCTTTTTCAACTGCTCTGATATATATTTCAGATCAATGAATATGGCTCCTCAGAAACAAAAGGAATTAAAGAAATAAGGGTACTAGTTATAGCGGTAAGCCACCATTATAACTGAAATGAATTAAGCTGTTTTAATTTCATTGGCTAGAAACAGACCAAGGTTTTCAAAACAGAAAACAAACATAAAAGAGCAGCAGTGTTAAAAAAATACATTCTCTGAGCTTTAAATACCTGTAAAATAAACCGAGTAACATACATACTGATTTTAATTGAGTTATTTTGGGCTTACATAAGAATCACTAGTATTTCAATGTAGGAAAATCCATTTTATTGAAGAAGTATTGATTTGAGCAAGAAACTATTTTAAAAAGACATTCAAAAACAAGAGTCAGTGCAAGAATGAGTTTCTTCTCCTGCTTCTGGTGCACCTCCATCAAGCATTTATACACAGTTGATTCATACAGATGGAGTGTCATTCAAATCTTTCCACTGACATCAGCTTGTTCTGGAGTGGAGCCAAAGACAGTAAAGAAACCTAACAGCTGTGATGCCGTAAGAGGTGTCCCAGACACGTTCATTCCAGCTTCTCTAGAGCAACACACAAGACCACAGAATAGCTGCAAATGATCTTAAAGGCCTTGCCTGCAAATCCACAGAAAATGGTACCTGCAGCACAGACAGGAGTAAACCAGCACAGGACTTCAGTGGGAGATTTCCAGGAGGCACAGCTCAAATGCATGAACTGGGACTTAACTCTGCACCAAAAATTCTGCATCTTAATTCTGTATCAAAGGATCAACTGCAGAAGACTTGAAATCTATTGGCTGAAGACAATGATTTCAGTCAGCTAGAAGTCTGAACCCACAGGCAGCAGAGGAATGAGATGAGGGCACATTTTGTGAAAGGACAGCTGAGAGGTTAAAACCATCACCTTTAACATGAGCAAGTTAAAGTAGAAGTGGCAGCAGTGGGAAAATAAATTGGAAACTGTTAGAAAATTATAGATTCTAAGAAATGCCAGCATGCAAAATTGGAGGATGCAAAAGTACACTGAAAAAAGAGCATGCCCATGATAAAAGAGGAAAAAATATGATTGGGGGAAAAAAAAAAAAAAAAGGTTGAAGATGACAAAACAGAAAGCAGAAGGTTTTCAGACTTGCATAAAGAGATATGGCAGGGATGAAAATTTTTCCCCTAAGACTTATTTCTAGTAACTTCCCAACTCCAGTTAAGGACTGCTCCAGTCCAGAGCAAAATCCTAGCAAGAAACTTCATAATCAAAAGCTGGAAATGGAGCGTAATGAAAACTTCTGGAGTCTTCAAATAAACACCTTTCAAACAGTTCAGGATCCTACTATCTGCTGATGACTAATAAGGAAATTATATTTACAGTACCAGACATTCAGACACCCTTGTAAAATTTCACAGTGAAAAAACTAGTGAAACATAATATCTCTGTTTACTTCATGAGCTACATAATGCTGCTGTGTTAACTGTACTCTTTTTAGCCTTCATGGCTTTTAGTAATTAAATTCATTGTAATATTTCCTTTGTCTATTATTCTCTTAGTTGCTGTATTACAGAAATTTAGAGCCCAATTCTGAAAACACTTATGCACATGTTCAACTCCTCCCTCTGAAAACAGCAGATTCTACTTTGCTATGCATGTGTTAATATGTAGCTGCCTTACTGACATGAAAGAACTTCCTCAAGGCTAAAAATCCTTGAAAAAAAAATCATAAACCCGCAACCACAGCAATCTCTGCACTCAGAAATAGCAGTGTGACCCATCAAAGATAGCATAACATGATACAGCAAATGGATTCAGTAATTCTTCCTAACACGAGGTGTCACAGAGCAGAAATAAACTGACAGTCTTGCCAGTTAGACTGTATGAAAACAGTTGCTGGGATTTGTTTGACAGTGAAATATTGAACAGGTGAGAATAAAATTAATGTCAGCCAAACATCAGATAAAATTAAAATACACATTTTTCCCATGAAGAATATCAAGTGCCCCAACTTTTTTCTGAGTGAAGTTCCCCAAACCTTGACTTACGCTGTCTGCTGAGGGTTTTTTAACAGTATTAAGAGCTGAGGCAAGTCTAGAAATTAACAATAGGAATCTTTTTTTATCAACTGGGGGGTGGGTAATCAATGGGAACCAGCAGATGAAAATAAAGTCCCAAGTAACTACCGAACAGAAAGATGATACAAGCCTCTGAGCAAACTGCCTCCCCTATTACGTCCCAGAAACTTATATTTTTCAGGCCATGACATCATACTACCTCATAGCTGTACATCAATTCAAGAGAAAAAGTTACTACAGAGATATTAATGACATACAAGCATAAGTAGAATTTTAGCTGGAATACAGTGCACAGTTTTTGTCACTTTCAAGAAAGATGAACTCTGCAGAGGCACAGAGCTTGAAAATCCCTCTGGTTATAAATGTGCATTTTAAAAGCCTTCCTGCTACAGAGCATGATTTATTTGGACCAGTAAAATGAAGACTTGGAGGTGATACAATGGCCATCTATACATTCATCAGAAAGGTAAATACCAGAGAAGTGAACAAACTTTATTTAAGCAACGTTCTATATACCAGTCTGCTGATTAGGAGCATTTTACACCTCTGTCAGTAACTGAGAAAGTACATCAACAGGAAGATCTCTTTGTGTTAAGAGTATATAAACCAGCGCTATGGGTGACCATCAGGGATAGAACATTGGGTTGTCTCACACTAACTATTTAGAGGAAAGGACAATGCTGCACAAGAGCAAGCATGTATACGCTTCCATAAATATATGCAGGAGAAATTATGGTTTTAAGCAGATGGCAACATCCTCCCAAGTTATAAAGGCAAGAGACTTAATTTTGATGAACTGGTAATCCCTTTCAATGGAGATTGATATGACACAGTGGCCAGGCACAGTATGAGACGGGACTCGTGACTGCCACTTTTCCTTTGTTGCTGAAGCATTTCGTGCTGAAGTATCACCTTCCCATCCAGTCCAGTTCCAGCCATTAGCACCAAAATTGGGTAGAAGGCAAAGCACTGGGGAAAAAAAAATAATAACTGACCTCAGGACATAAAAATTGCTGAAAACTGTCCTTAAGGTCTCCACTTTCTACACCTACAAATTTCTCCTGTGATTTGCTACATTGAAATCCACTGTACAATTGTGACAAGCCTGGAAAAGCATTTTTCATTGACTCTAGTAGGATTAGAGTGTAAAAAACACACATTCGAAAGTAAGAATCTGGAGAGTTTCAATACTAACTCATAAACCACATGTAAAGCCAGACTTTAGGTCCTGCTCTTGTCCCAAGTACCATCTTATTCTTCTTACAGTCACACGGAAATGACTGGCGTCCAAATACTACAGCAGTAGGAAGGCCACATACTGGTTATTCGATGTTAAGAGATTTGAACCTGGCTCTGAACAGCTCTGTCTTCTGATATTTTTGAGTTTCGTTGATAGGATTACACAAACTCGTAGATAATTTTTTCTGAATAGCCTATCAGTCAATGAACATGTAGTTAAAACCAGACAGTTTAGTTACAGCTTACATGAGCAAGCACACAACACAAAACCACAAGCTTATCTTCTACTACACAAAAGGTCTTTCAAATGGAGCTATTAAATGTGAATTTGTAGCTAAGATACTAATTCATTTTAGGGTTCACCGACTTCTTCGGTTAACCAGTGTCCTCAAATATTTTCATTCATTTCATGGAACTGGCAAACATCTTAACTGGCAACTGAGACTGAATGATAGTTACTAACAGAAACCAACTCTCCTCCAATTCAAATGACACATGAGGTTACAAAACTTGAAGGAAATCCTGGCCTAGAGAAACTAGTGGCAAATTCCAACTGAAGCAGATTCCGTCCCATACCCACTCCTTGCTTGCATTCTTGCTAGTGAGACAGAAACGCTGTTGCTTTGAAAAACAGATTTTAAACAAAACAAAATAAATGTTAAAGGTCAATTCTTCCACTTAATACACACAGCAAAAATGAACTGATGTCTTTCAAACTATGGAAGGATTATCTGACTTATCTTTTTTGAGGAAACATGCATTTCTTCTGCATTGGGTGGAATCTGGAGATAAAGTTTGCAGATGTTTTTTCACTGAAGTATTTTTCACTCATACTAATAACATCATCAACTTCTGTGAAGAGAAACACGCTCCCAGTCAAGGACTTCCAGAGTACAAATTTGCCTGTAACAGCTACCAAGTAAACCATCTATTATATTTGGAGCACAGAAATGGCTACAGACCTCATTACACGTGTTAGTAGGTTTAAAAATTCGTGAGCAGAGAATGTTTGATTACCTGGTCTAAAAACATGAGCAATCAAACTCCAAATAGCTCCTCATTGTTTAGAAAATCAAAAGCTGTATCTTTGCAGCCTGCAGCCTCACAGAAGGAACGCTCCTTTCGCCATGTCTGCCAGTGTCTATCGCTAGTAGCTGGAAAGTCATCAGCATCAGCCTCACCTATGCTTCTCCAGCAACCACCTGAGTGGCCAGTGCACTGCACCAGCCATTTTATATTTGAGTAATCAGCAATCAATTTTAAAATACCCAGTATTACGACAAGCATTATAAAACACTACACTACCTTAATTTAAGGACTTTATCTACTCCGAGAAAGATTCCTGATCTTTATGATCCTGTCAGAGATCCCTGTTCTTCTAAAGTAGCAACTCCATAGCCAGATCCTATTAGAGCATTTATAACTAATACATAACAATATCAATTTGTGTAAGAGCTTTTGTTATTTTTGTTCCTTCTGCTTGTCGAAATTCACAAGGTATTTCTTAACAGATTAAATTTAGCCAGGCGTGAAGTAGGTGTACATGGCTGTAGGCACTACCCACATGCAGCCATGAAACTGAGCTCTTGGTAGGTGTGAGCTCCTCTGTTAGAGACCGTACTCTGGATGGGAGTGCTGAAGTGCCCTGGGAATGAGGTTTTCATTCCCTGCACCCCAGTCGAGTGGGAGGAAGTTCTCTACATCAACTTCACAGTATGCCAGTGCATAGGCAGCAGAGAGATAGCCATGAGATCCATTATCATGCAAATATGGCAACGCTAACAACAGGGAACAGCAGAATTGCTGCACACATTTGTAGGGAAAAATACTTGCAGAGAACACAGCGTCATCTCAGGGAATAAGAAATGCACGGTCAGTTTGTTTAAACTTAAGAAGAAACTGCCATTGGTGGCATTTATTCATCCCCAAATAGGTCAATTTGTATGGAAAGCAACAACATGGAACAAACATAAAAGTGAATTTTAAGACCACATTCACATATTGTTGCAGCACACAACACTGAGAAACACTAAGGATACTGACAAAGAATCTTCTTTCTTTACATTATTTTATCACAGCTGGGTATATGCCAAAGGAAGAACAAAAACCATCATCCTAGTTCTGCAACCACACGGAGCTATAAGCTACAGAATCTAAAGTAGTGATTCCAAAATCAGAGATAACTATGTTATTTATACCACTAAGCACAACTATTTACCAAGTTTGTACCTGCCCAACAGCTTTACAAGCCTCACACAACTCTCTACCTCAACCCTTTGGCTAAATCCAACACGCATTGCCAACTAGTGCAGATATTTACTGTACCAAAGTTGCTGAACAGATTAATATTTAGGATATCAAAACCTATGCTACCAGGTAGTTAGATATGATAAAAAGTATCAATGATGTAGTTGTAGGAGGCAGGCCTTACGATCAATACACATGGAGCAGTGCATGTCTATGATATATAAATACCATGAACCAACCCAAGCCTTTATAAACACCACAAATAAATAAGCTAAAAGTCAGTCTTAAAAAACTAAAATAACTCAGAACAGATGACATGCACTCTTTTCATCAAACAACATGCTTTTAGACAGCTTCTCACTTTGTTCTTGAATGTCCCTGTGATATATATAAGATTTCACACAACCATAAAGGTACTACATAGCTTGGAAACAAATTTTCATGAACAGCTCCAATCATTCACCGACTGAAAGAACAACACTATTCCAGCTACCCTTCTTCTGACAGTACCTTACAAAAAGCTGTGTAATAGATGAACCATGACTTAGGGTTTTTTTCCCCAAAACGTCTCATTAGGTTTTCTTCTCCAAACAGCTGAAATCTGCAGTACTGTAGTAGGCAACTTTCAAGTCCAATTATACATATTACCCTCTCATATTAGCATGGAACTTTTAGAGCCGTCTTTAAAACCACCTCATTTTTTCTAACTGGTTGCCAAAATGGGAGCACAAACGTAAAGAACCGTAAAGCATTTGCAAGCAATATGATGTTTCACTTTCAAAAAGAAACCCCAGGCAAATAGAGTCCTGTAGAAGGCTCTTTTGCAAATTCACTATGAAAGTAACCATTTCCCTGTCAAACATAATCCAGAGATTTTCATATAAGGGGGAAAGCTCTTGCATTCAGCATTTTTTATAAGGGCATTGCTTTCCAACTACAACTGAGATTTTCAAGCCTGCTTTTCTATACTTAACATCTATAGAGTTCTGTTGCGTGAGCAGTCACTCATTAGAAGACATTTATTCTAAATGGTATAAAGTAAGGTTTTGATTTCAAATACATAAGCTTTTCATTCAACTGCAACAGAAATCAAAAAAATAGTTAACTTGAGTAACTTCATCCATTTCAACTAAAATGTTTGTCCAGAGGCTTATATAACTGAGGTGAATCCCACAGCTCCTTTATATATAATTTTATCTACAGTTTTGCATCCATTCCAGATACAACTGGGCCAGTGGGCAAGCATCGGCCCTGAATGTGATTCAGCCCTTTCATCTTGTAAACAGTTCTAACAATTAAAAATACTAGAGAAGGAAAATCTTCACCAAAAGTCAAGGGAATGCTCATAGTACTTATCAGCAACACATGTCCCAGAAGGTAAACTGGAATGCGTCCACAGTGATTCATCCCCCAATTTCATAGACAACACAGACCACCAACTTTGAAAATAGGGCAGCAATTTATTTGCATCTTACTTTCAAATGCATCATTCTCTAAAGCCATCTGTTAAAAAACATTTTTTGAAATGAAAGTTCCAGAGCTGACAATCAAATGGTAAAATCCAAGGTAAACATTGGTAGAAATCAGCTGTGCTTTTAGTGATTCCCTTGGCAAAATGCTGACGGACTAAGCAGTGAGGGAAAGAGCTGCATCTGACCTTCCACTCCAAAGCTAACTACTAATCTCGCTCTCTGCATCTTTTGGATTTGAGTCGGGGAGGGGGAAAAAAATCTGATGTAACTGCTTACTCTAATGGAGTTACACTAGGGGTCAACATAGCCTTACGTGTGGGAGACAGCTGGTGCAGGGATGCTCCATCTGTCTTCTGGGGAGACAGTGAAGAGCAGGAAGCGCACAAGGAAATGCATAGCTATGAACATCAGCAGAGCCTCTTAACAGAAGTCGCTTTTGAGCCATTTTTGTACTCAGACAATTTGGTCTGCAGGCTCAGCTGACTCAGCCAGCACCAAACACTGTCTGAAACTGAGCTGGAAGTTGTAAACTAGGAGCTACAGCCAGTTAACCATGGTTGAACTTGAATAAACAACACTTGCACTCATTCTAGTCAGGTTCCTTTTCCTTTGCTATTCTGTTTGCAACCTTCAAGGTACTGTCAAAGAAGTAAAACTTGTGTAACCATCCCTTCCTGAAGACTTCACCAACCCCGTGCAAAAGATAACTGTTGGTTTCAATTATTTCCATGCCAGTTATTCCATTAAATCCTCCCTTGAACAAAGTAAATCAACTAGTGGCAAAAGTAGCCAAAATTCCCCTAGTTCTGGTTTGTCTCAATTATGTGCACATACAGTACATGTATCACCAGTATTCTGAATCTCTTTATTAACTATTATTTTATTTCCCTAACAAAAACATGACCTTTCCAACAGCAAGGCTCCACATTGCTACACACCGTTAAACATATATTTAGTGAAAAGACATTGAAAGACTCAATTCCACAATGCATATAGATCCATGCTTACTTCTGATGACTTCAGTGAGACCAAAGAGCACAGCTGAACATCTTGCTGAACAGAAATTAAGTTAGGTACATGCTGCCTTTGGTCAATGAAGGTCTCAGAAACAGCCCTCAGGATATCTACCTGACCGTAGAGCAATCCTGCAAAAAAATATGAGTACACATTACCCCTCTTCTTACACAAATGTTGAGAGCCTCCTTGATTTGCCTCGGTTTCCACAAAGGCTGCCCTCTGACCAAAGCAGTACAATTGCCTGCCTTCCCTGTTCGCCTCTTCTATCCCTCCCCATGAGATGGTACATGACAAAAATGCCTAGGACTACTTCGACAACCACATGATTTTGACAAATAATTCTTATACAAAAATCCGTATCTTGTGGAGGGAATGCAAGCAGTTCTGTTAATAACTGCAGTAGGGATTCTGAATTTGCACTAAATAGCCTCACACAATGCCTTGCACTCAAATTCCTTGTCACATTATCAGTAGACACTGATTAATAAACTCTGATGTCCCACCCTTAATTACCAGGGGACTACAGTTTTGAAAACTAGAGTGAGTGATTAAGAACTGGGTTTACTTTAAAAAGATGTTCCTGTAGCCAGAAATCATGGCTGCTGGGAGTCTGTCATAAATAATGGAAATTATACACAGATGGGTTGGGCATTTCCATTTTTCACATAAACAATTAGCTCTGCCTGTGTCCGAGATTAATGGTTACAGCTGTGGCATTAGTCTGTTCAGGTTACTAATGTACCCACCCCAGATTAAATTTCTAAAATAGGATGGCAAACGTCAGCTGCAGACAGGGTGGAACCAACTAAGAACCACTCCCATGCGCAGAAATGGTTTACTTTAGCGAAGTATTATGGCCCACAGGCATAAAGTTTACCCAGCATTTTCAGTTTACCTACAATTACCTAAATCAAGGTCACTCCTTTTTGGGATGGGACACAGAAACAACATGGCCAAATCATTTTCTCTCACTTAACCTTTCATCCTATTTTTTAAAAAGATCTACATCACAAGTTACAAAAGCATCAAAATGCCCTAACAGCTGAAAGTCTATATAATTATAGTTTATCTAAATAAAAACATATGCAGCCATCTCCTGGTACTGTCAGGACTACCTGTTATAGTACCAGCATGATTAACTCTTTAACTTCTATCTCTATAGCTTCACTGGTTTGCTTTCTTTCCCCATTTAGTCATTTAATCTCTATTCACCTTGTAATCCGTGATCTTGCAAGTATGAGCTAGCTTGTACCTGGATAACTCATCACTAATATCCCTGGTTTTGTCATTGACTGAAGCAAGAACAGACTAAACCCATTGCAAACAGCACAGTGAGGCATCCCACTCTGTCATGTTCATCAAATCTTCTACATCAAGTCTGGAAAGTATCAAGCACACTGTGTATTCTGGATGACAAAAAACGCAAAAAAAAAAAAAAAAGAACACTCTGCATTCCACCCACAAAATACTTCAAAGAGTAGATTCATTAAGAAACTGCTTTCCTTGGGGTGGGGGGTGGGGGGAAGATGTCTGCTACTCTTATGTTTGTTTTGGACACTGCACAATGGGTCCTTCTCCTTAACCAACATTTGGGCATCATAGTATTAATTAAGAAAAATGTGTTTTTTCAAACTTCTTTGGAGCTGTTCCTCTAACCTCTATGCTATTTCTAGTATACTATTTCAACGTAGAGCTGTTCCTCTAACCTCTATGCTATTTCTAGTATACTATTTCAATTTTCAGGGAGTGGACTTACCAAGTCAGAACATGTTTTTCTCCCAGGAATGTACAACTGTTGACTCTTGGCTGGTAACTACCTTGTAATATTGATTAGTGATTCACCCTTTATCAGAAATGTCAGCTGTACCATCTACAAAATGTATTGCACAAGTGTAAACATCAGGAAAAATCAGTCCCTTTATGTTAAAATGAAAAATAATGAATGATGTATGTAGTACACCCTTAAAATTGTATATACTTCGGCGCGCACCTTAAACTGAGCAAACAAATTAATAAGAGTAAAATCAGACATGTTGTTCTTCTGTAGCCCTACAACTCTGCAAAAGAAAAATTTCCTAAGAGACCCATCCAACCAGCAAATGCAGTCTAAACGCCTTTGAAATCCAAAGACTTCCCATTTAGCCCCTAACAGGGGATATATCAGTTGACAATTAAAAATTCTCCAATACTATAAAATATCAGAATTACAAAGAGTACGCAAAGGCAGAAAATAAAGTAAATTATGTTAAAAAAATAAACAGTATGCATTTGAGGTATTATACTACTGTGCAAGCAAGCTTACATAACTAAACATGGATTTATTAAAGGAATCCCCTTTTCTAGCCACACCTGTAGACAAGGTGACTTTGATGAGTCCTTCTATCATACTGATGATAATAATCATATGTTTCTAAACACAGCTTATCTTATAAGCACATTTATCTCAAAAGTCCTCTACAAACACAGTGTGGTCCTGCAAAGCATTTTTCAAACAAGCCATCTCTGGGAGGAGACAGGGTGGGCAAAAATCCTATGTACTGGAAATACTACATTTCAGACATTTTTTTCATTCCATATGGAAGAAAGGTTAGAGGAAAAAAATCCTGAAGAAATAGTATTTTCAGGATAAAATAAAATGGGTGTTTGTAACATTGGATAATTAATTCTGGGCACACTTTTCATACTCTGTAGCAAGCCTCAGAAGCTTGGGTTGCAGATGCATGTGAAACTAAAAGCCGGGAAGCCTAGGCTGCTGGGCAGACAGAGACCAAACAGGTTTTCTATAGAGAAAACTTTCTTCCCGGCATCCATCTACATCAACAGATTCCTTGTGGTCTTTTAAGTTTTACCTAAGCAGCATTCCCAGTGAAAAGGAGCTTTTTCTAACTCATGGGGGCAAATAAAACAACTGTCCATCACTTGGAAGCAAGCAAAAGCAAGTAACATCCCAAAATGCAGATACAGACGGCAAGGCTGAAAGGGTGCGAGAAAGACAGAACAGCTCCAGAACAGGAAGTGAAGAATAACAAGGGGTTGGAGGACACATGGCTGGGAATTCAAGATTTTAAATAACAGAAACAAAACCCTTTACAAATCCTACCCACCCCATAGAAACAGAGCTACGGCCAAGTTTACTTCCTCCCTGTCCCACAGTTGAGTACTTCTGGGTTGCTTTGAGACAGTCAGAGCCTGCCTTCTTCTCAGTTACCCTATTCTTGCTTTGTTTTCACCCAACAGCCCTGTGAGGACCTGATCCTGGGCCGCAGAAATTCACAGAAGTGGGCGAGCCACACTGGCAGAGGAACTTGTAAATGAAAGTGTATTTTTCTGCACTTTTCTGCTCTGCCCCTGGAAAAGGTTCCGGGACCCTGTCATTCAGCCTGATTGGATGCATGTGCAAAATGAACATAGCACCACAATCCACAATTTAAGATGATCACTTAAAACTTTGAGGACTGTGATGTATCTAATGAAACCCAGACCAGCAATTAAAGCAACCAGCAATTTTATTACTACAGAATAACTCAATTTTCACCATACTTACATATAGCATGTAATGTGCACAACAGGATGTTGAGTTCAGCATTACAGCTGTTAGTTCAGACTGCTTTTCTGGGCTGCCCTTCTCATTTCTCTGAGGCTTTGTCTTTGCAAGAGAAGGCAAGCAAACTGTCCTTTCAAGGGAAAACAACCCTTCAGGGTAATTCAGCCAGTCAAGCCCTTTCCTGCAGGGCAGAAGTGATTTGCTTTAGGACTTCTCTCCTGTCTGCCCAGCAAGTACATTACTACACGATTAAGCCAGATGTAAATTAGACAGCAACCTGAGAAACCAAAAAAGGATGTGTCTGTCCCCATGTTAGAGAAGACGCCATGGCTATCATGCTAACTTCCTCTTCCTAGTGACACTGATAAAAGTGAGCAAGGAAGAAAAATATAAACGGAGGTAAAGAACTATAAAATGTGAAAAGAAATTTAAGTAGTTCCATTATGTACCTATAATATTTAATTTACTGTTTGGCCTACTTAATTACAAGTAACACTTCTAAGCAGAGTGGATGTCTGTTCATCAACTGTGGATGTTGCAAACTTCTGCCAAGACAAAATGTACAATCTCCGTTACGGATAATCTTACCTGTTTGGAACAGGAAAAGACAAAATGCCTTTATAACATTTATCTAGATTAAACAGATCAGAAGAGGTATAGCTTGACGCAGTATTTTGACAGGATGAGAGTATGTTTGGTGAGGAATAGGTACTGATTAAATCTGAGACAACGTGTGGCACTAAGGAAACCAAAAAAGGACAAAACAGAACGACAGAATAAATGTATCATTTTATTTACAAATATCCTATTTCTTAGCGTGTATCTAGGTTACTAAGCAGACCAAACCAAATGTCATGGTTAGTTAGTGCTGGATAAAGGAAGGAAAAACTGAAACAAAAGGAAACTATTTTTAGCAACAGCTAAGAAAAACATGAAGATGTGTCTTTAGATACATCATTATCAAAAATCCACAAATTGAAAACAATGTAAAGGATTAATCTTTTTTCTTTTTTTCCTATATATGTAACACATGGGGTTTAGAATTTTTTGTTTCCTGTATTATTTTGGATAGATGCATTCCTGTATTAGTTGCAGATAGAAAACAGGGGTTTTGTCTTCATCTTGACTTACAGACAAGAAAAGAGATATAGGAAGCATATGCAACTTTCAGGTGTCTAGCTCATCACAGAACCCGTTAAGAAATTTGAAGAAGTATTTTTTTTCCAGTCTTTACTAAACCATGCAAAGGAAAATCTGTCATCAGAAAGACTAAAACTATCTACCAAAATTAGATTGTGGAGTCTGATGCAATTTAGAATCTAAATGCCTACTTAATATAATCTCCAGAACTCTTCTTTTGCCAAAGGCATAGATCCTTATCAATAGGTGTGTGCCCTTGCAAGCAACTGTTTGAAATGGTGACTTGTTAAAATGCTTAACCCTCTAATCCCCATATACCTACTGGATACAGTGCTGTCTAACTAAAGGCGTACTGCCTGGACTTCTCACATGGGTGGGTGACAAAAAGCAGCTCAGGAAGTAAAAGCAGCTATACTGAAGTCTCAACCAATTAACATAAAGAAATGGACAAGGTTAAACAGTTATTTGATTCTGAAAGTTCAAGCAAATAAGTATGTTTACAGAAGCTGGTTTGTAAAATGACAAAGTTATCCTGTAAGAACACATTCGTTCTGTTTAAGGTATTACCTTCCCTGAAACCCACTAAAACTAATAATGGACAGATGTCACCTAAACAGGGAAAAACAACATGGTGGTGATAAAAATCACAAAAATTTACTAAAATCAACATCTTATGACCCGCTTTTATAAATCCTTTCTCTCAAGCAGTCCCTCAGGAGTGACTGCATTATTGTGAAGAGTTAGAATTGCTCCGACATGGAGGACTGTGAGGGTAAGGCTTTTCATTTAAGAAGCAGTTGCCACCATGGTCAAAGTAAGTTCTGCCACAAAATAAGTTAATGCTCAGAATAGACGCTGTCATAGTGCACTATCTTAAGGAATCAGTATCACCAAAAAACTCACCTAAAGCTTTCAAAACATCCTGAACTGTTCTTAATTTGAGTGCACTTACTTGTTCTTAGCTGCCAGGCATAACATGATAATGGATGATTTACATTACACATGCAGCACCTCCCATGAGACTGAGGTGTTGTATATGCAATGTAGAAAGCAATGCTAGAATATTCTTGGTAACTTAATATCCAACCTGAACATTATTGCCCAGAACAGCAAACCCGACAATTCATGAAAAAACACAGGGGGGATGAAGATCAGTGCTATGAGCAAAAAATTTACTGCCTAGTTGTGCAACATGCTAGCTAAGCACAGATGTGTCTCCGGAGAAATTAACACCCACACTATTCCAAACAACTTTTGTCAAGGACTTTGCCAACTTAAGAAGCATTTTTTTAAATTTTTTTTTGGCTACAAGCATCATTATAACACAATAAACATAAGTAGAAAGTCTAATGGAAGAACAAACAATTTTTCTCTGTATTGGTTACTAATCTCTCCTATGTGGTTTTGTACAGCCTGCCTCATTGTCTCATGTTCTATTACTGTGAAAATTTTGGACATAAAAATGGAATAGACTACAGAATTTGAACTGTAAAGTGAGTAAAAAACCCCATGACCACAGACATGAAAGGGCCAAACTTTCATGTGCACACTACTTCAAGTTGTACTGTTTTAGGAAGAGACTACTTCATTTTTTTCCTTAATTGGTAAACTGGATTCTAACTTTTACACTGGCTCCCGTTGAAAAATGCCATGGTTTATGACATGAAACAACAGATGTTCTTAAAATAACAGACTCAGATATTTCCAACTGATATCACTCACAGAGAAATGCCAGGCAGAGAAAGGAACTGTTCTTATTGACGCTGGGCCCACCAGGGACTAGTCCTACAAGGTGCTGAGCAACCTGCAGAGTTTCAATGAGATGACAGCACACTCAGCAATTCAAGGGCTATCTCAGAAGCAACAGAAAATGTGTCTACCACAATATTGTTGAAAAAACACCATGTTTTACCAAGTACCAAATTGATACACAGCTGTATCACTCACCCTGACAGCCCAAGCCTGTCATTCCCAGCACTGCCCTGGACATGGGCAGCACTGCTGGACTTAAGCAGATTCATTCATGGTGATGCTACATGTCTTTCCCCAGCAGGACAGTTTACTGACGTGGTGCTGGCACCCAGTCTTCAAATCACACCACCCCATCTCTAAATTCTCTCCTAGGAACTGTCAGGGAACGTGGCACGAAGACTCGTGAGCAGCATCACAGGAGCCAGTCTGGGCTCAAGCAAAGTTCGTCTGGCCATACCAGACCAACATGCCCCTTCAATCCAGAATGAACCTCCCAGCTCAAAAGTCAGACAGACATTTTTCAAGTGCTACACAATCAGAAGGTCTTCTGCAATCATTTTGTAGCATCTCCCAATTTAATTCCTGTCGAATGACAACGTATCTTTTAGGAAATCATCCAATCTTCATTTGAATAGCTAAACATGAAAATTCTGTGACAGGACTAGTTGCAAAGTGTTTTGATTTTATCGAAATGTTTATAATTTCCTGTACAAAAGGTCAACAAAAATTGGTCCATTGCCTCAAATTCCTCGAGTTCATTGAATAAGCATTTTTTGGCAGAAAAACTATTCCACCTAAATTTTTTAACACAGTTGTATTAGACAGTATGCTGATATGTATTAACAAAAATATGTAGATGCATGCATAGCTTTTATTAAACAAGTTAGCATCATCTTGCTTTTAAATGTGTGGGCCATTAATTGCTATCAAAAGTACCTCTTCCTTTTTCATCTAGGTAAATCCATAGTATTGCTGTGGATTTTACATTCTAAGTTGTAACAGAGCTTTACTGGCTTTACTTGTATTTAAGCCTACCAGCATGTAAATCCAACATCTGTCTTTCTGTGTTACATAGAATAGAAACTGGGAGTTAACAGCATTTCTGGTTATCTGCTGTACCGCTTTAAACCAAGGCTTATCCCAGGACTTTATTTTTACTCCTTACATTTCTTCATCTGGTTCATCAAACAGGTCCTTCAGCGGCCTTTAGTCCAACCAAGGCCACTTGCAAATTACCTGCGTTGATTTGTTGAAAAAGCTTCTGAGATTACAAGCAAGTATCACTCAGGAAGGAAAACACGCTGGTTCCATGGCAACATGTAAGTCAATGAGCCCACCTTGAAAGCTGGAAACAATGGTCCCTTTCAGAACACAGAGCGGAGGGGAGGCACCATGCTTTATTGAGATGTTGGGTTCTTTCAGATTACTTGCCAGTAAGCCTTTTTTTTTTTTTTTTTTTTTTAAGGAGAAAAGGCACGCTAAATTTCCCTTGCACAAGTTCATTTGATTTTGGAGCCTATTACCAAGATACTAAGACACCGTTGACTTCCCCACCACCAACCCTGCCCCAAAAAGCAGCATCACACAGCACAATGAAAGCCACCCTTCTCGCAGCCCTGACACTTGGATTCAAGGAATTCACATTTGTAACATGACACACTTAAAAATTCTGATCCTACAAGCGTGAAGAAAAAAGGATAGCATATTATCCTGGAAGCCATCCCAAAGAAGAAAATCTGGAGAATTTTTTTGAAAAATCAGGAAATTTTAGCATGAAAGAAGAAACCCTACCCATCTGAACCCTGCGCTGAAATTTCCCAAAGCTATCTCTGCACTAGCCATCAGAACAGGCTTAGCAATATTTACATGCATTGCAATTTAGGAGAATATTTCCAGACTATGGCTGGTCATGGCAGCCTGCCTTTTGATTTTGATTTTAGGTTCATATCACTGTTTTTCCAAAGAGATTTTTTGTATTATCTTTATTTTTCTTGGGAAATCCAGTCTAGGAATAACCCAAGCATTTCTATCAGCATGCTGTTTAACGAGCTCAAAAACAGTCACATAATAACGGGTTTAGAATCACTGATAAGTAGAACACTGCGCTCCACACTGAATCATTCATGGTTACTTTTTAGCTCCTGTTTCTCCTGCTTATACAGGGAAGACATAGTGGAGGGGGCTGCTGCCCTCAGCCAATTTGAGCAGAAGGGACCTCAGTCTCACCACTTGGGATGGGAAGTCTTGGCACTGGCACATAGTACAGGCAGAAGAATAAACGTTTGTGCAAGATCCCACAACTACCTTGCCAGTCCCCACTGTAGCCTCATGTAAGTAGTTTACTGACTGTGGGCCCCAGGAAGCATCCATGGCGCTAAGGTCCATGAGGCCAGATCTTCCACAATGTGGTAGCACTGCTCCTTCACCTCCTGTTTTGCCTCCTTATAGGGCTGCTCCAGCAATTCTTTCCTTTCTGGTTGTTCTTAGGTTTCTCAGGTACCCTGGTGACAGTGGAGCTGAGCTGCTGGGTGACAGCCAGAGCACCATGTTAGGAAGAGATGGCTAATGTTACTTGTCACACAGCCCTTAGCAGAGATAAGGACCATAGCTTTTGTTTGCTTGTTCTGTCAGCACCAGCCACTGGGAGCCCCCAGGCCATGTGTAAAGATTCCTCCCCCCACCCAGGTGAAGGGCTGCCCCACTAGCATGGCACAGCCTTTCGGAAGGGTTACACTAGGGAGCAACACTGCGAGAGTTCAGATCTGGACAAGAGATACACTGAAATTTAAGTTTCTTATTCCCTGGAACTTCTGAAATGCAGGAGTTGAAAGAATTTATACTTTGTACTGTCCAGTAAGAATGATTCTTCTTGCCACAGTTGTTAAACACATCTGCTTTTTAGAAGATGATTTTACTCATCAGCTCTCAACAGGTGTGCCTCCCAGTGCTGCAAGTTTACAGCAGTCATGTACCCACAGAAGGACCTGGCCATTACCTTGGAGGTTATAATTACAGACCACAGCTACCTCACCCACATTTTAAAGAGACCAGGTGTGTTCCGCCAACGAACACATTTTAGTTAAACTCCCCAGCCTCCTTTCTTCTCTAGCTCCTTTATTTCAGGTATGGATAGATAGGGAGACAGTAAACACACACAAGGCAGACACCACCTTCCTGGGCTTGCAGTACACAAAGGTCCAAGAAACTTACAAGAGCTCTAGGAAATATTCTCTACTATAATGGTAATAATTAAAATCCCCAAAACCAGTCACAAATTCTGGTTCAGATTCTTGAAGATGTCAAAGCCATATCAAATCAAATTTCAGAAAAAAAGCTATGTCCTGAAAGCCCTGTTTGTAACTCTTACTACAATTGTTGTCTGCATAGAGAAAAAACAGCAGAAAAAGCTGAAAAGCTTTAATCTAGTGAGGAAAATTAAAACAGCGTTAGAATTACAGACCAACAAATCAAATAAAAGCCATTCTAGTGGAGAAAGTCAGTATGTAAAAGTGAGAATGCCTCACACTGCACGCCATGATAACTGCACTTTGTGTACCATTATTGACGCATGCAGAAATTGAGAGTACGGATCAGTACATCAGCCAGACTACTTCAGCAGGACAGCCGATTAAAATATGCACAGGATAATTCTAGGTAAAAATCAAGAATATTCAACTCTATTCAAGTTAATGGTAGTGAATAACTGGAATATATAAAAGGAAGAGCAGATAATTTTCTTTGAAAGAACTGACCATCAGAACCTACAACACAATGAAGCTGAGAAAAAATTTCAGAACAACTAATTGAATAAAAAATTACTAATATATCTACACAATTTTTTTCTTTAAAAGCCCCATATAAGAAAAAATTAAAAAGCCCTTCATAACAGATTATATGCACTATCACACGCCCTTAATTACTTGTACACACAAATATATTTCTCTCTCAGCATGCTTACCACGCACCTGCAGTGGCAGACGAGCGTAACTGTCTAGGCCAGCAACCTTCCAGTTATTCCCTAGAGTCAACGGCTTAGAAGTGGACTGTGAGTGCAACACCTATCTATAGAGATCTTTCCCTTTTAAAAGATCCAAAAAAAGTTTATAAAGTTCAGAGGCATCCTCCAGAAATAAAACAGACCTAAGTCTGGAGCAGAACACAATAATTATGAAGAATTTCTTTGAGCAGTTACTATGGAGAAAAAAAAGTGAACAAAACTTCCATCTGAAACAATTTTAAATACAATAAAATATAACTTAGAAAACTATGTTTTTTTCCAGCATACACAATCAAGCATCCTTGCTTCAGTGAGCAGTCACGTCTTTTACTACCATTGACAAATGACATGAGTAAGAACCTTCACAGCAGCCTTGCTTCTTAAGGTATCCAGTGCTCCTCCACCTTCTTGCCAACATTGCATCTCAACAGTCAGCCTGAGTCCCCAGGACCTAGTCTGAAAACATCTACAATGCAATATAGGCACTGCATTATGCTCCAGAGGTGGCATATCAAGTAACAGTGACAAAGAGCTGTACATTCTTCAGTCCCTGAAAGCATCCTGCTAGTAGCAATCTCCACGACACGTATTTCTGCCGCAGCATCACCTATGACACAAAGACACACAGCACTATCCAGTTTCAGTGGCACTAGACAGAAAAAGCATGTTTGAGACAACTTTATTTGTACAGTACTCTGAGGTTAAAGTTTCTGCATCTTACTCATTTGCTTTAGGAAAATGATTAATATAGCCTCCATTGAAATCATCATGTATTTGTCCTGACATGAAGGGACTGGAAAATCAGTATCATTCAAAAAAAAAAGAAAAAAAAAAAAAAAAAAGAAAATAGAATGTACCTTGAACTATTCTTTCCATCTTTCCCACCCAAACTACATCAATATGTATTGCTATAATTCTTCCTTTCTCTATCTGAAATTTAAGCAATGAGGTCAATGAAAAGATTCTGAAAGGGTGGAATGTTTTTTAGTAGATAATTTAGAGCAGTGTTTAAACAGCTATGACACCTTCCTTGAAGAAGGAAACACATGCTTAGGCTTGTCTCAGCCTGACGCAACTAGAAACTGGTCCTGTGTTAGCCCTTAAACATAAGGGACAAAACATGTCTGCTGCAATAACATTAAGAGTATCTTCACTGCCACAATTCCAGCAGACTTGGTCCCTTCACTCTGCTCAGTCAATAAAAATCTGAGTAAGTTTTTGGTACCTGAACAGGCCAGACCGAGGGTTTGATTTGGTAACTTTTACTCACACAATTATCCTTAGTTTCACATTAACCCCACAGGACTGCAGGCTGCTGCCCCAAGTCTCATTTCCACTCACATAGATTCCTCTCTCCCTCTTTTGTCACTCCCCATTCCCACCTCTTCAGAGCTAGCAATCATGTGAGTCTGCTGGTAACAGCAGGTCAGATGATCAGCAGGGACTAGTTTTCTGTCAAAACAATAAACTGATCCAACTTCACCCTGTAATCAATTGATCCAACACCAGGGAGGCAGGAAACCATAATCAGGACTGGGTAGCCCACCCTTAGAGCAGATTAAATGCAATATAGGACTGCACTTCATAGAAGATGGGATACAAGGTTTGAATTTAAGTATTCAATTGTATTTAGTTCCCTCACTTTGATGGGCTCAGCTCTTTGCAGGATTAGTCTTTTTCTTTGCTGGGTGCACTGGCATGAGGGGCAAAGAATCTGACCTCACTAAAGATTTGCAAGTACTTGTGAATCCTGCATTCAGTGAAGTCAATGGAAACTTCTAGCTGACTCCAACAGAGGCAAGATTGAGCTTGTTATCAAAATGTCCTTCTCAGGCAAGTCCAAATGCCATTTTATTTGGTGACTGAGTACAGGCTGTGTCTTGGGGGAGTATTTTGTACTTTGTGCCCAATCCTATGTTGATATTTAGACAAAGCACCTTTTGCATGCACCAGAAATTGTGTTTTTATATATATACAAATATATATATACACACATACAAATATTATATATAAAACTATTAAAAGAATTTCCATACAGCCCACATTTTAAAGCTATGTATAGGGAATGGCCATGAACAATATTTAAATGTCTTTTTGTGGGTATCTTCATGTTTACCAGCAGGTAAGGACTATGGATCTTAAATGCTAGACCTATTAAAAGAGGACCTATGGATCTTAATGCTAGACCTCTGCAAACATACTCCATTATAGGAAAGAAGAAGTTTCTTTACTCAGCTCCTTGTGATTAGTGATCACAAAACAAAAATAATTTTCCATCTCTTACACTTGTTACACTGCTGCTTCCTGGCATTTGGGATTTCCTCCCAGTCATCTCCTGCCTAAGCACTGGAAAAGTCCACAGCTATTCAGCTCTCAAGATCAGGTATCTTTAACCATATTCAGGGTCACTTTCTTCCCATGCCATGAAAGATTTTACATTTCATTTCAATCCATACCAAAAGCTATGTAAAGAAGGGAGCAGCGGGTGAAGCTGACACAAAAGACGACTGGACAAACATGCCAAGGAAAGAGTTGCTGTGCTAACCCTGCGGCATGCTGGCAAGGGCTCAATGACATGTTACGCAGGGCAGCAGTCACTGTGTGTATGTACTCCAATCCAGTGGTTTCACAAGACTGAACTGTGGTGTGGAGGAACTACCAATGCTGTTCCTGACTGGAACCACTAGACGGCTTATGCTGTTCTTTCCTACACAGAATTTTAATATAAAGATTACATATGGTGGAAGAGCATTTTTCCCAGCAATGTATTAGCTACTATATCATCAAATTCATCATCATGAGACAGTAAATAATTACATTGAGATTGATAAACTTCCTTGCCTCAGCTGTTGGAAGTTAAGCCAAGACTAAACACTTTTGTACAGCACTAGTAAACTTTTACCATTTGAATAGCTTTCCTGTTATTGTCAAATCTATAAGCAAATAATCCCTCTGACCAAGCACATGGCAGGAGTACAGCAGCCCAGAGAAGCAGCAGCATGGGAGAGGAATTTAACGTGTCAGTACAGTTTTGTAGAGGAGGCCTCTCTCAAAGCAAGGAACAGACAGTCCTTGTAATGAAAGTTCCAAAAATGTCATTTTAAGAACAAAGTGCTCTGGCCTATAGTCCTGCCTAACACCCTTTCTTTATAAGCAGATGTTTTAAAGGTCACATCAGGTCCTTTCACAAACTAAATTACAATAGCAATGTTCATTCATTTCGCAACCACATTTGCAAAGCCAACATTTTAGCCCCTTACTGAATCTTAACCTGTTTGCTGATCCAGTATCTTTTAGATACTGGTGGCAGTCTGTTCAGACTTATCCTTGCTGGGAACATTTAAACAAACTGGACAAGCACAAGTTCTTGGACCTGTCAAATGGACCCATGACCTCTGAAAAGTCACAGCAATCAGGAGAGGTTCCCAAGGTCTGGAAGAAAGCAAATGTCACTCCTATCTTCAAGAAAGGCCAGAAGGACAACCCAGTGAACTACAAGCCACTCAGCCACACCTCAGTCCCTGGGCAGCTAGTGGAGAAAATCCTTCTGGAAACAAATTCCAAACACATGAAGGACAACAAGAACAGTCAGTACAGATTTGTGAAGGGGAAATCATGCTTATTATGCTGATAGCCTTCTACGATGAGATGACAGGCTTGATGGATGAGGGGAGAAGAGTGGATGTTGTTTATCTTGACTTTAGTGAGGCATTCAACACTGACTGTCCTAACATCCTCACAGAGAAACTGGTGGAGTGCAGGCCAGACAAGCGGACAGCAAGATGCATTGAAATCTGGCCCTATTGCCGTTCAAATGGCACTTCCAAAATAGAGTGAAATTTTACCATTTATCTACATGAGAACATGTGAATGAAGTCATCATGATCAAAGAAGCCCAATATCATAAAAGATGGGGCCTTCTGCTTCAGTCTGGGATGAAGGTACCAAATACGCTTGGCATCCAGGTCTCAGATGTCTTTCCTTATGAGCTAGCCTAGACATTTCAGTTCCTTGTCATCTGAAGGCTAGTAAATAATTAGTTTTACTAAACAGAGAAGCAATGGACTAACAAAAGCCAACAAAAGTGACTGGCTTAAAAGTGGACAGCAGGGTGAAAGAAACACTGGTCCTAATTCTGATTTCGTATCACTTCAAAAGTGACAATTTACCACTATGTCAGAAAGTAAAGGTAGTTCAGCAGAGAATCTACCATCCCAGATTTCTTGGCAGCTTCCACTAGTTTACGACAAAGCATAATTTATCCTGAACATAATTTTAGAGTACTAAGTAATCTCAAAGACATGATACTTAAATGCTTCTGACAAACATTATCTAAATTACACTTCTGTAAAAAAACTCCTGACCAAAAGCAAGTACATTCTCCAAACACACTGCTGGAGCATCATCAGAAATACATCTCTCTCTTCATGGTTTTTGCAATTATGCTGTACTGCTTTATGTTGTAGAAGATAAGCTTTGACACCCTGTCCAAGTCCTTGGGCTACATTAAAAGCTCTTCTCTACCTGCTGCACAAAAATATTTTAGGCAAGTAATTTACCTAGCTAGAATCCTTCCTCTCCTCTGCAAATGCCTTTTCTAATGGGTGATTTTTAAAATGCCAGCAGAAATAGTATTGCAGAAATCAGAGACTGCCACTGTAAAATCAGTGTGCAGACGCAACGTAAGACTTGACGACAAACTATGTCAGTGTCAGCACAGTTAGATGCTGTAAACTTGTTTTCCTGGCAAAATGTTTCTCCATACATAACATCTGCTGATATTTAGAGCTTAAAAGTATGTTGGAAATACTATATACTTCAGCAATGATGGCCAACAGCTTTTTATCATCTGTATCGCTATTCCCATGACAGCTGCAGAACGAAATGCAGAGGAGAGTTAGAAAAACAACTCATGGTCACACAGCACTTCCACAATCAAAACTTTGACTTTTTAGATTCCAGCTTGGCACTTTCATTATGACTCAAGGCTGTGTCTCTTACAGCAGACTATCTTCAAAGACCTCTTTTATGTCAGCAATAAGAAGCAAACAATTGTTTTTAGAAAACAGGAACTAATAAGATGCAAACAATGATGAGAACACATCTAGGAGGCTATCATCTAAAGAGAGCATACTACAGTAATTTACATCCAGTCACAGAATAAGGTTATTCACTTTCCACCCACCCACATTTTGATTAGGCCAATTCTGTCTTCATTTGTGCATATATCTTTTCCGTCTTAAAACAAATATATGGTGTCACTATTAAAGCAAAGTAAACAGAGTTCTGTCAGGGGTATCTTTTAGGATTGCTTTTTGTTTCTCCAGTGAGGAATTTGAACAGCATGTTTAAATAAGACAGCTCAAGGACAGTTTTACAAACACCAACATTTTAAACAGTGAAGATGCTCCAGGGCCTCTTAAATCATAAAATCTCCCCATTCAGCTCAATAGCTGGACTACAGGAAGAACTGGATGTTCTGCGAGTTCGACCCAGCTTGAATGCAGCAGAAAAATCCAAGTAGCTAAAACCAGAAGCATAAGAATACAGGTAAATGCTCAGGCTTTATTATCTTTAAGGTATTCCTGACCACAGATTGAACAACTGCATACCAGCAGATTAAATGTGATTATTTTAGATCTTTTTAACACAAAACCCCCACAAACCCTGGGGTCTTTTAAATACAGTTCCTTTGAATTGAAAACAGCATCTCTTCTAAGAATAACCAAACTCAAACATTTCTGATAGTCTCGGTAATACACACAGGCTCCCACCTCCCTGCCACTCTTCAAGAACTCATGCTCCTCCCTTTTACATTCTTTCTTTCTTTGCTCAGCATATGAAATAAAATATAGGGAGCAAAATCTGTCAATAACAACACTAAGTATCAATGCCTATCATAAGTACCAATGCATTTAGAGCTACTTGCCACATACACATTTAACTCTGATCTGACTAGGACAGCTGAAAAGTCTTCCTGGCTAATAATTTCCACGCTTTCTTATATGAGTATTATACATTCCCCCCCAATATTCAGGTCATTCTCAGATTTTTTTTAAAAAACTTTCAGAAACACAAGAGTCAGGGAAGGCAAGGGAGAGAGAAAGTACACACGCTTCACCTGGCCTCCTTATTTTGTCTCTAAGAAAGATACGTATTTGCATGAAGTCTTGGATCCAAATTCACAACTGATACAAGCAGAGACTTTGCAGTCAACGCAACCAAGAATAATTTGGCTCATTTTTGCTACTTCTGCCTCGTGTTTGTTTTGACTTGTTTGACACTGACATGCTCAGAATAGAATACATAAAATTAAGAGTATCCTTGCATACCTTGACATTGTAAATTATAGTACCAATATTGTCCAGCATATAGCAGAAAGGAACGGTCTCCATATTTTTTTATATAGGACCACTGTTCTTACTGCTCCTTACAAAACACATTACCATGATGTAATGGGTCACCTAAAGCCATTCAAAGCCAAATGATATCTCAGTACCTCAAAGACTGACCTCTTTTTTCATCGGAGCAACTTCCCAGAGCTATACCTAGACCCTTTAAATTCACTAACTACAAACAGACACAAATGTGTCTCTTAACACATCCAACTAACATAGCAAATGTATGAGCCTGGCATTAGTATAGGTCAGCAAAACCTCAAAACAGACAAAGAGGTAGCCACCTCACAGCTTAGACACTGTAAACCATCCCTCCCTGCTTTTGTGCTTCATAAAAACCTATTAGAATAGTACATACAGAAAGAGTAAGAGCCAGAATACAAAGAATGTTCAGCTTTTCACATACCTTTGCTAACTTATATTTCTGAGCAAACCCCACGATCTATTAACTGTGCATTAGATACATGCATTAATTTGTAACAAAGGAAAAATTCTGCTTGAATACTCCCATCATATAAATTTAACCCTGAAGTATTCTGAGCATTCAGCAGTAACAAAACATCTTTTGGAGTAAGTGCCTCCTACATCAGAACTTTCCAGCTTTGCTGGGGATCAGAATATTTTTCACCTTCGAAACACCTACTTTTCAGGCTCAAACGGCTTTACAAACAGTGCATGCAATTCCAGTATCAACATCTCACAACTACAAACATTTCTGTGAGGCAAACAGATTTCAGATTTTGAAGATTTCAGTTACGACTGACTAAAGACCTCTGCTGGATATAAAGCAATTATAAGGAGGAACCAATCTTAAGATTCTTCATACTCCCAACTCTCCCAAATCTCAAGCCTTCAGAGTTCCAGTTCCCATATAAAAAAAGGAGCCATATTCCAGCCTTTGAAGCTTTTATGGTACAAGTTAGATTTTTCCTGTTCCTATACCTAAGATTTTCACATCTAACAAGGGCCTACAGGCCACGTCTTCAGTGTGCTGTGAGGAAAGTAGTATTGTGAATGTGTTGGGCAGGAGGGATCAACAAACCTCAAGACTTTCCATTAATATCTAAAATGTTTAAACAAATACCCATTTCTCATGTTGTTTAAACCAGAACTTTGAATAGAGGAAATACATTTCTTCAGTCATTCTGTACTACCTTGACCAGCAACCTATGGCTCACGTATGCTGAACTGGATTCATAAGACCCAATTGAATATATAACTATCAGTTTCACTTGTTTCAGCTTCAGAAGTCTTTTTAAAAAGCTGCAGTTCCCTATCTTCAGTCCCTCTTTAAGGGTCAGAATGGAAAGGAAGAAGAGATCATTAATTTTGAAATGAAAAAATAAATTACATACTGTTTGGAAGAAGGAACATGTAGGTCTTGATCTTGGCAGATTCCCTCGAGTACGAATGTAGCCTACACCGTCTAAAGCATTTTCGTGTCAGATTAGAGGAGCTGCGTGAGCAATTATATTTTGACATCAGCAGTCCTGTCTTCTGGATGGAACTATCAAAAATGGAACTGTTTAAATCACTCTCTGCTTTTAGTACTTTGGTTCCAAAAATGTAAGCAGAAGTACCCACCTATACCTGGATTTTAAGGAAAAAAAAAATGTACAGAAATAACAAGAGCTCAATATTGGCAGTAATATTTTGATGCTAATGTTTTTATAATATCCAAGTATCAAGGCTTTAAGACATGATAGACTGGCTTGAATGTACATCCTGAATTCTCACTGGATTTTGCTCTTGTTCAGGAAGAACTCTTGCTGCAGGGAGGAGACTGACAAGACTTCTGACCCCTGCCCTGGCCCTCTCTCTCTAGCACTTGCTTAAAGGGAGGGCAAAGGTCACATAGAAGGAAAAAAGCTTTTAAGCTTTCAGTGGAAGGGCAGATGCAGGCTGGAATTTAGCTGGAGGGAGGGAAAGGAGAGGGGAATGAAAAAGAAAACAGAAGAAAAATTCAATCTGGTCACAGTTCTTCCACAAATGCTGAGGTATATCAAACTCATTTGCAAGGCTTTAAGGATTAAAGAAGTTTTTGTTAAAGTACAGTACCGGCACTTGCAGGAAAAACAGATAAAGTAACATTTCCATCCCCATAAACAGATATTGCACCTCCCCATACATCCACTGTAAGGTCAGCCTTGCTCTCATGTTCATCCACTGTAAATTCAACCTTACCCTCAACTGCCACGAGTGCTGTGCGGTTTCCACTGCATTCCCCAGGACACAGACTTTTCTTGTGTGCTTCAGACCTGCAGAGTCAAGCTCATCTTTTATCATTCTTCCTCTCCAGGATCAGTAGATGGATATCCCTAAGCAATTTGACTCTTCCCCCACGCCCCATTTCCCCCTGTAAATGGGACCACTAGAAACCTTGCTGCTCTAATTTGCAGCTATCGCTGAACTCTGGTACTTTTAAAAAGGAGTAACAGAAGATGTCCAGTAGTCATACATGCAGGACCAGAAAACTTTCCCTAGGGTTTGTTTGAAAAAGGACCACCATGACTGAAAGGTTCCTCTTTCTATTCTGGTCTGAGTTTATGTGAATCATTCACTGCTTACAGTGTGCAGGAGCTGGGTGCAAAACCCTGTAGTGCAGCAGGTGGTAAGATGACTCTTCACAGACTCATTACTGTCGCACAATACCAGTAGCTTTTTCTGCATATCTAGTCCCACTCACCACTAAAGAGAAGGGAGATAACAGACACTGCTTTTGGCATGACTCTCCAAGCCTGATTAGCAAAGATGCATGGCACAGCATATGGAATTTAAGGTGGTACTTCAAAATAGTAGTCGAAGAGAAAGTTTCTACTTACTCACCTGGAAGATAGGTGGTCAGTTGCTGTATTTATAGGTAATTGTGATGGCTGAAAACATGAACCAGCTGTTTGAGGGCTCAGTAAGGGAACTACAGCTGCTGTCCATCCTCCTTTCGAACACTAGCTAGCATCCAAACTTTCAGGGTCTGCAAGACTTAGTTTCTGGCTACACAATATACAAGGAAAGTTCAGAAGATTTGTTTTCTTTATAATCAAAGGCAGTTTGATTATAAAGTCAAAGCCAGCACAACATTTCTTAACAAATATAACACGACAGAAGTTATTTAATGTGTCTGAAGTGTGTCTGGTTATGTATTTTACATGTCTCTAGATAGCTAAAGAAATACAGAAAGCAAAAACAATGCACTGTGGTTCTCTTTCTGACAAATGACTGTGTTGACCGTATTAAAGAAATGTTACATGTTCTCTAATTCACTAACAATATTGTTTGCATCCTCTTGCTTGCCACGTAACGCAATATAATCACTATTGAACCCAAGAGGCAAGGGAAATTAACATATTTAGTAATATTAAAGCATTAAAATATCTTTACTGACTGTAAGTCTGGAAAAGTATTTTACAGCCTATTGATCCTCAAGTTCCTGGGTGAAGGTGTCACACAACAATGTGACAGCATCATTCAGACTGAAGAAGGAACATCATTGTTTGTATATTTTCCCTACAAGGCCAACAAATACACAGAGATTTGCAAAATATCCCAGAAGGAAGCCTTCTGAAGAAAACTTCCTGAAACACTTACTTTCTTGCACATGGTCAAGTATTTGATTGCTTTCTTCATGGTTAAAACAAACAAAACAAAACAAACAAACAAAAAAAAGCACAAAAGAGAAGGCTCAGGGAAACAAGACAACTAGTAGTGAAAGGTCACCCACTAAATCCCTCCTTGAAATTATAAGCAGTAAGCTGGTTTCTAATTTGGCTCGAAATCTACTCCTGAATTCATCACTGAGCACAAATCCTCATTTTAAAGACTGACCGTTAAGTTATTCCTCAGGGAAAGATGAAATATTTTAAAACTATTTTAGGGAAGTGTGTTTAGATGTATTTTGTCTTTGTTATGACAATAATCACCATAACCCTTGCCTTGACATGAAGGAATGTGTATATCTCACAGGAAAGCGGCAACCTTTTGCACCTAACCCCATCAAAAACTCCCAATCTCAGCACAACCATGTTGTCATAAGAAGCTTCACCAGAAACATGAGTGATAGAACAGGCAGGGCTGGGAATTAGCAGGAAGCATTTATATCTCAGTATATCCTGAGCTATCAGGGGTTCTTGATGACTTAGCCTTTCTTTCAGATGAGATAAAAACCAGAGGTCCCAGCATCTGGTGGCCATTAGGAAACCAGAGATATTGGAGTTATTAGACATTGCATCCTGGTCATATTCCAAGACAAACAATTATATTCTGCCTTCTTAAAATTCCTTACCATTTCATAGAAAAATCATATAGTCTTCTCCCCATTCAAAGGCGATGCACAATGTTTATTGGTATGCTGCAAAACAAAACACTAACACAGCAGCAATCTAATACACCGCACTCCACATTGACATAACACTTGCTTCATGTCTTTTGTTTATTATCTGAAAATGACTATAGTAGGTTTTGCTATCTGCATAATTATCCTGACTCTTTATTCCCCACAGTGACAGAATGTGGACAGGCTGCGCACCCTGCAATGGGACTTACAGAAATAGCTTACAAGGATGAAATCCTTTAGAGTTTCCTGAGCATCACTGCAAGGAAAGAGCAAGTGAACAGCTGTACTGTGTACCATCCTTGCTCCCTTTTCTGTTGATCTCTTGTGTACTGCCCATCCACATGCCAGTTTACAAGAGTTTTTCATAGCACGTGGGATCTTTGTATCAGAGGTAATAATTTACATTCCCTATGCCAGAGAGTCATCTGACGTTGGTGCACCAAATTACTCTCCCACCACCATCCTTCTTTGGCCACAGAAGGGCTCAGGTTGTTGAGTCACACCTCAGTTAAATGGATAAATTAGTTCAAAACTAGATTGGCTAAATATCCTCTCCTCCTTTAACCTTCTTCTAGAAATCAAAAAAGTTAGCGAGATACTGAACAACTAATCCGGACATGACACCAAATTTACCCTGAAAAACCTTTCCACCTGCTGTTACTGCCCTTTGAGATTTCAAAGGGGTCAAAACTAAGCAATAGCTGTATATAAACATACACCCACACACATTTTTACTTGAATCAAGTATAACAGCTTTGGATACTCTAATATTAATCTTATTCAAGGATTACAGCCCTGATTAATTTCTCTATTTGTAAGAGTCATGTGTATTGTTCCTAGAGTGAACACTGAGATGTATTTTCTGGCTCCATCAGGTTTCCTGTATTTTTTTGGCTTTAGAGTGACAGATTTTTCCTGAGTATATGAAAAAATTTGATGTTTTCTGGAAGTATAACACTTCTGTTGTTACAAGGAAGAGAATGATCCCTTTGGATCACTAATCATTGACTCAAAGATTTATGATCTGAGCTATCACATCAACAATCAGCTTAACAATAACACACTGTTGCAGAAAGGTCCCTTCTTTATGGTCCCTATTTACACGCCAGCAGCAGCACAGCTGTGCACTGAGCTCACCACCCTGCCACTACTTTGTTGGAAGACTGAGGAGAAATTACAATTGTTTCCAATTACCAACACCTTCTTACTGCAGTAAGTGATTTTAAATTAAAGTCAGGCTTGGAGCTCCACATCTATACACAGGACAAACATTTTAGGTCAGGCATTTTCTGTGTTTTAAGAGGCAGAGGAGCTGCCGTCATTAAACAGAACGAATACCAGAGAAAGCTCCGTGTGCACAGTTTCTTCAACAGCAGCAGTACAATTCTGTGGTTGGTGTGATGAGACTGCCCCTTGCCGAGCAGTATTTTCCCATGATTTCTTTAGATTTTTCATGTATTTGGCAGGTTCCAAATCTTTTTGAGTAGGGATTGTATTTCAATTCTGACTTTTCATGCACAAGACTACAGTAGGGTCAGAGACAGTGACCTGAGTTCACAGGTGCGAGCATTACAAAAGCAATAACAAAGATGTGAGAAAGATCACAACTTGACAAAGTGACATTTCAGAAAAAAATATTCCTTTCTGTGTACGTGGGGATCCTTAAACCTCAAGGGTTTTTAACAAAGTTGATGTAAGTACTATCTGAAGAGTATTTTCAAAATGCAAAATCCGAAAACAATTGCATGTTCTGGACTTCTGAAAATTGCTACGTTTCCGTCCTTTAACCACAAGAAAAAAATTCACAGCTATCTATACTCCCACATTCATCACACAGGCTAACTTCTGCCGTGAGGGTACAAGACCTAGAACTGCAGTGGGAGAAATAAAACCAGAGCTAAAAGTTTGACCTATGAGCTGATCCAAACATTAACTTCCTAACTCCCCCCCAGAGGCAAACAGCAACTTCAAACTGAAGAGCAGGGTTTGTACACTGTACACCCTGACACCTTGCAGATTCCTTTGTGGTACAGAATACATTAATAAGGGCAAAAGGTTATTTTCCAGCAAAGTTTGTAGATTAAATTCTACAGAAAACCAAACAAAAGGTTACATGAGTGTTCACTTATCTATGAGCAGTGAACTCAAAAGAAAATATCTCATTTCAGATTTTGCAAAGGTGCCCTAATAATGGCAGCTTATACACCATGGGTACTTGACAAACAAGGCTACATTAATTAACATCAAATTTCAGTCAAATGTACTGACCTGAGAAAGGTTTCAAATTACATTTTTTTGCCAACTGAATGTAGGTTTTAAGACCTTTGCCAACAAATAGTACAGAAAGAGTAACTGAAATAACACCACTTTTTATTTGATTAATTTTAAAGCACACAGACTTGCAGAGTGCTACAAATGGGAAATAAAGGATGGACCAGGAAGTTACCTAATGTATTTAGTTAGATAAGTTATCTTACCTCAAGGTATAAGTTGTCTAGCTTCTTTGAATTTAAACAAACTACAGAAATATTCCTTGCCTCACATTGATCAAAACACCTTGCATTTGCTGTGCTGGAGGTATAAAAGTCTGCACTTAATTATACATTAAACTGCAAAAACGGACATAACTGAGGCTTGCTGCAGAACAGTCATTAAAAGCTGCCCTCCTTCCACCCCTGCATACACACGCACCCATACACAGGGCACAGGCACAGCCTCCTGCCAGATAACGGCAACGACAAACAGGATTCCTGGCACCTGCACTGCAGGCTTCTCTGTTGGAGTTTCTCGCTCCATTTAACTGCCTTTCTCCTCCCACAAACTCCAGCTCATCCAAAGACACCGAAATTTCAAAAAATATTTAGAGAGTGCACAATGAATTAATGTCTTTTAAAAGCTAAACTTTGTTCTGAACACTTAACTGTGTCCAGTGTGCATCAAACATGACATAACCAACACAGCAGATCCTGCAGGCCAGAAAAGTATGATTTTTAATTTTTTTTTTTAATGCTCTTCAATCCAGCCGTATCTAAACGGACCTCCAGCCAGCTTGTCGGAGGTCCTAGCTCCAACAGCACTGGGTGCCAATTGTTTCATACAAAGATGCAAGAAACCCCACAGCTGACAGGACTGAGAAAATTCAGTCCCAGGGAAACCTTCTCCTATTTTCCTCAACCCTGCTGAAGTCAAACATCCAGATGTCACAAAACAGGCCCCTACGGCCAAGCACTTGTCTTAAAACCTATGGAAGAAAACCTGATACTTTCAGGATCATTTTATTTTCTCCTGTTTTCCTCAATTTTTGGCTAAGATTTAGGGATAGAAACTGAGATTTTATTATAAAAAGAATGGATGTTCTCATCTTCACATGATTCCAACATCTGTAAGATTTAAAAAAAAAAAAAAAAATTCCTTGCAATAAAAATCAAAGCTAGAAATCTTGTGGGACTGTTAATGATTGGGATGATTTTTTTAAATAAAAAATAAAGCAGGTACTACTGTTAAAACAACAGCATTCTAAGGCTAGTATAATTAAAACTTGTGAAATCCTTAGTGCTCTTAAAAAAAATCTGGCATCACCTGTACCCCTAGACAATATACTATATTACTTATGGGTTTATTTACATTATGCCTTTATAACTTGAATAACACAAAATACCACCAACATTGTTCAGTTGCTTTACACAGATGCTATTTTTTTGGTCCATTCTAGGCTTTTACGTAAACCTAATTTCTAACCAGCCTCATGGGACCTCAGTGGAATATACGTAAAGAAAAGTATAAGATTTAGGTAAATTCTTTAGTTTTGTGCAATTATAACTCAAAGTCAAAGCTCAATTCAGATCATTTTTTATAAAATACATATTTTGTATGTTATTACTATGATTCTTTATTCATACATATTAGAAGAGCTGATAGATTACTTATGAAAATGAAGAAAGCTAAATACTTGTATCACCTTAGGAAATTTAAGCAAAACACAAATAAGCACACATATAACTCCCTGCCTCCAAATTTCTTTCAGGGTTACCAATAGTTACCTGTCTTAACACATACCTTCCTCTCTGAGAGCAGCCCTCCCTACTACTATGACTCGAAAGAAAAATTAAACTTATTTCTTTCCATGATAAACAGACATACAGACCACCACAATCAGCATATGCCTGATGATTTTACAGATAGCTACAAATATGATAAGGAGCATTTAAGAAAGTTACATGAAGTCATTCATCAAGCTATGTTGAGAATACAATCTAGGTTTCCTTATTCCTTACGCCACAAACAGCTCCTCAGGTTTTATCTGCCAAATACTATCTTCTTGCCCTAACCATAAAGTATCTGGTAGAAGTCAATATCCTGCTACAGTTTCTTGATACCATCAGGCAGGAATTAGTGATTTCAGGCTTATCAATAGCAGAGGCTGCAGTGGATATAAACTGAGCAAGTACAGGGAATTTCACAACTCTGCCAAGTAACTGAATGAACTGTAGTGGTTTCAACTTACAGAGAAAACCTGGTTTCAAATAGAATTTGAATTACTTTTCCATAGTAGTTTTATGATAGGCTTATTTAATGGAAGCATTTTAGTTCTCTTCTGCAACTTGTTCAAGATACATGTTGATACTAGGGTTACTTTGATACAGTCTGCGGTAACATCTAAATAATCAGGCATAGGATGCCAGTGACATTCAATACCTAAGGAAAAATAAGGTTTACTGATGCCAGACACTAAATAAAGTTTCAAAAGAAATTGAGTGTAATTGGCTCAATGAGGCCCCAGATGACATACTATGTTAGGTGCAGGCTAAATTCTCACTGACCTCAGTTAAACAGAATAGCATAGACTACATCTGACAGCGGAGCAAGTGTTTTTTAATTGTCTCTACCTTTCTTCACGACTATCACATCCACAACTTTAAAGGTTCTTACAATATAATTTTACTGCCTACCTAATAAAAGGGGAATGAAGAAAGAAACAATATTCATTATTTGAAAATTAAAGAAAACTCAGAACATTCTTCATAAAGATTAATCCCAGTGTCTCTTCTGTTTTTGAAACAAAAACATGCAGATAAAGAACTGTTGTAAATCTGAGATCTGTAAGCTGCTGGGTTGCAAAGGGCCCCTCTAAACAAGTATGTCGTGGAGCTAGCCTGTACCTGTGTCTCACTGCACATTCCTCTGGCAAAGGAATTTAGGCTCAAAACCTGGTACCCCTCTGCCCTCCTCCGAGTGAGCTCATAATACCAGAATGAAGAGGAGGGAAATAACTTTCTCACTGGAATTTCTTTAATGGAACTTATAAGCATACATCTTGATGAAATGGTTGCTGGAAGTATTTTGCCTTGCTATTCTTATACGTACAGAACACCTGCTATTATATATAGAAAACCTTAGCAAAATTCATTTATGGTAAATTCAATGGTATCATATAATCCAAACAAAATCTGTAACCAGTATCACTGCACAAAGATGACTGGTCTGACAGTCTTCCATTCAGGGAAACTTGTAAATGAGATCATTCCAGATCTGGACAGTAGCTTATTTAAAAAAAAAAAAAAACGGGGGGGGGGGAGGGGATGGGACAAGACAGGGGGACAACAGGAACAAAAAAAAAAAAAAAAAAAAGACACAAAACCCCAAAAAACACACCAACCAAAAACAGCCCCAAAGTTTCTTTTTCCTTTGAGAGAGCTGACAGATAAGAAGGAAGTAAGAAATGAATCTGGAGAGCTACATCCAGCTGCAGAACACTTCTATTAATTGTATCTCCAAACAAAAATTATTAAATTCCTATTACTGAGTTTTGAAATGAAAAAATCCAAACCACCCGTTTCGTGAAATTTGCTCAATAGCTATTGTTTCATGAATCAGATTTGTTTGAAAAAAAAAAAACACCCACAAATTATTCAAAATCACAACTCACACACAGCATTTTTGTTTGGTTGGTTTTAGTGCAGCATTAGTTTACTTCTGTCCAAAATGCTTGGTAAACATTTTGGTTCACTGTTTATAAAGTATCCTTGAATAGAGATGAAAAGTTATAGTAGCACTGGAGATCCGATATAAACATTAGTTAGTTCTACTCTACCACTGTCGGACTGCAGTTGAGACTAGCAGGTTTTTAAACCTTGCCACTCCTCTCTGAAACGTGCAGAACTTGGCTGGATAGCGTGAAGCTGAAACATAAAAAACAATCAGATTCTTTGGAAACTTCACAGTATCATACTGGCACAATTGAATGGAGAGTCTTTAAATAGCCATAATCAACTTTTTACAGTTCAGTGCCTTATTGGTCAGAGGTTCAACCCTTCCAGATCTCCAAAAGTAGACTGTACAGGTGATCTCATTTATAGAAGAGCCTTAGGACATACAAAGCACTACCAATTATGGTGCCACAGTTCAAAGAAGTAAAGCTACATAATAGACCTAAGATCATTATGCAAAGTGATATTTTGCATCTCTCCTGGCTGTAATGTCTGTTTTCATCCAGCGGCTAGAGCAGAGAACTAGGAGTCACAATACAACCCTACTGTTAGCTTGCCAGAAGACTTGGAGCAAAGCTTGCTTCATGCTAGCTGGACGGTAATACTAGTATTTGGCCCACCACAACGTGACATGGCCAGGCACGGCTGAAGGACATCTGCAAATCACTCAGACCCCGGGCTGAAAGACAATACAGTAATGCAACCAGTGATCATGCACTTTAAAGTTAAAATTGCAACACATTAGTTTGCCTTTATGTAAGGAAACAGTGTGAAATGCATGATAAATGAACCCTAGAAAAGGAACAAACCAGACCAAATATTGTTGCTGTAACTTTAACAGGCATGTTCATTTCAGGATTCAACCTGTCCTACAGCTCTTAGCACTCTGGAGGGTCTGCAAACACACATTTCACCTGCAACAGAAAACGTGCTCTGTGACATTAAAAGATGTTCTGACCCAGACCTCAGTTTGTATGGTTTCAGAAGAGCAATCTTTGCTAGGCCTCCGAGGCAATTTTCTGCAGATTACTTGAGGTACAGGAGGCCCTCAAGTTCCTGAGACTCTGCTGAGGGCTCTCAACACTCCACATGCTCCAGGATTCACATGGAAATTGTACCACTAAGAGATATTAGGTCAAACCACAGTCTGGAGCATCACTCTAATTATCTACTCAGATTTCACTTTAATCCTAACAAGATTATAGATTCACAGAGATTAAGGTTGTTAAAAGTACCACAGAGCAAACTATATGATCACTACCTTGAAGACACCATCTAAAGTGTTCTGTTTATGGTCACCACCTCACTCAATTTTAAAACCTCTGTGAAGTTTAGGGTATTTCCTACATCTATTTCTGGTAAAAATACACTAAGGATCTGACATTTACTGTGGTGACTAGAATACTTAACCTTTGTTACAGGAGTTGTTTGAAATCTTCTTCCCTTCACCACCATATAAACATCTTTTCCTCTATATTTTGCTTAAGCTTATCCCTTACACCTTTCCAAGTTACAGCAAAAAGCCAAGTACCATCTGTAGGAGAAGATTTCATGGGCAGTTCCCAATTTAAGCCAAAACTGCCTTATTAAGTTAAAAATGCTCTACTCCTTTCTAAAAATAATCATACAAAGCCTACAAGAGAGCACTGTTAAAAACTGTTTCAGATGAAAACAAATAAAACCCCCTTTTGCTAAAAAGCAAGCAGCACATTTGTATTACACCTATTCCCCTGGGGGGGGGGGGGGGTGGAAAGCTGCATGTGTATGTCAAAAGTACAGTGAAATAAAGCACCTTACTTTTGGCACCCAGGGCTAATTGCAGACCACCTCAGTCATGCCCACAAGACCACAACTCACCACTCTTCAACCCCTTCTGGTAATGAAGAGTCAGCATGTTCTACGCAAAACGCTACACACTGAGCAACGCAACACAGGAGCTGCCAACCTCACCTTCCAGCCAAATCCACACTCCGCATTTGCTGCAGTTCATGTAGAAGGTATTTAAACAGATACGTTAATTTTATAGATAATGCTCCAACTTTTCAACCCCTTCACACACACTTTGATGATAGTCTAATATCTCACAAGGAGGGCTGAAGCTGAAAGCCTACAGGCTCCTTTTATGGAAAACTCTGAAGACTACTATAAATTCTTAATCTTCCAAGCTTGCTTTTTGCCAAATGTTTTTGCTCCTGCAGGCTATGTTCTTCCAGTTCAGTTACACCCTGCTTTGTGGATAGGTTTAATCATCAAAGTACAATACAGTGATTCACCTTCCTATTGTTTTGATGTGTTTCCACTATAGCAGTAGTAATAATTCCAAACTGCTTTAAAAAAAAATACAATATATACATATATATTCTACAGAGCAAGTGACATCTGCACACTCCACAGCAAAAGTTTGACTGATATGAAGAGAACTATTCCAGCTTCAAAAAGATCCCGCTCCTCTTCGGAAAAGTCAAGCAATTATTCATTGTGTCAATTAATCTATTTAACTTTGTTACAGTAAGAGATGTGTTTACATATGCATTTCTGGAAAACTGACTTGCCACCTTACGAATTCTAAGCAGACTTTAACTTAAAAGGCAAGTATTCAGAGTAACAGATTCATCACTCCTTTTCTAATTGTATAATTTTCTAAGGAAACCCTTCTTGGTTTAAGACTCCTTTTTACAGCTAGATGTTATTTCATGTCTAGAGAGAGACAGCCTTACTACTTGTGAGGGCATGGTCTCCATTAATAGAAAATAGTATCTTCAATGATTCAAACAAGAAGATAAAGAACATAAAGAGCTGATTTGAAAACTCTCTCATGCAATGTAAACAGGTAAAGTACATGCAGTAATTTTAAAAGTTGGGAAAAGACAAAGCACTAACTAGTTGCTATTCAGAGCTTTAAAACGATACTACTACCAAAAAAAGAAAAAGTAGGAAGATTATTTTTAATTTCAATTTTAAGAAGCACAGGAGCATTTGTAAGTCCATTCCTTGTTTAACTGCACTTTCATTTTCCTCTCCTCTCCTTCTTAGATCAAAACCAACCCCTCCTAACAGTGCTATAAATTCATTTATACAGTTGGCTTGCAGCTTACTCTGTACAAACATTTTATTCCTATCTCAGGGAAGTTGCAGGTCTTTACCTCTGCCAGCCAAACAAATTGCTGAAGACACAATTAATGTTGATGTGGCTACCTTGCTTCCAACCTCTTTCCCCTTCAATGGAAATGTAAAAATGAAAAATATGTAAAACCAAGGGAAAAGGAAATATTACTCCCATTTCTTACAGAAACCTTGAATTACTGCCTTTTTAGCTAACTCCCAATTAGTCCAGATACAACACCTAGATGATGTTTAGCTTCTACCTGTGTCATACATCACACTGACATCCTGCCAAATGCTTGTGTCAAGGATGGAATCGTTTGTTCCTATTAGTAATGGGAAAAGCAACGAACACTAGGTGCAACCCTCTCAAACAGATTTGTGCAACAGAGATTCCTAGGTAACAGGCATTGACACGTCCTCACTGCTGCTGAGAGCGAGGCATCAGAAAAAGCACTACAGGATTAACCGCCAGGAGTCATACTGGCAAGCCTCCCTGACTCCTAAACAAAAAGGAGAGCTAGAAAGGCAGATGAGCTTAAGAGCACGTTGAGGCAAGGGCTGGAGGCTGTACAAAGTACAGTAGGTTCCAGCCAAATAGGAGAAAAGAGACCAGGGAGTGAATAAGGCAAACTCAGAATACAGTAGCTATTGACATCTCAGCGGACTGAAGTAAATCGGTCCAATTTTGTTCACGGTGTCGATTCTCTCAATATTAAGGTAACCAAGTGAGCAGAGACTATGCAAACTGGTGATGCTGATTTAGTGGCCCAATGAGGCTGACACAACCAAAGCTAATAAAAATCCTGCAGAAACAACAAGAAGGAAAGCTAGCACAGACCATAGGGATCTCTACAGCTTTGTATCCTTTTGGGTAAAAGTACAATCAGAGGGACAGCAAAGTCACTTCCAAGTTGCAAGTGTGGCAAAAAAGCCAGAGAAGAAGCAGATCCATGGAACAAGTTCCTTTGACTTCGTATTAATTCCACCTCTTTGTATTTCCTCAGACCTGAGAGAAGAGGAAGCCATTCTGAAAAGAAAAGATTACTTTGAACACAATTAGTAAGATTAATGTCAACACGTTTTGAAAAGTGGAAAGTTAAATACAGCTACTGGAGACTACAGCAACAAGACTCCCACATATATCCCATCATCAGAGAAGGGGAAGTTGTATGGAAAAACCCAAGGCAGGCTAAACTGCAGGAAAGCTGTACAAAAAGCACAGGAATAAATCACTTGCTTTCTCCAACTATTTTTAGATTTATTGCCTACACTTCCAAATTCCCTTTTTGCAAGGGACAGGTAGCAAGAACTGCATGATTCCACTCTAACTGCTCTTTCTTCTCAGACACATAAAGTGAAAGGAGTGTATCAAGCTCAGTTAGGTTTTATAGACTTCTCAGGAGAGTGAGAGCCTTCTTGGGTTTATAAAAGTATTTTGAAAGCAAAAACAACTAAGGAAATTAAGTTCATAATGACTGGTCTCCCTTCCCACTGATCCTTCTCCTCCAATAATACTTAACATTGCAGTCACTATCAAGACTGCATTTCGCAGATACCCTCTAACAAGTAACTCTGCCTCCTACCAATCCCTTTCAAAACACAGACTGACCTTGCTAGAACAACCCCTTCCACAGGTAACAGCAGAAGTGCTTTCATTTTACTTCATTTCATGTTACTGCCCAGAGGAACAAAGAAAGCAGTCCTTTATTTTGAGACTGGATTTTCACAGAGCTTGAAAAATTATCTACCAATCAAAGCTTAAAAATCTTGGTTTTTTTCTTCGTCATCACTATAACATTTAAGCTAAGACACAGGTGTTACCGAAGTCCCTTCTTTTTTGACCTGCCAATACAATTTGATACTGGTATCTAGGCTGTAATTTAATTTTAAATTGTCATCCATAGAGGGGCACACAAGCCCACTTTGGAAGGAAGAGAGGAGGTCAAGTACATCTAGAATTCGGGCAGCAAAGATTTTTCCATCTGTATCCACCATGACTTCACCACTCTACAGTATGAGAATAGCCGCCCCCAACCCCGAGAAATACCTTAAGCTCATTATTTTGAAGTACCTAAAGGATTGCTCTAAAAGAATTGGTAATCCCATAAAAGGAACTGACAAAAGGTTAAAATTGGCCACCATATCTGAAACACGTATCTGTTTCCTCAGCAGTGTTTAATACAGAATCATTAGCTTTGCACTGTTTTGTAGCGCTGCCTTCCAAGTTAACCCTAAAAGAAGTTCAAAAACCAGGTGGGTCATATTTTCTGATACATAACCAAAACTGTCTGACAAGAGGCTAGTTGGATATCTAATCTTAATGCTCCAGTCAGTACTCAGTTGTTAGCAGCAAAAGTACTTGCAGAAATAACGCAGAGTATCTGCATAGACAGGAATTAGCTTCTGGATCAATTACACTCTTTTCAAAAAAGATCACAGCTTCCTATGGATCAAAAAAATTGTCTGATTAAACATCAACAGCTGGCAATAGTTTGACAACTTTGCCTGAACAGATGCTCCGTCTCTGGGGATATGGGAGAATGAGAAATTCTTTTCTTGAACATGGAGAATTCTTTTCTCCCTGTACAAGTCAGGGAGTACCGGCTCTCCTCCTGGAGCAGTTCTATGCCTACACATGGAGCATGACTATTATACAAAAACTAAACAAGAAAGAAGCAGACTTAAGACTTCGTGGAGTTGGGGATTTGCAAGCCAGAGCCATTTTACTATCACAACTTTTGGCAGTCTGTAGCATTCTCACAATATCTCTAAGCATCAGCATGTTACTGCAGTTACCTCAGGAGGAAGAGTAAGGAGTAAAGTACCAGAACACTACTCATGTACAGAGCATCTCTACTACAACAATGGACAAAGAAGAGAGAAGTGCCACCATGAAATGCCCCCTTTATGGACACCAGCATGACTTACTAAATAGCAGTTCTTAAGTTAGGGGAACATGGTGGCTGGCAATAAAGCTGCCTTGTCCAGAAAGTGAAATGAAATGTTTCTTGTTTCTTCAGGTCACACAAAACCTCTCACACATATGCAAAAGGCCGCCACAACCAGAAATGGGTAATGATATTTAAAAAGCTCTTCGGGACACAACCACTGCGTTATTTCATTCCATAGCTGCTGTGACCTAACATCATATCCAAATGCCAAATAAAATGCCACATTTTATGTTCAATTACCTTTAGCACCCAGAAAATATTTAGCAATTATTTGTTCAGATGGGAGAGAAAGGGATATTCAGCTTAAATTGCAAGTCTTCCATAAAATTCAACATGTCTTTGCAAGGGCTAGATAATTAGCACTGTTATGAACTGTCTGCATCTTACAATTTTTATTAAAAGTAATTCTCATTATTTTGCTACAGAACTAGGTAGTAATTCTCATTACTTTGCAACAGACATTACTATCCAAACTTGATCTCTGCAGAATGACCATTCTCAATGTAGTATGTGAATCTTTACTAAACAAGTGTCTCTACACCCATGCATTCTTAGAGATTAGAAGCTGCCTTATCCAGTAAACAAAACCTGAGATTTACAAGACCAGGTCTGCTGCATTTTACATTATCTCTTAAATTCTATAGGCTCCTTCCTTAGACAATTAACTTTACTACAGATACTACTTCTTTCCCAACAAAGCTCACTGCTATGTAGATATCGCTGTAAAAGTCAAACTACAGAAGGACTGCATACTTGTAAATACTGATTAAAATGGCAAATAAACAGCAAAAAAACATTTAAATAGCTCTTAATGGATAAGATGGTATTTGCAGAAACAAAACTGGAATGATGAGAGTTACAACCTTAATTTTAAATATTAGTAACTAAACAGCTATTTTTTCCCTCTGACAGAGCTGTGGAACAAAATTTATTTTTGACATAAAGCCACCAAAAACAATGAGCTTGGTTCAATTAAAAAAGACATTGTGAAATATTTTATGGTAGATATATATAGAAAAAAAAAAATCACACCAAATACCTTGGGATATGTTAAGAGAAGAGAAAAGATCACTTGGGCTAGCTTGTCATAAACTACTAAAGCTTCAGTTACAATACAGCAGACTGCCCAGAACTGCTTTTGGCATGTAGTTTTTATTTGCCTTACTTGGATACTGTAGAAGTTCTGTTGACCAAGATACTAAGCACTAGAAAAAGAAAGTATCTCTAATTAATCTGCCCATTTATTAGCAAAAAAAAAGAAAAAAACCAACAAACACCAGAAGATTTGGAAGAGTTGCAATAGTATATGAAGTCCAGAATCATAAAATAAAAGCTAACAGAACTCTTATCTGAAATCTCAGCTGTTCCAAGAGAACATGTCTAACAGTAAGTCCTTACAGTAGTTCCTTAGGATATAACATCAAGAACTAGCACGTATTCCAGGTGTGCTCAACTAGCTCAACAACAGCAGCAGAAAGAACACAGATGAGAAGTTATCATCTCACCCGTATGTCAGATATGCTCTCAAGTGGGCACAAAATGACTGATAGGACTACAATGCAGCTCAGCTGAGAGCTTTGTAAAGAGATGACAATCTCAAATTCCATTGCAAGAGGCTGTCTCTAGACTTTGTGACCATTTTCATTGCATGCTTCACCTCCTATTTATGAGAGCACATCCCAGAAACATCACCAAAACTCTTGAGTATCCTTTTAAAAGTCCCTCTTCTAAAACCCGTATTTTGCCCTGTAGACAAGAAAAGCCTCAGGGGTGAGCACTGATTAGCCAAGGCAAACATCTGCCTCTCTAGCACTTTTCCAGTATTTTATCTTATTCCCCCAACTCCAGACCAACTTTTGTCATTTGTCTTACAGTGTAATGAATGTCTTGAAGATAGTACTACGTTGTTGTTTTATGCTTGCACAGCATCTTGTACTAACATTCCTGGTCCATTATTAATGCAAATTACTGATAATAAAAGATCAAAAACATGAATGAAGCAGAGCTTCTGGAGTGACTTCAGATGAAAGCTGTTAGAAGAAACTCTTAGGTCACTCCCAGCAATTGGTCTACAAACGAGGTAACAATCTCTCTGCAAAGTAACCCCATGTGTAACAGCAAGTCATCCATGTTTTCAACATTTGGCTCAAAACACAGACTACATTACAAGACTAATTTTGTACTGCCATTCAAAATAGATCATTATTTTTATCCAGGAAAAATAAATACATGCTGAGAAATTAAATCTGATGCACTTTAAAATCCTATTCTTACAGAGGGAGGGATGACTACACCTTTTAATTGAGACCTCTGAGTCAAAGCCATGTCTGATACAACTTTATTCAAGATGCTGGCCTGACGTGCCAGCCACTGCCTACCAGTCATATCCACAGTAACATGACTGTGGAACGCTCAACAACTTGGTACAATATTTTATGATGTTTCTCTTACAATACATAATTTATTGAAAGCGGAATATCTGAAAGAAAGAGATGAACCATGTTATAAATAACATCATCTTCAGGAACAGGTGCTTTAATAGTTGACTGTCCCTGTGGATAGTCTTCTAGATGTTATTATTCCTTATTAAACATAAGTTTTTATTTCATTTTATTAACATTGTACTTCACTATGCTCAGTCACTTCAAACTATATAGCACAAGACTATTAAGAAATGCTTCAGAGATCCTGCTTTTCCTAAAAAAGTTCTGCTTACTGCAAAACCAATTTCAATCACTAGCAATTTCTCTTAACAACTGACTTCATGATGGAAGGTGCTAGTGTGTGTTCTTAATTCAGTGATACCAGAATGTCATTTACCTACTACTGTATCTGAAGTTGACAAAAACACAGTTGTACATCTTTCCTGTTGGGTGTGTTTGATGGCATTTTTAGTAAGAATAATTAAATGCATTAACTCCTTAGACATATAAAGCACTAAAACTAAATATTTTAAGGACCCGTTCTGATTCTTTTTCATACTTTTAGACTGATAACACAACAAAGGTGTTGCTTGTTTTCCAACCCTGAAGAAAACTGGCAGGAAGACTTAGAAGTGGCATGCAGATACTAAGCTTACTGAACTCATTGCAATAGACATAAATTGACAAAGTGCCTTTACGGGTAATGAAACATGTCAAGGAACTAACGAAAATCTGACTGCTTGAGAAATGCACTTTCCAACAGGTATGAAGAGTTGGAGCAAACAATTTAAAAAACCTGCTGTCATTTACACCTGCATCAACCAGGAATAATTTCATTGACCTGTTGCATGAATTTATAATAAAAACAACTGCAAAATGTGGTAAATTTGTTTCAAAAGGCTTTGAAAATATTTGCTTTATGAAAGTCATTTCCACACAGAGATTCCACTGCAGCAAGAACACTTGGAAGAACAGTTCTTGGTTTTGTTGAAGAAAACTGTCTAATCTTTTAATCTTTGAGAAGATTAGAGCTTGTAACTACCACCTGATCAGGATGATGAAATTCTACTAGTGCAATTGATTATAAAGAGTACAAAGCAGAATCAAGCCTTTCATACATATGAGAAGCATAAACCCCTCTGCTGTTAAAGCCATTTCAAAAGATTTCTTCTAAGTTGCACAAGAAGGTTCTAAATTCTTAAAATTTTAATCGAAAGAGTAGCATAAGCAGCAGAAAAACATTGGCTGACAAATCAAGAACCCATGTTTTAGCTGTTTTTGTTAGAAGTCTGTTAGAAGTTAAATTAAGATAAACATGCTTAAAACATGTTATACTAACTACTTCCATTAATTCATTACTGCATGCGCTATAAAACCCGGACCACAAAGATTGGAGTATTGTACTATCTTAATTTACATCATAATATAACAAAGAGATTTTTTTTGAACTGCCGGCTGTACACCAGTTGGACACTTAATTTAGGATACAGACTTTCCAAAGGACTCCTTTATTCACTGCAGTTGAGTGGGCCAACAATTACAGCATCCCAGTTGCAGAAAATCTATTACAACGCCAAAAAAAATGAAAAATTACGAACATTTAAAGAGCCTGTGATCCCTTACTAATCTGTTCAAATGTTAATTAGGAACAGCAAGAGAAAATCTGTGTTTATGTCATAAAATTGTCAGACTGACAGATCATAGTCATTGCTTCTGTACGTCGACTAGGAATTTAAAACACGTTTACTAATTCATACTCGTGAACCTTGATAGAACACTTAACAGCTTAATCCTTTAATTTCTCACATCGCTCTTCCTTAGTTATGAGGTGTTCTGGGTCGGATCCCTTGCGAGCAAGGATCTAAAGGGTCAGCTTTTAACAGAAAGGTTTGAAAGAGGCTAAAAAAGAATGAAGGCGGTCAGTTGCAGAGAGAATTGGTCATCCCTTCAGGCGCAGAAAGCTGCTACACCGAACGCAGGTGGGCTGTCACCCCAGCGCACTGGGCAGAAACTAATGAAGGTTGAGTGGAGGAAAGGCACAATAGAACTTCGATGCAGAGGTGTATGGTAATTAAAAATAATAATAATAATAATAAAAAAACAACAAACAAAGCAAAACATCTTTCTGAAGGGGGTGGGGAGACGCCTGCTTCCCGCCGGAGGATGCCCAGAGCCCGACGGGTCGGAGCGGCACGTCCCCCCCCAGCGAAGCGGGGCACAGGCGCGGCCGGGACCCGCACACTTACCCCGCTCGCCAGCTCGGCGCCCAGCGAGAGCAGCAGCAGCAGCAGCAGCCTGCAGGGAGCAAAGGGACAGGTCACTCGCGGGGCCGGCGGGCGGCCGGGAGGGAAGGGGCCCGGCGCCTCGGCACTCACCCTGCGCGCCCCGCGGCCGGCGGGGCGGGCGCGCAGCCGCGGCCCATGCCTCAGGCAGCCCGCGGGGGAGGCGGCGGGGACGCAGCCCGGTTACGCGCCACTGCGCCCGCCGGCTCCGCGCCGCCGGAGGAAGAGGAGGGCCCGCCGCCGTCACTCAGGGCGGGCGGGCACGGCGGGGGCCGCCGCCGCCGCTCACCTTCCCGCGGCACCGAGGGTGCCTCGCCCCAGGGGAAGCGGCCGGGCCCGCCTCGGCGGCGCTGCCCCTTCGGGGTCGGTCCCCGCCGGCTGCCCACCGCTGCTCCGCGGCCCCCTCAGGGCGTCCGCCGCCTTCCGCTCCCCGCGCCGTGCCACAGCGTGCCCGGGCAGAAAGTTTGCGCGGTCTCCGCTGAGGCGTCGCACCTGGGCGGAGCCGGGCGGGACGGGAGCGAGCGGAGCAGAGCCGAGCCGAGCCGCAGCCGGGCGCCCCCGGCAGCCCCGCACCCCGCCGCCCAGCCCCTCCTGAGGTGCGACCAGCACTGCCAACAGCTCCCCCTGCCCTCGCACACTGGGATGCTTCCGCTAGAGAAAATAGTCCGGGATCTAGCGGCTGGCTTTCTGCCCGGTGGAGGTGCGGGGCGAGGCGAGGCAGGTGCCCGCCCTTCGAGCCCATAAAGCCCCGGCGCCCGCGGGAAGAGCGGCGGTGGGGATTCGCGGTTCCGTCACGGTGGGGTATGCCGCCCGCGCGTACCCTCCGCCGCCGGCCGCCCTCCCGCCCACGGTGCGGATGAATACTATGGGGCAAGTAGTCCCGGGAGGACTTGAGCCGGGAGAAGCGGGCGAGTGCGGCAGAGGGGCGGGCGCTGGCGTCGGGGCGGCCGGTAGGAGCCGCCTGCAGGGAGCCGCGCTGCCCCGCCGGGCTATGCCCGCTCCGCAGGGCCAGCCCCGGAGCTGTTGAGCGGGCAGGATGGAGTCGCGGTGGCGGAGCCGTAGCTTGGCTGCCGGCTGCCTGGTGCTGCTGCTGGGGTGCTGGGGGCCGGAGGAGGCGGTGGCGGCGGTGAGTGCGGGGCGCTCTCCTTGTTCTCAGGCGCTATCCCCACCGGGCGCGGCGGCAGCGCGGAGCCTTGGGGAGGGGGGCGCTTTTGGAGCACTCTTCAGAAATGGGGGGGCTGAGAGGGGGCTTCCCGGGGGGGCCGCCGGCCGCGCTGGGGCAGAGGGGGCTGCAGCGGGCCGCGGCCCCTGACAGGAGCCCGGCGACGCGAGGCCGGGCCGCGCGCGGGAGGGTCCCTCGCCGCTCTCAGGTGTCGGGGCTCCGGCCCTGCCTGTCCCCGGACAAAGGCTACCGGCGTCGGAGCGGCTCGGCGCGGCCCCCCCGTGCCCTTGGCACGTCTGGGATCGACGGCGACTGCGGGAAGGCAGGAGGGAGCGTGAGTGCGAGGCGGGGGAAGCCCGGGCGAGCTTTGTGTGTGCTCTGAACCCGCTGCTCCTCCGGGACAAAGGCGGACAGAGCTTCCCCCCCCCCCCCCGCCTTTCCCCCGCGAAGGACCTTCGTGGAGAGGTGCTGAGCTCCGCCAGCGAGCCTTCACCTGCAGCTGTTCAGGAGCGCCCGGCGGTGGTGGGGAGCTGGAGGCTCCTGGGCACGGTTTGCCGGAGGACTGTGGCTTGGTTTTCCTCAGGGTTGTGGTTCTGCTTTCTTACACCCCGGCTGGGATGCTAGCGGAGAGGGTGCATGGGTGCAGTGTTGCAGAGGGTGCGCGGTAGGTGGCCCGGAGAAGAATTTTGTTTTCTCTCTTTGGGAGAGGGATGCTATCCCAGCTTCCCTGGAGCGGCTGGGCCTTGAAACTGAGAGGGGGCAGAGGTGATTGCTAGCTTCCCCTTTCAAGGCACTTGACAAGAACTTCAGCTGTTAACAAGTGGTGAAATTAACTGAAAGGCCCATGCTTTGACATTGCTTAATTTCAGACTTCTACAATCCCTTCCTCTGGCTGTTAACTTTTTCTAAGCTTACTTGGAAGGTAATGCAAACCCAGATTTCTGTTGTTTAGGATTAATCTCGAGTTGATAAATCAGTATGTGTTACAGTAATAGGTATAGAATACCTTTCTGCTACAATCCCCCCCTGCCCGATTTTGTAGTTAGAGCTGACAAGATCTTATTTGTCTTGAACTCTCCTTTGAAGTGCATTCCTTTACAGTGAAACTTTGTAGACCTTTCATCTGCCCTTCCAAAAAGCAAAGCAGCAGCCATAATATAATCCCTTCTTCTTTTACTCTTCCTTCTTACGGTGCCCAGGTGTGTATCCGAGTGTAAGTGATACTAGTGTGCCACCAGTGCTTACTGGTTCGGAGAACTACAGTCTCCAGCTGTCTGTAATACCAGTTCTGTTGCTCTGTTAAGTACCGCTTCACCCCAGGCTACTTCCCATCACTTTCACCCCTAAAGAAGGATCTGGTGGGTCCCACCTACAGGACTTACCTGTTCTAGCAGATGGGGGTTGAAGGTGGGGAGGTCTGCATACATAACTGTGGCCCCTTTCTTCAGGAAAGTGCCCAAGCAGAGTTTTGTGTATGTGTGATTGGTGAGAATCTGTGGGGTCTGGGAAGGGGACTGTGCTGAGCCTGTTGCCAGTCCACTGCCTTGGAAGAAATGAAGAAAGGAGAAAAGACAATGGTGGAGTTCCTGGTTCTTAACACCACCTTGTGCTACAGCCTCTCTGTAGGGTGGGTCCCTTGGGGGATTTACTACCCCACATCGAGATAAGATTAACTGAAGACCCAAGGGCTGGGGCCTGGGGGGAGGGGAAGGGGAGAGACCTCTGTTCCAACCTGTGTAAGTCCCACTGACACTTCGCTTTAGTGTTCTGATGTCCTTGAATCTTCAATGATGGTAACACTAAATGATGCCGATCCTTATTAATGAGGACCAGCGTTTTATTTTTCTCATTGTCGGAAAGGGTTGAGTTAACACTCTTAACAGTATGCTTAACACACGCTGTCTCATCTATTAATTTTGTCTTGTCAGAATCTTCTCTTCCCCCCAACAAGATAAATCTGGTGGGTTGAGTTCAGGTCATTCTGGTATACTTATTAAAATAATATCTGAAATTGTTATTCAGCTTTGCAATACACATTTCAAATGCAGAATTCATACCTTGTTCGCTCCAGATTCTTCAAATATTGTATATGGCTATGTGGTTAGTTATAGGGTGGCAGAATGTAGTTGAGAGCCCTCTGCGAATTGGACATAATAGGAAAATCCCAATGACTTTTTAAAAAACCAAACCTGCTGAAACATCGCACTCAAAATCTGAACAGTGAAATCCATCTTTACTGCTGGGTTTTCATAGCCCATCGTCTAAACTTGGCGAGTAGAATATGAATCTTGCTATGCGCTCCTGTGCAGGCTCACTGTTGGTGTAGAATGAAGGGTGTAACTGCTGGTGAACAGTGGGGAGAGGAAAAAGAAAAAAAAAAACCACCACGACCAGCAGGGACTCTGAGAACAGTCTTAATTTAGACAAGGAGAATGAATGAGGTGGGAGATGGTGTCATCAGTGCATGAAGTGATTTCAAGTTACACTATTTAAAAAGTGCTTATTTGTTGTATGGTTTCATCAGAGGCTACAAGTGCTTATAATGAATGTTAAGGGGCAATATTATTAAGTGCTCTGCTGGTTTTAATATAAATCTACATACATGTGTACAAGCCAATTAGCTCTTCCTATAAGGAGATTTTTCTCCTCTCCTAGCAAGTTTACTCTTGCATTGTGTTGTAGAAAAGTGATTATAAGTTGTGACTGGGAAATCTGTTTAGTTAAAGAACATAGATGGGCTAGATCCTTGAATTGTGGTAATCTATGAAACTCACTTGAAGTTAGTGATGGTCCATTGGTTTATATTTTAAAAACTTTCCCTCATAGTTAAGGCCCATGTTTTTAGAGTGTAAATGGACTTTGTCAGCCCAAAAGTTATTAAGAATGAAGTAATTTCTGCAATGTCTTTTTTTTTTTCTTTGCCTTCTATTATAACTCCAGTTTGACTGGAAGTGTGGGGATGAAAACAGCTGTTCAAATATGGTAAGGCAAGATAGGTATTATCTGTGTTAAAGTAATGTAGTATTCAAGTAAGTTTAGTTGATTATATATGGTTACCTCTGAAAGGAAAAAATATAAATACATGCTACCATGTAATTAATTACTATGTACTTGATTAATATGGTTAACCTGTAAATGATGGTCATCTGTGCTTCTCTTTTTTTTGTCATAACTATTTTATCATGGTAATAGTGGTTGTTATTATTTCCCATTTCATAACTGACTGGCTCTTTCTAGTTATGAAAGCTAGGTTAGTAAAAGCAGAAAGAAATGGATGCTGGCTTTTAGGATTCAAAAAATATTTCATCCTGAAATTCCGTGGATATGTCTTGATTAGTCATGCACAAGACTTTCTCAGTTTCATAACATCGAGGCTCAAGCCCTCCTGCTTGTGACTTGTCATTTGGCATGTGTATTACTTTTGACCTTTCATGGCTCTTAAAGATGTAGTAAAAGTTGTATCTCAAGGTGTGTTCTGGCACATATTAAAATACAAACAAATTGAAAGAATCCTGAATGAAACTTAATGCAGAAACCATTTGAACCATAATATGATCTTTTGCAGCTATGCACACAAAACTTTTATGCATCTTATTCAGTTTTTCCACATGATGGAAATAGACTGATAGTTCAGTGGAAACTCCTAGGCTTTAATTTTCCTGATCATGAATGAAATAATTGCTTTCAGCAAGTAGATTATCTTATTTTAAAGTAGAAAAAGAAATTTTCCTGGGACAAAAATATTAAGTTATTTAACAGCAAATGTAAATTTACATAGTGATCTTTTTCTACTATGAGTAAGCAATAATACTTATCATAATGCAATCAGTTGCTGTTGGTTTTACTAGAACATGTAGAAACTTTTCTTACTGATTTCAGTTGTTTTGTAATATATAACATCCCAACAAATCTAATATGCATATTTCCTATCTGGGCTAAAGTGCAGTAAGGCATCTGTTCCACACATACAGCAAAGATGTATTGTGCGTTTTTACCTTTCATTCACTTAGGTTAAAATGCTTCCTTCTCTGACTGTATGGATTGTGTAAACTCTCCACTGATATCACCACATAACAAGATATCTAGATAACACTCACTTATACGTTCTAGGAATAGTATTACGCAAGCATACTGAATGGAAAGCAGCCTCTGCCAGTAATGATAATACCAGACAAACTGCTTTTTAAGATGCTTTTTGCTTATCTGTTTCATAAGGCTGTATGGACTTAGTAATGTTTAAAACCACTGGGGTGCTTTTAGGTTCTTGCTGTATGCAGTGTTTGGCTGTCAGGCATTGGCTGCAGACCTTTCTGTGCTGTAAATAATCTCTTCTCAAGAGTATCTAAAATAAAACCTGTTCAAAAGATACAGTGGTGGTACAGATTTTAAGGATCCTTAAGCAGCATCCTTTACCCTCTTGTGAAAGGTTAGCAATGCAATTAAACCTTATCACTGGTACAGTGCAGCTTCTGAAAAGGGAAGCGTGCTAAGCATCCTGGTTATGTAATTGCTAAGTGTGTGGTATGTGAAGGAAAAGCTTCAATGTAATGTGAGTTTGTCAACAGAATAAACATAGCTGAGCTGAAGAGGAGAGGGTCCCGTTAAAAAAAGAATCCTAATGCTTATTTGAAGAAAATTGCTTTGCAATTGTCTCAAGTCTTTCTTGGAGAACTGTTGTGAGGAGATGCAAGGAGTGAAGAGGATGTGATCTTAATTTTAGGAGATGGATATTGGGCAACTATATAATTGCAAAGCTGTATTGCAAATGAAACATTTTAGCTTAAACTTCTTAATGCTTTAGTCTCTCTCCCTCTAAAAATGATAATTAAACTATAAGGTATTGATGGACAATATCAAAGTCTTTTTTCCAGGCAGCCTAAAGATATAGGTGCCTTTCACTTGCAAAACTGCTTCTCTGTTGCTGTGATTTGAGAGTGAGTCTGGACTCAACTTCCTGAGGCCCCTTCCAGCCTGAATTATCCTATAAGTTTAAAATTATGCAAGCGTACAGTTGTGCACCTAGATGTACTTTAAGATAACTTGCATATCCTGTAGTCAAAAGTTAATCCTAATTAGAATCATAGAATCATTTCAGTTGGAAAAGACCTCAAGATAAGAGTCCAGCTGTTAATTGTGTAGTTAAATTGTGGGCTGGAATATTCATGTTTACTTAAATGCTTTTTTAAAGTTGCATCTAATCAAGAAGCCAACTCCTAAGCTGTCAGCACAGCATCATTCAGAACTTAAATTTTGTATTCTCCTTTTGTGGCAGATATCTTATGCAGTGTGTGTTTATGTATTATTCTGTTATAATGTAACAAAATAAAAATAAATTGTCATGGCAGTATTGACAATGCGTGTGTTTTGTCCACCTGAAGTGTGTGTGTTAGGAATCAGAAAAAGGAACTTTAAAGCTATGGATTTCAGCTGACTTTGACAGTGGTAGCCTTCAAGGCTCTTGGTTGGACTTGTCCCCTCCAGATTGGAGGGGAACAAAAATAGTTTGGTCTCATCTGTATTTTGTTTCTTTTACCTAATATCTACAGAGAATTAAAATGTCAGAATCTAATTTCAATCTGTTCTCTCTCCTGGCACTGTAAAAAGCATCTGTGTGCAATGCACTTAAACTACAACCAGAAGTAAAATAGCTATTCTCTACAAAATGATTCTTTTTATTGAGGCATATAGCTAGACCTGCAAAACTGTCCTACTGTAGTCTAATATGACCCCACCGTATGCTAGGTAAGCTTTGCTACTGCAGCTCTGCTGAAACCCCTGCTTTCCCTCCTTTTAACTTTCCCTGAGATGAGCAAAGCTGTATTCACTTTCCAGGCTGAACACTGGCTAGTAAGTCTTTTTGCCAGTGTCTGTGCATCATCCAGGACTTTCTGCTGAAATATATTAAATGTGTTGGAAGGCATGTTTATTCTAGGACTGACTTTAGTTGTCAAGGTGAATCTTGGTTTTAAACCACACCATTAATTTAAGGCAATATTTATGCTGTACTGCTTCCTAGGGAATTTGGATGCCCTTAGAAATCAGAACTAAATAACCCTTGGTTGTAGCTGAGGTGTAAGTATGTGGTAGATACCCCTTCTCTAGAAACAGTGAGCATGCAGGAAATCTTTGATTTGTATGGAAATGTTTCACTGGTATGAAACTAAGACTCTTAACTTCTTTCTCCACTGTAATAGTTGTGTGTCTCACCTCCTTGTGTTATATTTGGACGTGTAGTTATGGTACGTAACATCACCTGATTGGCTTGGTAGAAGAACTTGAAGGCTGACTGGTCTGTTTGAGCCTCTTGTGCGAGGCTGAGGTAAGATGCTGCCAATTGCATCGCAAACTCACTTGAGAGCCATGGCAAATAACCAGCAGAGCTGTGTTGGTATGGCTTCGTCCAAGAGCCTGAGACTGCAGAGCAGTTCATGAGAAAGGTAAAGCTTGATATAGGGGCCTTTCAGCTCAGAGTGTTTTAGGAACCACTGCTGTAAGTGACATAAGCTATAATAACTTTTTAGTACTTTTGTATAGAAAATTAAGCAGAACTACACTTTTTCTTTCTAGATTAATTTTCTGTTTGACTAACTGCCTTTTTGTGGTGTTACTGGACTAGACAAAAATACAAAACCTTAATGCGCTAAACAAAATCTGGCTTTATTTGGCAACCATAGTGGTAAAGTGAAGCAAGTTGCCAGCATCTGTACTGAGAGACAGGCTGTAAGCTTTGAATATCAACACTGTGTGTGGGTGTGTTGTTTTCTTTTTGACAGACTCCTTTTTCTACCTAAAGTCTTTCAGGAACTTCAGGTACCTTAGAGGGTTGGCAGCATTGAGTGGAAGAAGGGCAGAAGCTTGTAGGTGGTGTCAGATGTTGCACTTTACATTTTGTAACTTGAGTTACCCATATACCATCCATAACTGGTATTTGTATGGCTGAGAAGTCAAAGCCTTCTGTTCATCTTGTAGCACCTTCTCAAATACAAATTAGATCTCACATACATAAACACGTGCACTAAGAGGCATTGGTATGTTGTATTTAATGTAGTAGAGTGCAATTTGGATTCTTCTGTGAACAAGAGGAAATAAGGTAACTGAGTTTCTCTTGCAACTCAAAAAATAAGAAAAATCCCAGAGCACTTGATAACAACGATGGGGTTTGAATGATGTTTCAAGTCTGTAGTGAGGTGCTTGGAATTAATCGGTTGCCTGAGTTTTGTTCCGAACTTCTGATATAGGAAGGCCATGCCTTTCTACCCTATTACTTTGTGTGCTTTTGCCTCTGAAACCCTTGCAAGAAGGGTGCTGGGGCTTTTTTTTGCTTGTCTATGATGCTATAGGCTGGCAATCTTTTTTTTTCCCCTTTCATCAACTCCTTCATGCTGTTCTTACAGTAGGAGTTTTCTACTTTTCTGTCTTAATATAGAAAGATGTCACTTAACTTGTATACTAGTATAAACAGCGTGATATGAAAAGGGTGACTTGGAATCCAGGACTACTTAAAAGATCAATGCCAGATCAGGTTATTTTTCATTAAACTGGACTTATGGGTCCTTCTATTTTAATAACTACCTGTTGCTAAACAAATTATATTAAATGCTTTCTGGCAGTATTTTTCATCTCCATGTGCAGAAAAAAGTTCTGTGTCCATGTATTTAACTTCTATCCTGACCACTCCTTTCTCTGCCAGTTTCCTGGTAGTCATACTCTCATCCTTTCCCTTTTTTTTTTTTTTAATCAAGCTAGGAAAATTGATTTTGATTATATATACTGGACTTCTGGGTATTTCTCCAGTACTCTGAAAAATGTCGAGAGTTTACAGTGTATTCAGAATAGTTAATTTTATTACTGTCCCCTCTGGTTCCCAGCCTTTAATTCCTGCATTCTGGGTGAAAATATAACAAGCATTAATTCTTAACTACGTAAAGCTGTTGAGCTTAAGCAAGCATTAATTCAACACTTGCATTTGATTATTTTTTGGCTTCACCTTGTTAGTAATGAAGACTAATGTTCCTTCATTAAGAGATATGTTGATAAATCATGAAAAAGACTATCTGGAGTCAATGTATCTACTAAACAGTGTTGATTCTTCAGAGGCAAACCTTTCTCTTTATGCACGTAAATCCTGCAGGTGTCTGATAGAGAGGAAGAAAATGACCACCTTGGGCCATGAACTGCACTCTTTCTGCACCTTGAATTAAAGTAGCAGTTATTAAAACCACAATTAAATGGCTTTACTTAAAGCAATGAAAACTAACATGACCTGCAGGCAAGGCTAGACAGGCCTTCAGCTCCCAGAAAACTTGATTTCCTGACAAGAAATGTCACTGCAAAACAATGTTTGGGTGAAGGAGCTTATGAACTCAGTTTAAAAACATTTTTAAAATAATCCTTTTTATGGGGCAGTGATTTTTTTTCTTCGGTCAACTTACTTTGAACCAACCTGTCATACAGAATGACAGCAGAAGCCATAGTCTCTGAAAGGCAAAAGTAACTTCTAGCTGTCATTCAGACAATGTGAACTTACTTAATCAGCAAAAATACTTATTCTGAATTAAAGAACATGTCTCTTGTATATTTAACCTTAAAAGGCAAAGGTATTCAGAAGGAAAAGTAGGCTTCTTCACTGGACTGAAAAATTGAGGATTTGTTTGACTTCTCCTATCTCTTTTCATCTGGTCGCTGTGTAGTCAGACATGAGGACAAAACCTTGAGGCTTCTGCAAAACCATTACTTTTTCTTAAGTCATTTAAATATTTAAAACAACAAGGAGAAAATACAGAGAGGATGACAAAACTTGTAAGGCTTGAGTGTCTTCTGTTTTGGCAGTCAGCTTAACTTCAAATATTCATTCAGCCCTTTCTTAATGAGGAAAGTAGTGCCATGAAAATCACTGGAAGCCTGTGCCCAGAGCCTGCCCAGGCAAACAGTAAACACATCGATACAGAAGCTGGTATCTGTGTTGGTGAGATTTTTTTGTATTTTTGACTGAAGGGAAAGTGTATATGTAATGTCGTTTACTTTCTTATCCAGAATGATTATGGAAACTTCTTGGCAATAGAATTGGTGACACTCCTCCACACATGCTTGCACACACACAAAAGTCTTGAAAGTATCTTTTTCTGTTCTAAGAAGCTTTCAGACTCTTAAAGTAATAGTAGTAAAAGTGTTAAGACATTTGTCTAAAGTATGAATTTTTGTATCCTAAGTGAACCTAGAAAATTCCTTAACTTTAGACTTGAATGAGAAAATGCTTGTTGACAGGTCTAGTCATGCTCAGAAAATGTGTATTTTTAGAACATCAGCATACTGTACCTAAGTGAGACTAATCAAACAGGTCTCTTTAAAGAACCTTAACTTGCTTGTATACTACAGAAGTAGCTGTGGAGGAACAGCACAGCCAGTCATGGCAGTAATGGAAATAGGACTTTATGGTTTTTTCTTCTTTTTGAACAGCCAGGCGAAGTATATGTGTTTAACATCAAGAAGATGGTGGATCACTGTGAATGTATTGCCCTAAACTTCACTGTAAGCTTTCCATTGTCTTTCTTGGTCTTAATGGCAGAAAGGATTATGTTGATAATTTTGGTAGAAGACTATTTAGAATAATAAGGAAGCCCTTAAGCTTTTTGGTAGTGTTTGGGAGTGTACCAGAGACCAACTTTCATCAAACACTGATCCTGAAAAAAATACTGTATTATCATCAGTAGCTAAAAGGATTCAGAGGACAAATACAGAAGGTGGATTTTTAAAGTATAAAGATGAATTTCTGAATGCTAATCATTATGAATTAGTAATGAAGTCTGGAAAAATTCAGTCATGAAAGATTTTGCTGCACTTGAACAGCAATTTTATTGATCATCTTAAATATGCTGCCTAAGAAGCTTTGGTTACTTGCTTCAAAACACTGTCATGTCTCCTGGAAGAAAACTCCTGTTCAGATCAGTGTGTGTATTCATAATGCTGTAATCTTTGGACAAACTTCTCTGGCTTTTTTGGCCTTTGCTTCAGACAGAGCACTTAATTTCATGTTTTGTACTGTGATAGAAGATACTGATAAAATGTTTGACATACCTGAGATCTGAAATGTGAGCTACAGTTGTACCTTGGTAGTTGTTTCAGTACTGATTCTGTATTCCATTCAGCTTTGAAGAGCTGGAGAATTTTAATAAGTTTACAGTCTTGCCCTATGCTTGATGGGAGAGCATAAGCATAGAAAACTGTATTGGGTTTGTGTTGCAAGGCTTTGGTAGCAGGGGGGCTGCAGCGGTGGCCTCTGTGAGAAGCTGCCAGAAGCTTCCCCCATGTTCAATGCCAGCGGGCTCCAAGGACACATCACTGGCTGAGGCTGAGCCCATCAGTGATGGTGGTAGCACCTCTGGCATAACTTATTTAAGAAGGTGGGGAGGAAAACAGCTGTGCAACAGCAGTTGAGAAAGATGCATGAGAAACAACTCTGCAGACACCAAGGTCAGTGAAGGAGGGAGAGGAGGTGTTCCAGTCACTGAAGCAGAGTTTCCCCTGCAGCCTGTGATGAGGCAGGATGTGTCCCTCAGCCCATGAAGGCCCACGGTGGAGCAGATACCCACCTGCAGTAATGGAGGACACCACGCTGGAGCAAGCGGATGCCTGAAGGATGCTGTGACCCCATGGGAACCCTGTGCTGGAGCAGGCTCCTGGCAGGACCTGAGACCCTGTGGAGAGAGGACCAGGCTGGAGCAGGTTTGCTGGCCGGGCTTGTGACCCTGCTGGAGCAGGCTGTTCCTGAAGGACTGCACCCCGTGGGAGGGACCCACGCTGGAGCAGTTCGTGGCAGACTGTCTCCCATGGAAGGGACCCCACACTGGAGGAGGGGAAGAGAGTGAGGAGGAAGGAGCAGCAGAGGACGTGTGATGAACTGACCACAGCCCCCATTCCCCATCCCCCTGCACCGCTTGGGGGGAGGAAGCAGAGAAGTTGGGGGTGAAGTTGAGCCTGTAAAGAAGGGAGGGGTGGGAAGAAGGTGTATTTAAGATATGGGCTTTATTTCTCATTACCCTATTTTGACTTTTGGCAATAAATTAAGTTAATTTCTTTGAGTCTGTTTTGCTTGTGATGGTAATTGCTGAGTGGTCTCCCTGTCCTTGTCTCAACCCACAAGCCTTTTGCTGTATTTCTCTTCCCTGTCCAGCTGAGGGGGGGAGTAGTAGAGTGGCTTGGTGGGCACCTGGCATCCAGCCAAAGTCAACCCACACCACAAAAGCATTGTTGGACTTAACACTGAATACTTCACGGAAATGTAGATAACAATTAAAAAGTGCTAAAATTCCAAGCTTGTCGTTCATTGTAGAATCACAGGAAAACTTTGGCTGGAAGTTTAATCCTCCTGCTCCCAAGGCTGGATCAGGTAACCTTTTGCTCAAAGCAGAGAGCTACTGTCTTCAAAGTTCTCTATTTGTGCTTCTTATAGTTGCAGACTAAAAGGACATTGCAAGAGTATCCTCTATTCCAAACTTTGCTTGCTGTAGGAATACAGTGAAAACTTTGTGGAAATGCTCCTCATACTGAGTGCTTGTAATTAACCTACCGGTTACTGCAGGATGCAGAACATATATCACAAACTTGCAGGAGGTTATTTTCTTGGCATGTGTTCCGCTCCAAATAGCACTTGTGGGAGTTGGTATATTCCCTGAAATGGGGTGCCTCGGGGAATACTTTCCCTTAGAGAAAGTGACTTTGTTTTGGAATGTGTACAAATGCCAGGGGCTGTGTCTCGCTTCTGCCAAGCTTAAAACTGAACTGCATCTCAAGTTTTCGTAGTACTTGAAGGCAATTTCCTATGAATGGATCTCCTCACTTTAATAATTATGGAACCTTGTGTGCTCTCCTTGCCTACTCCTACTTTTATAAACTGACAGTATCTTTGTGTGATGTTGCAAGGAAGACAGCTTACTGACATCCTCAGACTTGGTCAGAGATTCTTGGGCTAGATGTTGTTAACTTGCTGCTGAGTAGCCTGCAGAGAGTGATTGTGAGTAAAATAAATTGCTGGAGAAAACCATTACTATATATGTGTCAAAGGAAGGAGAAGGTTAAGGCTATTGCTGAAGATTTCTTCCCTTCCCAAAACAATTAGTACTCTACTATTTACGCAGCATCTGATGAAAGTGACACTGTGCTCACAAGTTTTACGTGGATGGTATCCCTCTAAATATTTTGAAAAAGGAATATTTGGGTTACACATTTTAATTGGTGCTTTAATAAAGAGACAATCTTGTGCATGTATTTTTTTATGTATTCATATTCTACTGAAATATTTTTTATTATTGAACTTGGGACAAATACTGCATTGTGACTGTCTTAAATGCCTTTTTGTGGTATGGAGGGCAATAGAAACAAAATACAGAAAAAATTGTAGAGGCTTAGACATCAGCTTTTGTTTAAAACAAATATAAAGTGCATTTCCTTTCCCTCTGCTCCCTTTTCTCTAGCACTGATCAGATTTATTTTGCTTTTCCTACTACCGATACAATGTTAATACTTTAAAAAACAGTTTTTCAGTGCTTTTTGTAAAGATCTTATCTATGGTTCTTTTAGCTAGTTCTTTGGCATGGGTTCAAATTTTTTTGAAATGTAGCATGTCTCTGTCAAGTGTGACTTAATTCCTAGGGCATGCTTTCTGTTAAGTGATGATCAGTGCAAACCAAATGTAGTGATTCTCAGGATAGTGTAATGTATAGCCTCTAGATGTAATCTCTGTAGTGTAAGGGCATGAAATCTGTTTCTTCTAATCGAGGTTGAGTGTCTAATTCCAAGATCTGTGTGTGCTAGATAGAATGATCTATTGGTGCTAGCCTGCAGCTGTCTTTTCCAGCATTTTAAAGGCAATAAAATACATTCAGGCCCCCTTTTTCTTTGCCCCAGTGAAATAGTCTGTGGGAAATTAACTGTTGTGATCCTCCATGTCACACTAAGGTTATTTTTCATAGTAAGGTGCACCTTGCTATGAAGCACCTCGCTTGGTGACAGGTGCTCTAAGGAGGCCCGGAGCTATCGCTGGTATATAGCCAGTGTGTTAGTAAATGAACTCAGGAGGCTAACACTGAGGGCTGCTCTATCTGCTGAAGTTAAGCATGTGAGCTCCTCAAAAGGCATCTGAGAGCTCCCACTAAATATCCAACTTCTATCAGCTTTAGGAACTTTTGAGCCCATGTAGATAAAAGAAGAAAAGGGCCTCCCAACTCATCAAGCCCTGATGTTCCATTCTTTTGGAAGTGCCTCTAGCTTGTGGGGTTAGGACAATTGCTTTGTCTTCCTTCCTTGTTTAGCCTGGCCCTCTTCAGTGCCACTTACTTTTTCAACTTTGATTACCTGAGGCTGGAGAGTAGCTTTTCTGTTAGTATTGAGCAATACAGAGCGCTGCCCACAGTGCTATCTTCAGGTATTAAAATGATCACACAGAGTATGCTGATGCTACAGGCATAAACAAATGATAAAACAGCTTTCACTAGGAGAACCTTGGAGCTATGATACTTGGTCCAAGAACTGAGGGAGAATGGAGTTGATAATCACCTCCACCACAAAAAAAAATCCCCCAGATACCCACCCAGCCCTAAGTGAGTTAGGTCTTGTTCTAACAGTTAAGAGGGTGTGTACGACTTCAGATAACATCTCAATGCAATATCACTGTGCACAGCCTCTATTCTTTTTAGCGTGTATACTCGCTTAATCTTTGGTATTACTTTAGTGCTTTCAGTAGTTTCAAAATAGACCACAGCAGGGTTGGATTAATCTGCAATGCTATTCTATTTTGCCTCTCCTTTCTCAGAGGAGGAAGCGGATTTCTGTTCTTGTGTGGTCTGCTTCATGCACTTGACCCATGAAGGTGCACTTGTCAGTGACAAATGATTGACGTCCATTAACAGCACTCGGGAACTGAAGCTTCCTCTGTTGCATGTTATATGGCTGAAGGTGAAAAACAGGACATTTCCTAAGGAGTTAGTTTGGAGCCTGTATCTTTATTCCATTTCTTTAACCAGGAAAGGATTAAAACCAGAAAGACTGGTGTTATGACTATAATATTTGACTTGCAAGCATATCTGAGGCTTACAAGCCTAGCTGACAGGTCTAAGTTTCTGTTACATTTGGACATGGTTATAGCAAGTGGCAACATCTAACACCTGTCATTTGGGAAAGGTCCTAAATGACTAGTAAATCTTAACCTGTAATGAGTACCATATGGCACTTCTTATTTGCAGCTGGAAAAAATCAGGAAGCCTCAAGAGGCTAGTGATTAGAGTTGTGTGTAAAATTCAAGTAAAACTGAGACTTCCTGAAAAGCAGAGTGGCATGGTGTAAACTGCTACTGACTCAGTGTCAGGTACTTAATGCTTGTGTCTCAGTGCTGGTGTTGGTTGCAGAAATATGTAACTGGATAGGTAAAAATGGAAGCATGCTTAAAACAAACCATTACTCTAATTTGCTATATACTTAAGAGTTTGCTTATGGTCTGTGTAAAAGCTAGAGGATGGCTTGCGTTCTGAGTTCAGCATTTAGAACTGAAATGGGGAGTTGTGAAGTGTAGACTGCCTACAGAGGTGATACGAAACTTGTCGATCCCCAAAGCCTCCCATTCCAAAAGAGAAAAGCCAACCAGAGTTACTTTGTTTAGGGTGTTTCTCTATTAACACTGTCTAGAGGTTCCTGCAGGTGCTGCGTTGCCTGCTGAGGAGGGAAATGTGGTGTTTAGCATCTGTCAGTTCATGAAGATTTACTTGGAGATAAAGTGGGATGAGAAGACCACCTGGTAGTTTACATTCTGGTTTTAGTGCTCTTTGCTTTCACTGTTTACCAGGAGGTGTACTTGCTGTAAATCTAAATATACGTGCTTTTTAAGGTGCTGCCTTTGGATGGCAGCATAAAGGTAGTACTTAACCTGAGTTGCTATTAAAGGAAATCATTGCAAATTTATAGAGCATGATGTGGAGCTGTTTGGAAATGTGTATGCGTTAGGACAGGAGTGCAAGTGCTTGGCTTCTTAGGTCTGTTCAGTTTTAGCTGTGAAATGTTTATGAGAAGGGCAGTGGATCTTGATATGACTATTTGCTTTCTGTGTGTCTCATCCAGTAAAATATACTACACTGAAGCCCATTCTTTGTCTTGTAATACTTAACAGACCACAGAAATGTATGAGTTTTCAGAAGTGGTGAGAACTGTCCATGTTCTTTTCCTTGCTTACAGTTAAGTGCAAGGCTGGCAGCACTCATTAAAGCAGAGTGGCAACCATCATTTCTGAAGAGGGAAGCTTTGTAGAAATACGGTGAGTTGCAAGGACTAACTCTGTTCCTTGTGCTGCATGCTTAAATTTTCTTCATGTCCTGAAGAGTTTTCAGTCTTCCCTCTCTTAAAGCCAAGTATGGAAAAAGGGAGCAAGGTCTGGGACTGCAGGGAAGTTGACTGGATGCCCAGCTGGGCTCATGCACTTTCTGTCCTCTTGTCTGGTTCAGGGATCAGATACAGAAAGATCCTCTCAGGCTGCAACACCTGCTGTTCCAGGGGAATAACTTCTGTGCATGTTTGCTTGTTGCTTTTACCTTAACTGTTAAAAAAGGGAGTTCGGAATCCCTAACTCCTGGGAGGTTAAAAACTCTTTCTGTTTAAGCTTCTTCCAGCTGACTTGCAGCCTCTCTGGAGCTTGTTAGGGATGAGTCCTTCCCATTTTTTTCTGTTTCTAGAAAGTCTGATCAGCAGTTTAGGCATTTGAATAGCCTGCCCTTCTACTCCCCTTGTTTGCCAGCTGAGTCTTTTGTGCAGCAGTAGCAGCTGCTTCATGGCAGGTCACTCGACCTGTCAAAATCTGTAGGTGAATGCTTCTGTAGATCTTGTCTCTGAACCTTTCTTAGGAGCTTCCAGGAAAAAAGAGAGAAACTGTTCCCTGTGTTGCTCTCAGATTTATAGGGAGAAAGCTTTATGGGCTGATCAGTGCAGTTTGGGGATGAATAAACAAGCTTTTGGGTGTTAATTCAGTAAAGAGACTGAGTCCAAAAGTTTTCTGTGGTCAGTCTATGCCAGCTGGTCAAGGAAAAGTCTATTGCTACAGATATTGCCTTTATTTTAACTAGAAACTGCTGTGGAAGATAACCTTTACAGAGAACTGTGTGTTAAAAACCTGTAATTAGTTTGGTTTAAAGCAGTAAAATTCTGTATCGTTTTAGTACAAAGTACAGGCAGAAAAATTCAATCTTCTTTAGGAAAGAGCTCACCTCTATTTCTTGTGGTTTAGTGTTTTTAATATACACGTACTTGCTTAAAATTTTTGATAGTCTAAAGGTAGTTATGCCAAGGTTTCTCTTGCTAATGTTTTTGGTTTTTTGAATGTTTGAAGAAGTAGCCATTTAATTCCAACCAAATCATAGTAGCTGTATTCCAAGATAAAATTAATGGATCTGTAAACTTTCTGTGTAATCAGAACATTTGTGGTCTGGTAGATTTACAGCGTCTCTTCCAGTTATATTTCATGTTATTACTATAATATAAGCTATTCAGTTGTCTAGATAGCAAACAACCTAGTGCTGCTGCTTAAGAGGAAAAAGAAGGGTTGGTTAGCCATCAGGTGTCTCAGAATCTGTTTTTAATCTGTCTCTGTTGTGTTCACAGTGGTCAGAACTGTGGCTACTACAGCTAAGAGCTTACTCTGCAAGTCTGAACAGATCTTGCATTGTGCAGACTTCAAAGAAAGATAGTGCCTCAAGGTGTAACAGGTTAAATTACATGTCAGAAGTTTCCTTACTTAGGAGAGAAAAAAAAAGAAGAAAAAAAAAAAGGAGGCTGGTCAACTGGTCAAGAACTTATGAAACATGTTTTGACTCAAATTTTAGAGCATGAAACTTATTCTCATACTATCTTTAGCTAGGTAAATTGAGGGAAACAATTACTTAACAGGGTATGTAATAATATTTTAATTCAGATTCTGCTTTAGAAATGTTACTGCTCATAAATACAATACTTCAGTGAGATAAGAATTATATGGATTATCAAGCTATGATGACTTTGGTGCCATAGTTGACTTCACACAGTTATTTGAGTGATAAACTGCAGACTTGTACTCTTGCTAAGCCTAATGATTTCACATACATGCTAAGCCTAAAGAGCATGTATGTGAAATCATAATTAGAACTCACAATAGCAGCTTTAACTCGCTTGTCAAATCCTCACAAAACCTTTTCTTTCTTGGTTATATTTGTGTCCAGGCAAGTGAAAGGAAACTCAACTTGCTGAAGATAGATGGTGAAATCTTTGACCTGGATGAGTAGTAAATCCTTAGCTAGATAACTGTGCAGGTGTTTTGTTACACAGATCTTGGCAAGCTAATAAATGTGTGTTCTTTAGGACCACCATCAAAATAAAGCTTAATCTTTGTCTGTTTGGGACTGAAGGCTGAATTTCTTTTCTGTTGTGGCTGAATTTCTTTTCTGTTGTGAATAGAAGGATGAATAACTGAGTTTAAGACTTTTGCATGGTTACAGTAGAAAGAGTACTATAGTCTTCTTCCTAGGGCAAAGGCGTTTGTAACTGATACTTTTTTGTATTTGAACTCACTGATTTTAATAAAAATGAATTTATAACAACACAACCAGTCTTTATATTGATAGAATTATCCAATATTTATGCTCCCTTTTTCTCCAATGTTAGAATATTCTTATGTTTCCTGACTGGGAAGCTGTCATATTTGAGGGTCATATGCAGAGGGTGATGTTAGTAGCATTTAGGCAACTCCTGTAGCAGCTAGAATAACTATGTGAGGTGCAGGATTTGTCCACTCTGTATAAGCTTCATTCTAGAAATAGGTCTTCGACCATTGTCCAACAAATAGCTGCAGTATCTACTGTGAAAATTCGGTTCTACCAACCTTAAATCGTAACAAGAGCAAATGATGAGATGTTGCAATTCTGCTTGGGACTGCAGCTTCTACAGTTTCGTGAACTACGAAACACTGTTTTACTGATTCTCAGCATCAAAGTTGCATGTATTTGAGTTAATCTAGATATTATAGGAGTTCTAGCAAATAAGTTTATGTTACCAAATATGTGGTCTAGAGACAGACTTGGTGATTTGTGAAGTCCTATTTCATTGTTTTCTGGACTAGAAGACTTCAAAAGCATGGATTTTGGCTTAATTAACACTTCCATTGTTTCCAACCCCTCTCCCCCTTCATCTTTGGCAATCAAACCCCAGTGGGGGTGATGCTTGCAGTGTAAGAATTTGAAGGGTTTGATGTACTAGTAGTTCTTTTGATACTGGGCTTTGTGGTTTGGTGTGATTCTATCAGAATGTAAGACTCGGTATGTCATTCAGCTTTTTTCTTTGCTTTCCAAAGAAAGTATTACTGTGTAAATTTCATTACCTGCTTAGCTTGCTAACAAGAAAACTGGTCCTGTGATGCTGGTAAATACTGAAGGGAGAGACCTGAGATGCTTGATAATGTGTCTAAAACTTACAAATAGCACTTGCTCCTAATAGTATTAGCTTTTATAACATTTGGAAGGAAAGGGGAAAAAAAAAAAAAAGCCTGAGGTATTTAGTCTCTGTGTCCATCCTGAAGTTGAGATTATACCTTTGAATACCAGTAATTCATTACCTGAGTAGCTGCAGTTAAACCTGCTGCAGATAGTAGCATGAGTCATGAGCACATCAGCTTTGCAGAAGCACTTTTCTTACTCTTATCTGCAAAAAAGTATACCGGATTGAATTGCAAGTTTCAGGTTCAAGAACTCTTAGGGGACACAGACTATGTACTATATGGAAGCCCTCAAAGATGAATTGCTTTTGAATGAGTTTCATTACCGGTTCTTCCTTTGACCATTCTAGTAAATGGGAGTCTTAATAAAACCAAACTATCAAAAGGCTTGATTATATGTGTTCAAATAAATCCTAGTGAAGTCATTAGAAAAAAGTATGGGAACATACAAATGCAGGACACAAACAGCAATTGCTGCAGCGTGACTTGTGTGCTTATTAACATTTTTTTCTAGCCTTTGCTGCTTACTGTCTGCTCTTCCCTCACAAGCTGTGGAGTATTGTTCCACAGTTCAGTTGCTTCTGCGATCAGAGCATGTTGCAGAGTTTAAAATTTGCTTTAAAATTCTGGCCAACTTCTCCTAGGCAGGATTTATTTTAGCAATTTCTGTGCATCTTTTCCCTCCTGGAGGGAACTTTTCTCACCTGAGGAGGTAGCGTACAATATTGTGGTGTCAAATAACTGTCTGATTCCTTTCAGGACAACATCTGTTTATGAAGCTGGTGTGTGCATGTTAATCCCAACAGATGTTGCATGCTGAAGCTTGGTGGTCATTTAAATCTCTGCGGGAGTCTTAATACATTACAGGCCACACCAGCATTTAAAACCAGTGACTGTACACAATCAGGTTTTGATTCTTACTTGACCTCTTGATGCCACCCAAACAGAACTGTCAAGAAAAGCTTGTAGTCTGTCAGTACAAACTGCATTGCTGGGTAGGTTCAGTAATGTCACTATGCTCTCTAGAAATGAGAGGGGTTTATCAAACAGGAAATTCAGGATTCATGATAAAATAATACGTAAGGAGGATGTTGGAATAAATTGCTCGGTCTGTAAATGTTCAGACTCTTTCTTGTTTCTTTCTTTATCAAACAGTTGGATGTCTGCATTGAGTGTTCATTTGTGAGCAACTTGGGTCATGTCAGAACTCTCCTGATAGCTTACAAAGGCACCTTATTGATTCATCTACTGTGCTTCTGTAAGAAGTTGCACCCCTTTCTCTTGATTATAAGTTTCTAATTGGTAAATTTCAAACCCTGTAAATGACTGGCTTCCCTCCCCATACCTGTAATCTTTCCCATGGAAAGAGTATTAAAATATTGTTAAACTCCTATATGTTCAGGTACCTATACATTATTTAAGTACTAGTGCATACTTTAGTTCGGGGTTTTAGATATTCCCTACACCTCTCCTTACATGCACACAACTGTTTAGTTTCCCTGTAGTTGTGTGTATGTAATGGTAAATCACTTCTGAAGCAGGACTAAACTCCCTATCTAAATCTTTTAGTTAGGCAGCTAACGTATTGCTTAAATTTTGCTGTGTTGCTTTGATTCTGACAGACTAAGGTATCAAGTCGGGCTAACCTACCTGAAGCCATTAACCAGTCCTCTATAACTTTTATTAGCTTGCTCTTAGTAATCAATAAAAGACATTCTCTTTCTCCCTTCACAGTTTCAGGAAGTCCTAAGTTGCTGTTCTCTCTAGGAATAGCATTCAAATACCTGGTGGGTTTTGGAAGTATTTTGTCCAGTGCTGTTGTGAATGGCAGCTGGGAGGTGGGGAGGGAGTGGAATATGCTGAAATTGCCTTGTAACTGACATCTCTAGGCCTGATGAGAAAGGAGGGGAATGTGCCCAATACTTAAGACAGGCTTTTAGCCAAAACAAATTTTGAGAATAATTTAGGATTATTCATTTCACTGAACTGACTGTAACAAACCTGTGGTCAAGAGTAAGAAGTGACTTTGATTTCAAATGTGTTTCAAAATTTTTTCTTCAAACTGAAAAACAAATAAAAAAACCCCATTCTGTTAGTGGCATAAAGCAGTTTTCCTCAGTCCATGTAAGACACAAAAGACTGAGCTTGTTCTTGAAGAATTATCCTTTGACCAGTAAACCAATACCATCCCTCCCTTTATATACTAATGAAAAGAACTTGCTCTCCACACATGGATTCAATGGGGTAGAAGCTGTCAGGAAAATCCAATGAAAGGATTAGCTAAACTCAAATAGATTAATTAGAGCCCTTGATTGTGTCTTGCTATGCAAAAGTCACAGCAAAGGGAATGGCAATGATAGTGAGTTCATCTTTACAGGTACGTGGTGGGGAGTGGGGTGAGGAAACACAAATGCAGTAGGTAAGAAGAAAAATTGAGCAGTTTCAGTCTTGTTCTTAAAAGATGCCTCGATTCCTTATCCATCTTTGTGTAGTTGAAAATGGAAACATTATAATAGGCATGGAGATTGTGGCCAGCTCCTTATGATCAAGCCACAACTCACTATTACATCCATTTTTTATCATCTTCCCTGTCACATAAGGCAACATGTCCTAGTGGCCACGGCTAGGAATTGGACTACTACTGAAGGCTTCTGGCTACCTAATACAAGGCAGGTGACTTGTTCAGTTCCCCAAACCGTAACAAACATAGCAAGTGTAACTTTGACTCTAGACCTCAGTGGAACTCTTCATTTTCCCTGTCTGAAAACCCAGTAAAGTCACCTGATTTTCAGAACTAGTGGCATTTAAGCTGTTACTAAGGGCAAACTACTGATTGTAACCATACAAATCTTGTTCCTGATGTAGATTTTTCTATGCTTGAATTGCTAGTCATTGTATCTGCTTTCTTTGTTTGATTGAGGTATAAATAACTTGCTGTTCACGTGGAGGTGAAATTCCAAGAGTTGCTACGCACAGTGTGGAGCCTGGATTTTCTTTGCATTCATATGAGATGCAGAATTAAATCTGTGACATCAGAAATCTCTAGCCTGTGGCTGCTGAGTGGCTTTCAAACTTGTACTAGCTTGTTTTGTAGTATGCAGTCTCCTGTAGCACAATTTTTGTCCCTGCCTTCCCAAGTAAAAAAGGCCTTGACATTATTGAAAGTCTAAACAAGAAGAAAGTTTTCACTTAGAATAGGTGATTATGCTTTTTTTTTTTTGCTGTGCCAACATGTTTTACTTTATGTTGGTTTTTTATGCTGTACTGCAATATGACTTCTAAACAGAGTGATCTTGATATAGTACAAATTCTCAGGACTTTTCAAACTTTTTAGTTAAAAAAACCCTTAATTTGGTGGGGATACAAGCTAATGCAAATAAGAAACACAATCTGCCAAATACAGCTTTTGTACAGGAAGATAAGTGACTGCTGAGGGAATATTTCTTGATAAGCTTGTGGGTGAATAGCTCTTCCCAGGATTTAAGCCAGAAATTGCTACCATTTGATTACAGTGGGAATTTGAAGAGTTTTTTGATTACAGACTTCTTTTAGCTTCCCTTCATTGCTGTCTGGGAAAGACCATGTTCCCTTCCCGCAAGTAATGCGTCTGAACAGGATATTCAAAACCATCTGTCAAAAAGTGTTCAGTGAGTACACCTGACTCTTCAAGAAAAGCTAATAGTATATGTTAAGAGGCTGCTCAAAGTGTGAGGAATCCAGTCTGAATATATAAATTACTTTGGGAGGCAGCCACTGGTCTAAAAAAACTCCCACTATATTGACCAAATTAAAGCACTTTTTTTCTTCAACAACTTTATAGAGAAAGATGTTGACTCATCTTAGAAGCTTTTTTTTTTTTAATGCCACAGAATTGGGAAGGATACACTTTACCATCCAGCATCATATTCACCATTATTTATTGCCAGCATATACAGCAAGGGCCTTCTTTGTCAGTTCTTTCAAAATCAGCAAAAGTCAATCCCTGATTCTAAACAAGCTGACTTAAAGATCACTTCTCTCTGCTTTATTTTGGGACATGCAGAGTTGGGAGGCTGGGTATATGGGGAAGTGCTGGGATCTGAGGGGGAAAAAGACTTCAGGGGAGGGAGTGAATCTTACAACTGTCTTCCTGCTGCTTAGGAGGGTGTAGCAAAAATGGAGCCAGGCTCCGCTCATCCTGCATAGGTTAAGAGGCAACAGATAGAAGTTGCAACATAGGGAATTCTAGTGAGATTTTTTTGAGGGGGAAAGCTTCACCATGAAGGCAGACAAGGAGATTGAGGGCCTAGAGAGGCTGTGGAATCTCTACCACTGTATTCAACAACAACAATAACCACAAGTTATTCAACATGCACCTGGACAAGGGCCTGTGCAACCTGCTCCAGTGCAACCTGCTCCAGTTGCCCTGCTTTGAGTGATTCCTTCCATACCCAATTATTCCATGATTCCATTTTCTTTATTAATTGGATCTATTTTGTGTAGTCTTGATGCTGACAGGATCACTGTTGAAGATGTGTTAACACTAACAACGTAATTTTCTGCAGTGCTACTGTAAAGACAGAGTAGCAGAGGGTAGAGACTCTGAGTTTCACTGTCCAAAAACTCACCTTCACAAAATCGTGTACATCTAACTTGTTTTGTGAAGGGACAACATAATCCCAAACCAGCTTTTTCCCTTTCAGCTTCCTTTTCTCCCTGTTCATCCCAACAGTTCCCTTGTACATGAAAATTCAGGAAATCTCTATTGAAAACATTCTCTGGAAGCTGTGAAGAAGACTAAATGAGTTTCTTCTGTCTGTAACATAAATAAATCCCTCTTATGTGGTGTAGGGTCTTGATGATGCTTTCTATGTGTGTTATTTTTGACTATGTGTGTTTTACCACTGTACAGCTTTTGGTGGTTTTTAATGAGTGCTGATTTACTTTATTTTTCCTCCCCCTGCCTCTTGGAGGCAGCAAAGATTTTCATGTAGCTGCCACTGTGCTATACTTGTGATGAGAAACCAGCACTGCTGGTTAACGAGCTAGGTTAGTTAACGAGCTAGGTAACTTGCTTTTGCTTTGTGTTAGGCTTGTCCTGTGAGGCAAGGGAATATTGCATGTAACTACGGTTAATCCCTTTTAAATGAAGCTTTGTTAACGAGATTAATCCTAAAACTGGTTCACAAGAAACTTGCTTTTTTAAAATCCACTTTTAAAAGTGAAAAGGATCTGATAGCAAATTCACAGGATAACTTGTATGGGAGGGGGACACATCGGAAGGTCATCTAGCCAAACTCCCTGCTCCAAACAGCGTCAGCTATGAGGTCAGGCCAGGTTACTCATTTTGTCCAGTCTGATGTTTGAAAACCTGAACTGTAAATTTCACTTTAGGAAATGCCTCAATGAACTGCTGTTAACTAAGAATTCTGAGTTTTCATAAACATCAAATCAAGAAACTGATTACAAAAGCCAGATGGAAGATTTTGAGAGATGCCCTAGTCCTGTCATTTAGCATTACTGCTGGACTTAAAACTCAAAGCTGTCTTTTGCTACAAGATGCTTTAGTTGGTCCTGGGTTTGGGTAGCTCCAGGTGAATTAAGCTACTTCTGTGGTTTCAGTCTGACGCTTGGTAGTGTGTTTAGGCTAAGAGCCAGGACATTCCTATTGCCAGGTAGGTGATGGGTCATGTCTCTAAATGCTTCTGTGATAACGAAGACTAGAATTCAAGTGTGGACGTACTTTAGATCTGACACACCAACTGGTTTCCTGCTTGATTGAAACTTTGTACATAATGTTCTCTGTAGATTACTGGGGGGGACCCCAAATGTTCAGCTCTTCAAACTTTCAAAGTATGTGCTGAATGTTTTTAGTACAATGCTGCACCTGTTCTCAGAACAAGTTAAACTCTGAAGTATTTCAGGTAGTGTATCTTCCAATGTGGCTCATCGTTTTTAACTATTAAGAGGTTTGAAAATTGATGACTACATGTATTATGTAGAGACATTCTACAAAAAACTCATTTGTTCTAGAAATCTCACTTTTGTAAACACACGTGCTCATCTCTGAAAAATGAACACAGAGCTCTAATCAGTGTCCCATGCTGGGGCTGAGGTGAAAGAAAATGAGCTAAGCAAATGTGGTGTGGAAAGGGTTACCTAACTTAGATCTTTGTGAATCAAGCTTCCACATCCCCCTCCTCTGACCCCTTAATATCTGGCTCTCACTACCCTTATGTTAGAGGCTGTTGTAGCTGACTTGTCGTGCTTTGTAATGGAGCATGAATGCAGCTAGATGAAATCTATGGTTTTTTGAAAAAACTTTTTTCTGCGGTGTGGAGGGAAGAATTAATCGTGTGTTAAGTATTTTTCCAATAACTATCACAAATACGCTCATAAGCTTCAGGCTTGGCTAAACTTTTGTGCAAAACCTGACATCTACTGGTGGGAAGCATAATTGGACTCTTAGTGTGGAGGCAAGTGCTGAAGAACCTGTTTTATTGAAGTTCTGGCCTCTTTGGCCATAGGTGTTGCATTGTGCCTTGCCCTAGAGCAAATGGCGTTTAAGCATAAATTTAAAAGTCGAAGAATTCCAGGGAAACTGTAACTGTAATATACTTACGTACAAGCATAGGTATTAATGAAGGTGATTGAACTTTGTTAACTGTATCTGCTTTGAACACATGTATAACAGCCAGATGACAAACTTCATAGGCTGTTTCAGACTAAGTTTTGTAATAGAATTAAAGACTTCATGTAGTCTCATGCTTTAAAAAAATCTAATTTTTTTCTTGTGTCTTTAAAGGCTTGCCACGGATGTACACCTTTATCCAAATGTGATTGCAGCGGAGTAAAAGGTGAAAAGGTAAATAACTTTTCTTTTTTTTTTACTGGCAGACCAACACACAAACCACTGAGCCATATGCCAACTTCAGATAACTGAAACTTAAGGGTGATAGCTTTTTGTTTCTTGCTCATATGTTACTTTGATTGTAGTGTGGGCATGCACCAAAAAGCATAGCTGTTATAACAACTTCAGGTACTGGGTTGGACCAAATGGACCATCTGATGATGGTATGAAATTCTGTATGCCATTTTCTTAAGATTGGGGAGCGATGACACAAATTTCTCCAGTTATGTGGGAATGAAAAGCAGAAAAGACACAAATTCTAGCAAAATAGAAAGAATTCCGATGTAGTGCCAAGGCCTGCCTACACTAACCAGTTAGTGTGGATGAGCTAAGGTGTGGATTGTACAATAATGGCTATGCTAGTAATGCTTCAGCAGGAATTTAAAACCAGAGTGTGGCTTGCTTTCCCACTTTTCTTGCATTACCTGCTCATAGGTAGTTGACACTCAGTAATGTGCTCTGAACTTGCGCTGTTTCTTACCTCATAACTTGTATAGCTGCATATGAAGATGATTGCTGTTGCTGGCTAGATGCTCAGCTCGACTGTGGAAGTGACACTATTCAGATACAGCTTCCCTAACATACACAGCTGCCAACCAAGTAAGCAGCTAGTAAATGGACAAACGTGTATTCTTGGATCAAGTCAAGTGAAAACCATCCCCAATCCAAAAAACAACCCTGTGTGGTTCACTCAGTGCAACAGGCTATTTTGGGCTGCCCAGACAACATCTGAAGGCCAAGAGATGCATGTTGATGTCTCGGAGCTTTCCTGCTTCCATGCATCTTTGACTTCCAGTCTCACTGCCTGAGCTCAATACATCAGTGCAGTACTTTGTGTTTCTATCACCATTATTTCTTAATGTTTTACAATTTTTTCCTTTGAGGAACAAGCAGGTACCCAACATTTCTTTTAGTTACAATGCAATATAGATACACAGCTCAGTACTTACCTGAATTGAGCCTTCTCAAGTGTGGGAGCCTTGTTGTAAGTAAATTGTGGTTAAATAGTTCCCATGTAACTGCTGCTGTCACAGGTAATGAATGTGATGTGATCACTGCAAGGAGGAGAGACTGCCTGAAATGCTTCCACTCTTAGTCTTGTAAACAGTTTGCTCAGTTTGCTTAAGATACAATGGAGTCGTCTTAAAGATGTGAACTGATAACCAAGAGTTTGATAAGCCTGTCTTATCAAACCACTTACCCTGTGTTAGCAAGGTTCTAGAAGGGTTTCAGTGCTCTAGATTACTTTCTGACACATTTCAAAGGTGATTTTTGACATAGCGTAAACAAGCGTAACCTCAAATGCATGAAACGCAATGCAGTGCCTGACGATTTTGGCACTATAATGTGCTGGCACAGAATTTTACTATTGGCCAAGGTTAAACAAGGCAGATGTCCTTCAGAGTAATTCATGGTGCCACACCTTCCATCCAGATGAGGTCAGTCCTTGACATTCACTTGCTTTTAGTTCATCAAGTATATTCCAAATTTACATACCTAATTAAGAACAGCATACCCTTGATAGCGGGGTTTCTGAGTTAATTTGGTTAGCCAAAACATGAACCTGGTGGGGTTGGTGCATTCCTACAGGATCTTCAAATGCAGGTGGCCAAACCAGATGTATCCTAACGCTAGTCACAGGGCTATTTCAGGCTTCGTTTGAAGACACTTAAGCATTAGGCTTACATTCCCAATACAATCGCAGCAGGTACAGCTTTGGAGAACCTTCCTATAATTCTAAGTTGGCCTGTTTCTGTACTAGTCACAGCTATTTTGTGAATTCAGTGAGCAAATGGGTGTTGGCTGGCTAGCATGGATAAGGAAAACCTACAAGTAAATCTGGGTTTCTAAGTAAAATAAAGTAATTATTTTCTCCTAGTGATTCAGCTTTCTCTTTATACTACTGTTGCACATGCAGGGACCATGACCCACTCGATTCATTCCAGTCCTTCAGTGTCATTTAATGACATACCTAGTCACCTTCCTCTGGAAAGAATATTTTGGGACTGTTTGTTTGGAGTCAGAGGGAGCTTTTTGTCCAGAGACAGTCAACAACTGGAGCATATGTGCCTTGTTCAAGATCCAGCTCTTAAGTGTCGCTATGTATTGTGGGTTTTGTTTCTACACCTTCAGACTGTCCTAGCCAATTGTTAAGAACTGCACTGGTGAAACTCTTCCACATTTAGTTTCCAATCTCTGTTGGCCTTTTCTGGAGTGAATTATAGCAAGTCCTGAGCAGAAGAGTGAGAAGCTTGATAACCTTTTGTGAAAAGGATTTGGGGAAGGAAAAAAAGTCTCCAGTAAAACAAGTATAACATCAGACCAAGTATTTATACAACAGTTATGCATCTTCCTGGAAAATTCCTGGGGGGCTGCAAACTGATCGGTGTAATCTTTTAGTGAAAGTTAAAAAAAACAACAAACCACCACCACCAAAACATATAAAGGAAAGCAGAGTTTCACCTATGGTAAGACTGCTTTCTCTGTCTTTTGTCTTTTTTTTTTTTTTGGTATGTCTGAGTCCTCATAGGAATTGGCGGGGGGGAGGTGTCCGAGACTCCCACTTGTTAAACTGATAGATATAATGTAAGTTTCCATCCTTAGAATGGAAGATTCACTTTGAAATCTGGGAACTGTGATTAATTTTCCACCTAAATCAAGGTAAACGGAACGTAATCCTGAGGCATGCCAGAGGGGGGTTTTGTGCATATTTTTTTTTAAACAGCCCTTCTGAAGCTTGCAAACCATTGTGTGCGTACATTATGTAAAGGAACAACGAAAAGCAAAGCCCATATTTCTTAACTATGATGTGTTGCTAGTGGAACTGGTTTGATCATACATGCACACACACATTTAGTTGCCCTATAATTACAAAGCCCAAAGTATTTGATGTATTGATGGATTCAGCAGTTCAGCTCTGGGGAGAACCACAAGAGTTCTCTGCCACTGACATCCATCATGCTTTCTCTTACAAATTTTTGTTTGTTTTTTTTTACAGCCTTAAACTTTTTCTAGAGTCTTTTTCTACTACAAGACATCAAGGGCTATCTTAAGATGATTAGGTTTCCATCACATTGTACCACTTACTTAAACATTTGATGTAAGTTTCTAAACCTGATACTATCTTCAGCCTAGTTTTCTTGCAAATATTATCTTTATTCCAGCTGAATGTAAACTGCTGCAACAACAAGAAGTTTCAGGCTTTCACTTTGTATTTGACACGTGACATTTTGTGTTTCTGCTTACTTCTCCAGTGACCTCTGAACCAGGAGTCAAACTCTATAGTTTTTTGCCTCATTGGTGTATGAAGAGCATTAGACAAGGAGCTGTTTAAATAATTGGGAGATTCTGTCATTGACAATGCAACAGTGTACTTGCAGAACTACTGAAAGTCAGGCATGTACAGAACCTGGTTCTGTACTGGGAAGATGGGAAAAGCCTTGGCAAATGCACTCAGCTGAGCCCCATGCTTCTGTTCCACTGTGTTTAACTTCTGGCCCAAAACCAGCTTCTGTATCCAAGCTGCTGTCCACTTGCATTAAGTCAGCTAAGAAGTGCTGCTTTGTTCAGCTTAGCAGAGCCTGATGCATTCCTTTGGAGATTCAGAAGTAGCCTTCTTCCTAAACCTTCAGGATATCCAAATTTTAACAGATCAGGTAAAGTAATACAAACTGAACTATAACAGGAAAATTATTTTGTCTTGCCTTGGGGAGCCACAGCTCTTACTTAACTGCTTCCATGCTGCAAGTGATTCTTGTTTAACTATGCCATGAGCCCTTGTAGCATCAGTAGCATGTTATCTGTTGGAGAATCAAAGCAGAGTAAGCTTTCTTTTTTTTTTTTTTTTTTTTTGGAAGCCCATAGTACAACAGCTGATCAAAATCAGTGCACTGAAATTTTCTTCCTCTGCTCAGGCCCACCTTACTCAAATATAAAATGGGTAGTGTAAAATTCAAACATGTCTAAAATGATATCGTAAAGAGAGGAATTTACTGGAGAGAAGTCAGTAAAAATTGATTGCAGCTGGGAGCCAGTGTGCTATTACTCACAGTAAGCTGCTCAGTAGTGAACTGGACCTGGCAAGAGTATTAAAACTGAAGTAAATGATTAAGCTGCTACATACAGGTGCTTATAGGAATTGTTCTCACTTTCCAACTGGAAGAGAAGTGTATAATTGCTTTTCAGTTAACTGGATGATGATTGGGTTTTAAATAAATATTGCTGGGCACTTTTGAGATTAACCTGCTTTAATGCTTAAAAGCTAGTTCATGGGTGAAAGCTAGCTAAAGAAATAAACACAATAGGCACTGCGTATGTGCCAGTTTCTAAGACAAACCAGTAAGACTTGCAGATTATTGGGTTGGTTTTACCCCCACTGAAAACAGGATCCAAAGATGCTGATAAGATCAGCTTTACAGAGACAGGGGAGGAGAGGGGTGGTACTGAATCTCAGCTGCTCCAGCTGATAAAGACAGAGAGCCGAGGGCTATACCAAGCAAGCTGCATGCATCTTAGTCACGAAGAGGGCACGTACCCCAAGACTGCTGTGGGTTTGCTTTGAAGTGGTGGTGCGTGCTGCTGCTGAAATAGGCTTTCATACCTTCCCTTAGCTAGGTATTCTGGTTTTTCCTCTGGGGCTTGTGTGGCCATGTTCAGAGCTGTCAGTGAACTGATCTCACTGAACACAGGTTTCTTTGTGAACTGGGTTAGTTTTCAGCCCGATCAGTTCCTTCGTGCAAGTTATGTTGCAGCACAACTATTTGTGTAGCTGTGATAGAAACACATGGCTTAAGGTGGGAGGAACCATGTTTTTCACAGCACCTAAGGCACAGTTCCCCCTCAAAATAACTGCAAATACATGATGCTATTTTTGATGAGAAGGACTATTGGGTTCTACCCATTCAAATTCAGTTAAATTGATCAAGAAGCTGTTCTTTAGTTATTACATACAGTTAGCCCGTGGCCTTTTAAAGAACTTCAGAGGGTGTTGAGTTTACTGGGTTTGTTGATCACAATATGAGTGCAACTCCAAAGACTCAGCAGAGTCGCCATTTCCTAATATATGATCTCATACAAACCTGGTACCTGGGGCTCTGGCAAGAGCAGCTTGTATCTGAACTCTGAAGACATTTCAGATACTTTGACTTTGTATCCAGGTACAAGAAATCCATACCACTTACAAAGGAAGATTTATCTTATTCTTGGACTCTTTAGATGTCTATTCCTGGAGCTCTGAGTCTCAGAAGAAAAATACCAGTATATGTCCCCAAGATTCCTGTTTTCTTCTGCCTTTATCATGGTAAAATTGAGTACAGATGTGACCCAAGCTCAGCTTTTCTTTGCACTGTTGTATGCAAATTGCTAAGGAATAGTTAAATTCTCAGGTTTTAATCACTTCATCAAGAATTATTATTGGTGTCTGTGCTTCATAAATGTTGACCTGAACTGCGTTAACATGGCCCCTATGAAAGTTTTGCCACCCCAGCAAGTGACCGCTGACAATTAACCTCGACTGTTTCATCTTACAAAAGTCACAGATGATATTCTGAAGAAATCTGATGTATTTTGAAGAAGACAGGTCATGTCAGAGGGGATTTCTTTATTTTATTAAACTATATCTTTAACACTACTATTTGTGGCTGGTTGGTGTGTTTGTTTTGAGTGAAGTCTTAATTAGATACTATAGTTCTAATTCTGTTAAGTTTGTGTTCTTTGAGTTGAAGAAGAGTTTATGTTGACGAGTATTAGAATCTGAGGCAGCTCTTATTTTCACCCTGTCATTTAGAAAGGGAGAGAGGAATATGGCTGTTGTATCACTTCTGTACTGTAAATCTTAATGTTACTACAGACATTAGTATGTGAGTCTGGTTTTAAGTAGCCACCCGTAGTTAACTGTCTTTAGACTCTTTCTGATGTTGACTGTCTCATAGCAAGGGTGGGAAGCAATTACGTGCCTCTTGCCAAATGTTACAGCCAGCCTCTTACATGTATTTAGGCATTGAAGTGGGCTGTCCAGCTACTGCTTTCCTGAATATTTTTTTGCTCCTTTTTTTTAAGTCATCTTTTTTCCACAGGTATACCACATCTCTGTAAATAAATATTCTGGGTTTTCTCCCTGTAATATCTATTTATAAATATTTAGGTTTCAGGAAGAAATTCTAGAAATGTAAATTACTTGTGCATGCTTTGGAACTGCATCTATCTCCAATTTCTTAATTACTTGTGACCTGTTATTAGAGTACTTGGAACTATGTCAAATTTCTCTGTATCCCTGTTTAATTGGTTATACCTTTCTGCAGCTTAAAGCATAATTTTAGGGTGTTTCCCAACTATTTTTTTTTTCCTCTTCCTATCCCCTTAGCAGCAGTCATGTTCAAGCTTATACGCTGACAGTTTTGCCACATCTTTGAGGCTGTTTGAGGGCAGTTGCTTTGCCAGCTACTCTGGAATTATCACTAAATGAGAACAGAATCTGACTCCTCACTCATTCCCCAAGGAACTGATGGTTATAGCTGATGCATCTTTATTCTGCTATGGAAAGAATCCTGTACTTTTAGGACTGAAAGATGAGATCTGAGTTGACCTAAACCTTTCCTATTTATGTTTCTCTTTATCTTCTAGTCTGAAACAAAAAGAATCCAAACTTCCTCAGTTCTTTCTGTGCAAGCAAAACTGGCTAGTGACTGTTAGTTCTTGCATCTATAAGAAGATACATTGCGCGCTACCCAGGGACTTCAGTCTCATCACATCCCCAATGATATAATGTCCTTTTTTTTGGTGTTGACTTTTTGGGAAATACTTTTCCAATGTCTCTCCAGTTTCAGTATGTTCTTGCAAGGCAGCAGGCAGTTTTTCCTGGCAAATTTGTAGCATCTTGAATCTTCATGAGAAGAGTACAGTATATATAAGGTGTGCAATAGGAAAAGTCTGGAGGCAGAAGCAATATCTGAAAACGGCTCTCACAGAATCCTTCTATATGCTATTCATGTAGAAGACAATTAAAAAAAAAAATCCTCCCAACATCATCTTTATTCCAGAGAGCTGGATCAGCTTGGTTTCTCCCCCACATTTCTTTCTCCAACCAATTTTTTGATCAAAAATAGTGATTATAGTGCAGCTATTTCCTCTGTAATGAGTTTGGTACAGTTCCCTTGGGAAGCATCTGGTGCAATCCCTCAGCTGTCCCCAAGCATAGTCCTTCAAATCATCTGTTCACCCTTGGGGGTAATTTGCTGGTAAACTCCACAGGAGTTGCCCTGGGAACAGTTTCCTCATGCAAGGCTCTCATTGTTGCTGCTCACTTTCAAAGTGGGCTTGCAAAATACTCATTTCATAGTTTCAATAATGCAGCTTACTAGCATCATCTGTTGCCTCCTGTATTTCTCTTGCTTAACTCTTTGGCTTCATATGTTCCTCTTTTATTTTAAATGCCGTGGCTTCCCAGTTCTGTGACTACTTAGACCGGAGACCTCGGAGTAGTTGCATTTTAGAGAACAGTTTTTCAGCCTTAAACAAGGCCAAACCTCTGCAAGAAGTCTGTTCTAGTAACCATTTGCAGATGTTACTTTCTCTAACAAAAATGTGAAGTGTGACCAAGTTGAGATTAGTAGGCATTGTGCAGCCTAGCTAGCACCTGACACCTCTGACGTGCCTCTTGTACGCAGGTGTGTTTCCTTAGTGTGCAAACACAGTTCTTGCCAGAGCTTGCTCCAAAGTCTGGCTCTGTCTAATGTTTTCCTTATCTGGCACTCCCAAATTCCTCATTCTCTCTCCTGCAGGGACACACTAACCCTTTCATATCCTGGCCTGAGATAGTAACACTCCTCCACAGTCTTGTTTTTCAGAGGGGGTAGCACACCAGCTGTATAGCTGCGAAAGTGCAGCCTGGCGCTTTGTGTGCAAAAAGTCAGTCTGGACCCTGACTGTCAGACTTAAGCCTTGATTTATGATGCAATTCAGCATTTCTACCGGGAGAAAGGATGTCTATCCTGTATAAGGGAGCAATATGAGACCTATGGTAAAAAAGGAGTATGTTTACACTTCCATGAATAGAAAACCAGCTTTAGCAGACCAGTTCATGAGCTGCCCATTCCTATCCAAGGAATCCTTCTGAGTCTTACTGTGTGGGTAGGACTAAGTTCAGCATAGTTGTTTCCTCTGGAAGGCTGCAGCTCTTGCTTGCACACAGCCTTTAATATCTCATCCAAAAGGTTTTCCTCTTGTATTTCCAAGGAAGCAGTTTAGCAAGTACTAGAAAAGAAGACAGGAAAAGAAATCCTGTTTACTTTCTCTGATTTTTTTTTTTTTGTGAGATCTCAGCATCTTTTAAATGTTTGAATACAACTTCTAAGTTCCTGATTCCCACAGTGGAATGCAGAGCACCTACCTAAGCAGTACAGTGAAAAAATTAGGATTTAAGAATGAGACTTAACACTGCTGTCATGCTTAGCGTATAGCTGCTTATGGAAAATAAAGGGGAGATGAGCAAGCCTTAATATTGCCTTTTGCGCCTTGTGCTCAAGGCTGCAGTTAAATGCTTCTGTCTGCTTGCAATCCTCTGTCTTCAGTTCTCTGCTACTTTCTTCTTGAAGATGGGAGATTGCTGGTTTGGTTCTTTCATCTGGCTGAGGAAAGCTAGGCAGGACCTCCCAAGATCCTAGAGAGTGCCATAGCTGGTAGGCTGCCAGATAATAGATGTGGGAACTACTACTCCCATTCTTGCTGAAGCAGTGCAAGAAAATAAAAATTTAGGATGGATTGGTTTAAAGAGAATGTGCAAAAGCCTGCACAACTCTAACCCGGTGATTAAGATGCTCGTTAGGATGGAGCATTTCTTTGGCAGTTCCTGTAGCTGTCATGAAAAAATAATTGGGGTAAATGATCAGGCAGTTTTTTGCAGGTAGGAAGCAGACCTACCAACCGAACCCAACCTATCTGTAGAGTAATGAGGAATAATGCTGAATAACTGCCTGTTTCGTAAGCAGTTGCCTATACTGGTTGATGTAACAGAGCTGTAGGAAATACCTGTTTATGCAGTTGAAAAGTGTACAATAATGTATATATGCACAAAAACGTGTATTAATTCTGGTATTTCTTAACTTTTCTGTACCGATTGAAACCTTGATATTTACTGATTTTTGTGAATCTATGACATGCAATGAATAAAGTATTTTATGAGTATGCAGCTATGCATATTCTGAAACTAGGTAAGTGACATTGTCAACTTACACTGACAAGTTAGGGGGCAGTATATGATGGTATATGGTATTTGTTACGTTACTGATTGGCTTTCATGGCTAATCATTGCACAAATATTTAGCAAAATGTGGTCGTCGCTTGAGAGTTTATGGTTTTAGCAGGAGGTGACAGATAAAAAGAGTAAGAAACATTATTTTTTGCTGTCTTGTGACTGTCTCACTTGATTTTGATTGAAAGCACCTTGGGCTGGAACCCTGTTTATGTTCAGTATTTCTAAAGTGTTTAGCCTTCAGTGCATGGCCAGTCTCTTAGTTGTTTTTATATTATCACAGACTGGTTTGGGTTGGGAGGGGCCTTAAAGACCATCTGGCTCCAGCCCGTGCCACAGGCAGGGACACCTTCCACCAGACCAGGTTGCCCAGAGCCCCGTCCAGCCTGGCCTTGGGCACTGCCAGGGATGGGGCACCCACAGCTGCTCTGGGCAGCCTGGGCCGGTGTCTCACCACCCTCACGGTGAGGAATTTCTTCCTAATAGCTCATCTAAATCTCCCCTCTTTCAGTTTAAAGCCGTTGCCCCTTGTCCTATCACTACATGCCCTTGTGAAAGCTCCCTCCAGCTTTCCTGCAGCCCCCGTCAGGCACTGGCAGGCTGTGCAGGGTCTCCCTGGAGCCTTCTCCTCTCCAGGCTGAACCACCCCAACTCTCCCAGCCTGTCTGCACAGCAGAGCTGCTCCAGCCTCTGAGCATCTTCATGGCCCCTCCGGCCTCCCTCCGACAGGTCCGTGTCCTTCGTGTGCTGGGGCCCAGAGCTGCACGCAGCGCTGCAGGGGGGTGTTAGGACAGCACGAAGCAGAGGGGGAGAATCACCTGCCTTGACCTGCTGGTCACACTTCTTTTGGTGCAGCCCATGATACAGTTGGCTTTCTGCTCTGTGAGCACATGTTGATGGCTCATAGTTGATTTTTAATCCACCAATGCTCCCAAGTCCTTCTTCTCAGGGCTGCTCTCCATCCGTTCTCCACCCAGCCTGTACCTCAACCCATGTGCAGGACCTTGCACTTGGCCTTGTTGAACTTCATGAGGTTTGCAGGGGTCCACCTCTCAAGCCTGTCACAGTCCCTCTGGGTGGCACCCCTGCCCTCCAGCATGTCGACCACCCCACACAGCTTGGGGTCGCAGCAAACTTGCTGAGGGTGCACTCAGTCCCACTGTCCGTGTTGCCAACAAAGATGTTGAACATTGCCAGTCCTGATTCTGACCCCTGAGGAACACCACTTGTCACTGGTCTCCACTTGGACATTGAGCTGTTGACCACAACTCTTTGGAGTGTGACCACCCAGCCAATTCCTTATCCACCAAGTTGTCCATCTGTCAAATCCATGTCTCTCCGGTTTAGAGACAAGGGTGTCATGCGGGACAATGTCAGATGCTTTGCACAAGTCCAGGCACATGACATCAGCTGCTCTTCCCTTATCCGCCACTGCTGTAACCCTGTTGTAGAAGGCCACCAAATTTGTCAGGCATAATTTGCCCTTAGTGAAGCCATGTTGGCTGTCACCAGTCACCACCTTATTTTCCACATGCCCTAGCATAGTTTCCAGGAGGATCTGCTCCATGATCTTGCAACTGTGAAGACCAAACAACAGTCACCGTATAGCAGCTGGCTATACCCTGCACAGAGTTTTTATAGGTATCGCAGCAGAGGTGAATTTTTGGGAGAGACTTAATAATCAATAAAGCTATGTTTTTGTAGGAAGGGGGAAAGAGTTCTGTGTATTTAAGCAGCACAGGAGAAACAGATGTTTGAATTATTTTGGTAAGTAGGTGGCTTAAATACTGGATAAACTTCCTATGAAACCTGTTTAAGTGAAGCGGTTAAAGGCAATGTATGTGTATTTTCAGGAATTTCTGTAGCTGAGCAGGTGAGATGTTTAATCGTAGTGTTTGCTTCTTTGTCTGACTTCCTACAGAAAACTGGAAAGATAATGTGGTTTATGAATTTTTCAATCATAACTTGTGCTTTTGTCATGTTACACCTCCGCTATGATGTTTTCTCTTTTTGTAGGGTGAAAGGGGATTCCCAGGCTTGGAAGGACAGCCAGGTTTGCCTGGCTTTCCAGGACCAGAGGGACCTCCTGGTCCAAGAGGCTCAAAGGTAAGTCCCAATTCACTTGAATTGGATGAAAATTCTAGGTAGTGTTTGCTTGCTGATAGTGCAGATGCTAAATCATTCCAGAACTCCAGATTATCATTGATTTCATAGTCAAAATCTTCAGATGTTGGGATATGACAGGTTTTCTGTTGGATTGGTTTGAATAGTCAACCAGAGGAAAAAGATTGCTCAAAGTTTCCTGTTCTTCACCTACACAAGTGCTTGCAAACACTACATGTGCACTTGTATCCTCTCACTAGGTACTGCAGATTAAGGTTAAAGAACAGGTTTGGCAAGGTGCTGTAATGTAGTTTTATTAGTCCTTGTGATAATGCGCTCCATTGCTTAGTTTACTGGTAAGAGTGGTGCTGGGCTGTCAGCTGCCCGGAGGGGTCCCACCACAGGGGTAAACTGTTGTTTGCACCTGGTGGCATTCCTGGCTTGGTTTTGGGTGAGGCAATGCAAATGAAGGCCTCGCTGAACCCATGCACAGACAACTGAGGAATGCTCCTTGCTTTCCTTGGAGGGTTTTGATTTATTTTTATTTGCTACTGAATTACATCATTATGCTCAGATGATGTAATATAGCATTAAAATGTTGAAAAACCTTCCTCTAAATGCATTTATGTTTAGTATACACAAGATTATCCGGCATCTACCATTTCTTTTGCAAATGCTCACAGTATAAACTAACAGAAGCACAACAAAAAGAAGCAAAGAGAAAAGTAGGTAGGTGGTAAGAAAAAAACCAAAAGGCGACACTAAAAGAAAAGATAAATTGGATATAATGAGAGTGAAACCACAGGAGGGTCTTGGATTAGAAACGCTGATTATATTTTTATTTCATAAATGCCTTTTCTTCTCAAGATTTTTATAAGAAGTTCTGCGTTATCCATAATACAAAATAATCCTGGTACGGTGTCCATCACGTTTAGTGTTGTATGTCTCGTGTTGCCCACAAGAGGTCACTGTGGGATATTGGATGACAGCACATGCCCGGTACCTGCGTGTAAGCAATCTTAAATAGCTTTTTAAAAAAACATTTCCTTTGAGTCATGGTTTGTCAGCTGTAACAAATACTTTTCAATTCAAAGTCCAAAGCCCAAAATAAAATAACTTTGAACACTTTTACTCGGGAAATTACAACTAATAAAGCTTTTAGTCCACTTATATAAACGCATAGAAGAAATTGTATTATGCGTACAGTTTCATTTGATAGAAAGGCAGACTGCAAAACTTGAGTGTGTTTTGTTTGTTTGTTGGTTTCTTTTAGGGTGATGATGGACTTCCAGGGCCTATTGGACCCAAAGGAATCAGAGTAAGTGTTGATGCAGTTTTGGGGGATATATTGGAATTATGGGTAAAGACTGCCAAGCATGGAGTGTGTCCTCACAGAAGTGGTGATTTATGGGATGAAAAAATCAGCTTAAATCTGAAGAATAATTTATCTACCAGCTGGAAAAGATTGTATTACATTTTACGAGTAATATAAGGTTACATAAGTAATACAAAATTCTGTATTGCTTGATTTACATTCTTACCATTACTATAACTCATTAGGGAAAGCGGCCCCAATATTTGTTTGATCTGTTTTACTATACCGAACCTAAACATGTGGCAATAACTTTGCTTCAGTTTATTCTGAAGTAGACACTGTATACATAGGGTCGGCATGGGAGAAGCCGATTTGTCTTGAAATCCTTTAGGTTTTGTGCCTTTGCTTTTTCTTTTTGTCAGACCCCTCAGCTGGTGACAATTGATGTATCTCTGACTTCATTGAGACACATCCATTTTCCATACCATGAGTGTTCATTTGTTTTCTGACTATATCTTCATAGTATTACTTTAGTTGTTCTGCATTGTCTTCTCTATGTTTTTGTGGATATTTCGCTGATAAAAGGGTAAGAACCTTGATGGCTGTCCAGCATGGCATTCTTTTTTTACAGGTGATTCAGATGTTTCTGTTTTTCTTTACTTACATATGCACAAATAGGTTGCATTTACATTTAATAAAATCTTGGTAAATCCTTTTGCACTTCCATTCATACCATACTGTTTAAAACATATGTGGTTAATTTCCTTCTAGGGACCACCAGGGCTTCCAGGATTTCCAGGAACACCAGGGCTTCCTGTGAGTAGGAATGAACTGTATAGATATGAATCTATTCCCTTTTGTCTTTCAGGCCCAGAAGAACATCCTGCAAGCTAATTCTCCTTTCCTTTTTTTCACTTTAAAGGGATTACCAGGGCAAGATGGGCCACCAGGACCTCAGGGTATCCCAGGATGCAATGGAACAAAGGTTGAATCTCTTTAAAATTCTTAATGATGCATCCACAATACAATGGAGTTCTTGTTCTCCTGCCTGTAGCCAATAGGTTTAGTTTCTTATGTGCAGCAGTACTTGTCATTACTGAGTTGTGCAGGTAATTCTAAGACAATGCAGATTTACACATGCATCTGAGAGAAGGGGTCATGGTCTGGTGTGTAAAGCCCAAATTTTGCCAGAAATTGGCAGCACCGAGCCACAACATATATATACAACCAACTTATATACACTGCAACCAGTGTAGTTAAATTCTTTGTTCTAATCCTTAATTTTATAGCTAACAAGTGAGAGGAGTGTCGGATAGTTGGATCATACGCTGTATGTCATTTTTGTAGTAGACTCATGCTGCCAAAGAAAACTCATTACCTAACAGTGGGACTTTTTAATTATCAATTTTTAATAATATTGCATTGAAGATACTGATTCAGTATCCTTCTTGAAAGGAGTCACTTTTATTCTAACGTGTTACTTAGCTTCACATTATGATCGTTCCATAAGAGAAATTGATCTTTTATAGCATTATATCTGTTTTCCATCTCTGTAGTATAGTACTTTGCCTGGAAGTATGTGGAAATATCTAAATATGGAAAGCTCTGTTTCAATCATTTGTGTGATTTAACAAACTATATATAGGCTTTTTATATTTATTGTTTATATATTTAATGTTTGTTTATATTTGTTTGGTTTACTTTATCCTATAGCTTGTTGCAATACAATTTGCTTCTCTGAAGTCATAAGCTAACAATGAAATTGGACTTTTCAGTCAAAATTTGTTTATCTGGTTGTGTTATGTTTTGATTAATTATTTTCTTCATCCCTAAGGGAGAGCGTGGATTCCCAGGCAGTCCAGGTTTTCCTGGTTTACAAGGGCCTCCTGTAAGTAAAAGATTTCCTGATCAGCTCCCTGTAATCCATTGAAAGACTTATACTTAGGTCTGTGAAAGATCAGATAAATATCAGCCTCTTTTTGCAGTTCTTATGTACTTTTAATAAATAAGAATCTATTTTTTTATGGTTAATCAGAATTTTAGATATCCAATAAAAGTGAGGTTTTCTGCTGCATGCTGTGGTAAAGCTAATAAAAAGCCCTTTGAATTCTCATATGCTGAGATGCTTTGCCACCTGCAGAAAAATACAAATACATGTATATGTGTCAGAGAAGAACGATCTTGATACTGTCATCCTGTACATCTAAAGATTCTTACTGGTGATTAGTGGGGCAAAAAAAGACAGTGTAGGATGTTTTCATTGGAAAACACAAGGTTGTACAGCAGAGTGACTGTCAGAACCAAAGTACAAACAGAAGGAAATGCAGTAGACAGTACAGATAACAGGAGACAATAAAGAAACAAATTGCTAGGAAATGGAAATGTAGTCCCTTTAATGCTCAGCATTCAGTGTGAAAGTACTGTCATTTTTCCACTTGATTCTGAAGATGATAAAAATTTATTTTCTTCTATTTCATAACTTTTTTTAGATTTCTGTCTTTAATGCTTGCCTCATGGTGTAGATCTGATTACCGGTTTGCAAGTGACATACCAAAGATTTATTTCTATTGATCTTTTTTTATTTTTTGTTTCTTTTAAACAAAGGGACCCCCTGGTCTGCCAGGTATGAAGGTAAGTGTTCTGTACTCACACATCACAGTATTAACCAGGCACAGGTGTGCATTGTGATCAGTGCGATCTGACATAAATAACCTACTTGCTTTTATGCAAGACCATGGACTCCACTGGAATCTGGAGTGATGTTCTGCAGAAAGCTTAGTGTTTCTAGGCCACTCCAGTGCAACTAACTGGAAATTCTGCAGTAGCTTTACTCAGTTTTTAGTCAGTAGTTCCAGAAGTAGTAGATTGTTTTCTGAAGCTGGTTTCCTTGCAAGTGTGAGAGACAGTGTCTGTTTGTATTGTGAGGCATCGAGTTAGGAAAATGCCTATGAAAACCCAAATGCACCAGTAGTCTACCGGTCCGTGCTCAAGAACACTACTAGACACTATGCAATAATAACTTACAACATCCAGTGAAGGGAATACTGCAACAGCTTACATTCCTTTTGAAAACATGCTTTCTACTGTGTAGAAAGTACATAGATGTAGATAGTACATAGATGGCTTTTTCTTCTAATGTAAGTAGTCTCATAGTTTGACTTTGGACCTTAAGGACCTCTCCTATTTTTTAAGGGGTGGGGGGGGTTTTTGTATGCTTGACCTATTTGAGCATGGGCCAAAACATCAGGTTTGATTCAAATCTATTTGAAAGGAAACTTGACCCACAGAATTATTTCAATAAACTCAAGGACAGCATAACACTGGTGCTGGGAAATTGTGACTATTAAGCTGAATTGTTTTTCTCAGTGACTTTTCTTCCAAATTGTTTTAAAGATAATAAAAGGTAAGCTGATCAGAACATACACTTTTAAAAGAAAGATATTCCCTGAAATTAATAAGAAACTGTGCTTCAGTGTAGAACATGAAGCATGACTTTTATAACAGTATACTCAGCATTAATCTCATGAGGTTGGACATTGCAAAAAGCTGTGAGCCTTTTTTCTGTTGTGTCCTATCCACAGCTTTCCCATGGAGCTAGAATGTCTCTTTCTTTATTTGTATTTCAATCCCTTAATCTTTTGGAATTTAAATCAATGCTGATACATTTGTACATACAAAAAAAAAGAGCTTTTAATAGTTGGCACTTTAGCCATTTAAAGAATCCTCATCTCTCCTAAAAAGAGCTGTTCTTGGAGAATCTTGTACTACTTATATTAAAGAGTACTGCTAGGGTGTAGCGTAACTCTTAGTCTCTCAGAGTCTTAAGAGCCTTTATGCATCCTTTGGAGTCAGAATGGTGGTAAAGAATTGTAAAATGTACTATTAATTAAAGTTAACTCTTCTTCTTCCAGGGTGAAGCAGGTGAAATAATTACATCCTTCCTGCCAGGACAGAAGGGCGACCCCGGATTTCCAGGTCTTCCAGGGATACCTGTAAGTTGAGTAAAGTACTATTAGGCTGTGTTCTGCCAAAAAGATAAGATGAAAAGCATTTGCATTACAGGACAATTGGAACATTTGGTGCTAGGGGATCCATACGTTTATGTGGAGAAGCAGGGCTCACATTTAATATACCTCTAGTTCATGGCCCGAGGGAAAGTAAGTGCCTCCGTGTTGCTTTTAATAGAGTGATGCACAGAGGCCAGAAGGGTCCCTGGTCAGGAAAGTGGTATCCAGCAGACAGCAGTACTCACAGTTACTGACTTGCTTCTCTGTTCCCTCTGCATTTTTACCCCTTCCTAGACATTCTCTGTATCAGTTCTGGAGTTCCTTTCCCTTCTTCACCCTGAGGTAAAGCCAGAAACATCTGCCTTTCTGGCCTGTAGCCACTATTTTGGGTGGTGAGAAGAGAGGGTTACGTCTCAGCTGTTCTCTTCATGTTGTACCTCCTGAACAGTGTTTCTGTTCTCCCAGCAGTCTTCTGTGAAAACAGCTAGTGACTCCAGGCCCTGTGCTTCCCCACTGAGCCATTCATTGCTTTAGTGGAAGAACAAGGGGAGCAGAAAATGAGTCTATCGGCCTGGACTGGACAGCAGCCAGACTCCCATTTCCTGGTACAGAGAGGCAAGCCCCAGGCTATTCTGACCAGACTGAGCCTGTTAGCATTTCTGTTCCTCTGATCTGTGCTTCCCTATTGTCTGTTTCTGGCTGGGAGGAATCACAAATACAAAGTGTTTTGTTGTTCTCTCTCAGTGCATGAAGAGAAAGAAAGAGCAAAAGTAGTTCAAAAGAAACAAAAAAGCATTCCCTTATCCAAGCCAAAGACATGTATTGATGTTGAGAGCAGAACACTCCTAACATGATGTACACTTCTTTAGGCCTTTCCACAAGGACAGATTGGTAGGTTAGTGGTCAGCTTCTTTGATTGGACATGTATGGAGTGCCGGCTGTTGAGGTTTTTTTACCTTTTTTACCTCACTGGTTTGGTCTTTTTGATAAAAAGGTGCTTTTCTCATAGCCTCCTCAATTTTCTCAACAGGGCCCACCTGGCGCCATGGGAATACCAGGTCCAATTGGCCCTCCAGGGCCCCCAGGTTTGACAGTAAGTTTCTTTAACCTGTTACCCATAAAGTGTTAAATGGGGCGGTTACTTCTTTGTCTCACATGCTCAAAGGCAGGTCAATAAAGTGCAGAAATCTTGGTAGTCAAGACTTGGTATGAAGACAACAGGAACCGTGCATCCAGTTCACCCTGGAGCTGCTACTGTACACCTTTGAATGCGATATGTTTGAAACAGCCTGTTCCCAGGCCTCTTCTCCTTTAAATCAGGCTGAATTGTGGTGCGGGCTCCTTGTTTGTGTGAAACCTGAGGGACAAAACAGCTTATTTAGACCAGGATCATTCTTCCTTCAAGGTTTAATGCCTATTTAATTTTATGTGACTCTCCACTTAAAGGAAGAACGAGTTTCTCACATATTTGTGAGGTTGAATAGCATGAGGAAGAGTTCTCGCAGGAAAGCAAGGTGCCTTGTCAACATGGGTATAATGCAGAGGAGTCACTGAAATCATTGTTAATGTAGCGACATTGGGTTTTGATGGTTTGTTTCTCCACATACACACAAAAAGGGGCATGCAAAGTGCTTGGAAGTGACTTCTATTTTTTGTTTCCTCTTTTAATAGGGACCTCCTGGTCCACCAGGGCTGCCAGGACCTAAGGTATTTTCTTTCCCTCATTGATGGTGGTGATGGACTGTTTTGTTTTTCTTTCTGTTCATTTGTGACTTCTAAGGGCTGATGAGTTATACTTTTTGCAGGGTAATATGGGTTTGAATTTCCAAGGACCCAAAGGTGAAAAAGTGAGTAGGTGATCATGATGATATTTTTGCTTATTTTCAAAATATTTATGCATGCCATTTGGGTTTGTATTGCCTGTAGAAAACTGCCATCTTCTTGCACCTTAGGGTGAACAAGGTCTTCAGGGACCTCCAGGGCCACCAGGACAAATTGGAGAACAGAAGAGACCAAATGACATTGAGTTTCAGAAAGGAGATCAGGTGAGTGGGAAACTATATCCATCTGCAATGAGCATGTGATCAAGCTGTAACCTCTATTGGTTTAGCTTATGTATACTTGCATCCTGCTTACTGCAGAAGTTCTATTATTTTTCTCAAAGAACTGAATATTTTGGGCCTGAGTACTTTTTCTTTAATAGAAGGCATGCCAGTCACATTAGCTCAGTTACTTCCCTTAGTAAAATGACTATTCTTATGAAAATCTCTTAAAGGATTGCATAGCAACAGTAAAAGCAGTTAAAATATTCTCGTTCCATGGAACACCCAGGCTGTGATTTTCAAAGCTGTCTGGGGATTCAGATTCCCATTAATTAACCATCTATGCCATCCATTGTGAGGAAGCCTTTCAAAAATTTTAACTCAATTTTTTTTTTCTTTTTACTTTTTTTTTTTTTTCTTCTGGTCTTTAGTGATGCCCCAAGATCTTTCTTCCTTGTGGTCTGAATAAAGTGCTTTCCCTGTTTCTGGCCTCTCAAAAGTAAATATCAAGCCATATTGTGACAGTAAGCTCAAACTTTTGGTTTGATTTGCATGGATCCTTCCCCACCCATAAATGGCAAAAGGTCATTAAGAGAATTGCCGCTTTTATTACATTTTTTCCTTTCTTCACTGGAGAACGTTTCACTGTGCCATTTGATTCTGGGTGCCAGTCATAGATAGGCTGAACAGCACCAGCAGGATCACGGGTGCCTGGATTTCATGTTTTCTTTGAAGTTTCTGTGGTATTCTCAAATATCACCCTGAATAATAGAAGAGTTGAGGCAGATGCTTTGAGGCAAGAGTGGTGAGTGATGGGATTTATATCTGGTTATTTTGCAGTTGTCACTGTGTTAACTGAGCTTTAAACTTTAAACTGTTTCTTCCATTTATATTTGGATCCATTTCTTACTTTCCACCTTGTCATCTTGGGAAATGTGCCAGAGAAGAAAGCTTTGGTATGCAGCAGTATTTTATTTTGGCAGGTGTAGGACAATGCTGCTCTTCATCTTGATCAAAACCCTTTGTTACGCTTCCTTTTAGAATAGGCATTACCTAGAGCGATCCACTGGTGTACATTTGCAATGTGCAGTCACCCTAGAAATCTCAGTCTCTGGTTTTGCCTCTGTTTTACTGGATAGTAGGACAGAAGGTAAAGAGCAGCGGGGGTCTTTATAGTTCTAAGAAAACACAAGGTGACATTTTGACCACACCATTGTTGAAGGAAAAAATCATCTGACTTTATTAGGGTCAGAGTAATTTTCCCCTGTCATCAGGGATCTCTGAAGGACTAATTGTACTGGCATTAAGTTATATAAATGTACAACATAAAAGTATTCTAACGACATTCCTTTTAAAACACTAAGACTTACAAACATAGTCTATGTGTGTTGCCTTTGACCAACATTAATAATAATTTCAAAGTTTAAAAATTTGTTTTCATTTCAACAAAGGTTATGCTTGGTAGTACACAATCAGTAAAAAATTTCAATATTACCCATATTTTTTTGTGAGATATACACAAAGTTCTGGTGTGTACCTCCACCTATGAGCTCTGACTGAAAAATCAAGTGTATAGATGGACTTGTAAAAGAGTGGGAGGCCTCCAAAAAAATAACAGAAACTCTGCACAGAAACCTTTTGTGGATTAAATAGCCTGTAACTTTTCTTTAGGTTGGTGGTGAAGAGACTTAAGAACTTGTATAAAGGTGTAACAAGACAGAATAGAAACCCTAACTTTTTAAAACACTGATCCTGTGACACTTGTCTGAGAAACACTCTACTGATCCTGACGGCCTCACAACTTCAGCAATTACCAGTAATCTAATGACTGTTGCTCCTGTAATTTCAGCAGGATCTGGCATTTGTTCTTTGTGTCTTTCCGTTTTTTTCTTCCTTCTTTTTATTATTGTATAACAGCTGCAGGCCACCAAACCAGCTGCTGCAGTGCACGCAGGAGGCAGTTGTGTCTTAGTGGAGAGAATCTAAATAAACAGGATGAGCAGTTAGTAAAGTTTATAGATGCGCTTGAAGTTCCACACAAAGAAAGAATAAATATGATCCTTCACCATTCATAGTGCTTGGAAATCTAAATGACAGGGGAAAAAAAGATTCTTTTTTTTTAAAAAAAATCAGCAGAGCTACTAGGAGTTATGAAGGCTTTAATCATCTTTTTCTTTGCCCATGCTTGACAGGGTATTCCAGGTGATCCAGGCCCACCAGGACTTCCTGGGCCACAAGGCCCTCCTGTGAGTAGTCCTCTTTTAGTTCTTTTTTTGTTGCATCTGTATCAGAACTGTAAATTCATTCTACTCTGGCTTGTGGACTCAGTTTAAGATGACGTTTGTGTGTCCAGGGTCTTCCCGGTGGCGTAAAAGGTGAAAAAGGTGAGCAAGGAGAACCAGGCAAAAGAGTAAGTAGTCTGCTTAACCAAACACTTATCTTTCCAATCAGTGTTATCTTTGAGAATTAAGCAAATGTTGAATTCGGGTGGGGCCATCAGCCTCTGGGTAAGAGACTTCTTTTATTTCTCCATAACCTGGCAAACTAGTAGATGACACATCTGGTTCATGAAAGTGCTTCTAGGTGTCGACCTCTCAGTGCTTTCTGGTAGAATTATCTACATGTAGATCTTAGTTTTTGGGGGCTAGAGAAAATAATTTGAATGATGTTACCTGATTACATGTGGAAACCTTCTTCAAAGTTGTTGGACTGCTTGACTGAAGCAGCAGTTTTCTGTTTCCTTTTTGGAGAGGGTCTTCATTTGGTTTATTATGTACTGGGTTGCCAAGCAGCATGAAATTAGTATATATTTAAACTGGTCTATGTAAACTCATTCTCAGTGAGTTTACTTGTGAGGTGAGTCACAAAACCAAACCTCTGAACGCTGCATTAAGAACAAAAGTCCATTTGTCACTTCCCACGAGACTACTTCAGTTTATCTGTCTGGGGAGGGGACGAGTTCAGGATAGCTGCATCTAGGGATAGCATGAGTCACTTTGTTCCTGTCTAGACTCAAATCCATCCTGGAATTTAAATATACTTGGGTTTCACAGCTCAGGAAAGCTGAGGAAAATCATAAAAGTGCTAAGAAATAGAATGAAAATAGCATGGGCTGAACCAGCAAGGAAAAGACAAGTTGCTACCAGCTCAAAGCATTCTGTATTTTCACTTTCACATCTGCTGAACCCATAGTGTCATCAACATAACAGGCCCCTTTGAAAACAAGACACAAGTATTGCTCAAGTTAATTGGACAATATATAAACACTGTTTAGAAACATGCTGGTAATAGGTTTTCCAATTTCTGAAGGAAATAAATACAGTGGAAACAAATGTTTGGTATTCTAGATGAAATCCTTCTTAGTTGCTGAGATTTACAGGAGGGCTTTGATTTGCCTTCTTTAAGGAACATAACAAATGAGGCAGATTTACAAAGCCAAAATTCTCATTATATTTTGAGGTGGTTTTGAATTTTATTTTCTGAGTTGCTTCTCTCTGCAAAAGTAAATGGGAACCACATAAATTTGCAAAGATCTGAAAGGATGAAAGTCTTGAGGGGATATGGCAGATGTCTTTTGCCAAAGGTTGTTCACCAACATTTTTGTTTGTTTTTATTACTCTGAATTTGGGCATGCTGCATGCTTAAACTGCAGTTTTGCTCTGAAATTACTTTAAAGCTGCCTTTTAGGGCCCCATATGATTCTGTTGTTCAAACCCATTTCAGATATACTCATAAAATGTCAGTACATGTAATCAAACAGGTAGTTCTGCAAATCCACAGGAAATCTTAAAACCTCGTTTTTGAGAATCAGAACTCATTACTAATAATAAAGAATTCACAAATCACATTATACTCTAATACACTGTGTCTGTCAGGTCTTACTATCAACTTCTCAATGACTGAGAGTTGATCTTGACACTGGTGAAATTTAATGACCTATTCTAGTTATGTTGCAGCAGGTGACCCCTATACATACCGCTTCTGTAATGCTAACAGTAGAGTTCTATTTGTCTCGCCCAGTGAATGGTCTGGAATAAAGTGGAGCTCACTACTTTTATTGCAGCAGTGGCAAATCTGTTCAGCAAGAATATGTGGTTTTTAGAAGTCACTTCTATTTTTGTTGATACTATTCTTCAGGGAATTGCATTTGGTTTAAAGGAGGGTTAAAATTCAAACACAAAAATGTTTTTATTTAATTTTCACTAGTCACATTATACTAATTTCCTAATTAAAAATAATGTTCTAGTGTTTAGGGAGTTAGGATCTGTTTTCCAAATAAAGGATTTCTCTAATGTTAGCATAAAAGGAGTTATTAAACACAATGAATTAGCAGTAGTTAACTGGAGATCATTTTGTGCTCTATTCGCACATTTCTTTGAGACTTGTCATGGTTTTTTGTGCTCTGGTTTTCAAAATGAAAACCTCAGTTTAGATAATTCCATTGACTATACTTGATGGTTTTGACACATGTGTCACAAGGACTGCATTCTTGAAAAATGGGAAATAAGTAACATAATTTCCATAAGAATTCTTCACCACTGAAGCATTTTATTTCAATGCGTGTTTATGTCTTTGAAGGGAAAGCCTGGCAAAGATGGAGAGCCTGGTCAGCCTGGTAGGGATGTGAGTAACTCCTACATTTCTAATCTAAGCAGACTCCTTATAAGCTTTTCTTCAGATATGGAGAAGATCTGAGTGTGATTCTCTTTTCTTGAAGGGTTTACCTGGTGGGCCTGGAATAAACGGTGCTCCAGGAAGAGAGGGTGAAAAGGTATGCCCATTTTTTTTATATTATTGCTATAGTAGCTTAAAGATCTGCCATCACGGAGTTCAGTTCTGATTGAGCAGTGATTGCATTCCCTATGCTATTACAGTGTTGAAAAATATTTGTGATAACTTTCTTTTGTAATAATGCGCACTGTAAAAAATGCTCCTAATTTCATTGTAGGGTGAAAAAGGTGACATCGGTCCCCCTGGTCCTCCTGGAATTGTAAGTTGCTGATCTTTTCTTTCTGCATTTGGTTGGCAGTGTTGTTTTGTCATAGTTCTTGGGCAACTGTGAGTCCTGTCTCTGGGTATAACAATAACAGAACCAGTAAAGATTTCATATGTTCACTAATAGAAATGATTGTTTCCTTCTTTCCAGATAGATTCCATGCTCTAGTATTTGCTAGGTAACAAACACAATGCTAGACTATAACCTCAGACCAGCAGAAATTTAGTCAGCTTCACTGAAGTCTGTTATAACTGGCTGTTGGCTTGGCAGTTGAAGTGCTTCCTATTGGAGTGAGCTCTTTACTGGAATTTTACGTGGTATTTCAGTGGAGCAGGAAAAAGCATCCTGTCATTGGTCTAAGGTTCAAAGTGTGTTGAACTTTTCCGCCCTCACATTTCTTTACCATTCCAGTGACTGCTGGCAAGTTGTTTCACATGAACATGAAATTTACAGGTCATTTCAAGACCAGGCATTGATGCAGCAGTGGGACCAAAAGGCAGCAAAGGATTGCCAGGACTGCCGGGAGCCAAAGGGGAGCGTGGATTCTCTGGTAGGCCAGGCCCACCTGGCTTGCCAGGTTCTCCAGGTAGGACTGCAAACATCAGAATAAGTTATATGCTCAAATGTCTGAATGGATATTTAGGTTCACAGTCTCTCCACGCTCCTTTTGACAGATGGACTGAGCAGAAAGTAAAGGCAGAATTATTCAGAGCTACCTTTGAGCTTGAAGGGTGGTCCTTAGCTTACGGGGATAATATGAGGAATTCTGAATGTTCATTGCCTCCGCTGTGGCAAACACAGGATGCTAATCATCAAGGCTGTCAAACAGATACTAGCTTAATGGTCTTAGGGGTAATCATATCACTTACCTATAGCATACATCATGCACTGCATTACACAGAGAAGGTATTACATATTGGAAGTCTGGTACCTGGCCATCAAACCTAGACTCTGCTGAACATTGGCAGTACTAAAGGAGGAGATGATCTGAGTCTACAATGGGAGTAGGTGGCGACACCTGTATTTGCCTTATACATGCTTAGAGAAGACCATTAGGATTCTAACGTTACAGCTTGTAAATGTTCTTTTTTCCATCAGCACTTCCTTTCATTAGTCCTGTTTTATTTTTTTCCTGCATGAACTTAGTTGTTGAGTCTCAGGTCAATTTTTCAAACAAAAATCTCTGAAAATGTGAAATGTGCATATGTCAAACACTGCACATCGACATGTAGTTTGATTCCATGGAAGAAATGTTACAGAGTACTTACCTGGAAAGACACAGTCTTATCCATAGCATGTTGTTCATCATATATCATTGCCATCCTTGCATGAAAGTGATTTAAGCCTTTGAGCTATCAAGGAACTAAGTTCTTCCCATCATAGGGATCACTACTGTTGGACCTCCTGGCCCACCTGGCTTACCTGGTGAGAGAGGTCAGAAGGGAGATCCAGGTTTACCTGGTGTTTCTATTCCGGGGCAACCAGGACTTGATGGACCACGAGGACCTCCAGGACCACCAGGTCCTCCAGGGCCACCTGCACCATCTGTTCCTCCTGGTAAGTGATGACCACACACACAGCAAGTAGAAGAGACTGAACAGCTTTGACATTCATTCTTTTATTTTCTTCCCCTCCCTCCCGCCCCTTTTTTTTTTTTTCAATTCTACCTCCAAAGATGTAGTTTATCAGCAGCTGAAGTCCATGAGCTATTCATATACATTCTCCAAGTCACTCCCATTGCAAATCAGGACATTTGTAGGGGAGCTCTAGCCTTAAGGACAATTACAGAATTTTGGAATTCAGTGGTGTGAGTTGCAGTCTGGCTTTATCCTGCCTCTTTCTACCTCAGATGAGCTCTGCTGTGACTTATCTGTGACATGCAGCTAGACTGGGCAAGAAGGTATCTTGTCAGACATGAGGGACCTTTGTGCTAACTCACACAGTAATTACAGTCCTCCAAAGCCAAGCAAATTTGGCCCAGATACACAAAAATAGTTTTTTTCCAATTTATGTTACATCCTATTTAATCCACCTATTAGAAAGTTACATTAAAATTTATGCATAAAGCAGGAGGTAACCACTTTGACACTGCCTTGACTAAATTCAGCTTTCATGATACGATCTAATCAATGCTTGGAGGGAGTGTTTCCTTCTAAGAGTTGTGATACCAGGAGAGTCAAAGGAATAATTTTTACAAGATTCCAATTTCATTTCATAGATATTCCAGTGTGTAGACCACAAAAAATTAGCTTGGGAGTGGACACTTTGGATGAAGGCTCTTAGCTCCTTTTTGGTATAAGGGAAGTAGGGATTGGGAGATGGAGTACGAGAACTGGAAAGCCGTAGTGGAGAGGAGCTAACATGATTCAGGGAGCAATAGCTGGCGTTGGCTTTTTAAGCCCCCTAACTCTGATGATACTTCATACACGTGCATTTATGATATGAGGCTGACTAGCAGAATGTAGTGTAGAGATGGAATTCTGTAGGCTGTGGAAAATAGTGGGAGATAGTTGAGGTTATGAAAGAGAACTGATTACTGTTGTGTAATATCCTGAGTGTTTCATTTTGAGTTTGGATTAGACTGGTGGGTTTTCATTATCAGTCCTCTGTCTGAATTGCCAAAATGTTTGGTCTGTGATTGTGTGGGTGTATTAAAATATTTGCACAAATACTAGGAAGTACATTTTTGTACGTACATTCAACGCTGCTGTTAGTCTAACACAAATTGGTCATTAAACCTCTCAATTTTCCTTAGGTGAAGGGTTATGTGAGCAGGGGCCACCAGGTCCTCCAGGAATTCCAGGACAACAAGGCTTTACAGGGGAGCGAGGCCAAAAAGGTGCAGTGGCATGGCTATCTTGTTTTTTCTCTTTTTGGTAAAACTTGTTAAACAGTATAAACCCTGTATTAAATAAGGATAAACAGTGACTCTTCCTAGGGTGAGTGCAGATATTTTCTGTTTCTGAGTAAGAAAGCTGTTTTGTTTGAGTGTAGGATAGTCCCTCATGTAGTGTTAAAGCACAGGAATCTCAAAGTGACTGAGGGTACAACCAATGCTAGGGCCTAGCATGGATCATGGTGAAATTAAAATGGAATTTCAGGTTTATGAGTATCTCCCAGGTAGACAGCAACTAAATGCTTTGTAACAGCAGTTACCAGTTCTATGTGAAAAAGTTTTACACTTCATGAAAAAAATTGACATTTTTAATGGAAAGCAACACTGAAATTAGAAATGCAAGATTCCTAATTTGAATTGGTCAATCTACAATGAGTTTGTTTGTTTGATAAGCAAAAGAAAGACATCTTTAATGTGTATCCTTGTTTCCAAAAAGACAACCTTGCAATGAGGATGCTGATATGGGTAAGTGAGAATCTTTTCCTAGCTCAACCATGGACATCCTAGATGACTTTGGGCATCTCACTTGATTGTGTACTTCTTTCAAACAGAAGTCTTTTTTTTGTCATGGAGATTATAAGGATTAATTAATTACCCTAAATTAAAGTACTTAAATAGTACATTGATGAATGTCAGGAAAGTCTTTATGTGAAGGAAATTCCTAAACTTCTTGAAACCATTCTTTCTTTGGGGGTTTTGGGGTTTGTTTTTTGTTTATTTGTTTTTTAATGAAATAAGTTCAGTCTATTGTCAAATCAATGAAACATTCCCAGTACTCTTGGACTTGCACTCTTGGAGTTTAATTAAAGTTTGGGATTTTGATATATGTGTTTTAGAGTTGTAATTGAAGGGTCAAGTACTTACTTTAGAAGAAGACTCTTTTACTAAGGAGAAAAAGTCCACAGTTTTATTTTTCATGATTGAAAGCATTTTTCCTGTTTTAATTTATTTTGCATTATCCTAAATAAATTATAATCATATCTGATATTAGTTGTCTGACTCCTAGCAACCCAAAAGCTTCAGTTTGGCTTTTATGGGGGAAGCCTTCTAATATTTAAGCAATCATATAATTACATAAAATTATAATTTTAGACATGGTATTATAGTTCAGTAGCAAGAAAACAATTGCTGTTGTGCTGAATTCTTTTAGTGTTGTCTAAGATCTGATGCTTAAGTATACTTTTTCAATGCAAATCTTTTTAGGTGATCAAGGAGACACATGCTTCAATTGCATAGGAGCTGGTGTAACTGGGCCTCCTGGGGAGAGAGGACCACCAGGACCTCCAGGTAGTCCAGGTAAGCTGAAGTCTTCACTATTCTGCTTATTATATTCCATACAGTCACTTTTGTATCCTAGTATCTGTGTATAATGTTAATGATATCTGTCTATTGTGTACAAATCCAGATGCAGTTGCCAGCTCCAGTAAATACTTGGTGCATGTCATATTTAGCACAGCTGGGGAGTGTTAGGAAGAAACAGGCTGGATATGTGTAAAAAAATCACTCATTTTTTGAAAATCTAGTCTTTCTAAAAAAAAAACCTCTGATCAAAGACAGACGTCCAAGCATTCTGTGTTTTGAAGGTTTATGATCTGCTATAGATTTAACTGAAAAAGAGAAATTAACTTCTACTACTTGCTATTCCTGAAATGATAGAGGAGCTGGAAGGTGTGACATTTTTTGACACTACTGATTAAACCTAGAGTTTCAGAGTTTGTTCTGCTCAAGTAAAATCAAGCTCTCCAAAAAACCCCAACTAAATCTTGCCTGGTCTTAAAAAAGCTTAGCTACTATCTTATGCAAACAGCATGCTTGATATTTACAGCTTCTACAGTTTTATGTTTTTCTTTTATGTTTTGCTGCACTACTCAGGTTCTCCTGGTTTTCCTGGACCAAAAGGTGAAAAGGGGCTTCCTGGATTAACTGGCCTTGTAGGGCCACCAGTAAGTGGTGGTGTTATGTTCTGGTGGGAAAACAGTGTCTCATTTATCTTGCATGTTTGGTAGATCTGTACACAGCAGACATGAATTCTTGTCTAATATTTTTTTTTCCATAATTAGCTTGAATGCATAATTCTTGTATTGTGCCAAACTCAGAGAGGAAGTGAAAAACTTTTTTTTTTTCTTTTTTTTCTTCCCGTTCAGGGATTCCCAGGGTCCCCAGGTGCTCCTGGGAGACCTGGTCCTAAAGGAGACCCAGGGGATGTCCTGACTTCTCCAAGAATGAAAGGTGACAAAGGAGACCCCGGCTTCCCAGGACCTCCAGGTCTTCCAGGCATAGATGGCACTCCTGGGCGAGATGGACTGCCAGGTCTACCTGGCCCTAAGGGGGAACCTGTGAGTTACATTTTATGCTGTGTTTGGACAGATGTTTTGGGAGGTCCTGGATGTATTTGACGTAGTGCAGATCAAAGGACTGGCAACTGTGCTTTTTTCTGAACGTGACTAACACAGTAATTCTCTTCAGTAGATGTCAATCTAGTGATGATATACAGAGCTACTCTCTGAATCTGTCAGTGCCTCTAAAAATAAGCTGAGACCTCTTGGGTAGTATCAGATGGTCCCTTCTTCCATTGTCTATATTTCACATATGTAGTGTGATGAATTAAGTATACTGCCAGAGTTAGACCTTATCTTGACCATGTTAGTAAGATGTAGGCAGCTAATGGCCTTGAGAGTTAGAAGGATGGAAACTCTCAGAGTTTCAAAAAAAAGAAACAATGAAACACTTTACTCCTTTGCTAGTAAAGATATGTTCCTCTTTCCCATCCTGCTCTTCCTTTTTTCAGGGCAGTGTTGCATTCAAAGGAGAAATGGGTATTCCAGGTGATCCAGGAATACCAGGTCCTCCTGGAGACAAAGGACTTCCTGGACCTCCTGGTTTTGGTCCACAAGGTTCACCTGGTGAAAAGGGCATCCAAGGTGTTTCAGGCCGTCCCGGGCCTCCTGGGGTTCCTGGTGAGTTGTTCTCTGTGTGCTATTGAACAAAAGCTGTAAAATCAAGTTTTGTCCTTTTGCTCCAGATAGTTCTGAGAACATAATGCTGCTTTTAAAGTTTTCTCAAAGGCGTTGTAAGACCTAGTATTTGTAAGCTCCTTTGCTGAAGGTCATCACAGACTCACAAAGTGAGCAGAATTTGTGCCATGTTACTATAGGCACGTGACTCACCCTTCTGCTGTGACTTCTTGAGAAGCTTCTCTTCAGCTGACTATAGTGGAAATATATTGAACCACCATGTGGCTTACGCTTAATAATACTGCAACTACAGCATTTTTTGAAAACAAGGGTTTGCTTTGAACAAGTCTACTTTTGTTACTTTCTTGTCAACCACACAGATCCTGATCAAGTTGTGTTGGTGTCAGCTATGGAAAGTACTATACACATGATGGTACCTAGAAGGAAGCTAGAAAAAATAACATTTCAAGAAAGCTGTCTTAACATTAAACAATGTTTCAAATCCTCTAAGTGCTATAGGGGGCTCAGGGGCAGATAGCCTATTGGGTAGTCTTGCTGGTATTTAAGCTCTTTGTAAGCTTGGGATGTGGCTAGCATCTTTCTCTGCTCAAAGGAAAACAGAGAAGAAACTCCTACTGAGTGATAAAATATTTCTACTTTTTGGGTTTAGGTCCAAAAGGTGACCCTGGCCAGACTATTACAGAACCAGGAGTTCCAGGCCCTCCTGGTCCTCCAGGAAGAAATGGTGACCCAGGTCTTCCAGGTAAAGCAGCAACTAGATATCCGGGGAATTCCAAGAGCTTTTAATTCTGACTGATCCTTGATGACTATGTTGATTTTCTTGTTTTTGCAGGAGATCCTGGTCAGCCAGGTCAGCGTGGCTTATCAGGCATCCCAGGTGCAAAGGGAGAGCCAGGTATTCCTGGCATTGGGCTTCCAGGTCCACCAGGCCCAAAAGGTATGTTTACAGCCATGTTACTGTATTGTACTGGCTGCAAGAGGAGACATAGAGGGTTGTGTCTCTTCACTTTTTCCCGGCGGGTTGATTTCTGTCTCTAGAAACCTTTAAAATATATTTGTCTTTATACATCTTCGTAATAGTTTCAGAAGCACTAGGAAAAAAATCCTGCTGAGCTGTTATTCCTCTGTTCACGGTAAACAGTAAACCAAGGACACAAAAGTAAATGGGTAAAACCCTGGGAAACAATGAATGTTGAGCTTGAATCAATAAATGATCTCCGAATGCTGCCCTAAAATATCAATGTTTCCGATGTGATCTGTGTAATTTTTGTTAAAGCACAAAGCACAGGGAGTCCCCTCCTCTGAGAGGAGTCCCAGAGATCCTCTGTGCAAAGACTGTGTGCTCAAAAGATAATCTCAACCAAACAGGTACCCTCAAGTGTGCTTGAGGAAGCACAGAACCTGTTTTCAGATACCACTTTTCATGGGTCGAAAGCATTTCTGGAAGTGTTCTAATGGTCTCCGGTGTCCTCTATTCTGCTGCTCTGACCTCCATGTCATGTGTAGGTTTCCCAGGGACTCCAGGCCCCCCCGGAGCTCCAGGAACTCCAGGTCGCCCTGGTCTAGATGGACCTCCTGGACCACCTGGTTTCCCAGGACAGAAGGTCTGTGTTTGCTTGTCTAATATAAAACTTCACTTTCATAGAGGTTCTTCTGCATCAGTGGGAAGTTGGTGGGGAGGATTTCACCTGTTGTTGTCAGCTTTTGATGGTGGGGAAGTTCTCTACTTGAGGTTTGAGTGAGCATAGGAAAAAAAGGAAAAAAGAAACTGAACTCTAAGATGATGGGCATTTTTTTCTTTTTACTTTAACATTTTTAGGAGAGGCTGAACTTAGAAAACTTCCTTTCAAAAAATAGTTTGTTTGTTATAGGGGGATCGTGGATTTGGAGTTCCAGGACCACCTGGACCCCCAGGACCACCAGGCACAAAGGGAGTTCAAGGGCCCAAAGGTGATCCTGGCTTCCCAGGAAACCCTGGTCTCCCAGGACGGGCAGGTTTTGATGGAACTCCAGGGCCCAAAGGTATGGAGAACTCTCCCCTTTTCTGTTCCCTGTTGAACTTTTAAAAATGTAGATGTGCTGGCAGCCATATGGCAGTTAAATACAAGCAGTGCTGACTTCAGAGCAATTACTTCAGGGCCCGTTTTCCCAAATCAGACACACCTGTGTAAATGGAAGCTTGTGTTCTCAAAAGGCAAGCATGCAAGGGAGTAAATACCAACCTGTGGGTCAGTATCTGAAAGTGTATTCTTAAGACAAATCATGTTAACGTTGGGGTAAAACTTCTTCAAGAGAATAACTGTCATTTAGATGTGCTGTGCTTCAGTATGCAGAGGGTTAGCAATTCATGAATTCCTGCTGTTAATCATTGTCTGTATTGAACTGCAGAGCATGCCTGGTTTGCTGGAGAGCATCTGTTGAGTTTGATGTGGATTATGATGCAATAACATTTCTCTGTGTAGCCCTGAAATGTAAACTGCATGCATTCCACACAGAGTGAGGACAAATCACTGGTTTTCAGAAATACCCTCTGAAGTATGGTGGGTTTTTTCCCTTTGTTTGCATACAAGGATGAAATTTTGAGTACAACTTCTCTACTTCTGACAGCAAGTATCTCTGAACTGAGTTCACTGTTTAACTAAACAAGAGCATTCTTTTAGGTGAACCTGGACCAAGTGGACCACCAGGACTCCCAGGCCCACCAGGCATCCCTGGCATTGGTGGTCAAGGTCCACCTGGATCTCCAGGACCTCCAGGTCCTGTTGGCCCCCCAGGTAAAACTCGCATGAATTGTACACTTAGGTTATCTCTGGCATACACCAAGCAGGTATACAGCATGCTGAAGGCCCCACTGAACAGGTAGGCAAGGAAAGGTGGAGACTTCCTATCTATTAGCTTGGCTGCTTTGCCAGTCACGCAGGCAAAACTTGGTACATCATGTTTTTTGCTGAAATGGGAAGTGGAATTACATTCAGCCTTGCCATTTGTACAACTTGGGGAGGTGTCAAGGGTGTAAAAGCTCACTTTGGAGAAGGCTTGGAGCCTCAGCAGATAGCCTAGAAAGTGTTGTGAGCAGATAGTGACAAAATCTCTGTGAAGTTTATCACAGAACTGTTCAGGACAAGACAGAAGGGAGCACAATGTCAGTGCAGAGGGTTTGGGGATACAGAAGAGGATGGAAGCCACCTTCAGCTGCCTGTACTGCGCTGTCGTTACATTGCTTTCAAATAGGAAGATGGTTCTTAAATTCCAGAGCAGTTTTCTAGTTTACCAAAGTATGTTCCAAATTTACTGAGTGACAGGCATTTTTAAATAAATTTTACATTATTATCTCAAAAATTAATTTCTGACTTGGAAAAAAAGCAGACAAACTCAATCCCCTATACAGTGCTATTTGTCCTCCCTCTACTTACATGGTGAGTGCAAAATCACGGGAGTAATTCAGATTCAAGTTTTCCCTTATGTGGCTAGGCACTTTTATTTTTTTTCCAAGATGGAAGCTGAAGCACAATTTAACTCTGTTAATGTGGAAAGGAAGAAAGCATGAGTATTCCAAACTAGCTGGTTCATTATTTTGTAGAGGAGAAAATGTTCTCCAAGTAACGATATGATAATGTTTTAACGAAAGCCTGTTAGTAAAAAAGGCTGTACATGTTCATCTTGTCGTAACACACCTGGAAAAGAAGTTTAGCATTCCTGTTACAGAAACCTCTGAGTTCTGGGGTTCCTGATTCCCTCACACACACTTGTTTTTTCTGCAAAGCCAACAAGTTTTGTGAGTCCTGATAGGTTTGAAGTAGGTTGACAAAGTAGAATCTAAAGATATTGGTAATTAGGAATACATCTCTGAAGGGAGTTTGATTGTCTTTTGTCTAAAATGACTGTGACTGATGAAGATACAAACTTGTTTCATCTCTGTGCAGAAAGGGTACATGTGCATACGTGCACATCATTCTATTCACAAAGTTTGTTTAGGGAAGTTTGTTTTCTCCTTCATTCGGTGGATGGGCTTGCTGTGCACCAACACCTGGTGTTGCAAATGTGTGGCAGTCACCACAGTGAGAACATCCTCTGTGGACTTGAGCATGCCTGCTGCTGAAACACTTCAAACCCCATCTGGTTCTTGCCATGCCTGTGTGACTGTTTACATTGCATGTCCATGAGCTACACATTTTGAATGTGTTTGTATGCCAGCACTCGGATTGGCGTTGTTCACAATGCATGCTGAAAACTTCATGGCCAACTGTGAGGCCGTCAGTCAAGATTGGTTGTTCATATTTAGATCTTTATGAACTGTGAGATTCAGCAAAGTGCTTAACTTGAAGGCAGGCATGCATTTCAGTAAGTAGGCCCATGGAGTTTGAGTTCTACTCACAGACATGAAGTGCGGGTCCTGTTTAAGTATACTTCTTCACAAGTTTCCCAGCGGCGAAAGGAATATGTGGTCGCTGCATCAGCAAGCCTTGAATGTGTCCAGTATTAAGAGCTAGGGACAGGTGTCTGGACAATGTGCACAGAAGTTCCCTGAGCTAGCAGGTGGGTCCTCTGCCTGGTTTACAGTGTTTACTATACTGTCCTGAACCTATGGTTGCACCTGAGGCTGAGCTGAAACAGAAGGCAACACAAGTGTGTATTTGGGTGTGTGTATGTGTGTGCAATATATTAGTATGTGTCTGAATGTTTCATCCAACGCATGTTCTTTTGTCTTCCTGTAACATCTCTTCTGGTGCTAGCCAGAATTTGATTTCATGTGATCACTGATTTATTCTGCAAAATACCAGTTTTGACAAATGTGCAATTATTACTAGCATTTGTGGATTTGAAATGCTTACAGTTTCGCTCTTCATGTCTGTACTGACTAATCACTGGCTACTAACAGCGTGGTGACTCTGAAATCCAGTGCATGGTTGAAGGTCCCACTTGAGAAGTCCTTGTGATTTCCCTTGGCACTTCTCTTTCTCTGTTTTGTGCAGAATGCCTTACCTTCCTGTCTCCCATCCCTTCTTTGTTTTACTAGGCTGTTTTGATTCTCTTCCTTTATGCAACATTAGGGTAAAGTTTCTGGGGCTCTGTTTTTCACATAATTTGGAAAATTCTTTAAAGGATTTCCTTGTTCAGAATTCCATTTCTCTGCACCACCACTTCTTCAAATAGTTTGCAGTTATTCTTTTTTTTGAATATGTAACAAATCACTTTAGAATTTATTGTCGTCTCTATTGTGATATGGCTACATTTTTGAGAACCAGAAATTCAATTTGAAAGAATTTATATTTGAAAAAGTATCTTTATCATTCTAGATATGGAGTTTGTCCTATTACTGGGTTAAATATCATTTTCTTACTAATTTTTTTGCCACCTGCTTGTGGAGACCCCTTAAACAGAGCATGTGCAGTCCCTATCCATCCTCTGGTACTGTTTTTCTCTGCAAAGTAAGCAGTTTCAGGCACACGACACCATAGTTTAATGCAGTGATAAGCTGCTGCCAGAGGGCAATATGCTTATCATTAAATAAGTGGAAATCTATAGCCTATGCTGTCAAGAAAACTTAATCTGCCTTTTTAGTGTGCAAAGAACACATCATGACATCACTCCTAAACTTGTTCCTGTAGTCAGAAGTGGGGGTCACCATTACAGAGTTATAATACTGCCTTGTAGTAATTTATGAGGTTTTGGCATGGTGTTGTCATAATCTCAGTAGACTGTGCTAGGGTATGTAACGTGCAATATACAATTTCTGTAGGTGTAGCAATGTAAATTTGCATAATAGAACTAAAAGAATGGGGAGAAATTGTTTTGAGGGTTTTTGTGTTATAAAGAAGCAGTATCTTTTGAAAATCCCTATTCAAGGGGGATGTACCGGAACGTGATGCAGATCAACAAGAAGTAGGTTGGTAGGGTGTATTCTCATGTTCAGGAGGTGTCCAAGCCAGTCTCTACTAATGACAGTTTTATATAAGAAACAGTTCAGAAAAACCTTGTTCCCCAGTTGCGAAGAGAATACTCAACAAGGAGAGAGGGGGAAATAATATATTTTTTAAAAAAATGTACCATCAGTATTTGAAAATATCTCACAGAGTTTCTTGTTTCTGCATAAAGTGGTGGCTGCACTTTGAAAAAGACCTCAGGTTTCCTTGCAGTCTGGCTTCCCTTAACTGCATTAATGTTGTATTCTTTGTACTTGGATGTGGTTTTGGTAACTTCAGGGTAGATTTTTTTTTCTTTGTCCTAATTGTGTGTGCTTTATTTTGTTTCCTAACTTAATGCCTGTTACAACTCCTTACTGCTACCTGTCTCAACTTCCTGATGAGCTCTAACTCGTTGGCTTTTGAACCTCAGGTTCCCCAGGTACTGTGGTTTCTTTACCAAAGCCTTTTCTTAACTTCAGATTTAAGATTAATCCTTTTTTGACAGCTACATTTCCAGAGTGAGCATCCTCACTGATACAGTGCACTGGAGGGAAGCAAGCTGTCTGCTTGCTTCAGCAGTGCCTCGAGCTCAATATCATTAGCATTAAACAATCTTAAGTGTATTTTGACAATTCACATTTTTCATTCGACAAAATGTAATGCAATGCAGAATTTTCTTATCCTTCAAAAATATTCAGCTGATGTTATATTGTTATACTTGTAAGAATCTCAATGATAAAATACGAATCAGTCTAATCAATCTTGGCTTTTTGTTTTATTAATCAAACTTAAATGATTGTTGAAGAGAGTTGTTGTTTTCCTTTTGAGATTATTTTTTTAATTGCATTCGTTACAACTTGGTACAATTTTAGTAATGCTTCTCTTCAGGAGAATATGGCTTTTTAACACCTGGAAGCCATTCAAACATAAACAGCTTTAGAAGAATTGTAGGGTTTTCATATGTGCTAGGAATGGACTGCAGATAAAACTTAGCTATTCCTACAGTACGACACCCAGAGACACATAAATCTCAGCCTTGCCTTACTTTTTGCTAAAAGATTTTGTCTTTAACAACATTGTCTAGGGTTGCAGGGCATTCCAGGGGAGAAAGGGGATCCAGGTCCTCCAGGCTTCGACGTTCCTGGTCCCCCAGGTGACCAAGGAGCCCCAGGATATCCAGGACCCCCTGGTCTCCCAGGGCCTCAGGGTTCACCTGGACCACCTGGCCGGGATGGCGTACCTGGATTTCCAGGTAAGTTCAATTTTTTACCTGTGGACAAAGACCAAAGTGTGGTTACAGGTGGATACTCTTTCTCTTGCACATGCTAGCTTAATGAGCTTCAGTGTTTATCCTAGCTATTTAAAATTGCGTACATGTAACCATTACATCCAATACTTTTTGAAAAAAAATTGTAACAAAATCTGTTTTGTTAAAAACCTTGTCACCTCTCCACTCTTCCCTGTAACTTGATTCAAATATTTTCTGTGTTACTTTCAAACATTGATTTGATCATCATTGCTAGTACACTTTTCTGATTTGTTTTGTGATTGATTTTTTCTAGTCACTGCTGCAGTTTAGAAAGAGAATTTGTTTAAAGGAAATAGTTACAAATGCTATCAAGTGTATCCAACACATAGTTTTAAATATTACTTTCCTTATTCTGTGTGTTAGACTATTCATTTAGTATATCTGTTTTGCCCTCTGAAATATAAATCTCAAAAGTGAATATTAAGAATCTCTGTCTTTGGATAGAGGGGGTGATAGAAAAGATCCTAGAAGTAGTGTATTCCTATATTGTCTTTTTGGCTTTCAACAAATTCAGGTTTGCTTTCAAACAAGTATTTGTGTTTCAAACCAGGGAACTGAATTTATTGGAGCTATAAATATGCTTTCTACCATAACGAACAGTGCATTGCAAATTGTCTTCCCAGGACTTAACTGTGGAAAATTTGCCACAATTTTCAAGTGTCATTTCATCTGATTTAGACCTATACAAGAACTGAGTGCTTGCAGACCCCTTAAAACAGGCTTTGTATGCGAGTGCTTGTTAGTAAATACCATGGAGATGCAGGGAAGTAAAAGTTAGGTACTGACAGGTTTTGAGTTTTTACTCAGAATGACAATGGTGATTCAATGCATTTAGGTGCCAAAGGTGAGATGGGCGTCATGGGAACTCCTGGTCCTCCAGGGCCTCCAGGAACTCCTGGAAGAAATGGCCTGCCTGGCTTGAAAGGTAATATTTGTTTTATCCACCCCTTAAGAGAATGCAGAATGCTGTTTTCAATGTCCTGTGTGGAAAGAGGCTTTGTAATACTAACATCTAGATCTTCATTACCAGAATCTGCTTAGGTTATCTTCTTTTGACAGTGCTGTGATGTTCAGAATTGCTTTGCAATTTTAAGCCATAGCATTCAGTCACTCTTTTTTTAATTGATGTCATGAAATGTTAACGATATTTAAAAAACTACCTTTGGACTGATAGCATTTGAAGCAGGGCAATATTTCCGGAGTATGTTGTAAAGTCTGCTTTAAGTAGCAGAAAGAAGAATATCAGTAGCTTTGGGTTATGGAGTCATCCCAAATCAGCTCTATAGGTATCACAGAGAAACTATTCTATCTACATTTTCCCAACCCCCTTGTTGGAGATGAAATTTGAAAGAGTTTGGCAGAAGAAAAACTCACTCACCTCTGCAGAGCAAGGAAGCTGTGAATCCAAAGCTGCTTTAGCTGTTGCAACTCCTTTGTGCTAGTGGCACGGTGTGGTGGGGCTCCAGGAGCTCTCTCGGTGTGGGTCTTACACATATCTGCGTTTTCTGACCTGGGCTGGCCAGAGCTGACAGACTGCAGACTGCAGCCATCCCTATGCAGTCCATTCACACGGCTTTGTTCCAGGGCATAAGAAGCTGTGGAGAATCTTGCATTAACTGAATGATCATTTAGAGAATTCCACCTTCATCAGTAAACCATGGACTCCCTGTGTAAGAAAAATCATTACAAATATTTTAGCTTACGTTAAGGACTCTATTTTTCCCCTTTTGTTGTCTGTACCTACTGTAGGTAATAATGGATTACCTGGTCCGCCAGGGCCTCCTGGACCAGTAGGACAGAAAGGCATCAAAGGTGAAGCAGGCCTGCCAGGTCCACCTGGAAAACTTGATCCGAAACAGCTAGGAGCTAAAGGAGAAAAAGGCGAGCCAGGTGTTCCAGGTACAGAACTTTGCATGTGGGTCTGAGAAGGCGGTTTGTCCTCTACAGATAGCAGTGACCTGTAACTGAATCCACTGCAGTTCATTTTTTCTTACAGAAAAAAACTCAGAACGTAAAGGTGGCTTAAGGTTCTCTTATTTTAGGCGCTTTTTTTAAGTGGTTCTATGGCTAAGTTACTCTGTATGGTTGGTTTGCAGTGTCCTTGCTCATTGACTGTTACTATTATTTGGCATATGGCAGTACTGTAATAGCACTAAGGTGCTTTCAGCAGGATTACGATTCAATCTTCTAGGTGTTACTCCTAAACATGATGCGAGATAGTTGCCATGGCTGCTCTGCTGGCTGCATTCCTGCTGTCTTGAAGGCCCTTGGGCCTTTGCCTTGTAGGATGGAATTGCACAAGTCATCTGCTCATGCATCACCTCCAGATTCTCCCTTTTGGGTACCTCTGTAAGCTTACCTTCTCCTGAGTTAAATGTCATTTCTGTGTGTTTCTACTTGGCAAGATGGTAGCCTGGAAGGTTTTCTCAATTCATTCAAGTCTCTTCTCTCTCTTTTGCTTCACCCTCCTCCCCCAGACAACCAGAACCAAGAGTTTGAACTCTTAATTTAGTCTGGAGAAGAGTAAAAATATTCTGCGCTAGAGAGAACCATCATGCCTTTCTCTAATATTGGCCCAGCCATTATTGTGCTAATTTATCTATTGTATTAGTTTCTGTGAAGCCTAGATAGGATCCTAAGGCATTTGTCTTTTTTTTTTTTTACCTTTTTCTTTTCTTCTCTCTGTTAAGTAAAAGCTGTAGAGGGCAGATTCAACTATGCCTGCAGGGCGGCACAAAGATATTGTATGGGATGATAAGCACATACAATTTGTAAAAATCTGCTAAAATACCTTCATTACTTTTTATAGTAATCAGTCCCAAAATGTTTCTGGCGTAGCTATGTAATTAAACATGTATATAAATAATCTGGATGAATACAGAGAGGTTAGCATGGAGCCTGATCATGTGTAAAGGCAATCCCTTCTGAATGAAGTATAGTAGCATTGGTCATAAAGTTATATTTTCCTCTACTTACTCATATTGTTCCTGTTCTGTAGTTATTTTAAACTTTCCAGAAGTAATATTTTGTGTTCTATGATACTTCTTTTTGCCGAACTAGGTGGAATTACATTTACTGAAGAAAAATCCCTATTTGGGTTTTTATTCACCTATAGCTACAGCTGATCTCTTAAGGTAAACAAAAACATACAGTAATAGTAGTAACAGTAATAATAATAAAAGGTATCTTTTTGCTTTGAGGTATTCCTGGTTTATCAGGACAGAAGGGTTATCAAGGTCTCCCAGGTGACCCAGGCCCACCAGGACTTAGTGGCCCACCAGGTGTGCCAGGATTGCCAGGTAAGTAAATGAGGCCTCACACAGTTTTGATGTATAAACATTTACCTGTGTTTTTATCACATGGGATTGGGATGTTAATCCAGGTATATCTAAGCAAAGCCTAGGGATTCACACTTAAAGCTGCAGCACAGTTTTGGGACATTTAAAATTATTATCCAAACAACATGCTTTGAGCTCTTTCCTTCTAACAGACCCAAAAGCAGTTTTAAGCTGATCCCTTGAAGATTAGGATAGCTTTTAGGATGACCGGAAAAATGGGGATTGAGCAAGCAATATGACTGCAGGATTGGCCAACAGGACTTGTCGGTTTTGTATGTTTATTTCTTATATTGTTAGTCATTATACTCATACTTCGCAAATGGCTAAATGAATGTGTTGCAGGGGCTGTCTGGATGTCACATCTTTGCTTTAAAGAATTGCAAGAATCAAGAAAACTAACTATTTTTGCACTGCATCTTCCTACAGCTGTAACAATTTATCTGAAATCTCGAATCATTGCTCACTATGTCTAATGTACTTCTTGCTCTAAATACCTTGTTGGGCTTGGGAAATTTTTTAAACTATTTAGGACACAAACTAATTTGAGCATTGTAGGTCGCATTTAATTTCATAATAGAAGTTACTGGATACCTGTGGCAGATAAGAAAGATATCATGTGTTCATTCTGCAGAACAACTTGTGAGAGACCAAGCCATAGCAGTACTAAATTGTTTCAGATGGTTACTAAATCATGGACTGAGATTGGACCCATTTCATTAGACTAATCTTCAAAACAAAGAAGTTGCCCTGATCAAATCTTGGCGTGGAACAAACTGAAGAGGTTTAATATTTCACTGCAAATAGATGGGAAAAAGCATGTAGGAGCAGTATGAGGCCTTTGTAAATAGACAACAAGCTTATTCATATAAGAATGCATGAATATCAGAAACTTTTAACTATTGCAATTAATTAACTAAAACCACAACTTTCGTAGGTATCAAGGGAGATATGGGGCTTCCTGGGCAGCCAGGACCAACAGGACCTCCAGGGTTAAAAGGTACCATGGGAGAGATGGGCCTACCAGGTTAGTTTCTGTGCTTGTATTTTACTTCATTTTGGCTGGTGTTTTCCTTTTATGTAGTATAAAGATGGATCTGCTTGTGTGCAGTATCTAATAATGTATTTAAACAGCAGTGCAGATGAGGAATACATAAAGCCCTACATACATATTTGATGAAATAGTACAATGTCTTAATTGTAAATATCCATTAAAACAGAACATGCAAATAGCAAATATCTTGTAAATATGTATTATTTTAAAGTGCTTACAGATGTAGAAGCAGAATCATCTACATTTTTTAACTTTCATACTTTTTGCGTTTCTCAGATTCCAATCTGAAAGTTCAGGAAAAAAAGATTATTCTGTAAACCCACCTGTCAGAAGACAGATATCAGACACAAGCAAAAGGGGAAGGAGAAAGTGAATTCCGTTATTTAGAAAGACTGCTGAACAAAAGTTCCAGTTTCTGAAGATTCTAATATTAAATTGTGCCTAGATATTACAATGAGATATTTGGATTTGTGTAAACTAAGGATAAAAAAGGAAAGTTTAGAAGTGTCATGCAAAAAGTCATGAGAGTTTTTAGGATAATTGTTTTTGTTTGTTTTTAAAAATAAAAACACATTAGGTACTCAAAGCCAGCCAGTCCATTTGTTAGTCCTTTCTAGTTCACTTGCTGTAATTGAAGTGATTTCTTTAAGCCACTGCAGAGCTTTTATTTATATTTTTAAAACTTGTATTTTATCTTTTGGACAGGTCCCCCAGGGATTAAAGGCAGCCAAGGAACAGCAGGACATCCAGGGCAACCTGGGCCTACAGGATTTCCTGGACTGAAAGGGGAGAAAGGTGACCCTGGTCTTTCAAGCATCGGTATTCCTGGTCTCCCTGGACCAAAGGTATATTTCCAAAATTCTTGAATAGAAAAATCCATAAGGAAATTAGATTCTGTATTGATCTTTTTTTAAACTATAACTTAATATATATTATGTATAACTGTAAATATCTATATAAATATACAAATAACAAGCAGGGTTGACTGTGGTTTGTTCTTTTCAGGTGGGAGTAAAAATTTCTAATTGTAAAGATGAAAATATTTATATATAATTTAATCTGGTTAAAGAAGATTGTTTACCAGACCTTTCAAATAGGGTTCAGTTAATGACCTACTCTGCCCTGTGACACCCACTAATGTTTTGGTAGTTGGTAGGGTTTTACACAATTAATATCATTGTTCCCATGTCTAATTATGTAGTTAATTATAAAAAATTAACACAAAATGCATTTAAGAGTAAATTACTAATGACACATCATGATTACTGCTGCTTAAAATTGTTAAATCTATATAAAACATTTGCACTAACGTTTGCCTACCTTATCCTTTGCCACCCACAAAAAAGTGACAAAAAATCCTACAAGTCTGGCTGCCTTCACTGATGCCTTACAAACAATGCCAAGCAGTAGTTAATTTAGCAAAAACATTGCATTGTTAAAGCTCCACAGATTTCTTTCTTTCTTCTGTGTTATCATGGGGTAAAAATCTGTCTCTTCTGAAAGAAGAGAACCTTTTTTCTATAATGTAGGCCAGTTCTGAGGAAAAGCTATGATACTCTAGAAAAAGTTGTAGAGGAAAACTGTTAATAGCTTTACAGTTGTTATTTCCAATTAATTTTCTCTGTGGGATGGTTAACATTAACTGGATATAAGAAGTGCACACAATATAATGGTGACATTTTTGTGGTGGTAAGACTGAGAACATACAAGAAGGGTTTACCCATCTTACAAGGACTGGGCGCTTATTTCTGCTTAATGTTTTCTAGGGTGATCTTGGTTTGCCTGGGTACCCAGGTAGTCCAGGCAGTAAAGGTATTGCTGGAAATCCTGGTTTACCTGGATTTCCAGGCAGCCCAGGTGCAAAAGGAGAACCAGGCCTTCCTGGATTCCCAGGTAATTCTGAAGAGGATTTTTTTATTTTCTCTTTTCTTATATTGGTATATACATCTAAACACAGTAGGTAATTGCTGGAGGACTGCAGCTTCTTCCAAAGTTTCTAGCAATGTGCTGCTTCTAAGCTTTGTGCTGTTGGAATTGTCACTGCAAGAGTAAGTGTGTGAATGCATCACTTAAGAGTGCCTTCTGAAATTATTCATCTGCTCTGAGGGTATGTAGCACTTGTGATAGCTAATGCTCTCCACTCCCCACAGCAGTCAGACTCTCACCTTTTCTGACCCACAGGATACCTGTGTTTGGCTCCATACTTTTCCTTCATGAATTGATAAAGAAGTGCCATCGGGAAAACTAGGCTTTTTTTAATAGTATTTATTGTCTAAAAATACATTCTAAAGAGAAATCTTTTTCTGAAATATAATGAAATTAGGTTTTGCACTCTCCTTTAAAAAATATTGATAGGGATTGTTTATGGGTATGTGTGTATATATATATATACATTCTCAAGAAACAAGGCTTTTATCTATGCTGCATTTGCAGCAATAAAGGCTGTTCTACAAGCGTGCTTGAGCTGCTTTAATGTAGGAAGTTAGAGAATTTGTAACAGTGTAGTCATGGCAGCAGGAAGCTTAGGAGAGAACAAAACCTGGCCAGGAACCTGACAGATTTCAGCCTCTGCTTCGTATCATGCCTGAAGGACTGTGAGCAGGCAAAATGGTGTATGGAGACACTACTTTGATCAGGCTCAGCTACTGTTTGGAGCAGACATACTGTAACGGATTGATTGTTCTTCCTACCTCCCACTGAGCTCATGCTGTAGGGGTGAGAATCCAGTGTAAATTCTAAGACCATTGTTATTAAGATCCTTTTTCAGGAAAAGAGAAGAGAAATGGGGAAGGGCTATCCAACCACAGTTCATAACGCTTTCAGCTTGTTGGCAAGCAGAAACACCTCTCTCTGAAACGGTCATTTGCTAGTAGAGTGCCAGACTCACTGTGTCCCTGGCCGCAGGCACTCAGCAGCTAAGGCGACAGAGGCTGGAGAGTAGCAGTAAGGACAGTTGTGCTAGTATGTTTTGTTTCTGTACGTTCTTTGCTTTATAAGTCATCTCCTTGATCAGCTGTAAATCTGCAAAATGTGCATAAATACAGTATCTTGATACACTTAGCTCATTTGTTACTCAGGACATCTCAGATTATAGCATTTCAAGATCTGCTGAAAAGCCAGTTTTGTGTTTAATTTGATTAAAATGCCCGTACTTTACAGGAACACCCGGAATTCCAGGACCGAAAGGTATCGAGGGGCCTCCAGGTAATCCTGGCCTGCCTGGACCACCTGGGCCAGTAGGTAAGCATGAACAGTGCAGCAAAGGTCAGCTGCTTCTGTGAAAAACATAACACATCAAGCCGCTTCCTTGCTTATCTTTTTAACATCATGAAGATGCATCTGTACGTATATGTATGCTCAAACACCATGGCACACACTTAGTTCACTGAAATTAAACAGAAGAGAACAAAGTTTTAACTTCACGACTTGTGCCTGCTGTCATAGTCATATCATTAGCTATTGAAATAAGAAGTTAACTGTTTCAGTATTGACCAGATTTTTTTTAATATATATATATAATATGTTAAGTACTCCAGTGGTCTAACCTGCTTTTGTAAGAGCAAAATTCTAATTCATCCTAAAGGGAAGAATTATATTCTTTTTGCAAACACTAACTGCTTAAAAGTTCACAGGCTTAAAAGCCTTTTCTAAATTGTCAAAGGGGAGAGAGAGAAAGGTTTTGGTTTCAAGATTACACCCTTGTGAATTTGTTATTACATTGTCACACCTTCAGATTTAGATGGTGGGGAGGGCAGGGGGGAGATTGCTTCATTTCTTTATTGCGGGTTAGGCACTATTGTGCTAACGTGTTCTATCCCTCTTTTAGGTGAAACTGGTCGTCCTGGCCCTCCTGGTCCTTCAGGGGAGAAGGGACAGCCTGGTCGAGATGGTATCCCTGGACCAGCTGGTCAGAAGGGTGAACCAGGTTAGGTATCCTTCCTGTTTTCTCCTCTTCACTCGGTACTGTGATGTCCTGCTTTGTCTAGTCTGTTTTTCCTATAACTGCCCATACGCCTTCAAAGCTGCTGCTGTGGTTCCCAGTTGCTGAAGGGTTCACAAAGGGTGCTGTCAAGCTGCTAATGAAGCACAGGACAAGAATTCAGTCAGCTCTTAGATTTTTGCTATCCAACTTCAACACCAGCCCCTGTTCCTGTATTCCATGTTAGCTCTATTGCTTCAACTCAGTTACAGAATGGATAAACAGTTAATGTCTGCCTTAAAGATAAACTCCCAACCAAAAATGCAAATGTATGAACTCCCAAAATCTGAAAGAGCATCTTGTGAACGGATGAAAATACTTATGAAAGTTACAGATGCGTTTTGTAGTAAAACCTCTAGGTTTGGTGTAGACTGGTAGTGAATGAGAATCCTGGTAGTCTCAAGGAATCAGAGATCTAGATGAACTGCACTTTCATCATTCTCAGCCTCATATTCCTGTTTGTGGAGACTTGAAAGCTAAATGTTCATTATTAACTGAATCTGTTTCTTTTCAGGTCTACCAGGTTTTGGGCGCCCAGGACCTCCAGGACTCCCAGGATTGTCAGGTGAAGTTTCTCTGTTCTTTGTTAAAAAGGTTGAGTGTAAATTATTCCTTAACACCAAAAAAAGAAGGGCATGTTGTATGTTCTGCAACAAATGAATGCCATAGCAACAACTAGAATAACAGATTATTTTTTTTCTCAGCAGACTGTTTTCAATTAACCACAGTAATAAAAACACTCATTACTGACTACCAAATTTTGTAAATTAGCAGTTATGCAGACAGAATAAATCCGCACAGGATTATAGTCTGCATTGTGCAGAACTTCGTAAATAAACTCAGTAAATAAAGCATTCATACAACTGATGACAAATGAAGCCGCTTTGAAAGTATAGCTGCTTGCTATATTTTCAAAAGCAACTTCACAACCTAAGTTATATTACTTTCCAGTAGCCTTAAAGCTCCTAAATTCCTCAAGCTTGTTTGAAAATTTTGCAAGTATGTCTTAACTTTTAGCAGTGACTCAAAAAAATGAAGTCTTAATATTGACAGATCTCTTCACAGAAACCGTTGCTTGTAGGCTTACAAACTCAGAGGATGTTTATGAATTGCAGTATCACTGAGTAGTAAAGTGAGTCTTAGTAAGGCCTTTTAATATGTCGGAACCTATAGCACTTCCTCCTGCAAGAATTATTAGCCCTGACTCTTTTCTGAATAGTAGACCAATTTTATACGGTCTCAGTGCACAAATGAGGTGAGTTGTGGTCAGACTTGTACTTTCTGAGAGAGAGAGGAATGGCTCTGCAAATGGATCGTTGGACTCCTTTGTGTACCAATTTGTAACAGTATTCCTAAATGGCTCTTTGGTTTTACAGGGCAGAAAGGAGAACTGGGGTTACCTGGCCCACCAGGGCCCCCTGGACTTCCAGGTCTGAAGGGAGAACCAGGTTTCCAGGGATTCCCTGGTCTACAGGGTCCACCAGGTCCACCAGGATTACCAGGGCCACCTCTGGAAGGTCCTAAAGGTAGCCCTGGCCCACCAGGTGTTCCAGGAAGGCCAGGTAAGAGTGTGATCCATATCTATCAACATCTGCCAGTACTTTCATATTTTGCTGGTAGGTTATCAGCCTTTACACTTCCTCCATTTATTTGGATGGATAAGTTTAAGCCTCATGGCGTAGGTCTTAATGTTTGTGGGCAACCAGAGGATTTTGTTGCCAAAAGTAACAGCATCTAAAAATAAAACAGCCTCAGTTTCTATTAATTTCTGATACCTGGCAGCAAAAATCTAATGCGTTGATAAACGGGAGATTCTCCGCATGCTGTCACAGTAATCATCTAGCGAGCACGATATCGACTTTTGAACATCTGATACCTTTGCAGTATTGTCACGTGATCAGCAAACGTCATTGCGCACAAAAACCCAAAAGTAACAAACCCCATCATTTTAAGAGTCATGAAAATCAAATTCACGCTAGCATCACAGCATGATCAAATTGGATAGCTGCCTCTTCATCTTCATGTCACGTAACAAAAGTCATTGCTCCATTGTGTCATGTGGCTTCCATGGACTCAGTGCACCATCATGCCGTGTTCATCTTTCCATTCCATGTTTACATTTTGTTCCTGCACCAACTAATTCTGGGAATGAAAAAATCAGTATTCTGAGTTAACATTGCTGAGCAACTCCCTGGCATGTGTTAGAATTTGATTTGTGTCATCAAATGTTTATTTGCATTTAGGTACCGCTCTTGAAAAATCTAACTTTAATGAACCTGTTACAGCTCTGGCTCAAGCTTTTTGCTGTATCTTGAGTCCAGAAGCACTTTGCCACCAGTAAGACTCATCTCCCTTAAAATGCTTGATATTATCCTTAGAGGAAACTACTTTAAACCAAGCTATTGATTGATTACAGGTTTTTTCTTTGCATATTAATGGAGAAGTAATATTTTTATTTCTTGCCTTCAAACTGTGAGCTCAGATTTTTCTGTTACTCAAAGATTTGTTTGGGGGAAGTTAGTTTTGAATTCGTACATTTGTAAAATAGCTGCTACAGATATATTGTTTATTTTGGGGTGTCAAGGGAGAGTTTAGTTTTGCAGTACACACTTGGAAAGATTTAAGGTTCACTTTTTCCTCATGCTTGTTTCTGATATAGGAGGAGGCATCCCACTGAAAAGTGTTTTTTTAGGATGGCATTGGATCAAAATATTTTCACTAGAACTAGAATTGAGTAATATTTTATTATTCTCAATGGCAGTATGAGCTTTTCTTTTGTGCAGAGTAGGCTATGAACTCATCTGTTCTAGCTGTGCCTTTTAAAAGTGAGTCATCACAAACAACATTTGATTTTAATTTATAACACCTTAAAACTGGGGTGGTGTTTGCCAGTATAATGAGGTTTTCTTTTATTCCTAGCAAAAATACTTGACTTGCGTGGTATCCTAATCCTGCTTTTTATGTGCCTGCTGTGGAAAACCCCTGTGGGTTAATAATTCACAGCCAGTCACAATGTCTTTCTGGTTTCCTATGTGGGTAGGGGGAGGAGGAGGGCATGCCTTCCCCCTTTCTCCTTGAGGCACTTACTCCCTGCTGTGCCCCAGGGGCAATAACCAGTCAGTAAAGCAACCCTGCCACCAGTTGGTAGTCCTGATTTGCTTTCCGCTTTCTGTGTGGCCTTGTTGTTCACTGGCAGGTGGGAGTATGGGACAAGTAATCCCAGCTCTGCTCACAGTTGTTACAAGTTGCAGCTGGGGCAAGTGGGAGAAGGAGTGAAGGGATAAAAGATGGCGGGATGCTGAACTTGGGCTTTGCAATTTAAGTGTGCCCAAAGAAAGACCTAAGACATCCTAGCTGTCAAGATCTTCCAAAGGTATTTTTTCTGTATGTAGAGTGGTACAGCAACTAAAATTTTGGCATGGGAAGCTGACTGCTCCGTAAGAGTATAGGCTTTCATTTTGAAAAGATTCTTATACAGAGGGTATCACCAAACTCTTAAAAAAAAAAAAAAAAAAAAAAAAAAAGTAAACCAGCTAAGCAGTTCCTGCTGTATGATAGAACTGCCAGCTGAGGTTGTGGCACTGCTGTAGCACTGGTGTTTTTATGAAGCTTCTCATCTTGCTCACACTGCTCTGTGTAAGGTGCTTACTGGCTCTGCTCAGCTGGGGAGGCTGAGGAATGGTGGCACTCGTTTTGTGCGGTTTTATGAGCACTGGCAGGGGGCAACCAACCAGTGAGCTTCTGCTCAGCCATGTTTGCTCTCTCTTTCTCTTTCTTTCTCTTATTTCCATTTTTGTTGCATGCAATGTACGACGTGAAGCATTTGTTTTGCTCAGTTATGCGTGAACTAATGTGGATAAACCAAACTATTATTGCAGTTCTGGTACAATCAGCACTCCAGCCTTTTGTTTCAAATGCTAACACAGCCTATTGTTGGAACGCTGCTTTTGTAACATTTCAACATAAGGCAGTTAGTCATAAAAGCAGCTGTGTGGCTGTCAAATTACTCCCCTTCTCGGGACATAAATAAAACCAGAAGCAGTATATGTATACTGTTAGTTGTTGACTTCTGGGTATATTCTGAGATTAGCAAAAGTGGTGAAGTCAAACATGATGTAGCTCTCTGACTTCAGTTGAGCTGCCCCTAAACCAAACATTGTGAGATGGGTTTTGGGATGGATTTATTAATTCATTATCAAATTAAGCCGATTTCCAGGGCAACACAACATTGCTGTTACTCCACATCTATTTTAATTGCTATGAATAATAATAGTTTGGTGGTTTGCATACTGTGTGTAAAGGAATATTGAGCTAAAAAGAAAGGTTTAGTTGAATAAGTTAGTTTGTTGATATTTCTAACAATTTTGATGTTTTTCCCCTTGTTCTAATGATGACCTTGGTGAACTCTGACCCCCTACTCCCAGGTCCCTCAGGTTAGCCCCTTAACTCCAAAATAATAACTTTGCATGAAAATGAATGTATATACTTTTGCAGTTTCTAAATGTAGATATGCTGAGTCATTTTTCAGACATACCTTTTAATTTGTGGTAGAAAAGCAAAGCTCAGAGTTGGCTTTCAGGCTCTTGCATGTTGTTGTAGGGCTGACGCTGGAAGGACACGGTGGTGTTCTCCCCATGGTGGAAGATGATGTGGGTCCAGATTTGCAAGGCTTTGATAAAGTGTCCCCAGCTGTGACACTTGTTTTAGCATATTTATTCTCAGTGCCGTTAAAAACAATATATGCTGGGTTTCATCTTTTTTAAAAAAGCACATTGCACTGTTCTCCCATGTCTTTGCTGTATAATTGTGTTTTCCAACTTGGGCAAGTGATGGTTTTCATTTTTGTAACCCCTGCTAACTGTTCATTTTGGACACTCTCAAGTGACTTAAATAAATTAGGTGCTTCTTTTATACCAAGTGTCTGTAGGAAAATGTATAGAGTTAGTGTGATGCTTTACATCCCCAACTTAGAACATTATAACTTTACAGTGCAGAGAAATCCTTATTTCCATTGTTTTGCTTCACCAGCACATTTAGAGAAAATGAGGAAAGCTTTTCCTTTAACATATATTTAATGAAAATGGAGCATACAGCCCTCCCCTCCCTAATGTAGGGCAGTGGAACAGGATTGGTAAGAACATCACCATTTTCACAAGCTTATCATGATTTTAGCATACCAGCATGTAGCACGAGCCAGCTCTTGGGAAGATTTTTAACATCTGTGTCTAGATTGAAAATGACTTAGTATATCTATTTAAAAATAACTATGTCTTTAGGTTTTGCTATGATGATTTCAGGAAGCAAGGAACTGTCATGAAAATTCAATAAAGGAATACACTGTAGTTTTTAGTGTGCTGTCCTAAGTACTGTGAGGTAGCAAATGTGGTAGCTCCCGATATCTGAATTCTCGCTTTATGCAGTCATGTAAAAAAAAAATGAATTCAGCTTTACCTTTTCATTAAACTGAGGTCACACAAGCAGTAACCATACTTTCAAAAGGTCATGCAGAGGGGAACTTAACAATTGCTTCATGTTTTGTTCCACATTGTGACTGTGCTCAGCCAGAATTCAATATCAACCAGTACAGGACAGATTTATAAATCATAGCAAAACTTATCTAACAGTGAAATATAGTTTAAAAGTACTTAACAGTAACAATCGAATGTCCACGTCATTATTTTTAACAACTGTATTACAGTTAGTATTTAAAATAATTTTCCAAACATGTAAGAAATAGTGCATTGAGGTAGACCCGACATGTATTTATTATAGCTTTTAGCTGCAAATTGCATGGTGATCTGTTGATATATTTAAATCATTTCACTGACATGAAAGATGCAACTGACACAGGAGCCAAAATATGTATTAATTCAGGAGCATGCTAGGGACAACCAGCTTACCTTTTGAAAAAGGGCTTTTAAATGATTTTTCCGAGGAGGTTCTCACATGCCGTTCTCTATAACCTTAAACAGATAAATCAGCATCCTGGGGTATGTTTTTTACAAAAAAAAAAAATGCCAGCAGTAAAGACAACAAATTCTAAATTTTTAAGTTCTGCTGTCTTTTTGCTTGTGGCATTTGCAGCCCTTTTGATCCGTGTTAATCTTGCTTACCATTGTGCAGAGGGTGTAAGCATACTTTTCAGTCCTAGAATTGTATTCACAGAGAGCTGAGGCTCGTACCTGATGACTGGTGGTAAGTCTTTCTGTTAATCACACTTCCCCCTGCCCAAAGCAGAATTTTGCTCAAGGGTAAGTTGTCATTCACAATTTACCTGCATATTTGTCAACCTCCAGGCCCTGAGATGTTGAATAGTGTCAGTGAAATGGTTACATAGTCTAAGCCCCGCTGTGAGTAGGACTAACCAGTCACAGGCCTCAGCTGTATTGTTAAAGCAATAACACGTTCTTTAAGTTTGCTGTGAAATGAAGTGTCACATTAGTCTTAGTAGAGCCTAGTCACCAGAATAAGTTGTATCTGAATATACATATTGTCGTGTATTCATGTATGGTTTTATGCATGCATGTGGATTATATTGTAAATACAAAATATGCTGGTGAAATGGGTTGTTGTGTAGTGTATATGCTGTCATCTGTACTATTTCTAACTAGTAATCTTGTTTTGTACTGTGTGATGTCTGACCCTTCTAACATCGATCATTGGGCTTTGGTGAACTCTGATCCTTCCAGGTCCTCCAGGTTAGACTCTTAACTCGGTCAATTTATTTTACTACGTTACACTTGATGTAAGAGAAACGGATGTTTTCCTGTAATACTGTGATTATCTTTTTAAGGACTATGGTTACCCTGCACATCGTGTTTGATTAGCATGCCTCAGGATGGTAACCTGTTATTACTTTGCATGTGTACAGTACTAGACCAGTATAAAACAGCAAAAGGAACGCCAAAAAAAAATCCTTGCATGATGGGATGTTTTCTGTAGCTGAAACTGCTACAGGGTACGTGTGAAATCTGGTGTACAAAATTGCTGTTGATTTAAAAGGAAAAATATTGGAAGGAGTTCTATACTCAGATTTGCATGCAGAAACACAGCTCATCAAATGTATCCACTGAATGTAGACTATGAAGATGTCAAAGGAGATTGCATGGTGATATGTTGATATATTTAAATCGTGATTTGAGGTTGTAGAGGACTTGAAAATCCAGCACACTGATAAATGTTATTAGATTTGTTGTACTACAGGGGAGAATGTCAAAGCACTGTCCTGCAAAGAGATCCTTTTGTTAAGCCAGTTATGAGATCTAACTTATAAAATGCTATTAGCTGTTGCACTTGCTCATGGTTTGTTTCGCCACACATTAAAATCAGTTACCTTCTATTCAGACAGTGGCTTAAAGGTAGGAGTCTCATCTTCCACTTTTCCAAATGCCCAAGTTTCTTTTAAATCCTCTGCTTTGCTTTGCATTAATGTGGCTGTAGCAAAGGGAAAATATTTGAAGACCAGCCTGGTTCCTCTACTGGGTTTAGACAGCACAATTTTACTAAAGACAGACAAATCAGTTGGAGGGAGGGTCGTTCAACATAAGGAAATTTCTGCAACTCAGATTATTATTTAGGCAAGGCAGAATGATGGGGTTCCTGCTGCCCAGCAGTCAGTAGACAGTATATACCAGGCTCCTCCAGTAGGTATGTCAAATGCTATCAGCAAAAAAGCAGCAGTACTTTACACTGTTGAGACTGGCTTTCAAAAGGAATTCAGTCTGTTTGGGTAGCACTTAGGAGGTGATGAATGTAATGCAGGTCAACAGAGGGGATATTTGTACCATCTGGTTTTGGGTTTCTTGGCTCCTATGAAAGGCACCAGTCTGGTCACTGGTAAGCTTCTAATGCAGCTGAGGTGGTTGCGCTGCCTTCTGGAAGGACCTGCTTCGCTTCGTCAGCTAGATGAGGAGCCTCGGTTCCTGATTTGGGTAGTGCAAATAATCCCTCTATTTGTTTTCCTTTTAGTTTATCCTGAATTCAGCGTTGAAATAGAGCTGGGAAGTCAAGCCAAAATATCTTTTAATTTTATTTGGCGCTGAAGGCACAAACTTGGGGACAATGGTTGATACGTACTGATATATGCATATCTGTTCTGCAACGTTAAGGTCCACCAGGCCCAGAAGGTCCACGAGGACCACCAGGCAGTGGAGGACTTAAAGGGGAAAAAGGGAACCCAGGTCCACCTGGCCCACCTGGCCTGACTGGCCAAAAGGGAGACCAAGGACCACCTGGACGCCAGGTAGGACGTGTTTTCCCCCTAGTTTATTTTTAAATGCAGTAAAAATGGAAAATGTTCGTGTGGAGCATGCAGTTTAGCATAGTAAAATGAAAGCCAAAATGCAGTATCTGAGACCCTGTCTTGTTGCAAGTAAAAGGATCTTTTCCATAATTATCCCCCAGAATCTGGGCAGGATGTCCCCGTTATATTCCCATGGGAGCTGGAGCTGTCAATGTGCACTTCACGTTACAGCGTTCTCTGACGGCACCCAGGGCAGTGAGCAAACGCACGGCCTCAGCCCTTCAAAGCACCAGTTCACAGACCCAAAGCGTGCTTATTTGTCCCCCAGCCACCTTTTCTGTGTGTTTTTCTGAAACTCCTGAGGAGCTGAGTGAATAACATGAAGCTGTTCTGTTCAGGGGGATCCTGGCCGTCCAGGTCTGAATGGAATGAAGGGCGACCCCGGGGTTCCAGGCGTTCCAGGATTCCCAGGTATTTGACTGGGGTTTAAAGCGAAAACCTCCAGAGTAACAGCCCCTCAGGGAGGAAAGCAGCCTGATTTTGGCCATTCCTGCAGCAGATACTGTAAGACAGCATGTTCTTCCACCGTGTAACTGTGTGAATTTGATGTTTCAGGTATGAAGGGTCCCAGTGGACCTGCGGGACCCGCTGGCCTCACAGGCAGCCAAGGACTGCCAGGCCCACCAGGTAGGAGCCCTGGGCAGCGTCGCTGTTGCTTTTGCTCCCTGCCAGTAAAATCTGTTACACAGGTGTAAGACTGAGTGGGGCTCAGCCAGCAATGACAGCAGTTAAGTGAGCACCAGCTTAAACACAATTCCAGGCTATACTTTTTAGCCCTTCAAGTAATCCTACCATATTGTATACTCTGTATCCAGTCCACGTGGATTAGCCCCTGCGAGAGGTGTCCAGTTTTGGAGGGGATCACCAAGAGTACTCTTATGCCTTACGTATGCACTTATGCTTTGCATTGATAGAGCTCTTGGCAATAAAGAATAACTGAAACTATTTTAATGCTCTCTTCCACCTTGGTTTATCTAATACTAAGCTGCTTTCTCTCAGGTCCGCCAGGTTTACCCGGTACCATTGGACGAAGCATAGTTGTCAAAGGTGACCCTGGTCCCCCGGGTCCTCCAGGACAGCCTGGGTCGAAAGGGCCACCTGGACTGCCAGGGCCACAGGGATTGCCAGGTAGGATCCTAGGTGGCTGCCGCGAAAATGACTACGTATAGCTGACTGCAGCTGCAATGCGAGTCACTTGGCGTAGGCTGCAGAGACAAGAAGTTAGGGAATTCAGCAAGGGGTAATAGATAAGTGTAGGGTTCTACATTCTGGGTTAACGGTCTGTTCTCGTCTGATCTATCATGAGGAAACAACAGATGAGTCCCAGGCAATTTAAAGATTTCTGTAGTGAGATTTCAAGAGCTTTTATTTCAGTTACGCATCTGTCTACTCTAGGTCCAATTGGTCTTCCTGGTGACCCAGGGCGAGATGGACTACCTGGTTTTGATGGTCCAGCAGGACGTAAAGGAGAGAGAGGTCTTCCAGGCCAGCCAGGTATGGTGTTTATCCTACGAGGACTCGGTGGAAAAAGAGATGCTCCCTGCTCCTTTTTGTGAGTGCAGGCTACTACTGGCAAGTGAGATCTTTGCCTCATGGGAAAAAATAATAAAATTATAATTTTAGGATTTTCGTAATGCAAAAATAATTACAAGCGGGTGAACGTACTTGGTTTGGAATATTCTTGGAACCAATACTTTGCCAGTCATTGCTGAATAATACGGTAGAGTGCTTTATCTCAAGCCTAATGTCATCCCCTTTGCAGCACAGATGATGCACAGGAGATAAAGAAGATAATAAGAAACAGAAGAGAGAGATTAGTAAAATATTTTTAATTTTGCTTGGAAATCATGAATGAGGATTTCTTTCATAAAGGAAAGCATTTCACCAAAGGCAGAGATCAGGCTACCGTGCAGCTATAGCTTAGAACTACTGAATTACGATTTGAGAAAAGAAATCAGACTAGGCACTGGGACAGTTTTCTAAAGAAGATGGGACATATTACGCAGCTATATATTGCAACTTATGAGAAAACCTATTAGAATTCAAACAGTTAAACCAGCACAGAAATGCAAAATTATTTTTTTTCCCCCCTCTTTCTCTGAGTAACTCTATGGAATCTGTTAGCATTATTTTAGTGAAAAAAAAATGTAAATAATAATGACTGTGGAATAACATAGTCTAAATATTTGTAGTTATGTTTCCTGATATTTTTGCTGTTCAAGAACAAATGCCTTTTCTGGTACCTTTCTCAGTATGTGACTCATTCTTGCTCTCATTCAAGGTTGTTCTAGTCTTATCTCCACTTTCTGTAACCTACTCCAGAACTGACTGCAGCTGTTCTATCCGTTTTGGTAGGCTTCGGCTCAGGTGGTACCAGAGCATGCCCTACAGCAAGGCTTGCTTCTGTTTCTGGCTCTACCATTTATTTTGTGATCTTGAGCAAGATGTTTCAACGTTACCTTTTTAAGCTGCATACACAGATATGTTTTGGAACTGGGAAGCCGATTTGGATTCATTCCAGTGGCTGTCATGGCCACTGCGGCTGTTACCTTAGCGCCTCTCAGCTCAACGCATTGAACTTCACAATACCCCTAAAACACAGGGAAGTTGCACCGTTGTGACTAGCTGTGACAGCCTCAGCGATTTACCCAAGCTTACATAAAAGAATAATTTGAGGAAGAGTGTTAGTAGATACCAGGTCCCCCAACTCACAAGCACCGTAATCACAAGACCATCTACCTTTCAGAGCTACGTTAGTCCTAAAAGAGCAAGAATTGGTGTTAACAAATACCGTGTTGTGTTTCTCTGGCGTGAACAGGTTCACGAGGAATACAGGGACCTCCTGGTCCTGATGGCTTACAAGGCCCACCTGGACCTCCTGGAACAGCTTCTGTTGCTCATGGATTCCTTATAACTCGGCACAGCCAGACCAGGGATACACCACTGTGTCCGCAAGGAACATCAAGAATATATGATGGATTCTCTCTTCTGTATGTGCAAGGAAATGAGAGAGCACACGGCCAAGATTTGGGTGAGATGCTCTGTATGTTCTGTCTTCAAGGGGAAGAGCTGCTGCTTCACATGCTCTGGTTCCCTGACGATACGACAGCCTTACAGATTTCTTAGATGAGGGTGGGAATTGCATACTAAAAGCTACTACCTCCTGAGGTCGCACATTGTAAGTCTGGGTGAAAAACGTATGCCAAAACTGAGAGGGTAAGTTTTCCCACATGTGACAATTTGATCGCACGTGCTGTGCACTCACAGGTGGAGAGGAAGAATACACAATTACTGGTCTCAAAGAATTGCTATGAAACACCACAAAGTGAAAACTTTGCTGTCGCATTTTATGTCTCTTACTCTGTAGGTACTGCTGGGAGCTGTCTCAGACGTTTCAGCACCATGCCCTTCATGTTCTGCAACATCAACAACGTTTGTAATTTTGCATCAAGGAATGACTATTCCTACTGGCTGTCAACTCCGGAGCCAATGCCGATGAGCATGGAGCCACTGACTGGGCAGAGCATCCAGCCATTCATCAGCCGGTGAGACAGAGCAGGCTATCAGGTCTCTTTTTGAATGTCTGGATAAACAGCACATCTTACCCACGTGTTTCCAACGTGCTGGTTGGATATTAGCAGATGAATCTGTCATGTTTTGCTCTGGCAAATACTAGGAAAAGAGCTTGTTTTAAAGTCTCCATTGTCTGAAAAGGTCTGTCTGCATGCAGCAGTGCTAATTAGAGGCTGAAGGGCTCTAAGAGCTCCCCTCGACTGAGGAGGCTGTGCGGTCAGCAGTGCAAGAATCTCCACAGACAGGAAAGAGAACATATGAGAGCTCTAGGATTAAGGCGTTCACTTGAGGACTTGGAGCTTCCAGCTTTCATTTCAGGAACTGCTTCAGTACTTTACCCGATAGTTGTTAGTGTAAGTGCAGGCAGATTTTGTACTCCACACTGCTGTCTTACTGTAGTTACAAAATACCTGAGAAGTAGAAGTCTGGATTAACAGGACAGCTTCTCAAAGGAGTTTTCCTCCCATTCTCTGTGTCAAGAATTGTTAATAAAACACGCTGCTATTATATTTTAATACCCCATGTTTCTTTGATGCTTCCCCTGTGTCCAGATGCGTTGTGTGCGAAGCTCCTGCGATGGTGATAGCTGTTCACAGTCAGACCATTCAGATTCCCTCCTGTCCGCCAGGCTGGGACTCCCTTTGGATCGGTTACTCTTTCATGATGGTAAGAGCCGCCTCCTGCTCCAAGAAGTGGCCAGTACCCACTAGTGCCCTCAACTAGTTGCTGGAGGACTTTGTTAAAAACTACAATGGTTGTCACTCGAAAGCCTTTACCTTGCATTACTAACCGTAGTAGCCAAGATTAAGTGCGATTTTTTTCAGTGCCCAGAGCCCAGTGTATCTGATATTTATGGAAGTGTCTGACACCACATTATCTCAACCAGGAACGATCAGTGGCTCTTTTGGTAGCTGAACGCTGTGCTATTTAACTTGTAGCACCTACTGTAAGACTCTTGTTTGTGTGTTTCTTTCCTCCACCAGCACACTAGTGCTGGAGCAGAAGGCTCTGGACAGGCCTTGGCATCGCCTGGATCCTGTTTAGAAGAATTCCGCTCGGCTCCGTTTATTGAATGCCATGGTCGTGGCACTTGTAATTACTATGCCAATTCATATAGTTTCTGGCTGGCAACTGTAGAGGTGTCAGAAATGTTCAGGTAAGAAAGCCTGTTTCTTGTATATTACTTTATTCCAGAATGAAAGCTTTGGAAACTGAATTTATTCCAAAGATCAAAAGAGATTTGTTTACAGGAGTATAGAGAAATGGTTTAGCTTGTTTTCCCCCTCACAACCAGTTTTTCAAGTGTTTCCTTGGTAAGCCTTTAATATTATGTAAAAACTTGCTAGGGCACATTCTGTTTTGCAAGGAGTCAGATTCTTTTTGTGGCAGTTCTTATTCACATTTAGTATTACCTTCTCTGAAAGCAGTCCTATTGTAGTTACTGTATTTGGAGCCTAAACTGCCCATTTTGATGGGTTTTTTTCTTCTTACCAGGCTTTTCAATAGACTCAAATATTTGAAAAGGTAGTTCACACACATCCAAGGGACAGGTATGAAGGGCAAGATCCATTCTACTTAAACCTTTTAAGGCAGATGGTCATACAACCTGTTTTTTAAAGGAGGGAGGTTTCACAGCCTCTATGGCAAGCATTTTTTCCAGCACTCTGCAGAATTAGGATGACGTTTGGGCTGCAAGGAAGCCAAGGGACGTTCTGCACTCAGCATTTCAGCTGGAGTCTCAGCTCCTCGAACTTCTTCCCTTTCAATCTGAGTAGCAAAATCCATTTTTTTCTTTGAAAAATCATCTCCTTTCATAGAACAAATTGCTACTATCCTGTTTGTCTACTGATAAAAACCTCATAAATACTCCTGCTGCCGCCTAACTGAAAAACGTGGCTTTGTGGCACAGGGCTGGAATGCACGCTGTGCTACACAGCAGTATTGGCCCCGGAGCTGGTTTTGTCTAACACCTACAACCACGATACTTCAATGTGCATTAAACAGTCATCGCTAAGTTTTCAGGGTCATTGGTTAGCGGTAATAGACTGGTGAAAACTGCCTACTAATAACTGCCGTGCACCTTTGAGCGTTCTACCTGCTATTTGCTCTCTCCCATAAACACAACTTTCGGTTTTATTCTATTTTTTTAAAAGAAACTTTTAAGAATTGGACTTACTCTGTGTACACATAGAGTTAAAGTTCCCTTCAACTGAGAAGCCCAAAGGCTACCTGCAAAGACCTCAGAAACAGTGTCTCAAAAGCACAAACTTCACCTTCCAGGCGGGTTGGTATTTGTGCTACGTCACGTGCTCGCCCGAGCAGTCCATTAGCCTGTCTTGTGTATACTGAGACACTGGCCAAACCCGAGCATCTGCCTGTCACTCGGTGCTGAGGACGCAGGGAAAGATCACTCTTAAAGAAAACTAATTCCCCGCTTATGTATTTGTGTTACCTGAAACGGTGAATTAAGTAGAAGTTTAAAGGAAGAGTTCTGTAAACAAAGAAAAATCTAACCTGACCTTACCTTTGTGTCTGTCACCCAGTAAACCTCAGTCAGAGACACTGAAAGCTGGAGACTTGAGGACGCGTATTAGTCGTTGTCAAGTTTGCATGAAGAAGACGTAACGTCTTGGAGAATGTTTTATAAAACAGTTGAAAATTCCTAAGATGCACTGTCTTCCAGCTGCAACAATGGTGCTACTGTGCAGAAAGAAAAGAAAAACCACATCCAAACTGTTTTAACCATGCAAATTCCAGTGTACCTCACTCGTGTGCCAAACTAAGGGTTGTTCGGTACATATTTGACAACAGGACTAAGATGAAAGGATTGACCTCTTGGAAACAGAAAAGAACACCTGAGGTTCACAAAGGATCAGAAGATGAAATTTTTCATTTCTCTCCCTGTACCAAAATGGCACCTTTTTGAATCAACCAAGAGAATAAAGAAAAACATGACGCACTGAGTATGTTTAAAATAACAAGACTGCAGTTTTGAAAAACATTTTTCATGGTGCTACTAACCCTACTGTATCCCAGGTTTTTAATATGAAATTTTAAGCTTATTTCTCTTTGTAAGTAATGAAATGTGTATATTGTGTAAACACCTTTTTAGTTTAAACTTCCAGTTAGAAACAAACCAGACTGATATAAAAATTCTTATGTCTAAAATTGAAAGATACGGCCGTATTTTATTATGAAACTTGTGGTACAGAGAGAATTTACCCCTCTCACGCCAATTTACTCATTTAATATTTCATTTCCTTCCTCAGTTGCCAACCCGATATATTGGGGGAATGCACAATTATTCTGAAGTCATTTTGATCAGGGTTTTAAATGTTGTACACCATGCTATCAGTGGTTTTATTTGTGCTTAGAAATCCCAATCCATTTGAAAAGGGGTTTTTTGTATCTTGTGAAAATATGTGAAATTATTAGCCATATTCTATATCCTTCTTTTCTGAATAAAAGTCACGTTCACATTTTAGTAATCGGTTTGGTTTAAGAAAACCTCTTCCTTGGGAATATCCAGTTACCAAAGCATTTAAGATTATGCTCACCTGAAACCTCTACTAGTGTCATGCATTTTATCCAAAATAGTGTACACGCTAAGAAACCTTCCGAAAAACATAAAGTATAAGCTGGTGGAAGCTTTCATATTTACAAATTAAATACTTTAATCTTATGTGAATTTATACACATCCACAATGCATTTACAGTATGCAGCGACTGTTGTGTACGTATGGTTCACATAAGGCCTTGAAAGATGGTGCACGCGGTCTTTCCGACGTCGTTTTGTAAGACTCCTACCGGGTATGTCCTAGAGCGTCACTCCTGGTGCAATAGCTGAGAAGTGATCACTTTCTGTACGCGGGGCTGTTCGGCTCCCGCCGTCAGTGCTGTTCCACCCGCCTCCTGTGCAAGCAGAGCTCCCTGACAGGGCAAGAGGATTTGTCAAGTGACGAGACTTTAATATTTTTGTTGTATCAACTACCAGTACAACTTAACTTGTGAATTAACATACTGCTTTATACAGGTGAAGTGTATTTGTTTATCAACTACTGTTAAGTAATTTATCTGCTAATGGCTATTCATTATTACCTTGCAGTTATCGTTGTAAACACGGAGCATCAGAAATCTCCTTGGTTTATGCACATTTGACAAAAGACATAGGACTGGTGACCGACCAGGTGGCAGCGACTTATACAGTGAGATCGGTGCTGATTTCAAAAGCTTTCAACTGAGTATGAAACTGAAGTTCTTTAGTTTTAAAAGTGCAAAACATTAATAGCTTTGTCTTTATTTCAATTAGCTGCAGTTATCCATGTTGGTAGAGAGTGGGCAATTCAGCAACGTGTATCCTTCAACTCATTTCATTTTGGTTTGCCGATGCATACAGAAATAAACTGAACCTGCTGCTACCTCCAAGTCAAGAACTTGTTACCAAAGCTGGAATGCAATAGCAAGGCTCCTCTGGTAAACACAAGCCCGTATCCTAGTGCTGGCTCCTCGGAAGCCTAAAATGAACACGTCAGCCTATCCCCAGCCCCCAAAAGCAGAAGGACGGGTGCTAAGGTCAAGGAGCTCCCACGGGAAAGGGCTCTCCCAGCCCCCCCTCCCACCACCCCCGTCTTGCACTCACCACCACGAGGTGTTCGCACTCGGGGAGACACAGGGAAGGGCAGAGCAGGTTTGTTCTCGTAGCATGCGCCCAGTGCTTCTGTCTAAGGTTCGGGCAGCGCATAAAGCAAAGCCCAGTGAACTGGGAGGACAGGAGCTGCCGGTCCAGGCTAATGGGCATAGCGCCCGGAACAGCCGCTCTTGGGGCAGCTTTAGGTGCCAAATCCACGCGATAACCACAGAAAGTGGAAGTGGGCCAAGTAAGTCGCGACACTTCTGCCCGACACTGTCTCTGTTCTGTTCCGGCAGCTCTCGCCCTGGCCTGGAGCGGTCCTGAGCCTTAACCAGCCTCAGGCTGAGACGTCCAAACGGGCTGGGTTTTATTGAGAGAAAAATGGTCTAGAGGGGAAGGAGCCTCTCTTGCCCGAGACGTGCAGCAGAGATTCAGGCGATGGTTTAATTCCCATCATACATCCCGTGCCTTAGAGCAGGTAAATCACTTGGCTGGTGTTGGAGCAGAGTTACTGTCTGTAACAGCGCGTGGTTGTGCTTTTCTCCTTCTTGACTGCTTAGACTGTAAGCTCTTTGGGGCAGAGACATTGAGGGGGCTCAAATCTCAAATGTTGGTTGGGGCCTCTAGGTGCTATCCATCAGTATATAAATATTAAACTACAGGTAAAAGCTTGTGTTTGCAGATTTATTATTTAAAAAAGTAGAAAACTGTTTGGAACATTAGAACCTTAAAAGTCTTTGGTGTAACGGAACCCCGGTCTGGCTCAGAACCCGCTTCGGCGACAGTGAAGGCACCTTTGCCTCACGTCTGATTTGGTTTTAACTAAAAATTTTACTCTCTTATCTAATCCTGTAAAGTTTGTCTGGTTTAGTTAGTCTTGACCAGGAACCTGGAAGATTATTCCAAGTTGCCTGGGGACGAGTTGCACGCTCCGGCCACTCGAGGGCGCCACACAGCTTGGAATGAAGCTGGGACGCGCAGCGGGGACCAAAACACACAGCTTGGGGGGGGCGGGGAGCGCGTTACCTGTCTCTGCTCCCTGCCCAGTTCTTGTTCTCGAAAGCTCGCTGCAGGCGGGGTACTGGCAGCTGCAACTGGGCTGATGAGTGGAAAAAAAAATATGCAACTTTGTAAAGGCATCCTGGTTTGTGAGCCCTAAGCCAGCAACCTTACGCTGAACTTGGAGTTACAGCCTTCTAGCATGTAAGAACGAAGTTCTGCTTCAGACAGTATTTCAGTATCTCCCTTCCCCCCAGTAAGCCCTACTATAATCCTTGACCAAAAGGAAAAAGCTTCCTTCGACCTTAAATTCATTTATAAGGTGGGATCGGAACCTGTGGAACAGTTCTGCAGCCAGAAGGGCCCCCTGCGTGGCGGAGCGGGTGCGGGGCAGCGCGGCTGCAGTTCCGTACCAGGGACGAGGCCACGCATGACCCTGGTGCTTCAGAAGCTCCTAAGCCCGCAGCATCCATCCTTGTCTAACACTCCGTCCCCTCTGGAGCGAGGATTTCTCCCATCAAAGGGCAGAGAAGGGAGCACCTGTTTTGGGGAGCAGGTTTAGAACTTCAAAGAGTGACATATTGATCTTGCAAGCAACAAATGCCCAAGGTCTAAAATCTGATCTTCTGCAATGACTTTCCGTACACTTCAGTGTCTCGCTAAAGCATTTTGCAGTCAGAACGTGGCTGGAACCGTACGAAGTGCCAGCCCAGGGCCAGCACTGAGGGCAGCTCATGGTGCCAGCTTGGGGGCTACACCGCTGCCAGCAGCGTTACGTGTTCTTAACAGGTCCTTCCTGCCCGGAAAAGTCAGGCTGTAGGCCGCCCTGTGCTGTTGCTAGACACATCACACCTCTGCTGCTACGGCTACTGCCACTAGAACAATTCAGTCTTCCCAGGGTACTTTATCGACATAAAGCAGGGCACTCACCAGCGGAAGGCAGGAGCGGCGGTGAGCTCAGGGGAGCTGTAACAGCGGTCTACATTTTCGATGTAGGGTAAGTATCTAGAACGATTCGCTTTTGGACGGAAGATTATTAACCCGACCGCTGTGCAGCAGGCAGGTGACCACTGCCCAAGAACAGCCTCAGCCGGCAGCGAGGTGAAGAGTAACTGGTTAGTAAAGCAGGCAGACGGCTGCACCAAAGGTACTCGTGACAGCCCTGGGTGCAGCGCAGGGCAGTGGCAGAGGGTGCTGTGCCAACCAGCTCCGGCGCCCCCCGAGCCAGAGATTCCTGACAGCCGCTCCCCCGCAACCCTAATGCCGCTTCCCAAAGTTCTAAATAAACTCAATAACTTGGCCAAAAACAAAAGAAACGAGGCGGGGTGCGTTTCCTTACAGAAGGGGCGCGGGTGGACCCTCACCTCCCAGGGATGTATAGTCCCGCTCCCCCAGGCCACCGCTTCCCAACCCTCCATGGAAAAATGAGGAAACGTCTTTGTATCTGAGGGGACACGACTGCTGTAGCCAAGAGGATGCAGGGATGGGGCCGAACACAATACAAGCTGCTCTGCTACCTGGGGACCCCACGAAGGGCCCCCTCCCCCACCACCAGCCCCTCCTGCCCAGTGACCCGACTGTTCCCAGCACCGCATCGCTTGGCCAGGCGCAAGGGCCAGCACAATGGGACAACGTATTTCAAAACCAAGACTTCCAACACGTATCCTAGTGGCTGTCTTCAAATTCCGGTAAGAAATCCACCTTGCCTCCTGGTTTTAATTGCAGGCTTTGCTTTCACCATGCACCGGAGTTCTGTCAAGGATTCACCCAAAGGGGTTTGAAGGATTAGTGCAAAATGATGTCCTCCACCCCCCAAAAAAAACCCTCAAGCAGTCAGCCCGTTTCAGATCCGAGACATTCAGCCAAAGGTCTCTTAAAGCCGTTACTGTGAGACTGTCACAACAGGCTTGACACTGTTTGGATAATTTTTGCTGTTTGTTTCCTGCCGGTGGGGCTGTTCCTGCCACGCAAGAGCAGCACTGTCCCCTTTTGCTCCCCAATACAGGCTACACGCTACAACGCGGCGCCCTGAGCAAGGGGCTGCTTTATTTGAGGAAAACCCTGTTCTTCCAGCACGCTGGACTTTCACAGGGAGTTCTTCCACCGCACTGCTCTGAGGAACAGGGTAAGAATTACAATTAAAGCAAAGGCTAATCCAAGGCATTTCCCAGTAAGCACCCACACTGACACAGATCATCTACACTCACACCTATGGATAAAAACCTCTCGACAGAATCACTGGCGCAGCCTTCCCGTCAGTGAGGACCCTGACTGGGCACTCCACGTTTTGCTGGTATTTGCCAATGGAACTACCGTTGGTTTTACAAGTGGGAGCATCACCTGAAATAACGTGGTATCTATACAGCTTTTGGTTTTACACACCGAGACCTTATTTAACACATAGTGAACCAAAGCCTTACTACAAAACTTACAACAGCAAGCTGTACGTGTTCCCTTCTACCCTCAGCTCTACAGACAGGAACCTATTTGATCCTACACTGCTAAAAATTCCTCCCAGGACTAGTACTTCTTGATCACAAAACTCCCATACCCAGTCACAGTTACAAACACAACATCGCTACCGCCTTTTCTGCACTTCAAGCAGAAAAAGCAAGTACCAGGCACTGATTGTTTGGGTTTCCATTCAGAAATCCAGTTGTTTACCAGCACTATGAGTCTATGACAAAGAAAACTCCTGGGTGTTTTGCTGTGTGTTACCTTTCACACTAAGCGGCAGAGAAAATTGGACAGGCTGGGAATCGCTCCCCCAAAAGACGCCAAAAGCTTCTCCAAACCTTCAGGGACAGAGGGTGACAAAACCACTTGAAGCAGCAAGCAGCCGCGGTGGGAGGAAACGCGCTTCTGACAGACAAAAAACCCAAAAGTTTGTTTAAAAATAAAACCCAGACGCAGAGCTACATGAACACGTATTTACTGCAAGTAGCTCTATGGAAAGCCAAGTCAGATAAATATAAACACTATACAGAGCTTCAAGCCAGTCTCCCAAAACCGCAAACGCGATGTGTTTTACAAAGAAAACAACAGAACAATATTTACAATGGAAGACAAAGCCAGATCAATCAGCTCAACTTTAAAACAGATCTGTGAAGCAGAAATAGCAAATATAATGAACAGTTTCAACCATATATGTTTTAGTTTGTACAGACAATAACTGTCCAATATCAAATTAAATTTACAGGACAAACATTGTTCTATCATTGGTATTTTTGTACTATACAGCAGCATAAACGGGTAGCTGGAAGGTAGTATATATAGTGATATGTTTTACATCATCTGAAAATGTTCTTCCAGCACAATACTGAATAAATTAGTTGCTGTAAACTAAGAGATTCAAAAAGATTGCATATTTATTATGCCGTACCTATTAGTATTTGTACCACTATACTTGAGGTTACCCATTTACTTATTTATTCAGCATTTATTAAATCAGTGCTGTATATTGTACAATGGCAGCCTCAGGGATCTAATATGAAATATGTAACAAATTTCTTCAAAACAACCTTTTCCTTTCACATTAAATGTTTAGAACTATCTTCATCCAAATTTTGATTTCTTAGAAAAGATGTAAAGCTTTATAAAAAGCTGTCTACGTATTGCATTATTAATTTATGAGACCAAACAAAAGCTATACGGCGAGACAGTATCGTGGTCTGTAAGAGTGGTCGTATTTTCAATTTGTGTACGTTTAGCAGCAACGAGTAACTGTACCAACTTGAACTTCTCCTCCAGAATCAAAAACAGGTCTGTGCTTTTAAACCCCGTAGCAACAGTTTTTCCTGTCACTAGACACTGAGTAAACTGATTGGTACCATGTTTCCAGGAAAAAAAAAAAAAAAAAAAAGAAAAAAAAGTCTTCATATTTTAGTGACATGTACATTTTAATACTACTTAAAAATAGATTTGGGTACACATCACTGAACAATCCGAGTTGACAGTGTCTAATTTGTTATACAAACTGTACTAGCAATTTAAAGGTTGTATGTTAGAGGTGAGGCAGCCTGACAAATCAGTTGTACAATATACAATGTAGAGGATTACCAGCTGTGTGGTGCAGTACAGCATGAGGATTTGTGTACCACTTCTAAACCCTTGACCAATCGTCAGTGCCTTTTATTATACATCGCATGTACCAACGACTAGTGTCGTGCTCTTTGAAGTTCATAGCAGTGTTAAAAACCTAAACTCATTTCAACCAAAAAAAATAATAATAATCCAGTACAAGAGTGAAGCACTTAAATGGTAGAAAAATCAGGGCTTATTTTTAAAATGTCAAATAGTCATTGTTCACATTTCTGTAAGTGGGATAAAGACAATTGATGAGCCAACATTTTACTTTTTTCCCCATTATGCCAGGAAGAAAGAACAAAAATAGCCCCAAATTAAGAACGGGACTTAGGTTGCCAGTAAGATCAATTAGGGTGGTTTCCCTTTAAAAAGCTACAGCTGACAAGTGTCACGCAGAAGTCACAGACACTGGATACGACTCTGCAGTTCTCCATTTGAATGCATGAACAAAAACCTCATTTTACACAATTTGTATTTATAAACAAGTATCTTGAGGGTAAGAACAAAAACAATCTACAAGACAACCAGCCCATTAATCCTACTTTGTACATACCAAAATTCTGAGCGGAAAAAAATAATTCAGTTTAAGCTCTGACAGACATTTGATTTAAAATACTCTAGCCTATGATCAAGAAATACCTCTTGTACCATAAAAGCAAAACCTTTTAAAAAAAAATTAGGAAAAAAAGGCAGAAGAGGTCTCTTCTCCCCAGACCCGTTGAGTCCCACGGGTTCACCCCTCAAGCTAACGTGCACCTCTCTCTCCCTCCCTCCTTCCACCCCGCCACCCGACAGAAATCCTGAACTGCCAAAATATTCCTAAACAATATGTGTTTTAAGCTAACCACTTGTTAATGTACCAGAGAAGCAAAACCCATGTTAAACAGACAATCAGAAACCAGCTTTGACTTCTCAGAATATAAATTAAAAAAAAAATATATATATTAACGGGAGAGGCAGGAGGGAGAAAGGGGCATACAGGGATGTCCTATTAGCATTCACACTGCCTCCCAAATAGATAGGACATGAAAGACCAAATTCCATCACCAAAGCACAGCTATGAAAAAAAAAAAATCTCAATTCAAATTAATTCGACTGTAGAGAGCTGATGTCTATGGAAAAAAAAAAAAAACAAAAACAAAAAAACCAAACAATTAAAAGGATGTGTGTCTATGTCCGTGCTGGTGGAAATGAAAGTAGCCGGCTGGAGCTGAGCTTTGCTTCCAAAAGCACCACACAGTTTCTGGAGTTACCAGCAGAAAAGTCTTCTCTTCCAACAATGGTTTCCATGGCAATGCAGTCAGTCTGGAAGGGAAGGGGAAAAAAAAGTCAGTGACATTTTAAATGCGAGTTATACTGGAAAAAAAAAACGTGTTTTCCAGAGAGATGGAGCTTATCCATCGCAGGAGCGACAGCTGCTGACCGGAGGGCACGGGCCCCGCCAGGGCACCCTGGCCCATGAGGAAGAGCCAGGGAGGCTGGAGCGAGGCCGAAGGGCCACCACAGGCTGACACGTGGCCGCTGGACAGGAGCTGGGGCGGCCGCCAGCACCAGCACCAGCACCACTGCCAGCGCCCGGTGGTGGGAAGGAGCCCAGCTCGCTGTCCGTACTCCGCTGGAGGAGACGGAGCCCCCCGAGGCGCCGGGCGATGCGCAGCACGGAGCCCATGGCTCAGCGCAGGCTGGGCGCGGAGCAGTTCCGTTCACCCAGGTGTACCGAAGGCTGCGGCCAACGCTCCCGCTCACGGCAGGGATGGAACCGCAACAAAGGCGCCCGCAACTCCCGTGCCCAACAAGGAGTGGCAAGTCACGACAGCCGCGTGCCCAGTCCTCAACGTTTCAGGAAAAAAACATGATTCCTTCTAATAAGCACCACCTCGGAGGAGCTTTCCCTTTCCGAAGCAAGACTCACCAAAAGGCAACACGGCGCAGAAGCTGCCCCCGCACCACCAGCGGCCTCAGGCTGCCTGGAACAGGCAAGTACAAGGTGCTCGGAGAAACGGGCTGGGGGAATATCCTCTTGTGTTACAGGAGGACCCAGCCTGGCAGCAAGGCACGGATGGACATCCCGGAGAGGGTGAGCCCTGAGCAGCCAGCTCCGCAATTAACCACGCAGGTGCCAAGGTGAGCGACTCAAAAGGCTCCCGACATGGATAAAACTGGTCAAGGGGACACAGACACTCTCTGCAGCAGCATGAACATGAATCGAGGAGCACACAAAAAATCACATTTTGGCTTGCTGCAGAACCCAACGCTCCCAGTAGAGCCAGCATGAGCACTGGTGTCAGCCGGAGGGGCACCACCAGCCCCATCACTGCGTCGTGCTGCCTCCCCATCCGGACGGGCTGTCCTCGCCCACCCGGGTGGTCCTCCCAGCCAGGACGGAGGGCACCGTCCCCTGCCAGTCAGGTGGCTTTGGTCACCTCCTCTTCAAGGTCTGAGGCACCTGTCTGCGGGACCTGCTTCCCGGCGTTACAGGGAAGAAGGAAGCAGCAGGCTGCTCGCATAGAGAAACAACAGCCCCCTAAAGACACTGAGCCTTCAGAACACACCAGGTACAGAAACGTCTGCTTCCACCCCTGGGAGGTGCTCGGCACAAGCCCTCACTGCCGCCAAGAAGAGCTGCAGGCTGGGGAACGCTTTGTTAGGAGCCCAGCACGGTGCTGGAACGAAAGAGGAGGCTTCAGAGCCTAATCCTGCCCTTCTGCGGGGTCACGAGGAAAGCTGTTACATCTCCTCGCTGAAGAAAGCGCAGGGCTTCACCGCCTCCACCGCAGGAATATGCTGAAGAAAATGCGACCATCTCAAGAACAGGCAAGCATTATGTATAATAATGCAAACCTGTATGTTTACTTACATAACCAATCCTAAAGTATGCACACGCAAACTCCACCCTGAGTTAAAGAAGTTCTGATTTCCATCCAGCTAAAAATACTGTCGCTTCAAAAGAAAAAAGCAAGAAGGCCGAAAGAGCAAAGCTCAGAAGAGCTGCACCGAGCAGCTGCCCCTGCCCTCGGCCAGGGCTGCCCACTGCTCCAGAGACAGGGCAGGACTGGGAGCGGTCAGAAGTAGAGGGGTCCTTCAGTTCCAGGGGAAACTCCCTTTTATCCCTGCACAACCCACACCAAGGTCTGGGTTGCTGGGTTTCATTTTTCAAATACATAGTGATTTTGAAAATATAGTCACTAGGTTTTCCACAATTCAAGGAGCAGACAGCCAAAGTACACCCGCAACTCCAGGATCCCCATTTGTGTTGTAACGATCGCTACAAAAAGCTATTGCTCGTCCCACACCGAGCGTGGTGTGGTTAGCGATGGCTTTGTTTTCACAAAAGCTCAGTGAAGCTATTCTTTTTTAAATAGTTCTCCTCTTTAGAAAAATATTATTTTGTTGTAGGACCAAAGGATGAAAACACGCACCACAGCTCGCAATGAATCACACCTCAACGATGCATCCAAGTCACACATTAAACCAGTTCAAGCTTCTATATTAAACTTATATTCAGTAAAAATTAACATTTACCAGCATCCCCCCACCCTTTCCTTGCTGCGGACCCATAAGCTTACATAAAAGGAACTTCAAAAACTGTCTCTGCTTTTGTCAGGACATTTTTCCTCCACGCCTAACACACACAGCACACCTGAAAGCTGCTTGACAAGTTATTCTAATCTCTCCAAGCACATCCCCAAAACATTCCAAAAAGCAAAGGCCCAGCTGTTTGAATCAGAAAATCCCATGTGGCAGAACTCAGGATTTATACATAAAACTTTTTACAAGCTTTCAGAAACTTATGCCAAATTACATTTAAGATACTTGGAAGGGAAGGGGAAGAGGAAGAGCTTAAGAGCAAAAAAAAAAAACCCTGCTGAACTCCTAAGTTTGATTCTTTGAACAAGCCTAGCACAACTCAGAAGGCAGCGTTGCAACCAATTCCAAAGCAGGCTCAGCCGTCATCAGAGCCCAGATGAACACAGATTAATTTATAAGAAACCTGAAGAAAAAAAAACTCAAACTAAGCTTCACTACAATTTAAAAATTCCCTGGATGTCCTGGCTCAAATACTGAGTTTTACACCCACATAAAGGCAAGCTCAGGACCTCCCCGCAGCGTCTCCCCTTCCCGAAACTTTGTGTTTGTTAAACAAGATCCCATTAATTTGTCCCCCTCTCTCCCCTTCATCATAAGCTACACTTCAGCATGTTTCCTCTTCATTTTTAAGCTAAAACAGAATTGTGGGAACTGTAAATAAACATAAGGGAGTTTAACGTACACATTACCTACAAGCTGGTAACAGTCTCATAAAGCCTTGAGCCTTTCAGACATGGGGTTACGGGTTGTCACCACTTCTCTAATCCCTTTGTTAAGCTGAAAATTTCAATATTGCAGTTGGAGCAGTACAGCTGGCTGGTGCCCTGAGTCATCAGCTCTTTTTTTGGGATAAAAGCATCAAGCATTTATATATAGAGAGAGATACAGATCTAAATCGATATATATGTACGTACGTGAAGACATACATCAGTGTCAGATAGAAGAGGCAGAAAAGCAACTTGTGAAACTCGACCACCAAAAAAAAAAAAAGAAAAAGTAAGACAAGGCTGAGGTCTGTGAGATCCCTCCCACACAGTGCTTGCAGTCCCCACCACTCGTGAGGGTGGCACTCAGCGGTCCATTCCTCCCTACAGCAGGACCACAGCTAGCAAGGGCCACGGGTCACCCCCCCACCAACCTCCACGCTCAGAGAAATCCCATCAGGACCAGTGGACCCTGCACCCAGGGGTGAGCAGGGTGTGCAGCACAGCGAGGGACAGTTTCCGCAGTCCAAGCCCATCATCTTGAGCCATGGAGCCATAGGAACTCCAGCTGATGTACCTTCCCCCAGCACATCCTCCCAGGGAGATGTGTGCTGAACCACCAGCCTAACTGCCTTTCACATTTTGGTGCCACAGCTGCCCACATGGAGCAAGCAGGAACCTTGATGTCAACAGAGCACTAGAGACTGCCAAGACCCCCCTGCAGCGCTGCGTGCAGCTCTGGGCCCCAGCACACGAAGGACACGGACCTGTCGGAGGGAGGCCGGAGGGGCCATGAAGATGCTCAGAGGCTGGAGCAGCTCTGCTGTGCAGACAGGCTGGGAGAGTTGGGGTGGTTCAGCCTGGAGAGGAGAAGGCTCCAGGGAGACCCTGCACAGCCTGCCAGTGCCTGACGGGGGCTGCAGGAAAGCTGGAGGGAGCTTTCACAAGGGCATGTAGTGATAGGACAAGGGGCAACGGCTTTAAACTGAAAGAGGGAAGATTTAGATGAGCTATTAGGAAGAAATTCCTCACCGTGAGGGTGGTGAGACACCGGCCCAGGCTGTGGCAGCTGTGGGTGCCCCATCCCTGGCAGTGCCCAAGGCCAGGCTGGACGGGGCTCTGGGCAACCTGGTCTGGTGGAAGGTGTCCCTGCCTGTGGCAGGGACTGGAACCAGATTGTCTTTCAGGTCCCTTCCAACCCAAACCGGTCTGTGATTCTGTGAAGTCACATGCATTTATTTAGCAAAGTTGCAAGAGTGCTCATGCATTAAGGTCCTTGGTGGCTCTCGTCTCCCACACCTGATCTTCTACCATTGTACTAGCCAGTAGGTGAAGGTAAACTAATGGAGAACATGAACTGCTCAAAGAAAACGAAAACAATACAGCTTCTGTGAAGCTGGGTGATCTTGTTACGTCAGTCTTCATAATGTAAGATTCATCAGCCAACAGTTTTCTGTGCTACTAGGACAAACACAATCGCTGATCAATAAAAACCAGATTAGCGTTTCATTACAGATAGCACAGAAACGTACCTGGCTCGACACTGACTGATCAGTAAAGGAAGCTGTCAGAGAAATGGATGAAACAAGTAAGGGAAACAAATTACGAGGTGCGAGCTAGCTGGGAAGAGAGGAACAAGCTCACTAAACAGCCCATCAGTCCCTTAGAGTTCCGAAAACACGCATGCCACTAAACAGAACTCAGTGGCCAGATCAGACATGGCAAGTTTGAAGATAACTTTCGCTTGCAGTGTAAACACACGGCTGTTCCTGGATTGTCACCAGCTCTTCCAAGAAAATCTGCTCAGTCTACAAAAACAAACACACAAACAAACAACAACAACAAACCACACCACCACCCTGGGCACAACAAAACAAGCAGCAAAAATCTGAACGCCAAAACCCCTCCGCACTTTTGTAGCAGTCCAGAAATACACTGTTCTAAGTGGTTTTCAGAGCACCCTACACTGGGCTTTTCCGCTTATTCAAACTTCAGCTCCATTAACAGATTCTACACGAAAGCTTCAGCCTTTATGCCAAATCGAGTTCTGCTGCTTCAGAATATCAAGAACAATACAAATTCAACTTCCTATGAACATTTAATATTGAAAAGGAGTCCAGAAAGCGTCCACACATTTTCACAGATCACCTCTCAAAATAGATAAGCAAAGTTTAGAAAATTAAGAGTGTTCTCTTCACTACACAATTCTATTTAAATTCATCAGTTTAAGATGGGATCAGATTATAAAACTACACACAGCTGTCCAAATCTTTCTGAGGAACAATGAGAGGGAAAGGATCAGAAGGGCAGAAGAGAAACCAAGAGGGCAAATATTTAAAATGGGATGGCAGCATGCCATTGCTCAAAAACGTTTTGTTGAAAATCAAGGAACACACGAAAAAAGTGCTCTGCAAGTGTTCTATGCAAAAATAATCTATAGTTTTATAAAAGTTAGGGTCAGAGGATTAGATCAGTCTTAATTCATTAGATTGCAAACCCAGCGTGTTCCATTTGAAAATGTATCAGATGAGAATACATCCAATTTACACTTCATTTCCTGCATCTGAATTATTAAGGTCAGGCGAGTCAGGCCACTTTGAAACAAACCAAGAGGTTTTAAGAACATAGCAGACATACCCTAATTCTCTCAAAGAAATCCATCCTAAATAATATCTGTTTTTACAGGAAAGGCTTTTACTGACATAATTCTGCAACCGATTCCTAAAAGGATAAAAGATTTGCTTACAGAAGATATTAATTTAAGATAATTAAATGATTAAAATCTCCATGTCAAAGACTTAGACAGCTTAATGCTTTCTGGAGAACACTACTGAAGTTCTCCATTTCCTGAACTTCAGGTTAGGGGGAAATCAGAATTAATCAGATTTACACAGATCAAAAGCAGCAGAACAGCCCTTGACTTTCTTGCGCGCACGGCCACACAATATTCCTGTTGTTCAGGAAAGCACCAAATCCCAGCACAACCTCAGGACACAACGTGCATGTCCAAAAGCGCTTTGTTCGTGCCACCGGGACAGGGCAGAACTGCCATGAACAGCACGCAGGTCGGGGGGAGGGAGCTAATTTGCCCAAATACATTCTGCACGAGTTAGTGAGAATTTTCTTTTGCCCCAAATCTTACCAAATGCAGTTACTATCCTGCGTCACTGTCCTATTTCTTCGAGTTCTTATTTTAAAGGCATAGCTTTAGACCTTGCTAGAGGCAAGTGGTGTTATTTGAGAAAAGCAGGATCCCTTCTTAATTTGCACACGCAGACACCAAGTCTACAAATACAAATCAGAAAAACGACCACATCGTTTGCTGTGGCCACTCCATATGCAGTTACCGTACCTGGGTAACCCAGACAAGGTCCTGACACAGAAATCCCTTACTTGGGAAATGTGCTAAATTACATGTTCACCATTAAGCACATATTCCACATTCTTCCTTCATTCAACAAAATGATGCTTTAACTGAGCTAATGAATAGATTTCATACCTACAATTTTACCGACCTTCCACAAGCAAAAAAAAAAGCGAGATCTGTTTTAAGAAAAACCTGTTACATGACCCACTTTTCATTGGATAAACTATTTAAACACAGCAAGTGGTAACAACACATCCCACTAAATCAGATTCCTCCTCAAGCTGTGTTTCTAAAATTTAGAAGACAAAGTTACTCTTGCAAATAATTTTTATCCACAATTGTTCATTCAAAATGTGGTTCTGCTATTCTTAGTGCTTGGCGATTTCATGAGCTAAAAACCTCTCCCATGCTTTAAGATCGGTTTTATTCACTTTGCAGAAATGCCTTATCTTTTGCAACAGTGGCTTCTTTTTCTGTTTCAAACAGCAGTGTTGTTTCTAGGAAGGTTTTATGCCCACTCCTTAATTTCATCTCTTACTGATACTATTCCTAGAATTAGGAAACTTGCACGCAGTTTTGGCAGGGGCTTAACACCAACTCAAACTGCACTGGACAGCTTGGCGAGCTGTTGGGGAGTTTTGGGGTTGGTTGTTTTGGTTTTTTTTTAAATAAGTTCCTGTTACAGTATAGCAAGACAATACTAAAAATTCATGTAAACACACACAGAAGTTTAAAATTTCAGATTTTCACATTGCAAAAGAATGAAAAAGGTTCTTTTTTAAAAGCACTGTTACAGCAAGTGACTGACCTCCTAAACTGCAGAAAACAGATAAATTTTAGCCAAAAAAAAAAAAAAGAAAAATCTTGCGTGGCTTCTGACAATACCACCTGCTACAGTTGACTCCGCTCTCCTGACAAAGGTTAGAAGCCCTGAAGGGCCAACAGGGAGGAATAAATTTCCTGCAAACTGGATGTCAAGAGCTGTTAGGGAACAAACAGGGAAGAAAACAGCCAGGTCAAATACCAGTGCTGAACAGCGCACACAGCTCCGGTTCCCTCATTCAAAAAAGACTTGGAATAGCTGGAAGAGTTTCAGGGTAGTGCAGAAAAACTCATGAAAGGTGTGAAACAGCTTCCTAGTGAGGAACAGACAGGTAACAAGAACCCTTCAGCCTGCAGAGAAGTATTAGGACGTATCAGGAAATTAATAATACTATTACACCGCAGGTCCCTGCTGCGCGCGGTGCGGGAAGCTGCTGACAGCACGCTGGCGAAGTATATGGCAGAGGAGGATACAGCATCTACACAATCCTAAATAGCATGGAGAGAAAAGATGGGAGAGATAACAACCCCTAATACACAAACCAGGGGCTGCAGTACGCAGCAGGGTCCAAAACAGAGAGGTCTGCATGCAGCGTGTACCGACTGCGACCGCAGGCTGCTGCGGGTACAAGGAGTTTACACAGGATCAAAGGGAGATTGGAAAAGTACTTGGATTAAAGATCCATAAAGGATTATAAAACAGACAAATTACATCAGGCTCAGGAAATCCCCCAAGCTGAAAAAAAAAAAAAAAAAAAATAAAATACCAACCCAGCGGCTGGGTGTAGGTTTGCGGGGATGTGTTATATACGCCTGCTCTGCTCTTCCTCTGCTGGGTGGTGTCTGCTTGCAGGCACAGGCCTTGGGTTTGGGCGAGCCAAACTATTCTCATGAACACAACTAAGAGACACTGTCCTGTCACTCATGACTAATGAAACAGCTCCCCAGCTTCCAAATCGCCTTTTCTTGATACTTTGTTTCTACAAGAAGTTTCACCTAATTCACCCCTTTGCTCTTCTCAACCGCTTTAGCCATCACCATTTGAAAGCACTGGGCACTACCTTTTCTTTCACCTCTACTGCCATAAACAACTGTCAAAGGCATGAAGTTGCTACACGGCCACATCCCCAGATAGTTACACCCTCCTCAGCCATACCTTTTGCCCATGCATGCCTGCACAAAAAAAAAAAATAATCTTTGCTATCAGCCACTATCTGCAACCACACACAGCAGCTGCACGCATCAATTTTCTGCATTTTCTAATTACCACATTATTGAGTCTGCATTAACATCAGGACACCCAAAACCCCGGCTCACGCAGGGGAGGAAGAAGAAAAGATCAGACTGCATTGCATGTGTGAAGCAAGATCAAATCACAGCACACGCACAAGAGCCAAGGATAGGGCCTTCAGCTTCCAGGAGGAGCTCGGGAGCACACAAGGACAGAGTTAAACTGTGTCCACACACAGACAAGTTTTAATCAACAGCACGCAGCTCTCCTTCAGTGTTTACCTTGTGGAACACGTCAACATTAGTATTTCAATCGCTTACACCCTCGACAGTGAACCAAGCCTCACTGCTGCCACCACTTCCAGACGCGCCCGCAACCACTGGTGTCTGCTCAACCTGATCTACCGACACAGAAATAACGTAACTTTCTCTGGTCAACGCTCTCATTTTGCACTCCAGCTTCCGCAGGCCACTCTCGAGCAGCTGAAAGCACCCAGCAGCGGCCACCCAGACCTCCCTGCTTGAGCTGGACTCCAAACACTCGCACCCACCGGTTACAAATCCTTGTATCTCCCAAGCCATGCTGCTGCCTCCTCCCCAACACTAGGAGGTTGCCTGAAACCACCTAAAATCCCTCCTGCAAAACCATGGAGGAACCAGCAGTAATGCCAAAGCAGCTCCATCACCCTGCTGCTTCTGGAGCAAAGTCACACAAAGAGCAGAGGATGCAGCGATGGTAAGTGCCCAGGGATGCTGCCCCGCGTGATCCGGTGCTCTGGTACGCATTCCTGCACCCCTGCTTGCACTAAATCTATGGCTGCAGGAAAACTAACTTACAGAAAGGAAAAAGGAGAAAAAAAAAAAAAAAGAGGAAAAAAATAATCACATTCCACATCTAAAAGGGAGAAGTAAACATCGGGACATGCTCCTAACTCGGAGATACATGTTGGCCCACATTCCTCTTACCAAGATTAATATCCTGGCCAGTGTTCTGACATTTACCTCATCCTTTTCAAGTCATTTAAACCATTACAACCACTGTATTTATAGCTCGCTACCTTCCATCGCTCCCTGCCCTGTTCATACCCTTCCAAGTGCCTCTACCAGCTTCCTCTCTTGCAACCGCTCTCAGGCAGCCTTTTATCTCCCTGCGAGGCTCTTATCTTCACCCTGCCAAAGGCAGCAGCCTTGATCTTTATCTTACTCTCCACCCCAGCACATTAAGTTTCATCCATCGCTTTAGTTTTGTGTTTTAAATTGTAAGCTCCTTAGGACAGGGACCAACACATTTACATTTGCGGCAAGGTACAGGGGACCTCCATCCTGCCTACCTGTTCAGGTTCTACAAGGAGTAGAGATCGTGTCTGGAGCTACAAGCTTTCATTAACAGACTCACTGTTGTAATACTGTCTGAATGACCTCAAGATCAAATCTGTTCATTTTTTTCAGCTCATTTCTAACTGATTTCCAGTTCACCACAACCTGCAATTTAAAAGTCTTCTTCTAAAAACAACCAAACAAAACTCACCCACCCAACCCAAAAAACCATCAGAGTTAATTAATATAAATGGCAAATACCTCCCAAGGTATCTCACATAACAAAAAGCAAATATTCTAGCAGTTTGAACTCAACAGTGGATGTTACTACAGAAAACCCAAACAGCTCACAGATTTTCCTAACAGACTAACTTAAAATACAAAAAAAAAAAAAAAAAAAAATCCATACAGCAAACAGGATCTATTCAGCCCCTTAACCCATATTGGTTTACACTTAAGAAACTTTATTGGTTTAGACTTACAGGAGTTAAAGGTTGTTCCTTCATCTGTACTGATGGAAGTTTTACCTGCCCCCAACTAGTGCTGAGGAATGCCCCCAGCCAACCCCCCCGCAGGCAGGCTCTGTTACCTAGACCAGGGAAGCAAAGGTGCCCAGGTGTGGGGAGCAGCCTTTCCGTGCCAGTTGCTGGTTCATCTTGGCCATTTCAGCTCAACTGTCGAGAAGCTGCCACAAGTCACAGAAATAGCTTAAACAGGGGGTTTACACTATATATATAAGGTATCACATGGCTCACATTAATGGCTTTTCTTGGTCTAGTACGCAAGAAGTTCTCATTTATCTAATGATGCATCTGCTTTGCTGCCACTAAGATTGCTCCAAACTCCTAGTAGCCTGAGAGATCTGTGTGAAAAAAGCACTAGTTCCCAAAAAACAATCCAGGCTCAGGCTGAACAGCATCAAAAAAAAGTTATACTGCAAGTTCAGCTGTTCAGCAAGAGCCATAAACAATAAAGCAAGCTGGCTTGGCATGAGCACGGGAACAGAACCGCACTATTCCCTCTGGAAGGAAGGTATCATTCCTTAGTGTCTCAACAGATTTAGAAGCAAATTTTACCAGGTTTCTTGCACACCTTCTCATATTATTTCCCACGATTTTCTGAAAAAGAAAAATACAGTTTGATATCCTCAGTCATTCCACAAAACCCTGTTCTACTGAAAGGGAAGCTTTTCTCCAAGTAGGTAGCATAACTATAAGCCTTCCATGCCCTAGCAAAAAGCAAAAACTAGCCTATTTTATGCCCTAAATAATAATCCAATATTTATGTAAGTTCATAATATACATATGCTACGCAGTGAACACAAGCACTATTCACCTTTTAGTAGTAATTTAAAAGTTTTCAATTTTGTTGAGTCCCATTAAATTTTATCGCCACCCTGGAATTACAGCCAAATTTTAACTATATTGATTTTAGTATAAGCCATCTCTTTCAAAAACCCTTTCTTCTCTGAAGACTAAAAATTAAGACCTTACACTTAACTCACGTATCACCAGCACACACCACATGTATACACACACCCACAGTCTTGAATCGTTAGCATCCAATCCTGCAGCTAAACCAACAGAAAAACAATGTTTTGAAATCAGCAAACTTTGCCCCTTAAGATACAGCTCATGACTTAACCAGGGCAGAAAATTCTTGCTAACAGTCTGCT